>NC_091871.1:5987018-6631020 GCF_019399895.1 Cardiocondyla obscurior | reverse complement strand
CGTGTTCGAGTAAGCGGATTTTAAATAAACAGGTACTTCGGAAAATCTGGAATACACCCGGGTGTGTAATAAATTTTTTTAATTGGTCCAGAGCTTCGTTATTAATTTTTAGCACCTACATTTTTATTTTTATTTATTATTTCGTCATCTTTAGCGCAAGGAAAAAATAATAAAATGAGTCCTAAAAAGTAACTTTTTACCTGACGGTGCTTTCGTGCCCAGCGGTAACATCCAGGCGGATCTTTAGAAACTCATATCTTCGAATGTCCCGGTGGAGGCTCTTGCCTTTATGTGTGCGTCGCATTAGTGCGTGCGCACCCACGCGAGCGACCGATGGTGTTCGTGCAACAACAGTTCACGACTTCGCTTTTGTGTGAAGCTCGCACGGAGGCGGAGTCGTTGCTTAGAGGGCTATAAAAAGAGAAAGCTGGACGGTATCCTACTATTCGTACGCCCGTATGTACCTCTCGCGCGCGCGCGAACGAGATCGGCGTATTGGTGCGGCGGGTGTGCCGGGCACGTAAATGCGGCACGTAAAACGCATGACGCGCCTCAATCCCAACCGTCTGATTCCCGGCCGTATCTCACGTCCTAGCTACATCTGTTAAATTCGAAATGCACGATACCAGAGCCAGACGGGTGTCAGTTAGTTAAAAAAAGAAAAGAAAAAATAAAAAAAATAAGGGACATGGGAAACCCTTCGAATTTATCATTTTAATTTAACTTCTCTCGAGTGACGGAATTTCGCTCGAGCGCACCTTACTTTTCACGATGATCACGCGCGAGATTGCGCGAAGACTCGAGCCGCCTTCAGCCTCGCGTGTTTGCATTTTCTCGAAATTATTGCGTTGTTAGACGTGAGCGCGAATCGTGCCGCGGGAGTGGGAGGGGGAGGGGAGGCTGTGAAATGCACGACACGTTTATTTCTGAGAGCGTGCACACGTCGCTTTTAACAGACCGGTATACCGCGCGCCTAGAGCAACGACCAGCGTAATTATCGGGTCGACTCCCACCTCCTCGCGGGTCTCCGCGAGTCGCATTATCCACCGGGGCAATGCCACGCCGCCGAAAGCCTCGTGCGCACCACGACGGTTGACCCACAAATTGGGCCTCTATCTAAATGGGAAAATTACACGTGCAGCTTCCTAGCGGCTCAGCTATTCCTCAGATCTCCGATCACAAATAAACGGCCACCTCGTCATTTCCCGCTCCCGTGATAACACGTTACGGATATTGGGGGGACCGATTATTTATCGCCGCGCAATGCGAGACCACGCGGAGTCCGCCGAACCCTACGGGAACCGTAAGAATGCGGAGAGAATGGGAGTATTATCTCCCGATCGACGCCATAAACTCATTTGAGGAAACCGTGAGCTATTCGGGGGCGAGAGGGACGGTTTCCGATATAATCATTTTCCCTTTTTATTTTAATACGCGCGGCTTACGAAACGGCCTCACGCGTTACTCGCTTATACTTGCAAATCCTCCGCGTGCCCTCTCCAAAGGCATTCAAAACACACGCAACATTTTTCTCTAGCTTCCCGAGGCGCATCTCGCGCGGCTTTGTGCACTCGAATATGGAAATCGGTATGAAATATTTTCCCAGATGGAAATCACAATACAATTCGACGCCGTTCGTGCCCCCGCTGCCGCATTTGCATCATAATGCGTTCGCCGGTCCTCTCGCAGATGCGACGCGGAGGATCGCCGATCTCCTTTAATTTCGTGACGGTAATCGAGTTCCGATCGCATCTCCGATTACAAATTTCGCCGGGTATTTGCCGGGCCATCTCCGAGGTAACCGAGTCCTCGGGCAGTTTCGCCGGTCGTCCTTAATCGTTCGATTGAACCTAATTCGCCTTCATGACCGTCCGCGTCGCCGTCTTCTTCGCCGGTTCAAGGCCGTCGTATATTGAGGCGGTTTCTAATTCGTCTCTCTGCACGCACGCCTTTTGCCCGGGCCACAAGTGAAATAATAATCGGCCACGATGCGCCACGGAGATCCTTCCCGATTTTATCGGCGCCCTGCCGAAACTTTTGGGTACTCAGGTGTCTACCATCTGCCGCCCTGCGGCGAGTTTAGCACCTTATGCATTTCGAGTTCTCCGTCGAGGCAGGTCTGCTCGTTGAACGCCACCGTACTCGGTCTGCGTCGCTTACGTTTAACAGCCGGAAAAGATAAAGCCATAAACATCACAATGCACGCATATGCGTACTTTAGTTGTGGCATAAAAATTAAAATTGCGAAGGTACCTCGAACGCAGAAGCGATTCTCGTTCTCGGAACTTTTATTTTATTTTATTTTTTTTTAACAGAACGATGCACGTAGATTAAGAAATAAGTATTGATTGCTGGCCAAGTAAACTGTGCTACAAGTTTCTTTTACGCGGCCTTGTATTCTCGCAATTTGAGATAATGAGAGAGCTCAAGTGGGAAGACAAGCGCGGGCATTTTTTCTCGAGCTAGGAAACTTCGAGCCGCCTCGCGTACTGCCGGTCGACGGCGCGGCACGCGACCGGGTAAGGAATAATTTCAGGCCTTTCGATAGCGATCGTTCGTTAATTCGCCGCAATAGAGAACAATTTGCGGCTCGACCTTTTTCTCGCGCGCGCGCGCGTGCTGTTGCAGCTGCGAGTGTCACGAAAGCGCCGCGGCGCCGGTGCCAGGATCCCGTCCGAAGTCCGGGAAAAACTCGAAGGAGCCCCCGTGGCACGCGCGAAACGCCGTCGTAGGGTCGGGGCCGGGGTTTCTAAATCCGCCGCGAGCGGTGTGTCAAAGCGGCCTACATTTCCGGAAGCGACGGCGACGGATGATATAACCGTGAAGAAGAAGCAAAGCAGGTGCAGGTGCGCGCTAACAACGCGAGCGGCACATGCGGCGAAGATGAACGAGCTCATTAGTTCCGAATCCAGTTCCCTTAGATACGTGAACGTCGCTAGATGCAACGTTGCCCGAAATTAATAATAAAAAAAAAGTTCCTTTTTGAATTCTTTTACGGATAATCTTTCCTACATTAATTTCGCGACAGATGCGACCGTCTTCTTTATATTTTTTATTAATTTTGTGTAATTTACCTCTAGTACCTACGCGGCATAATTACGCGATAATGAAGAAGAGCTTGAGCTTATTTCGACTACATTGTCGCGACAAATATCTCCTAAGGTGCTCGCCGTAAGCGTTTCCACTGTGCTCGTACTGCAGTACGAGAGTCGGGTTACCAGTAAATCTTATCGCGTTATAATACCTGGCGTCTCGTTTAATGTTCGCGCACGGCTGGCGTACGGCAACGAAAATACCAGCGGAAATGTCGGGACGCTGAATAATTAAAGCGGGAAACGTATCAGCGCTTAAGAGAAACGCGCTCCGTTCATCCGGCTGTTAAAGACTTTCGGCTCTGTATATTTAGCACGACATCGATTCTTTCTGGAGAGAGAAATACAGAGAGAGAGAGAGAGATGTTCTCCTCGACAGTGTTCATTATTCAAGCGGCACATTGCAGAAACTGTCTCTCTGAAACAAATCTTAAAAGAAAGAGAATGAAGCTTCCAGGGGGATAAAAAAAAAAAACTTTTAACTTATTTGCGCCTTAAATGAAGAGATAATGTCTTATTATTCATGAGACGGCTTTAACTCGGCGACTTTTTAATTATATCCGTGAGAATTGGGTTTATAATATTGATGAACGAACTTTCTATCGCTGTACTTGAAACACCTGACCTCGTAATACTGCATGCATAAACAAAAGATACTGTCGTTTCCAGAAAGAATGCAACTTCTCTTATTATCGGCATAAAATATAACGTCATTGCTCGTCCCGTTATTCATAGAGCTTTTATATTTTTAAATTAACTTTGTAATAATTATTTGCCTTAAAGGACTTTCTATAAATAAGTCGTTTGATCAGTTAGCCGATTGAACGAAGATCTTAAACGATAACGAGGCATTTGCTTGTGTAAAGAATTTTGTTTTTACTGTTGATCACAATAATCTTTACGATAACGAAACGTTCGCTTAAATAAAGAATTTCGTTTTTTTTATTGCCGATGTTATAATTTCATATTCGTGTGAAGTTATGGTGCAGACATCTGACAAGATTGCATGAAATGTTGTTTCAGAGGGAACTGTATCAACGTCGGTCGATAAAAGAGAAGGTAACACATCTCTTCGTTAGTATCAAAGGTCTGGTTAAACATATACCATTGTAGCTGCTAGTATGACACATCTATAGTTATCTCTAATATTATTTAGTTACCCGAGTAAGATAATACTTCGACAAATATTGGAAAAGGCAATTTCGTTATTTCGTGTATTCAATTTTTATTTTCTATCTAACGCAACTACTTTTTTTTTTTTTTAATAAGAACTTTTGTACTCAAGCTTACACGTTTTTATTTGGGGACTTTAAAATGTTTTGTCTTAAAATAAAATTAAAGTAATACATAAATCTTTGAGAAAGAAAGA
This sequence comes from Cardiocondyla obscurior, assembly GCF_019399895.1. Lineage (NCBI taxonomy): Eukaryota > Metazoa > Arthropoda > Insecta > Hymenoptera > Formicidae > Cardiocondyla > Cardiocondyla obscurior. The sequence goes on along the minus strand of NC_091871.1, from coordinate 6,626,559 downwards.
GAGATAGAGAGAAAAGTAAGGTGGTTTATATTGAATTTATTAAATTTAATTTTTTTTAATAGAAATGAAATGTACGTAGAAAAATTAACTTTACTTTGACTAAGATCTGTATAATTTCATATGAATTCACTATTGATGAGCCAACTGGCAATAGAGTACTCGAAACAGTTCTAAGAAGTACAAATTTAATGGTACAAAAATAATTATAAAACTCTAAAATGAACAATTAAAAACAGATTTGTTAGAAATTTTTAGTATAACTTAAAAAAAAAAAGAAAAAAGGTAAAATAAAAAATTAAGCCTTACAAATTTATAAAAACTCTAGTACTTATATAACTTTATAAATAAAATGCGAAAGTGACGGAAAAGTTTAAACATAAATTTAATTACATTTAAATTTAGAACTCCGTAAAAATATTATTTGACTTAAATAAGTAGCAAAAAAAAAAGAAAAAAAACATGATGAACATAATAGAAATGCTTTTAGCATGCAAATTATATTGCTCAGCATTTAAACATAGTAGTATTTTTTGCTTGGGCTAATTCTCGTTAGTCAGAAAATTTCGCGAAATTCTACAAAGAAAATTCCGGTGAATCGACGTTTCCCGTCTCCCTGGCGGAGTTTTCGGCGTGGCGGCCGTTTTATTTATAGCGGAGAAGATCGCGGTGCGTTCTAAAAGCTTCTTGACTCACCAGTATTACCAGCACATTCACGCCGGGCTCATCTCGCACCGAAATTTAAAAGTCCACCCATCGGTAGATCGGACAATATAATTCGAGAATAAACACACTTTCGGAAAATCGCAGCTTCGGAGCTTCGGCCGACGCGATAACTCGGTAATACCATTTTGATCGGAGTTACAGGAGTTCTCTGGGAAACGTACACGTGACTTGTACTTGCAGTTGGGCAACAAAGTGATCGATTCGATGTTAATACGGTGAAGTCAAAGTTTCACGGGTCGCGCGTGATCAAAAACTAGTTCGTTGATAGGTAAATTGATCGAGAGCTCCGTGTCGGTGCGCAGATACGACAATTAATCACCGCGTTTATTAGGATTAACGTTTCTTAGAATCACTTGTAAAGTGAAGTAATTTTACCGTCGGATTTCCGACCTTCTAAAAATGATTGGGAACTGATGGTACGGAGGGTTTTATCGCAAGATCAATCCTCGCGTCTTTCCCTCGGCAGGTCTTTGCTTAATTAAACAGTTTTAGAATTTGACAAAAAGTGTAGTCCGTTTAGCTGTAACTATCGGTATCTCACTTTAACTTAATTTAATACGACGCTTTACTTTATTCAAAATTAGAGGCAAGCGTTCTGATCGATTTATGCACGGCTCAACGTATTTGTAATTTTTTTAAATAATTGTAGAATTTATCGCTGTCTCAATTTATCTTTGTTTTTGATGCTAAAAATTGATGCTGTTGAGTCAAGGCCAGGGCTAGAGATTTATGTGTCTGATATACTCTTGAAGATGCCATAGACTGTTACACTAACTCGTCGGCATTGATCCAAAGATCGGACGATGCTAAAACAGTAGTTCCCAATTTTCGGAAAACGTAGCATAACACTAAATACCATCCACTTCCTCGAAAATATAATATTGTTTAATAAAACTTGAACACCGAACGTATTTCTACAGTTTTTTTTTCTTTTTTTTTTTAATTTTATTATTAGATGACTTTGTGAACGATTTACTAGTTCGTGCCAGCCCGAGAAACGTGAAAACCAGGACGTTTCTAAATATTTAAATTGTTATTCGCCGAGAAGAGAAATCAATTTAAAGTCCGACGGCTGTATCAAAGCATCGCAAACTTAAATGAGGACGAAAACGAAGTTATTTATTTGTTCGTAAATAATAAGAGCAATTGCGTAAAGCTGCCGAACAATCGCCGCGAAAAGTGATGACTGCATTTTGAATCTTCAATCGGGTGTCTGAATTGAAGGACTATTCTATTCGAATGTATCTATTCCACATGGGACGTATATATGCCGTGTATTTGTGTCGGGCAAATTAAATGAAGGCAGACGGGTAGGTCGCGATAAATGCGGCTGCGAACCAGAATCCGACGAATCTCGCGTCGGAAGTTGACGGGCTCGCGAAGCTGACAAAAACTGCTCCAGCAAATTGGAGGCGCGCGTAACGGATATCTTCCTATCTGCGGCGATAACGAGCGTCGCGGCGGTATCTTTGGTGCACTTCGATCTTCCGTACGTCAACTATCAAGATGGCACATCTACGACGCCCTATGAGACAGCAGCATTACAAGGCTTTCGGAAGGAGAAGGGTAAATTACACAAGTTTATAAACGCTTTTTTTCTTTTTTTTTTTCTTTTTTTTTTAGTTATTAGACTTTACGAGGCGAGACGTGTGCAATATCGCGAACGACGACGTCTATTTTCGAGGTGGAGCAACTAAATGTTAAAATAGTGCCGAAAATCTTCACTAAAATAGCAACCACGTCCTTCGATTGACTTGCCCGTTCTTGTAATCGCTACGAAATGTCTCGCGATGAATTTCGATTAGAAGAACATCGGGATTGACATTTTTGAAATGTTAATTACGACCCGCTGATATAAATATCGGCTAGGAATATTCTATGATAATTCTCGTTTATTCTGTGATAAGGAAACAGAGGACCGCACGCGTGAAACAGGTCGAGGCATATCTTATATATATTTAATTTTAATATTTTCACTGGAAAATGTTATTCGCAAGATTGTATTATATATATTTGTTAAGTATCAATTCGTATCACGAACGTGCGTTCTCTTGCAAGCACAATGCTCTGAAATTTTATTTTTGCGCCACGTGACCGCGATGAAAGGAGCTGCCGTCACTCTCGTATAGTTCGCTGATCATTTATTTATGAACTACGATTTCGAGATCGAAGCCGTTACCCCGCGCGTATCTATAGGGTGTCTGGGATTTCTCATACATTTTCTTCTTTTTTTTTTCACTCCGCAAAGTTGACTGAATAATCTTTTGATTTACATTTTCTTAATGAAACAAATGCGCAGAGTAAATAGACCTAAAAGTGTGCAAATAAAAGAGAAACTTTTGTAAGGCGTAGTAGCGACTACTTTAAACGATAGAGACGGAGAAAATTGGGGGGAAAAAAAAAAAAAGAAAAAGCAGCGTAAAATATTATCCGCAGTAACCTTTGGAGTTGACTGCAATTTAGACTGCAGAATCGAAGGACAGCGGACTAAAAGGGGGTGGCACGCGCACGCACCCTGCGTGACCTATATCGATGACCCAGATTCGTACTCGGATGAAAGTAACCACGGAAAATGGCTTAATTTTTTTGCGAGCTGCTTTCGGCATTCCTATTTCAGTACTCTGTGCCGTTTTATTTTTATTACTGTTGTTAAAGAACATAAACTGCTGTTATCAAAATTGCTTAGCAGATTAAAGCGTTCACGAGAAGCGAGAATTATTTAAAATAATAATTTACCATTCACATAAATATATATATAGTATATATATATATTTTTTTTTAAACAAAGATCTTTATTCGATTTTTATTATCGATCGGAAAATGGAAAATTAAAGAATGATTCGCGATTAAACAGTTGTATAATAGACGATACAGCGTGATATAATACGAATGATGCCACGAATCGATGTACGAGATAAAAATAATAATCTTCTTTATCTGCAATTTTCGTTTATAACATATGGGATACTTATAAGCGATTATCCCGTGAATGAAGAAGGATTTAAAGCGAAATTTTATTCCTACGCCTTTTCTGATGAGAAATAAAAACGATTACCCAAAAATTAAAAAAAAAACAATAGATATAAACCAAAGAAAAAAAAGGGGGGAAAAAAAAGAAAAAAACAGGAAGACCATCGAAAGACGTCTTCACCACTTTCGAAGTCAGCGGGTCTTACGATTCTGTATAACACGTCGGTTCAACCCCCGATGGGTGATCGGACGTTCTTGAACGGCGCTGTACGTACGTATGTACACCGGGTAGGACACGTTGCTGTTAGGGTGCAGTGGCCTGGCGTTGTCGTGCGGGTCGCACTCCGGGTGGTTTGCGGAGGAGGACGCGGCGGAGCGGAGCAGAGCTGAGAACGGAGTACCCTTCGGATCGATATAGTAACGGGGGTGTCGTCCGACCGTCCTCAGTGGCGCCCGCACACGGTCGAGTCGCAAAATGGCATTGCCGGAGAAACGGCGACCCGGCCAGAAGGCACACACGATCGCAGGGATCATGTAGAGTCAGTCCGTGCAGCACCTCCGGCTCTATCGCGCTCTCGCAGAGTCCGCGTCCCTCTGTTACCGCGAAAGCTCGCAGCAGTGAAAGCTCGGGGGGGATAAAGGGCAGCGTGCCGCGAGCAGGCGTGATGTAACCCGCGTTTACTTTAAGGGGTGATCCTCCTTTTCCCTTTTTTTTTTTTTTAACGCGATTAACGCGAACCTTTGAAATTTCTCGACACTTTTTCGGGATATTTGGAACCGCTGGTGCAACCGGAGTGTCGTGCGGAAGGAAACGCGTGGTGCACGAGCTTAACGCTTTCGGAAACAAGCCTCCCCTATGTCGGGGAAAAGAAAGGGATCGTCGAGATGAGAAAACGTGATCTGTTTGGTGCTCCGATAGGATTTTCTTGTGGGCGAAGGTTTGTAAAGAGTACGCGGCTTGGACAATGGGGTGAGAACGGCGGGACGAATGCAGGGCGGCCCGCGTGAAAATCGACAAGGACGATCGGGAGCGATTTGTCGATCGACCAGCGGAATTGGAATGTAGTAACTGCATTCGAGGTTGCACGATGTCGTTGACCTGCTTTCAAGCGCCACGGTGCCGTGGTGTATCATCGGTTTAGCGTGGGTCACGATGAAAAATTTCGATTCGCCAAATGGATTTTATCTACTTTATCTCGCATAACATCGCTATCACTTTGTGGCAGCTTCCCGTGGGAATTACTTTCGAGGACTGATAATAGCGCGACGGCTTAGATGTTTTATTGATCTACGAGATAATTTCGGTTTGATATTTCGCATAATGTTATCGAGGAGGAAAGGAGGAGAGGGGGAAAAAAAAACCCATTAATCGATTTTAGAAAAGTGTTGGAAATTAAATTTGCCGATGGCTGCCACGCATTTTGTTTGTTTAGCCGAAGATTATGTTTATAAAAAGGGGGTGTAGGGTGTAAATGAGGCCATGCAGCGTGTAAAAATTTACATTTTCCATGTCGATGAAAATTATTACAAGTTTTTTTATATATTTTTAGGTAAAATATAGATTCTTGTTCTCGTTGATTCAACTTTCTTTTTTAATTCTGTGAATTTTTGGAGGAATAATTTTATTAAGTAATAGTATCGTTTATAATTTCTTACTTGCACTTTATTAATTAATTATTTTCGGGCGCGCGTCAATATTTCGGACAATGAATTCAAAGACACGGATTTCTAAGAGGGTCAACAGTATCGATTATCTAGGAATAAAGTTGATAATTCAAGAGTCGATTTCGCGTTTCCTCGAATTGCACTTTCGATTGACTGACGAAGCTAATAATGAGGTTAAGTTATTTCTGCGAATTAATTAATTATCCAGATAGATAAAGCGATCGGGGAATTGCGTGCGACGCGAAGTATGTAATTCTCTTCTAATCGTCGCTGTATAACTAGCTTGCCCTAATTTCATTTTTATTTTTTTTTTTTTACCGTATGATAACATTATCTCTTTTATATAGCCGCGATATATTTAATAAATGAAAAACGTGACCTTTTCCCTTCAGACCGCTGTGGAAAACTTACCGTCAATCACGTTGAAAATAATATAATTTATCTGTAAAATTCTTTAATAATTATATTTCTATGAGAAAATTTTATATTTCCAATTTAAATTTCCATATTAGAACATTCGGCAATAGAAATAAGTGATACGATCTATTATTTCCTATCGCCAACGATGATGTACGAGATATTTTTATCATCCGTCTCATACCTTGCCACGGAATAATTTATTGACACGATTCGTGCTCACGTGCACGTTTTCGGCGATGTAGGACGGATACTTTTAGGGAGTGGTATTAACTTCTTTGTAGTTCTATCACATTGTCGTGACAAACAAATTTGGCCAGGTCAGCCGTGGGCCAGGTAGTTTAAGGAATAATGGCTCGCTTTCGTCTCACCTTTTTTTTTATCTAATTTTAGAATATTTTATAATACATTTCGGCATGTCAAAGTGCAATACATAGATCTAAAAGTCAATACCTAGCTAAGTTTAAAAAGTTGGCTTCTATTTAAAATGCCGTTTCTTTAAAAAAAAAAAAAAACAATTTTTAAATGCAGAAAATTAAAATTTCTTGTAGATATAAAATTTTTCTTTTTCTTTTTTTAATTTAATTTACGATAAAGAATTTTTTTCTTGGATATTCCGCTAATCAGATTTTTATTTTACGTCGCTTACAATTTATAACACGAAGGACTCATATGGATTTTTACTCTTCTGACACGCGATCGTCTCGGATAATCGCCTGCATTCGTCCTACGGTCATTTAGAATTTATATTTCTTGTTTATCATTTTGATATATATCTTTTACCTGTACACTTTCCGTGCGAATCAAATTAGGATTGCGTTCTGTCTTGCAGAAGGCATTTGAGGTGAATATTTCGCGTTCGATCGCTCTTAATCTCCCGCCATGAGCGCGAACGGCCTCACTGCTTGCCGTCATGGGCTGACGGCGATCTCTTAGAAATAAATTCAAGAATCAAGATCAATTATGTGGATGGCTTGTAAACGAAAGCGAAAAAAGCTCGAGATATAACACAACTGAGAGAATATATCCGAGATCCCGTGCCACTGCGCCGACATGGCGTAGTGGCGTTAACTCGAATGTCAACGCGATATAATCGAGCGCACCTTCGACGAAAGTGGATAGCCATGCGGTAGCGTGGCCTGAGCGAGAGCTTAGTGCACTTAGCCGGATAAATTTCGGCCCCGAGTCGCGTCGCATGGCGGATTAAACACCATCAGAAGAACAGCCTTGGCATCCATGGTGGTGAATCCCGGCGATGATCGGGTACAATCAACACAATTCCGGCTACAACAAGCTATTCACTCAGGTACAATTAACAAATGCGATAATCACGTAACTCTATTGCGCAATAAAAAGAAAAGTATTAAAAATCGCCCGTTACCTTTTTTTTTTTTTTTCCATTAATTAAATAACCGCGGATGCAGAAACGCAGATTTCATTTCCTACGACGATTAAAATATCAACAATCAAGGTTTTACATTTATTATTTCATTTTTTATATTTCTTCCTAATGGTTCCTTTTCGCTTCTGGTTCATCCGTTCCCTCTCTCTTTCATTTATTACTCTTTTTCGCAAGGCCGCGATATGTTCATCGAATAATAATGCTTATCTTTTTATTTCTCCCCGTCAAAGGGACGACTGCGATTAAACTTAAACCTATCGAGGGATTTCAATCTACCCGGGAAGGTCTCCGTATAAAAATAGCCGATTATCGTGACCAATACTTTGAGCAAGGAGGCGCAAGGAACGGTGTTCGATCGCGTCAAAGACGCGCCGCTTCCTAGACACACGGGATATTTCGCAGCGCGCCGTTTAAGGCACGTATTAGGCAACGTGGCGGAAAGTAAGAGCGATCATCCGTGTTATCGTTGCAGCACGGCGATTTGCGCCGATCTGCGCGCTCGATCGGGGGGGTCTGTTTCTTTTTTTAGTTTAAAATCAAGTTTCGTCGTGTCGGCTGTTATGCTCCGCCGGCCTTGGAACTACAGTCTTATCTTGCACCTGTCTCCCCTCGCGATACGTCCTTTCAAGTGCCTTTACCATTGCCAGCGAGACTCTGCGAACAGGCCTTACAATTGCATTTTCTTTGCGTCAATTTTATTTTATTTTATTTTATTTTTTTTTTTTGGTTATTAAAACTAGCTGCGTTTAATAGAAGCGCTATTATTTGTAGCTCTTGTTAAAATTTCTGAATTCTGATCAACGTACGCTTTTAGGATTCGGCCAAGATGAGAAACGTACGCTAATCAGGTTCGCGATTTTTATACCGGCTGCGAAGTAGCTTTTTCATCTGTCATTGAGGGATATTGGACGCTGCTTTTGACTCCGCGTGATTCGTAATGCCGTCGATAATTGTTCTCTTAAATAAGTTTCCTTCGAGCGAACGATTGGGAGTGTGGAACGCAATTCGGTGTGATTGTTTTGATTGCTTATCGAATCGACGTTTTATTCAATTGCAGTTTATGATTGTAAGAGCGGCTGCAAAAGCACCGCGTCGTTTCCCGATTTCTCGTGCGGAATAATTGCAGCCGCTTTTGGTATCATAGGTGTAACTGATCGAGGGTTTCAGTAGTGATATTTAAAAATACGATTTTTTTTTTTTAATAAAGTACTGAGTAGACGTCACAGTTATCGATGTACTTATTCAATTGTTAAGAAGAATCAGAAATATACGTGCGTGTGCGTATGAACGGCAAGGTACCTCGCTCGCAAGATATTTATAAATGTACAGGCACATGTTTGTTTTATGTAATCTTCAGGGACTGGCAATAAGATGCGTTTAATAAGACGAAGTAAAATTAAGGATTTAAATTCAAGTAGCCCCGTGGTAACGCTAAATTAATTAAAATAATTAATTATTAAGGCCAATATTAAATTAATACCAACTCCACTCGTTAAAATGTTAATCGGAGTTCGTGCCGAGCTCAATTTCTTGCTTATGACTGCGAATATCGAGCACGCGTAAGTCCTTCCCATGCTCGATCGATTCATTTAATTTTAACAGGAACTAATTAACTTGCTAGACTGATTTCCTTTGTTACAAGGTAATCTACGTCGATACTTGTAGGGCGTGATAGACGTAATGAACTGCGTCGTAGGGCACTTTATCGTTCACGGTCTCGCGGACAAAGTCACAGTTAACTCTCTGCTGTAGAAAGCAAATAAATGTTATTAAGCATGCTATTTTCGGGGGAAGAGACTTCTCCGAAATATTAAAAGGCTTAAAAGCTCGATGGGTAATTGTGCTCCAAAACAAATTAATCTTGGAATACTCTTTCCTTAAAACAATTTGAAATTATCCAAGTTTAAACGAAAAACTTTTGAGATTTTGTATCGAAAGTTAAAAGAGATTAAAAAAAAACAAAGAAAAAAGAAAAAAAAAGTCCACGGTTAAGGCCAAAAATTACCGCAACGTCAAGAGACAATTATTATAAAAGGTTTCCTTCTTTATCTTGAATAAAACAAATTTTATTGACGTCTAGTGTAAAAGAGAGGTGGTTTACATTTTCCAGAACTCCGCGGTTTGCGAAAGCCCAGTGATTTAACGCGCGACTTGTCTGATTTTTCAGGGCTCGGCGGACTCGAACTACTCGCAGCCGAGCTCGGATCTTTCGCTGGACGAGGAGAAGGAGAGCTTGCGGCGCGAGAAAGAGAGGCAGGCCCTCAATCAGCTCGAAAAAGCCAGAGTAAGTCATTGATCCTTCGTGTGCTCTAGTTTGTTCCACTCCCGCGGCTCCATTCTTATTATTTCCCTTTTTTTTCTTTTTTTTTTTTCGCGCGCACTGGATCGCCGTTCATCGATCGAGTGGGTGTCTCATTATCGCAGTCATATTTCCTCGGTGCATTATAAACATCATGAATTTGTATGAGAGACGACACGGTTGAACGCGTCCGTAATTTAAATACGGAAAACGGAGGAAAAAGAGACTCGGGCGAGGTGCCAGTCAGACATTTTACGGAACTTCTCGTCGTCCGGATCATAAATATAAATCTATGGAAAAGTACGAGCCGCGCCGATGCTACTTTAACGCCGCGGTAGTGCTTAAATGCGGCAATAATGCCGGGGTTCGCGTACCGAAAAGTGTTTTACGAGGAAAGACGGGCGGGATATTTTTCAAAGTGACACGTCCCGCAGATTACTTTATTATATTAGAAATGCACCTTGTTTGTGAACTTTTAACGAGCAGCGCTCGAGCGGAATTCGCTGTTCATAGAACTCCTTCGGAGAACAAATTTTTTTCTTTCTTTTTTTTTATTTTAATTTAAATTATATAACTTTAATTGCGAAGTATATTATAAATGTATTTCTTTCTGAATTTTTGTTTCCTTGCCTCTGACATCGCTTCGTACGCTTTAGGTTTGTTAATATTCAAATAGGGGGATTCGTCCTGCGGAAATCCTCGCCGGTAAGTGGATTATATGACGGCGGATTGCGGGATCAAATAGTAAACGCGAAATTATAAAATAGCACGAACGTCAAATGCGAAGATCTGATCGGCTTCGGTCTTCTTCGGCTTAACGGTGAATGGATATTGATTGGCGAGGGACGACCTTCGAAGGATAGACCTCTCATCGCGATAAAAATGAAAAGCCTCGCAATACTCTTTTATTCTTTATTGAAGCGACGAGATGTTGTCACTCGCAAAATGCGTCCACGCACAAGCTGACAATGTGTCGATCGGCTGTGAAACTTGTCGGCGGCGTGCGCGCGGCTGGCTTTTATTTTCTATTTCATACACGCGATATAGTTATACGTGTTTATGTACATACACGTCGCGATATAGGAGCTGCACCGTGACCCGATAGAAAAGTCGATAACACGGGCAAGGGAACGATGATACGTAACTAAGCGCACGATGGTACCAGACGACACGTTTGTCGTCGAGGTTGATGATCACGAGTCCAATTTATTCCCTGCGACAAAAATTGCGGTCGAGTTCTACGAAAGGTTTTTTTTTTTTCTTAATTTTTTCTTTCTTTTTTAAATCAGGCAAATGTTTAAAATTAATTAATTAAAATAATTTAAGCTCCATGTTACAGCTTGTTATTTTAAATGCCTGTAAACGTTATTTTATTGTAACGCTTGATTAACAAAAAAAGAAAAATTCTTAACGACGGTCTGAGCAACGCAAGAATTATTAGAGACTGAATATACATTCCCGTTTCGTTCATTTTTTAAATCTGAATTTCAGTCGAAGCCGGTAGCGTTCGCGGTGCGGACTAACGTGAGCTATGACGGATCCGTCGACGATGACTCACCTGTCCACGGCTCGGCCGTCAGCTTTGACGTCCGTGACTTTCTTCACATTAAGGTAGAAGCGCGTACTTTCACAAGTTTTTATCGTACATCTCCCGGGCTTGATTTTGTTAACAAAATCTCTGTCCTCTTTCAGGAGAAGTACGACAACAATTGGTGGATCGGCAGGCTCGTGAAAGAGAACTGCGACGTGGGCTTCATCCCGTCGCCAGTGAAGCTGGAAGCCTTAAGGTTACAGGCGAGCGCCGCGCGTGGTACGAAGGGCCTCTATTCGACGCGAGGAGGGTCTTCAGGGAACCTTGGCGAGAGTGGTATGCCCTCACGTGGTTCCACACCACCTACGCCAGGTATCCTAGCACGTCCTTCTTTCTTTCCCCCGTCCCTACGAAATTCACGGTGTTGTACCCAGCTCGGTACCTGATCGGGAACTCTCTCAGCTTGATCCTCGACGAGAGAAACAGGCAGGGCGGATTGATTGCCACGGGCCGGTCGAAACAAAAAATAAAAAAGTGACGAATAACACTCGCTTGAGATCCTAAGTATCCCATTATTTGAGACATACACCAGCTTCGTATGCTTGTATCGCCCCGAAGATTACACGCCGGTAGCAACTTTTGTGTAGCTCGCAAGCGAATGAAGCTGCATGCGCAAAGTAACGCGTAACGCAAGTAACAACGTTTGATATCGCGAGACGTTTGTGTAAATAGACTAGAGCGGAGTTTTGACGTTCTTCCGTCGGTTTACCGTTAAATCCGAGGCATCCGAAATTCTCTTCTCCATTCCCTTGCGCTTTACACAAAAATTTACGAGCTTCTCCATCTTTGCTCTGTCGCGAAAAAGAAAATTGCTCACTACATTTGCGCTCTCGCTTCACACGGCCTGTTAGATCTCATTTCATCGCTAAAATTCACCGAGTAAGTCACCGTATTTGTGCAACTCATCCGCATACATGCGATTAGTACTGCTGTAGCTAGCCGCTGATCTTTGATAGCTGCTGCTATGAGCAGAGACACAAGCATTAATTAGCGTATTATATCTAGGCTGCATCACATCAGAATGCTTGATAGCTTCTTTGAGAGAAAGAGGGACTTGGTTGCTCTACGCACAGGCAAGATTTGAAGTAATCCCGGGCCTATTCTTTCGACAGGTGACGACAGCGACAGCGTCGGGAACGTGCGACCTGGCAAGGCGACCCTGACGACCCCGCCCGCGAAGGAGAAGCGGAAGAACTTCTTCAAGAAGACGGTAAACGCTCAGCGAGCCGCATTATCGCGAATATCTAACACGTCACGCACAGCTTATCACTTTTCGAGCTTTTACACCTGAACTGATATAGGCGCCTCACTCTCACTGAACTGGCGTGAAGCTCAATGGTGTCGTACATAATAATAGATGTCACAGCTGGGAGCGATAAAAAAAAAAAAAAGCGTCTGACAACTCTGGAATTGTTTGCTCCGATATTGATTATTGCTCACGGTTTATTTAATACTCCTCCTTACAATTCCGATAATAGCTGTGTTCAATAGCATGATGCATTTTTCTCACGCTAGTTTGACGTACAGACAATTCTATTAAATGTGTTGCTGTCTAACGTACGGCTTTGCGACTTTAGACTTTGTCCATGTCGAAGTAATTTTTTGAAAAATGTTACTCAACGCAAAAAAAAAAAAGAAAAAAAAAAGGTAAAAATAAAAGTTATATATTATTGAAAACTTTCGGACTGAATGAGAGGCATAGAATTTTACCAATTTGCAAGAAAAGTTTTGCGTTAAGGATTCTATTGGTGAGTAAAGAAAATGGACATCGTTTAAGATGCTAAAATTTACCAGTCGATTTAAAAAAAAAAGTTTAAACTCCTTAGATTAATATGGTTCTCTTCCTCGCACGGATATAAATGGAATCACGTAAATATTTTAAACATTGTCGAGTATTCGTAGTCGACAGACGTTAAATAAAACGCTCTTTTTTAAGCGTAAAGCCTTCGCGATATTTATTTACGGATGGACTGTAACTAGCAAACGGTGTAGCGTTGCATGTGATAATAGGAAGCGACTGGTGAGTTCTTTAATTATTTTAACACACTATTGATTGTTTTCGTCACCGTGACGCGTCCAGTTGTTTGGCCAGCGATTATATTTCTCTACCCGGGGCCGCGTGTCGCGGCAAGAATCATTCTGCTACGAGGTAGAACGTAGCCGAAACGATTAGTCCGTAGGAAGCCGTTTAATACCTTAGATACCGTAGTTACTAACGTGCTGCTTGGCCAAAGTACCTTCGGTGCTCGAAGAGGATGTCCCGTGGGCCTTCGCACGTTTAGGGAAGGACTTTGGCCGTGCAGGAGGTCGCATGTGTCAAGTCGACGTGGCCATTAACAGATTTCAATGTTTCAATATTGCATACCGTGCTCACGCAGTCCTACGTAAGTGAGACTAACCTGGGGCCGATACCGGCGAGCACCTTCTCCTCGATTAGTCCGACTAACCGCCCGTTTGAACTTTCAGGAGACGACGACGCCCTACGACGTGGTACCTTCTATGAGGCCGGTGGTGCTGGTCGGGCCATCACTCAAAGGCTACCAGGTAACGGACATGATGCAGAAAGCGCTCTTCGATTTCCTCAAACATCGCTTCGAAGGAAGGTGAGCTGGGAATTGCTTAGACACCGCCTTGCTCCCACGCAGGCTGACCTATTTCTGTTACTAATGAGGAAATATGAGCAACTATTAGTCTCGAATAAGCTGATTTTTTTTTTTTTTCTTAATGAAGAGCAACGTACATTAATTCTTTTTACGTGCGTGTTCCACGCAGCTGAATTTGTCTGATTTATATCGTAACATGCCACGCGTATTGTAATAGATATTTAAATATTGAAAATTTTATAATGTAAATCTTATGTGTTGTATTTTTATTTAAAATGATTTTTACAGAATTATCATCACAAGGGTAATGGCAGATATATCGTTAGCGAAGAGATCTTTGTTAAACAATCCAACTAAGAGAGCGATTATGGAGCGAACGACAAGCAAAAACAGTTGTTTAACGGAAGTTCAGCAAGAGATCGAGAGGATTTTTGAACTCGCCAGAACTCTTCAGGTTTGTAAAAAAAAAAAAAAAAAAGAAAGAATATTAAAGTTTCTAACATATTATAAATTAATTATTTATTTCATTACCTCGAATAAATTAAGCGGACACGTTTGATATGCATTTTTAGTTGGTCGTGTTGGACTGCGACACTGTGAACCACCCGTCGCAGCTTATGAAGACCAGCTTGGCGCCCACTGTCGTTTATTTAAAAATCTCTTCGCCGAAGGTTTTGCAAAGGTTAATCAAGACCCGGGGAAAGTCGCAAATACGTCATCTCAACGTACAAATGGTGGCTGCGGAAAAGCTGGCACAGTGTCCACCGGAGATGTTCGACGTTATATTAGACGAAAATCAGCTAGAAGAGGCTTGCGACCACATGGCTGAGTACCTAGAAGCATATTGGAGGGCGACGCATCCACCGGACTTTTCTACGGTGCCGCGCGCCGTGCCTGCGCCGGATGCACCGGCGGACACGTATCCGCAACGCGTGCCATCAGGTACCACGACTTCGATAAATCGAGGACTATTAATCACACTCGTTGATATTTAGAGATTTCCGAATTTGCAGACCTATTTCCGTCTGAATGTAGAGCTTCGAGCAGAAAGCGACCGGGGCAAAATTAACTCGCGAACAAATCTGTGCCGCGAAAAGTAAAACGTTTTACTCGATTGTAATCGAGTACGGAGAATTCCAAATCGAGCAAGGACGCTTTTGTCTCGCGCAAATAATCAGGAAATTCAGGATAAACGAAAGATCTTAAATAGCACGGTGGAAATATCAGTGACCGGGAGCCAGTATTTTGACCATTCGGTAATGGTTTTATGGAAAGCGTCCAAAATCATTGCGAGAGACGCGGAGAGCGGAATAAATCCGACGATGATTTACAGCAATCTATTGCTTTTGGCAGCGGCGTTATTGCGCTACGATGTAAAGCGACGCGTAATACGTCGATTGACGTCTTTGGCGCTGTCACGACCAGAAATCGAACTTGTCCGCAAACAGATTTAGCAAACGCTCAAAGCTAACTACAGATCGAGATACTGGCTTCGAGGGAACTGTATACCTCGAATGTTTTAAGAAATAATTTTTAAGGGACGTTGTTACTATTTGAATATTTTAATTTACGGCATAATTCATTCATATATTATACCCCGAGACATCAACATCTTGTTCCTCGCTCGCGCTTTTTAGCCTTCTCCCTGAAAAAAAAAATCTAACAGAACCTAGTTTTGCCACTAACGTCGATACTCTCTTCTTGTCCTCTCAGGTGTCTCTCATGAGTCTTACTATCATCGAAGAGGTAATCCAGCACTTTCCTTGAACACATTTTTTGCATCATCGTATTCCTTATTTTTATCTTTATTGGCGTAGTTTGTTAATTGCACGTTGACGTCGCATGAAATCATTTTAAGAAATAGAACTCTTCTACGGCTGGTAGAAACACGTAGTTGAAACAATCTGAATACAGTAAGATTTTTATATACATTATATTGTTAAAGTATTTATTTAAGAATTAATATATGAAGGTAGAATTTTTTATTTTTACTGCATTAAAAAAAACTATTTAATATTTTTATATTAATTAATATAACTTTGACATTTTTATAACGTAGCTGTTTCATACAATGTTAATACTTTATTATAAATGCACATTCTTTTTATCAATAATTATTATATTGTGCAATTTTTTTATGTACATTTTGATGCCATATATTTTATTTACAATTTACTATTACGCACCAGTTGATGATCTTTAAAGATCTCTTATGTACTTTTTAATTGGATACGATTTAGTAGTCTTCTAACTTCTACTCCATTTATTCATCAAAAAGGCAATGTTGGCTAAAGATTTCTCTACATTTATCGCATAATCGTTTATCATCAAATCAATATCACCTTATCCTGACGTTATATTTTTTTTTCAGCAATGTACGGATCAAACGTACGGGTCGATATGAACTTGTACCCAGTGTAGTAAGACCGAGGCGCGTTTATCTCTTCCGTGCGGATGAAATTTTAAGTTTCGTTTTTATTTGTGTAATCGCTTTTCTACTCTCTCATTCTTTTCGTACAGTCAACAAACTTTCCTTTCTCATACTCGATGTACTTAATTATCAAACACGCTTGTTTTATTTAATTGCAGCTTACTCTATACACACTGCGTTAATTATTATCGATCACGCCCGCGCAAGTGTAAACTTCTCTTTGTTAAAATTAATTTTAATTAAAACATTTGAGAAGAAGGAGAACAAAATTATAATAAATCGTTAATATTTCTTTACGTTAGATACAATGGGATTTGCTGGCTTGTTCAAATACTAAGTACTCGCAGTTTAGATCGGTCTTTAATTATATCATCTATCATCATCAACTTTTTATATTATTACTCTTCTTTAACGTGACCAAAAAAAAAAAAAAAAAAGAAATTTTATTTATCCACGAGCGTGCCGCAAAGGCGCGCATTGATTATCGGCTTTGTTCTCATCAGCAACGAGCTCTGACTCCGATGTTCTCTTTGTTCACGTGTAAAAGTAGAGGCGGTGGCTGCCACGGGTGTCATCCGAAAACACTACAACTAGCGACTTTGTCGCGTTGACCAAGAGACCAAGACGAAACAGTCGAAGACCCGGGCGCGGGACATGCCTGTCATTGTTGCGGCCGTTTCTACTTCCTGCTTCATCGCGGATGCGATTTTATGCGGCATTAACCGGCCAAATTGTATACCCCGTGATCTACGCTCCGTGAATATTTAATTCCGGGTGTGGATTGAGAGAAAAAAAAAAGAAAGAAAAATTAGACTGTGTAATAGGGATACCTTTCTAAGAGCGCGTAGTAAGTACAGATGGGTTTGGTGCATGGGCCCGGAAACACGGAACCGACCCGATTTATATTTCTCTCGTGCAGAGAAAAACGACTTACTTTTTTCTATTACTTGACTCTTTTCATATGCGGTGAAGTAACTACAATTACGCTACTATTATTCATTTCATTTTTTGCTCCCATTTCAACAAAAGATTCAGGCTAAACTTCTGATCACGATATGTTTCTGTCTAGTT
The DNA here is from genome assembly GCF_019399895.1 of Cardiocondyla obscurior. NCBI lineage: Eukaryota > Metazoa > Arthropoda > Insecta > Hymenoptera > Formicidae > Cardiocondyla > Cardiocondyla obscurior. Next base: position 6,609,387 of record NC_091871.1, on the reverse strand, counting down.
CCATTATTTAATACCTTTTTACAATTACTCTACATTATTTTTATAGGAAAAAAAAAAAGGAAATGTATTACCAGCAATTAATGAAGTTTTATAAGCTGTAACTTTCTATCTCTTTTTAATGCCGCATCTAATTTAAAATTTTTTAATTACTTTTTACATAAAAATTTTATTTCTTTTTCATTTCACGTTTCCATCATGATTTAACGTATCGAAGCTTTTTACATAACTAATATAATATTCAATATTAAATTAACTGTATTAGGGACTAACTGGCGAGAGATTTATCAAGTAAACTTCATGCGATTGTACATAGTGTATTCGCGCGATAGATTTTCTCGTTTTTATTAATATTTCTTTCGTTATACGTTACGATTAGAAGTCTAGCCTACATTTGTTTTATTTGATATGTTTCGCAAGCCCTTCACCAACCCCTCTCACATAGAATAGGATTATAGAATAGAGATTACCTAACGTTAGCGAGAGAGATTAACGACGTAGCAGCGTAAGTCGAGAGGACAGAAGTTACGAAGGGTTTCTTTATCTACATTTGTGAATCACGCGCGATTTATATCGTCTCGCAACAGTTTGTGTTCGAGATTGCATCAATGTGCACCGACTACAGCGAGTGTATTCTTCTACTTCTCGATTTCTAGTAGTTCGAACGTCGGAGTCTTTGCGCCGTACTTTCTTTTTTTACTTAGTCGTTTTTTTTGTGTTTTTTTTTTCCTTAGAGCTTGCATGAATTAAGCAGCATGAAATGTTGAGTTTACGTGGCTGGAGTGATTCAATTTATCCTCCCTACTCACAACAATAATCATCCCAGGACCAAAGTGACGTTCACTTTTTTTTTCATAGGGTAGAGTTTGTGTGGTTGTATACATAGATAGTTTTTATTGCAGTGGAATTTGGACTTGTCGTAATACCACCCGCAACCGACAATTCTCAATACAAAAAAGATTTTATTAAAAGAAAGTTAAAAGTAAGAGTAAAAAGAAACTTGCAAAATTAAAGGAAAAAAAAAGAAAAAAAGAAAGAAAAGAATATTTAATTTCTCAGTCGTTCTTATTAAAGGTGTATTTAAAAGTCGGAAACTCGCTTGAGCAAGACGTGTGAATGTTAGTCTACGAGTTCTAATTCTTTTCTCTTTTCCGATGCAGGTGCCAGAGATGAAGGAACGAGGAGGTCGCGGCTGGAGCGGATGGATCGCGACCGGAGCGATCGCGTGAACCACGACTACGACGAGGAGGAACACGGCGTCGATTACGGTAGTGCCTCGAGACGTCGACAGCAGCAGGACTCGCGTGCTCTTAATGCTATTTAGGAGCTGGGGCCCCGGGGCCTGTCGCTTCAGCGATGTCCCCACCTGCGCACCACCGCCCTTTAGCGGGCTCGCCTCCCGGTAATGCTACCGATACGCTAGGAAGTGCGCAACGCTACCTCGCGATAAGATCGCTGCGCTCTGTTAGTGGGGCTGTTTCCTGTCGCGCTACTGCTAAGAAAGGCAAGAAGAATCCAGAAGTCCAGATCGGCTGACTGCACACGCCACCGAAGAATTTAAAGCGAAAGAAAAAGAGAGAATATCGTTAGACGCTATCATTATATCGATTCTATCCGGACGCACCTCGACGATACCGTCGACGGATTCATCCCCGTGTACCTACTCCACCGAGTAATTTCGATACGCTACCGATACGTCACCAGCAGCGTGCACGTTAATCCCGAAATAATGTTTTAACACTTGTATACCTTTACTCGCGCTGCCTGTACGAAAGAGCGTAAATTCCAACGCGGGATTTCGTTGCTGTTCGATTAGAAAATGATTTCGTTTCGGCCGTAACCGCTGGAGAAGCTTGCGGTGCGATTTAAACATGCGTTCTCTTTATCTTCCGAAAGCTCTTGTATTTGTAACAATGCGTCACTGTATTATACGCCGTTATTCCTTTTTTTTTTTTATATATATTCCATCGATTGCTTCAATAGCAGTCGCGATAAACTTAACCGTACGCAATTATATTTCGTCGAGAATTAACAGAGACAGGTGGAGCGTTGAAATCTCTTTTACTTCTCTTTTAACTTCTGCCATACTACCGATCATCAGCAACGTTCAAACACCTTCTTCATTTCGCTAACTCCGAATCGCTTTGCCATTAAAAGGAAAAGGAAGCGCCGTTCTCTCGGATTATTGCCGGATAAATTTACCACGCTCTAAGCTTCACAACTCCGCACATTGTCTATATATAGAAACATATCCGCATCTTCGCCAATTAACGTTCCAATTGATATCACGAGCGCGTATCACTTTGAGCGGTGTCGTCCGCAATTACTCATCGATCAACCAATTACCGAACTACTCTCACGCACAAATATCATCGAGATGACTTATCTGATGACATATGCATAAGAGCTCTGCTATATTATATAAATATATTATATATATATAGAGGAAACATGTCGAACCCCCCGTTCAGTGTAACGATTAAGCGTATTATATGCCAAACGTATCAAATGCTCACCGTAATAACTGCTGGACAAAAACAATTGCACGCATCGTTTCGAGATGCACGTTACACGACATCTTTTACGCTGTTTTATATGAGAAGACAATTAACATTGTGAGGTAATCCCGTAAACGAAACTACACACACAGACACATACACCTGACCGCATTTCGGTACTCCTCGTTAAATACGCTACTTAAAGTCGTTCATGCATTCAATCAGATCAGCATTGTGCATTTTTCATGTCAAGAATTACAGAACTTACTCTCGAACCTTTTTCAAAAATCTCGCAGTTCAAGTATAAAACGATTCGTATAATTGTTTGAATCGCTTCGACCTTATTTTCGCAATCTATGTGTAATCTATCTATCGTTTGATCTTTTGTCAAATAATTCGAAAGTGAATTCCAATCAATTATTCCGTTAATCGAAAATTTTTCGTATTTATTTACGCACGATGTACACGTATGTCTGTATCTCTGATAAATTTCTATTTGCGAACACGAATTGCTTGGCAAACTGAAATTATTGCGGACGTAAATGGATTCTTTTTAACGTTTACACGTGACTTTTCAATTAGCGGATTATCGCGAACGCGGTTAATCAAGGGTTCGAGCGTAGTTAAACGATCGTTTTGGCCAAACGATCATTTGAACAGGAATTCTAGCCGATTCGAAATAATCTTCCGGGACTTTTGTCCGCAAATACGTCGCAATTGTGTGTTGGACAAGTTCTCCATTCGCGGAATCAGCTCAACGACACTAGTAGACGCGCGAGACAATCGCGTGGCACGAGGAGACCAAGATAGAAAGTGCACTCGAAACAGAGTGAAAAAAAGAGCCCTGGGGCCTTAAATCCCTGCACCGACTCCTCCCGGGCCCTAAAACTATGTCTTTATGTCGAATCAGCGAACGGCGATCGACGTGGCATCGCGGATTTCTTATCAGGAATAAACTGATACGTCTGTAAAGCGGAGACTTGATTTCTCTTACAGAAGTTAATTATAAGAAGTAACGACCATTATGATTGCAGCTGAAAGGAAATTAACGTAGAGAGAGTTACCGATCGGTTGGACAAATAATTTTATTAGTAGCTGAATTAATTGGTAATCGAGATATGAAAAGAGCTTTAATAAAAAATCTCGCAGCTGATCGTAGGTAGTCGTTTTGATTTCGTCGTTGATTGTAATTGCCGGCGCAGCTGCGATTCCACGATCGCCGAAAAGCGATTTCGCAATGGACGCAGCTCGGCAATCTCGAATTTGATCGTAGAAACTAAAAAGTAATTTAAAAAAATATATAAAAAAAAAGCCAGCGTCGCCGTGGCGAATTTAACGACCGATGTAGTGATACTTGTCGTCGGTCGCGTAATTAAATTAGACGAGCTAAACGTAGACACGAGATGTTCTAGAAAAATCATTGATTTGCAAGTACGACGAAAGAAACTGAAATGATGTATGCTAAATCCCATGAAAGTTTTTTCGATTCTGGTCGAACGCGACAACGACCTAGCGCGTCGCTCCACGACGCGTTTATACGTTTTGTTGAACTTGTGCGAGAGTATATGTGATATATATATATATACGTACGTTGCACACTGAAAGAAACATTTCGGGTATATAATTATATACACGCAAGGCGACAGTTTCATCTATTACTCGACAAATTTTAATCCAAGCGAAGGAAGATTTATTAATAAGATGTTACACAGAGAGATGTGAATAAAAACTACTTGGCTTTTCTAATTGGATAATTACAGACTGAAGATCATACTTTGACGTATTTTAATATAATTTTAATCAGTTAATTTATATCATCTTCTCGCTCTTTACCGGTGTGCACCGTGTATTAATTCGCAAAACGTTTGCTTTAGACACTTAATTGAATGGGGTCGAACTTCAAAGACTCGTAAATTATTCTCTTATACGAATAATAATTACTCATTTTTATTCACATTTCGCAACGTCGTTTATGTAAATATTGTAAGAAGCCTTTAATGAGTGCCATTTAAATTTTTATTCACGCAGCGTTGATGCTGCGTGAATCGGCATTTAAGCTGAAAAATACTGGTAAATTAAATTTCTAATTTGTTTTGCTATAAATATAATTATTAAAACTAATGAAAGATACTTATTGTCACGGGAAATTAGTACGTAACATTGCTCATCGCGGATATCTCGTCGATTTCGATGCGCGGAGCGATCTGACCGACTGTAATAAGGAGAGAGAGAAACAGAAAAAAAAAAGAAAAAAAAAACAAAAAAAAATAGAAAAAGATCTTCTCGTGTCGATCCATTTTACAGACACGCACGTGAAACATTTCTCGTTTAGAACGATACGATAATCCTATATTTCCAATGAAGTAAAAGTAACACTTGACTCAAATAAAACGTATGGACATCTTCAGGCGTTCTCGCAGCCAAAGATAGCTCGAAATAGATCACGACCATCGGCATATGTCATTATTTAGGGTAATTAATCAGAAAACTTTTCCTATATATTGTACGCAGTGCGCTGCGTGGGGGAAAAAAAAAGAAAAAAAAGAAAAAAAAATGAAATGCCGCACTTTTTGATTAGCGGTGTCCTACATTGTATATGTTGCTGTATAAATTAGCGTAAACTAAGCACGGGTAATCTTGGATTGATTTTGATATATTCTCTTGAGAGCCGAGTAAACAGGCCGAGTAGCAGGCCGTACCTTTTCCGCGCGAGGAGAAACTTTTCCAAAGTATGCAATAACAATAATCAATTACCTAACGTTGAGGCATCACTTACGCGAGCTTGTTTTATTCTAGTCGCCACGATTTAAAGCGTATAAATATGTACACGTGGCACGGTTTTTGCGATTGATACAGTAATGAAAATCATAAGGTATTCAATTTATGATTTAAACGTACAAGTGTATCCGTAGATTACTTTGCCCCTTCGGTTGTTTGCAATTCGAAAATTAGGCAAATAAGTGCAATCGGCAAAAAGTGTACGTTTGAAACTGACTTCTGTGATTTAAAAATAGTACATGGCGTATCTTTAATTGGTATTAATTAGTACTTTCAGCGTTTTTCAATTAAAATATCTAAAAAGAGTAATCATTTTTTTCTTTTTTTTTTACATTTATTAAAGAAATTTAATAAGGACTTATTTTTGTCAGATAACGATAAGTGACAGAGCTTTAGAATGTAACCGAGTTATTCAAGCATTATGCTGTGGATTATTGGCGTCAAAAAATTTTATTTATCGAGATGTTTCGTAACATTATTCTGCCCGACGATTGGTACTAATTAAAAATACGTTTATTAGAGAAAAGGTCTTATGAAACTTAATTAATTTGGATAAACTACAATTGTGCGCTATGTTCGTTTGTCTTTTTTTTTTAATATTTAAATCTTAGATAAGTATGTACTTATATGGATACCCGTTTCTCTGAAGCATCTCGGGGCTTCGCATGAGATTTGGTGCCGGACGCGAATTATCGCGCCAATGTCGCTTATCAGTGTTGAGAATGTAAATTTTATCTTAGGGAGAAGTTTTGTAAAAAGAATTATAGATATAAATATCTAACGTCACGCGCGTTCGAATAAGAAAGTTAAATGCGGCGGAAAATTATTAATTCTTTCACGATCGAAATGCAAAACTATCGCTGAGTCTTCTCGACGTGAAGCTTTCACGATGCACTTCGAGGGCATGCCCGAGTGTAACATTTCGAGATGACTAGCCACTGAAGTCCTTTCGCAATCCAGATTTGTACATATTAAGGAACATTTTGTCAATCGCTGTGAATCTTTATAAAAAAGAAAACATGTCACGCTGTTATTTGCTTCCATACAAGTTCATTTTCCACGTTGAATGAGATTATCCCGAGGAAATGCGAATATACACAAGTATTCTCGATATAAAGAAATCCGCATGATAGATTATTAATCATATTAGAAGCGTGGATATGATTAATAGTAATTTTTAGAGGTATGCATTTGTTTCGAACGTACGACATTTTATCAATAAAATACTAAATTATTAAGTACTTCGTTTACTGCTAAAAATTCGAAACTATACTTCGGCAATCGCTACGATGCTTCTCCAATAAATACTTGATATTTCGATTCACATTTATGTACCTGTCGCGGTAAAATCCTAAAGCGGCTTTCTATAAATCGAAAATATTGCTTGATTGATTGATTGTTTCTGCTTATTTGTGGGCTACAGGTCCGAGATAAAGAAAAGAAAAAACCAAAAAAAAAACCGTGAACTATAGTTATAGTCGTGCAAGATGTAATATCTTATAGATATTTTTTAATTATCGAGATGGAAATTTTTATAATATTTTGTAACTCCTCAGGATATAAGCAGCGATGAAAATTCACATCACGAATGTATTGACTCATATATATATGTACACATACGCATCTACATATACGGAAACGTTCCTCTAGAGGAAGTGCATCTGCGACGAAAGATATACTTGATTTGAATTTAAGACTTAGCGGCTTCAGTCATTACTTTTCGCATTTTTAATGATATTTCGTCTATGTAGCGCTCGAGTAGCGCCGGAAATCCCAGCGTGTAGCTTAATGGAAGCGATCCTAAAAATACTTGCATCCTTTGATCACAAGTGCTTAGATCAGTGCTCGTAGTTCCCGCGTATAACTACATGATTGACTCAAAATCTCGTCGGAAAAATTGCGTCGTCGAACTTTGAAGTAATCTTTCTAGGCCGACGTTAGTAAGATTTTCAAGCTATTGTTTCCAAAATTACCCTCGTAGAATTTAAGTAAATTCCGAATACTTATTATTTCGGTACGTTAAAGCGAACGGAAACGTCTTAGAATTAATTCACGTCATGAAAGCATTGTGCGCACAAATTATCCAAAGAGAGAGAGAAAGAAAGAAAGAGAGAGAGAGAGAGAGAGAGAAAGAAAGAAAGAGAGAGAGAATATAATTTTGTTACTATAAAAACCAATTTTGTTTCCGAGATTCAGCGACCCGATCTTATGACTTTTGTACAGAGTTAATTTACGTATAAAGAGCCCCGTCGTCTAGGTGTTACGTTAGATAAGAAGTTTCGATTAACCGAGGATGATCATAAGCGTGGCGAAACACTGAAAGTCGAATTGGGAACATACGAATATTTCTGAAGACTAAAAACTCTACCGGCGTTAGGCGAAAGAAACGAAGGGTAGGAATGGCAAAATCGTCGACGTTGTACCCGTTGTATAAATCGTACGCGTGTTGGGCGCGAACTGACCTGATAATTGCGTGGGATTTGGTTCGTTGGCTCGCACCGTGTGCATGTAGTTATAATTACCCCGCTTGATTAGTTAATTAACGGCGACGCGCCATCGACGGGCGCTCCTAATCGCTCCCGCGCGATCGGCGCGTCGCAGTTTTGTCGCTCCGGATATTTATTTGTTGAACGATGAGAGTTTAAAGATTGATCGCGCTGCACGGCTGCGTCGACTGCAGTTGGACGACGATCGCTTGTACGACTTAAAAAAAGATATTTTGCCGCACCGTGTGCACGCGGATTTGCAAGACGATGGGGTTGAGAGATCACCTTTAGCTTCGAACGCTATTGTATTGAAATTATTTATCTCGAAGCTACTCGCGGATCTAATAAGACTTTACGCAACGTACGCAGGGATGTAAAATTTTAACGGATTCATCGTGGCGATGTCGTCGGCGACAGTCATCCTCGGCTGTCGTAGCGATGGATCGCGGGAACGAGCGAGAGACTTCTTCGGGACGACGAGTAGATTTCCTTATGTAGCGACGAAGATGCCCTTCCCGGTACTTAATTAATTATTTAATCAATTTGCAACGCGCGCCTTCGAAATTATTCCAGTCAGAACCGCGGTCTGACGGCGGGAGGGAAAAAGAGGATCTGTTACGCGCGGCTGAGAGACTTTAAAGTGTGTTTTAAGGGCGGCTTGTAATCGATGCGCTTAACATTGCGGGCTTTTATCGATCACTTTGTAACGCGGGGGGAGGGGGGGGGGCCACGAGTCGTCGGCGACGATTTCTCTCGTTCGTCTCCCATTGACGTGTTCACTGAGTGTAACCCCATATGGTTGGAAGGTCCAAACGAGGATTGAGCACAGGTCCTAGGTGCCCTCGCGACTGAAGCAAGGGAGACACACATTCGGCCAATGCAAATCCCCTCGGTATGCTTAAAATACTGCGAAATGCCGGTCTTCGTATCGAGGCTTACGGCGTAATATTGTTGACGGTATAACGTGGTTTCGAAAGTATATCTATATAGCGAAAAGAGGAAATGCGGTGTAAGACTGCTACGGCGTCGAGCGTTCGGCCCGAATTGACGTGTCTTTACCTCTCGTAGCGCATACGAATTGTAATAAAAGTTTTATTGAGCCAACGATAACTCCAAGTAATCTAACTGACGTATTATAAAAAAAGTATTCTACGTTATATATCGTTCATTTGTAACGTCTTCTACCTAAAGGTGTAACTTTTATAGCTTTTTTATGACTCTACGTCGTTAATTAGTAGCGATTTGAGACGAGAACGGTCTTTAAATGAATATCGGTGGCGTCAGCGATCACGTTTTCCCTCGAAGATACTAATGCGAATTGTTGGAGAGCTTCCCGAAAGCTTTTCCACGCGAGAGGTGTTTTTGCCAACTCGGGCCGAGCGGCGCTCGTACGAGGATTAGATGCAATTCTGTCGCGTGTGTAGGAATCGAGTCAAAGGAATGATAAACTTCGTGCACGCGCGAGCGTCCTCGATAATTCCCTTTCGTGGCTGGTTCGTCGGATCAAAGATTTTCTCTGTATATTATCTATATTATTGTCACACGTATGCGCGATCAGTGCCGCACACTGATGAGCACGCAGGTATTTCAGCACGTGGCAGAATGCTTCACGTGATCCACCCGCGATCCATCCGTTTTTCTTGAGAGAGAAGTACTTTATTTCACTGTTGTTGCACCGATAATGAAGAAAGAATGAGAAAGAGAGAGAGAGATAATATTTGTAAGCTGCTGCGTTGGATTGTGTCAATCACACTAATATTACTCGATTGTACATCTAATTGTAATGACCGCAAGATGGATACAAAGTGGACCTGGAACGAGAGAATATGCGTGCATGAGCGAGCGAACGAGCAAATGAGAGAATACAGCTTGCGTATAATTCGTGCAGTTGTTCGGAGACGGAATTGAGATGTCTAAGTAAACGAGATATTGTAAATTGTTCTATAGTAAATGAAAAAAAAAGAAAAAAAAAAGCGCTACGGCCGGTTGCAACGCGCCCCGCGAAAGTCCTCGGATGGAAAATGAAAATGATCTTTCTTTGGTGCGCCGAGTTGTTAAAGTTTCGCGGGCGGACGTGAGTTCGTCGGACATTTCGACGACTTTCGAGGGGACGAGCTGCTCTGATCGTTTCGATGTTGATATGTCAATGCTGTGATGTTATCCTTTGAAATTAAAACAAAAGGAAGGAGTATATTCCCAGCCCACCTCCTCCCCCCCCTCCCCCGACACACCCCACCTACTTACCGAACCCCTTTTTTCCTGTTTCCCCAAAAGAATCCTGGAACTGGATGAACCTTGAGATACCAAAAATATTTCTATTATTGTAATTCCGCATAGCCCTTAAAATAGCTAGATTTTAATCGTATTTAATGTAAAGATTATGATTGTTACATCTCAGCGATTCTCTCCTTCGCCAGTGATGTCTCGGAGAGACGAATAATCGAATACGAGAGCGGGGAGTGCGTGAAGTACATTTTATAATGTCGCCATGGCGAACGGCTCTCCCGCATATCACTGGCACCCGAACTCCCACATTTGTCGCATTTGTAAATAAAAATTTTTATCATCACATGACACGAAACGCATTGTACATTCTCTTCCGAACTGGAACTACCTCTAGTGCTAAAAAAAAAAAAAAAAAAAAAAAATATATATATATATATATATATATATATATTATTAAAAAATGTTTAACTTAACAAAATGATTTCATCACGGATAAATTACAAGCGGAGGCAGAGGATTACGACACATGGATTCATTATTCGATATTCTTTCCTATACAAAATATAAACGAAAAATACAAAAAGATATTTACAATCCACGTAGGTACATTAATTCGACACATATAAAGTATGATGTGAAATCGTAATCCCGTCGATGCACGACATCGCTACTGACGACATACATTCTCGCAGAGTTAATGCACACTCGCTTGCCGCGTATCGGCACACGCGTGTGCCGATCTATACTTTAATATATACGTATCATATATAGAGAAACTCTTTGGTAATTAAATCTTGAACTCGCTTTCGTGAAAAAAATACAGCTTCCTTTTCGCTAGTTCGGCGTGGATACCAAAAATCGTCCAAGAACTATTGTCGCGACGTGACTTTCAAAACTTCTCGAGCGGTCGATTCGATACGATATGGTCGTCTATCATTGCGACGGCGAAATACGTTTTGCAATTACAATCGTCGACGTCAGCTTGGCTGACGGTGCGGTGAATTACATTTCCGTAATCATAGCGATCGTAAGAGGAACGATAAGTGTATACGTACATTACTTAAAGTGATTATTACTATTTCCAGTAATTATAATCGATGCGACAAGTCTATTACTTAAATATTTCTTGCCCGCAGCGCTTACGTGATCCGGTATCTTGTCTCTTGCACGAAATTTTGGATAAGTGAATAATTTAAAGCCGTTTCTTTCAACTTAAACTAAATGCCTTTTACATTTTTTGTTTTATATTACATAAATAAATAAGATTTCTGCGTTTGTTAATAATTTCTTGCGTGTGGAAAGGAGTTTTTATGAAAGTTATCGGAATATTATGTCGGACTTGGTGAATTTTTCACATTTTTACGAATATAGGACATATTATTTATATATATAATATATATGTATTCTACATATTTGAAATTTTATACGACTAACTTTGGTACAATTTCCCTCTCTAACTAATATCGTAGATTCTCTTTGTTCCGTGTCATCAGCCTTATAAAGAGCTGAAATACAAACAGCAAACGAACGTTTAATCTTGCAATTTAATTCATTTAAATTTTACTTAGAAAATCTCTATTATTCATTATACAAACGAATATAACTCTTAAAAATTATCAACTTAATAAATTTAATCAAAAGAAGTAAAAACAACGAAAGTTTGAATCTAGTCAGTAGTGACGGAAAGTAGGCAAGCTTCTTTTTTCTTTTAATAATAAATTGATGATACGTTTGCTCGCATAGTGTCCCAGTATTATTTCACGTCTGTTACACGCGACGACAAATGCTATCGAATTTGCGGTGTGTACTTTGTCGCATCTCCGACAAGTCACTGGTAACTTTAACCGTTTTCGCGGGTTGAATTTTCGCGATCGATACGCAAGAAGTTGCGATCGAAGGATCGGCTTCGACCGCGCGTTTCATATGTAGTTTCGCGCTTCATATGAAGAGATAATTTTCGTAGTCGGCGTAAGAAGAGGCGGTCACATGTTTCGACGTGAGCGGCGTCGACGGGACGCTTTGCGGGAATTGCTGCGTTCGCGGCAGCTGCACTTGCGGAAGATCCGCTTTGCGGGATACGACTATTCGCGACGTTTGGCTGCTGATGGAGCCCAGCGACGACGAGTGATGCTGGTCCCGATGGATATTGTTATTGTTGTTGCTGCTCACGACGATGCCGGCTTTCCCAGCGAGGTGGTGTAGGCTCAGGTGATTGTTATTCTCGATCCTCGAGCCGTAGTGAATAGGAAGACCGTCGTGGAGATTCAGCCTCGACATCGCGACGGTGATGCTGGAGTCTGACGCCCACATGCTCTGAAACGACATCCGATTGTGCAATCACGTTTGACTTTCTATTAAGCTCTTATGAATAATTCTGACGACAGCGCAATTACACGGGTCGGATCTTGCGATTACTAATTTCCTTGTGGGAGTACGCGTAGTGTATCGTACTTTTTTTTTTTTTTATTTGAAGAGTTGATTCATTTAGCGAGGCGTTAGTATTAATTTCTGTAGACACAATTATAATAAGTTTAATCACAAACGCATAGTAAAGTACACATTTTTTTTTCTTTTCAGGAATATGTTTTTTAATAAAACGTAATGTGAAGGATATTGATGTGTTATTTTAGCTAAAATATTTTTATACAATTAATATTTAGATAAATATATATTGTACGCATATTTTAAACATATTTAATATTTAGATATTACATATCTAAATGTTAAAAAAAATATTTCAATAATTACTAAATTAATACTGCCATACCTTTCGCCTGTGCTGGTTGTAGTCTGGATTGCGTCTAATGCGAAGATGCCTATCCGCGCTGGTCCACCGTTGTGTGACCTTAAGTGGGGAATCGTCGGGGTGTAATTTTCTTTGGTACTCTTCACCTTCGCAGACCTCGTAGAGAGAGAATTGCTCCACCGGTTCCTTGGAGCTGTAGCAGCTTAGCAACATCTGGATCAACTCGTCTACGGTGGTCTGCTCCGAGACCAAAAGACTCTTGTACTTAGACTGTGAACAATAAGCGCCGAGTTTGCTCACAATTACCGTAATATAAACCGAAGCTTCTTTAAGCAACAGTTTTACTGTACCGTAAATGCTTCGAAAAAAATTCACATCGCAGTTTTAAATATATATATTTTTTTTTTATTTTTTATTTACGACATATGCTAAAAATGAAAATACGTCGTAAAATAATTTATTAATTATTGTCCAAAATAAGAAAATATATTATGTAAAATCTTACATTAAACAATTTATTATATATTATAAATTACAAACCGCGTTTATAAAAATTCCTTTTCTCTTTTTTTTTATTATACTTTTTATTCTACTTTATATAAAGCATTTTTTTTTTTCTTTATTAATATTGAAATCTGTTCTGCTTTAGTACGAAAATATATCTTTATTTACCCCGGACATGAGTGCGCTGTCGTATATTTTGACAAGTCCACCACGATGTGTCTGCAACGAGAACCTGCAAACAAGGAGAAGACACGCATAAACACGCAAGTTTACACACTGGGAATTCCACGACATCGACAGGAGCCGGTGAAGTTCAAAGGACACCGGGCGTTATTTTTATATAAAAGCACGGGTTTGTCTGGAAGACAAACGCTCTCGTCCTGTTCTATTAAGCGCGCAGTCACCGCCGGAAGTCTCAAACTGCCGAGAAAACATCGCCGTCGGGGATTCCTTCGTAAACAAGCCGTTCTAATTACCAAAGGGTTGCGGCAAGCATTTTTTTTGTTAATTGCCAAATGTTACTAATATTAATACCGCGTAATATACCGGTAATATTTTTTTACGCAACACGAGAAGCAGCGCGAATAAGTTACAGCGCGCGTGGAATCTGAAAAACGTTCTCGCGCACCTCGGGACGATTTTATAACGACAATTTATAGCCACTGTCAAAATTCCATAAATCCCACTTTGCCTCGCGATCGAACGACCGTATTTACATTCCTCGCGAGCCGTGTATCGAGGATTTAAAGCAACCCACGCGACTACTTGTCCAGGAATTATATCGTCGGAGGAGCGCGGAAAACGTCGACCATTGTTAGCTCGTGCTCGGCGGGCCCTACGGGATGCGCTTATAGTCGCGAGCCCTGAAATTACGTCACGAAGCCGACCGAAACCGAAAGGGCCGGTGGTCAAGTACAAAGGCAGGGGATACGTACTTGGAATCGCCGCGGGGATGGCAGGATTGCAGGACGGCCGGCCTCGCGTCCTCGTCAAGCGGCAGGACGGTGCGCACGTTGGCTCTCCTCACGGTCACCTCCATGGTCAGGTAGAACAATCGGGGATCGCGGTGTCTCATGCGATACTTATTCAGAAGATTTTGCACGACCTCGCGACAGGTCGTCTCGTACGTAATGCTCAGCGTCTTGTACTCGATGTCCGGCCGCAAACAATTGGCGTAGACCTTAATCGTAGTCTGCAAAGAAAAAAAAGATTTCTTTTTTTATTTCTATTTTTCTTTCCCCTGTTAATGCAAACATTAATAATTCTTTACCGGGCTACCTGAAAAAAAGTGATTCGCTCTTTCTCGGTAAGGGTGGAAGGGAGTTATTTTCGTCTCAAGTTAAATTCGGCAGGCTCGGAAAGGCGCAACGCTCTTTTGGCGGTGCGATAAAAAAAAAAGGGTTCAAAGACGCAGGCCTTGACAATTAGTTTATAATTAACTCAGGGACAGGCCGCGTAGCGTAAGACGCTATCAACCCCCTGCGATGCAACTGGTTATGTAGGGATGCGCGCACCGAAAATAAACCAGACACCAGATCACCCCGCTCGCAGATGCCACCGCTCGGCGTACGCCGACATTTATAAGTATAATACATCCGCCTACCGGATCTATGCGGATTCGAAATGACAGATGTTACTTCGTAAAAAAAAAAAAGAAAAAAAAAACCATTAATGCAGAGAATAAAAGGATACACGTGTATCCGGAAAAACAGAATATTGTAATTTTTTAACCAACACTTTCGTTGTGGTTGCGTGAAAAAAATATTTAATGGACGTTATTAAATGTTATTTCATTTATATATAATTTCTTTTAATAATCTCATTTCGACGTAATTTCTTATATTCAGAAACTTTCTGATTCAGCTGTTAGAATTCCAATACCCTGAGTTAATACTATTTGCGGGAATTGTTTCGGTGCACGTGTACTAATCTTTGCAATGTTTTTCCGCGAGTAGGTATACCACATCCGGGCAAGGAGCAAAGATCGTTATGAATCATTCATTCCAAATACTTTAATGACGTTTCTTTTCCCTTTAAAAAATATTTAACGCTCAACATTTTAATTTTTATTTTACTCTTTAAAGGAAAAACTGCGAAACTTAAACGAGTTTTTAAATAATTTCTATATGAAACTTTTTGATGACAATCAAAGTCCCACAAAATTAATAAATCGCTCATTGAAAATTAATAATCACGGATGTCACTTTAAATACCGCACGGAGAGATCAGTTGACCGATGAACCACGTTTTCATACGACCGGGCAACTGGTGAAAGGGAAAACGCGGGAGCTACGGAGGCACGCGAGTGTCAAAGCGAGGCCTGTAACTCGTCAGGATCGAAAGAAGGACATACGACGCTTCGTTACTCCAGAGGTAGACTCCAATATCTCGCACCCGGTTGAGCGAACGAAAATACGTCGCGAGATATTTTGGTTCGATATTTTTTTGGATTCAGAGTAGATTGCTCGCGTACAACTGACACCAAAGCGTCAAAAGTGTCGTCTCGGGCTTTATTTATTTAACCAACAGCGCTTAATACTACGAAAATTTCTTTAAGAAATTAATGCATAAGTGAATCGAAACACTATTTCTTATTTTCAAACTTATTCCGTCGTGTCGCGAGTCACTTACTGATTTTAAAAGTACACCTTGTTCTACGAAATGTATTCGTACCATGGCCGGGGTTTATCACCGTCCAACTCACCTTGCATAATGAGTTCGCAATGATGTCATTTGTTGCTATTTATAAAATCGCGAACGAGGGGGATTTCGATAAGACCTAAGCTGACTTTTTATGCCCTTGATCTTACGTTACAGCTGGTAATAAGATACGAAACGCATCGTTCGAGATAAAGGCAGCCCACCAGTGTGCCTTATGAACATATAACGCGACGGACAGGTATTAAGCAAGAAAAGTATGGATTTTCTTTTTTTTTAAATAAATTTTGTGGTCAATCCACACGATCACTTGACTATCGCACCGTACAATTACACGCTGATAATTTCTGTCGCCGTAAAATCTCTATATTCATCGCGGGATACCTGCAGCTTCGTTTTCTATTCCGCGTTACGGTATTCAAAGTCTCGTTATTCAAGTTCTATGAATCTGAAAGATTGGTTTAATCAATTACCTCATAAAAGGAATTGTAATTACACATCGAGCTTGGACAGGGTTGTCCGACAACTTTGAAATTCTTTTTTTCTTTTTTTTTTTTCTTTCTTATGTTCATTAATTACACAGTTAGCGACAGATTCCGCGCGAGGGAGACGGCTATATTTTAACGTCGCCCTAAAAACTCGCTCTGTAAATCGAAGCTCTAATAAAGAAACCAGCCTGAGGAATTCGACGAAGCGGAGGAAGCCCCAAAATTAAGCCGGTAATGCGCCATATCGGGCACACGACGCGGCAAAAAACAAGAAAAAAAAAAGAAAAAAAATGTATTGAAGCTTAAGAAGAAAAGTAGGCGCCATATGTCACAAGACATCGTCGTAATAGGCGGTCCAATTTAGCTGGAATCCATAAAAATCTCGAGCTCGCTCTTCGCGACGGAAGGACGCCGTAGACATATAGTTTAAGGTTTGTGTGCCGTTAATTGTACGCTGCAAACCGGTACACCCAACCCCACCGCCTGCATCGACTTCTGTCCCTCTTTCCAGTTCCGATTCGTCCTGTTTTGCCCGCCGGCTCATTGGCGCTCTAAATATAGTCACCTTTATCATTAAGTTTATCGTTATCAGCTTAGTTCTCAGCGTCTGCTTCGTAACACCACCCGTTATGCGTATCCCCATTTTGGAGCAAGGTAGGGGTCGATACCTTTCAACGGAAGTCGCTCCTAATCAAAATTAATCTATCTTTAATTTAATTAATTCGCCTTTTCTTTATTGCTCGATAGATTGTGTCATTTCTAAGCGCGTTTAAAAATGTCAACGTTGCCGCTTACTTATAATTTCACGAGCCCGCTAACAGTAATATAATTAATTTGTAATAATTAAATTCGTCAAGTAATAATAAAAAATTGTACGTGTTCGGGCGATCAGTTTCAAAGTGGATATTTAACAAAGCGTTTGAATCTCTTCTACGCCGAGACGCCGTATATTAAATATAACTATATAGGGGAGAGTGACGTCCGGGTCGGCTCGCTAAGTTATTGTTCTTAATGCGTATCGTCTCTCGTTATGACGCCGTCTATTTATAATATTTGTTCTCCTGTTGATAAGACGGGCAATGTCAACGGTGTGTTTCGCTCAAACGGCAGTCGCGCTAATAAAAAGAATTTGTATTTAATGATAACAGCCCTACTATGTCTCACTTTAAAACTGCAAAATTAATGGATAAATTGTTGACAGCGTGTCCCGCGTGTCATCGTCGTACAATTGGATTTCCCATGATACCGCGGGGGTCACGTTCAATTGCGCGTATCGCGATAGCGCCGCAAATTACGCGGCTGCTCGCCTCACGTAGAACAGGCTGCAAAATATCCGCGCGATCACTCGACGTTTTCCACGCTTTAATTACGAAATCCTCGTTAAAGAATTATCATTATTTCTTAATTGATTGGCGAGGCGGAAATTTGCGACCGTTCCTTTTCAATTGAAGCTAAAGTATCGAACGATATCGCGAGCCCAGCGAATTCGACGTTCTTCGTTGGTGTACGGCGTTTTGTTCATTTCCATGCTACTCCACGTAGCCCATGAACAGCGCCTTCAATGGCCACCACTAGTGTTCCCAGGTAGGAGGGCCGTGCATAATAAATTTCTTATCCCGGCGCTCCATTGAATCCCGGGGTCTCCTCTTTCATGCGTGGCACGTGCTTTTCGGCCCTCAGCTGCCATCTTTCCTCGTAAAGTCTTCAGGTACTGTCGTTATTCGAGCACGTGTCCCCTCTCGATTATCCTCCTCTCGGCTTCCGGTCGGGCAAGGGCTCGAGAACGGGCGTAAAACAAAACAAAAAAAAAGAAAGAAAAAAAAAAAACATATTCGTCTCCAAACGAAGAGACACGAAAAAGACCCTGCTCCGCATTTTGCCCCGCTGGCAAAGAGGGCTGTAGACGTCACGAGAATAATTATTTATTAATTTCCTGGAAGAGCGCAGATGTCGGGGAGGGTCGCGAAACAAAAGATAAATCGTAGATAGCGATTCAGATTTATGTGTACAGCGTGAATATTTGTCTTTTTGCTTGTCTGCAGATCGGCGGTGAAAATAATATCCGCGACCATCTGCGCGACAAAAGCTCTGCTGATCGCGCATAATTCGACCACTGCGTCGCGCGAGACCTCCGATCGAGCACCTTTGACATTGTCAGCAGATAATATAGAATTTCAAGTGTCATCGGCTTTAACTAATTCGATCATACGATACTCATTGTCGCGATAAAGCGTAACGTTTCCCGCTGCTGCCAGCACGAGAATCATATCGGTGTCGCTGTTCCGGGAAGCTCGGGCGTTGCTAAATATAATTAAAATTGTCACCCGATTATTACGGCCGCCGGTGTCTAATTAAATGACCGGCCGCAGATCGGATCTAACGATTCCCGCTGTAATCTCTCTCGCAATTAACGCGGTCTCGGCGAAAACTGCTCGTTATGTTGATTAATCTCCGCGGCCGCTGAATTCAAAGCGTTGCAGCGTGGCACGTGGCACAATCGTCACTCTCACCGTTTTTCCCGGGAGCCGGGTCTCATGCAAATTGTTGTCCTTTCGGGACCGCTCGTCGATTTCGAGAATCCGCGAGATCGCGTATCGCGAACGGCGTTGAGAAATTCGCGCGCGCGGACGGATATCTCCCGGCTGAAGTTCTTACTTTCGCGCCACTTTCCCGGCGCGAGACAATGCTCGACACGAAAGCCATGGGAGGCACAATTGTTGCCGAACAACGCGCATTTCGCACGACCGGCGGAAAGCAGTCGTCGACGAGAGACACGAAGATTCGACAGCGGCTGGCAAAACGTCGTCCGCGGCGAAACTGTCGCACGGTACGGTTTACGTAATTTCGATCTGCCGCAGGAACGACTGTCGCGGATTTGGTAATAAGGCTCCTTTTCGAACGTAGACGAGCGCGAGGGTATATTGTTCCACCTGGGAAGCGCAGGCGATTCGCTCGAAGAAGCCGAAGAAGCTCGGACTCGCGAAAAGTCACTTCTGTCACGGGTGGTTCTACGGTGTTGGAGATTACAACGTGTACGGTTTGTCAGAGTAAGAAAATAGCGACTAATTGTGTGCGAAAAAGAAATTTCGCGACGAGCCGCGGCGATTAAATTGAATAAAAAAAAAAAAAGAAAAAGAAGGAAAAAAAGTCGTGTCGTATTGTGGCGCACAATGTCTGTTTCCCAGAATTCACTCGGGGAATAATGACCGTAGAAGTTATATTATATAACGAAGCAATTAATTTTCTCCCGGGGGAAAGAAGCTGAAATAATTTACTTATCGCCGGGGCCGACTAATTAAGAGCGCGGTGCCTTTCTACGTCCCGCCCGATCCATCTTAATTGGCACGCGTAATTCAAGCTTTGCATAACGAACTCCTGTATTTTATTTTCGTCCTGGGAAGCCCCCTGTCTGCTAGGCGTCGGTTTTCACGGTTCTACGGGTCGGAAGGAAAGCGACGCTAAATCGAGCGTGCCGAGTTCAACCGCTGTGTTCCTGAACCGGTCGCCTCGGGGTCGGGAATACCACGCGAAGGTCAATCACTGTCACGCGCATCGCCGGAGACGGGCATTTTTCAAACGTTTCGTCGAAACGAGCCGATCGAGATCGCTCGAGAGAACGACATTGAGCTGGATCGCGATGACGCGACACATTTATCGCGTCCAGCGCTGCAATCGGCGCTGCAACGATTACGTAAGCGATAACGTTTTCTTAAAAACAGGAACTTCCAGCCTTGATTCCGCGGCCTGATTCTATTTCCACGGGACGGAAGTGGAACTCGGATATTACCGTAACATCGAAACATAGTCTGCGTTCTATTTCCACGGAACAGTAAACTGTTGCATTTGGGTTATAAAATTGAGGATGCTACATCGCATGAAGTTGATGACGGGTAATAATGATGACGAGGCAGTGCCATGTAGTGTGGGTCAGGATTATCTTGTGATCTCCTTTTATGGATTACCGTTGTAACGGCAGATTTATCCACTTCCACGTTATCGGCGTGCGTTTTCAAGTATAAATCACCAAATAAAAGAAGCGGGATTTATCTAAGAGCCGCGTAAAACAGGCAAATGACGTCTAAATTAAATTAATTGACAGCGGATGTTCAATGATACGCTTAACAGCCTGGATGTTAAATATCAATTTAATGCAGACATTAGTATTATCAATGCCATACGTTTTTTTTTTTTCTTTTTTTTTTAAATATTGTATATCTCCGCTTATTATTTAACAAATCATTGGAGAGAGGAATAACTTTGAATCGCAATGAGATACAGCCTGATCGCATTAAAAATCAATTAAAAATCCATTGCTAAGATAAGACCGCAGCGTATCGTCGTGGGTACCGTATTTATGTTCGCACATGCTATAGTGTCTCCGAGGCCCGCGTTCCGATAAGAAGCCTCGCGCGAAGGACCACACAGACGCGCGCCTTCTCAAATTCGCCCCGCTGGAACATCGACCGTGTCCAGCCGCGGCAGTCTACGAGTAGCTGACAATTGACACTCGTTTCCGGTCCTTCGAACGAACCGGCACAAAGGAGCAGCGGCGTCCCGAAGGAGAACGGGGGTGGGCACGTGCCCTCATCGCGTGCCCCTTCCCGCTTTTTACGGCCCCGTGTTCCTTCGCAATGTGTTCTCGGTACGCGGAACATAATACGGTCATGCTGAAAAGCTTCCTTCCTGCGCGAGCTTCGTCCGGGGCCATATGGCGAGAGGGGGGCCTTCTTCCTCCCGGTACGCGCGAGATGAAAGCGAAACCGCACGCTGTTACTACTCGTTGCACGGATGAGTGAATGCGCGTGCCGTCACGAGGACGCAATTCGCGTGATAGACCTGCCCGGCCGAGTCTTTAAACCGGACGCGTCAAACGTCTCTCGCCGAATGGTCTCGCAATCGATGAGGAACATCCTTAAATTTCGCAATTTCCCCGGCCGCTTCCTCCTGCTTATGTCCGCCGGCGTTTGTAAACGCGAAGGCTTTAATTTTTTTTTTTCTTTTTTTTTTAAATTTTATTTTATTCTTTTTTTTTTGACATTAAGTAATTGATACGCCGACTGCCGGACCAGTGCGTTTAATATAAACGTTTATTAAATGCTTTCGACGGGTCTGAACGTAGAACGCATTTTATTTCACACGGTATTAACAACGTAATTCGATAGATTTAAAAAGTACAAGCCCATTACACATGACATACCGCACGTATTCGTTTCAGTAATGACAAAGTCATCATCTACTCTAGCCAGTTGATGATAATGACGTGCATGCGCCGCGTCGTTACAAACGAATCGAATAATGCGATAATGAGCCGCCAGAAGTAGACGGATTAACTCCTTAGAATTGCTGGCCGAGGTTTTCTACGTTGAAACAATAGAAGTTTCTCTAATCCGCGCGATTTTAATTCACTTCGTTCTCGCGAGACTCTCGCAAAAGTTTTCACAAAACGCGAGGGAACTCTGTCGCTACTTTGGGAAATTAATTAATAAACCATTTAATCGAGAACGCAGCCCCGCTTGTACAAAATACCATTAAGATTAGTCCACGACCGGTGGAAGTACCAAAAACAGTTGGCTTCACTTCTACGACTTTTTTTTTTTATTCGGGAATGGAACAAGCTGGGAGTGGTGGACCGGAGGGATATGGATCGTTTTCGAGTTTACATCCTGCCGCCTCTCGAAAGGCGGAACGGACATGGTGTCGCGTGCCCAGGTTTGCGTTTGTAAAAGAATAAGACAGCTGCGGCGGTTCGCTCTTGCGAAGAAAGCGCCGGCCAGCTTTTAAAGCGAAGTACCGTTCCCGGGAACTATTCCGAAGTATTTTTGTTATCAGGAAAGCCTAACGTGCGGCGATTCCCTTGTCGTAACGTGCAAATATCGGCGAAGAAATAAAGAAGCGGTTCGCACGAGGAAACGGAGGCAGAAACATTCACCAGGAAATTTTTCTTATTTTATCCGCCGAATATCTCGCTGCGCGAAACCATCGCGTTGTTCAATCTTCATTTCATTAGCTTGCAAAAAAAAAAAGAAAAAAAAATAGAAGTTACATATGCATGTAAGAGTAGTTTCTTTTCACAGGATACGTGAAAGCGACGCTTCTCCGGAGAAACGCTGTTATCAACGCGAACAATTATGCAGACACATAACGTTGCCTCGCGCACACTTAATGTAACAATCTAACAATCTAGCAACTTTCGTAGAACGGATGTTCAATACAAGCTTAGTAGATTCGCAGCTGAGCCGCTCATCGCATACAATTAGCGAACTGTATAAAAAGTTACTCTTGATACGGACATTCTTTATATTAATTGCTAACATCGAGCGATTATCAGAAGAACCAAAAATCGTTATTGGCTCATTAATTAAATTAATGTTCCCGAATGTAATAACGCGCGCGAATTCGGATTCAGTTAGAAAAACAGCACGGCGCGTGGAGCTCGCATGAAATTCTTCTATTATTAAGTTCGCCTCGGGTTCAGCTTTATTAATTTTTAATTACACGCTCTTTAAAGAAACGGAACTATTTGCATTCAAGCGTGTTGTTTTGATTGCCAACTATTCACGGCGTGATCCGGCACGTTAAGGGAAGTAGAAGGTCGGTGACAGACGGTCGTAGGTCCGTATAATTGGTCCTTCCTCTTCTGTTGATTGTTTTAAACGAGAACAACTCGACCAACTTTAAGTCCCCTGTTGCTACCAACACGCGCGCGATTATTAGCGACACACAGCCCGCCGTGCGTGGAATGCTCGCATCCGGTTTGTGGACTGTGGAAGAGCGACTAAAGTGTCCTCTTCTATACCGGCCTGGCGTAGATACGGCTTTAATCTCATCGAGCATGCCACGCCAGCGATCTCGTGAAATAGGGAAACGAGCTGGTTATCGTACTTGCGACTCGTCAACTGCCCTTTCACGGAAGGCAAATTAACGCGTAATTGCGATCGCGAAACATCTTTTCTGCAGTGGCGTAAGCTTGGTTTACCCGTCAAGTTTTACCCTCTAACCTGCCACCCCGTATTCGCATATTATCTATTTTATATTAATTAAACTTTTTATTGAGACATAGAATATTATCTGCAATTTATTACTGCGTAACGTATTAATTTCCCTACATGTAAAATAATTAATAATTAATTAAAGTTATCGTTTGCTAAATTTTATGAAGCTTAATTCTGTGAATGTTTCAAGCATTGCCGGAATATTGTTCGCATTTTATTAAGCTACTGTAAAAAAAATATGCCGTTAAATTATATCGAGGCACAAACTGATCGTAAAAAAAGAAAAATAAAAAGAAAAGAAAGATGCCATTTTTCGCGATACATATCGCAGCGACATTCGACGCCAGGCTGTAATTTACCTGCGATATATCATTTTTCGCAATGATACGGGCGTGCGAGATAATTCGCGAGAGTCACGGAAGGGCTGGAAGGGAGGCACGGTCGTGCATCCGCGCACACGATTACGGCCCGACGTTTTTCCTTTGTGCCGGACCTCCGTCTTTCGACCAATCACGTCGCCACGGTTCGTATCTCGGCCGCCAACTCGCCCTTGTTCCCAGTCAATGCACCGACGAAGTTCTTCCGCTGGACGCACACCTGACTGTGGCCGGCGTAACCGCGACGATAACACCGACAAGGGCGGATTATCGTGAGTTAAGGTACGGGAGTTGTTATGAATAATGCAACGTCGCGCCAGGAGTCGCACGCCATGAAATTTATACGAAAAAAAAAAAAAAAAGCAAGACCGCGCCGATCCCCTTCTTCGAATACAATCTAAGCTGCATTTCTACTTTTGTCTCCGCGTAGATAATAAATCACGAAGGTATTATAAAAATTTATTATATTAAAATTATGAATTTAATTAAACCGAATTAATCGTTTGCGCGTATTATAATATTTTAATTGACTCGTGCGATGGATTGATTAAAATTGAAATTGTAGTTACTCGCTTTCGAATATATTTGTCGTTGAATTAATTTGGATTTTTATAGATTGTAATTTAAGGAGAAAGGCTAGCGATACTGCCGTGATATATTTGTCGGGATTTTAAATTGTCATTTACGAATCGAAAATAAACAAGTGGCGAAACGCGATGACGTTCCGTCTCATTTAACCCAGCCTTTTGACTTCACTTGACCAAGTGTCAATAAGTCGTACACCATGACGCGAAAAAAATTCACTGCAAGAAATTTAGCTTTGTCTCGCTACGATTACTTTTTCATTGTCAATTCTAAATGAGTCGAGTATCGTATTGTTCTTGACTTTTGTAGAAAAGTTCTCTTTTATAGTTCATAGACGATTATTCGAGGCGCGCATTACCAAAAAAAAAGAAAAAAAAGAAAAAACGGTAGAAAAATAACCATTTCCCGCAATAACGTTGCTGGGGGCTCGAAAAACGCAGGTGCACCGTGCACCTGCAGTCAATAAATTCCTTTTTGCACAGTCGCAGCCGCGTTTATATATAGGCTGTCGAACGCGAGACTTCGATGACGTATATCTTACCGAACTATTTTCAGAAGTTCGCCGTAAAACTAATATTGGTGTCGTAATAAGCCGCGAGTGAGTTCGACGGGTTCGTTGCACCGGAAGTGTCATGTTCGTGCTTTAACTCTTTCGTCGGGGACGCAGGAACTACGAAATTGAGGCAGTTTGTTCGTCAACGATTAAAAAGGCACTTGGGGAAAGTCGCTCTTTCTATTTTTTTTTTTTTTTACACGGTATTTGTCATCGCTATAACGATTTTCTGTAACTACGAATTTTGAATGACTTTTGCACATTTTATTTTGATAATTAATAAAAATACTAAAATTAATAAAACTCAATTAAACCCGGTTGGTTATAATGTGACGATCTTTCCTGCGTCACCCGTTTCGTTGTACGGAAAGGATACGCAATATTGATGCGGCGCCACATTAGTCATTACGTTATTAAAGTCACAATTGATCGTGATTTTTAACGAACGCATTTTTCACCCGCTTACATAATTCCGCGCGATAGCGCTAATTAATTTTCAACGTCCCAGCGATAGCCGTACGGAAAGAAAGCGCGATATACCAGCGCTACGTACCTATAATTAGAACATAACTTATTTGTCACCAATCTTATCAATCCTACTAATGCTCAACAACATAATAACATTGTTTAAATCAATACGTCGAGATTAAGAAAATATGTCTACGAGAAAAAAAATAAAATTTAATCATTTGATTTAACGTAACGTAATATAATGAAAGGTGCATTTGTATTCAAATTAATGTAAATAATTATGTTGGCTCATCTACATTATTTTATCTGTATTAAATAATACAATAGCGTCGTATTGATTATGGCTGAAAAATTTATTCCGACACCCGACTCGCGGAGCCCGCGGACGCAGATACGCCATGGTGGTGCTGGCGCCGTGGCTATTATTACGTTGTTTAACTCATAATACGCTGTAACACGTACCCTACTGCACCGTGTATTACAATCGTTTACGCGTTTCAACGATCCGGTTCACACGTGTGCGTGTACAAAGTCGACGCATGGGTGCGAGACACGGTACGCTGACCATCGCATCGTTACGTCGATGCACCAACATATACGCCTTTGGACTCGATCGTTGTTCGGCCGATAAGTCTCATATCGAGACATTAAGTATATTGACAGTTTAATTGCTTTTAATCGAAGACATTTATTATTATTTTTTTTTTTTTTTATAGTAACATAACGTTTTTGTGCGTTATCGCGGCGCGACAAAAGGGGAGGGAAGATACCTAGCTGTAACGCAAGACGTATTTGAAATACTTTTCTACCGCGTGAATATTAACCAGCGATTTTAGATTATACGAATTAATTAAAAGTGCAATTTAATTGCTGTCTAATTTTTTTTTTTTTTTAATTTAAGAATTTAAGAATTTGATGCAGAAGCGCACGCTTTGAGTTACATTACTTTATTTTTTTACGGTTATCGACTTTGATCTCTTCCGGCCAATCCACTTTGGGCCCATATACTATCATATTTGTACGGGGGCACACAGAATTTCCGGTTGTTTTGAATCCTCGTATAAGTCTCATCCGGTCAGCTTTTGAATATCGCACAGACAAGCTCGTTCTCCGGATCAGCCGCTTGCATCCTATTCAACGCGATGCAGCCCTGCCGCATCTCGCCGGCTGACTTCCGAAGGATGCAATTTATATTTTATTCAGACATTTAAATTCATATTCAAATCCGCGACGGCAATTTTACAAAATGCAGGGAGTTCTTCCATCTGCGGAGAAAAGCCCACTTCCTTTTCCAAATATTTAAATGTCTCTCAATAAATTACACAAACCGATTCTCATTACTTTGTTTTATTACGCGCGAGAGTTCATGCTTACAGAAAAAAAAAAGCCGATTTCGTAGTTATTCCTGCCGTTTCCCTCCTTTTCGTTTCATTGCGCGCCGTCGAGACACGTCGCTATAACTTCCACGTGATTTTCCACGCCGAGGAATAAACGGAGCCCACGCTCCTTCCAATTCCCGCAAGGCATCGACGGAAAGAATCGCGCGGTGATAAACCCGCCCGAGTCCATAAAGCGGATTGTCAGGGGTCAGTCGCACGACAGTTATCGTCGGCGCGGTTCCTCTCGCGTTTAATGCGGCCGAGAATCCCTCGCGCGATTACGAAACTGCAAAGGCTCGCCTCGTTTTCGCCGCGCTTCTGCACATTAGTTGGAGTGAAGCAGACTTTCTTTTTACTCGCGACTTATCGCGCTACTTCAGAAGTGCAGCGGAAAACGAAGAGGTCGGCTAGGCGGCGTAGAGACGCGGCGACTCCGGCCAAGCCATCTGGCGCACAGTGCTCCCATTCACTCTTTCCTCCGACGTTTCGATAGCTCTCTCCCGCCCTTCGTCGCCGCCGTAGTAAGTTTCTTCATTCGGCTTCCCCTTTCTCGTTTGCCGACGCGCCGACCGCGGTATATCATAACGATATCAACGCTTGCGGAGTCGCCGCGATAACCGTGTTTGCGTTGGCTCGCATGCGCGTAGAATTACTGCGACCAGAACAAACGTTCCGTACCGGTGGCCTTCGTGTGAACTGGGCGATCCGTATGATAGCACGGTTAACTTCTGTTTGTCTAACAATTCTGTAAAAACCGCGCGAAGATATGCGTATCGTTTGGCACTGGTCGTAAAACGAAAGAGAGGAAAAAAAAAGGAAAAAAAAAAAGAGAGAGAGAAAAAGAAAAGAAAATAAACTATTAGAAAAAAATTCTACTCCGTCCGGTTTTTTTCTAAGCTGCACGTGTAAAAATTTACCGGAGGATGACAAAGAGCTGCGTTCGGAATGCATACGCGGCGAATGCATACGCTTTTTTTTTTTTTTTGTAGGTGCGATTCACAGGCAAATAAATGATCGGAACGAAATAAGTGGGCGCACGAAAGTCCGAAAGGGTATGTTACCGAAATCGCGCGTCCTTGTCGATTGTCATTGACGCCGATCAATGCCGCTCCTTCACGCGACTTCACAATTCGGCCGCAATTCCGTCGCTGACAATGATCCGCTTTCACCGGCGACGTCACGCCGTCCGCAGAAGGGACGATCTGCGGTTTCGCGCCGCGGTCGGGACGCACGCACGCGTCCGCTTCGTCCCGGGCGTTAAACTTCCCAGAGTCGCAAGGCCCGAAGGAACCTGTTCGCACATCATTATGCTTTCGGCCGAAGCGAGAGGAGATCCGATCCCGGGATCCCACATTACTTCCTTCGCGACCGCAGGAATTAATCATCTCGTCCTGCATCCCGGTCGCACTGTGTAATTTTTCTTTCGTCAAGTCCTGTCCGCGGTTGTATTTTCTTCCTCGCCCGTGCATTCACGAAAGCCGACGACGACGTACCGTTATGAGAGCGGACTTTAAAAAACCCACTTTTCCGGTTGTAAATACGGGATAAATACGCACGTGTGATATTTCAATACTTGAAATTAGTTATGGACGGTGCGCGAGTTCTTTAAACATTGTATATAATTTTTTTTTATTGCAGAAAATTAAAACGATAACGGTAGAGCGCGTAATAGAGAAAGAGAGCCGATAAAAGATAACCAGATATTTTGCAGCATTTTCTACGTCGAGTAAAATGAATAATGGACTTCAAATGTCGTTTAATTCTTTCCGATCAATAAAGAACCACCCCTTCGCGCCCATGCCACGTTACACCGCGTTGTTGCGCTATTGTTACGCGAGATCTATAAAGGCCTGACAGGGCTGCGAGAATTTTAAATGTAACAATCAGCATTGTTCGGCATCGCACGAAGGAGAAGCTTGACCATCTGCGGCGCTGGAGTTCAAACCGCAATTGTCGGAACGGCCAGATGTCGAGTGCACATCGAACAAGGAAAAACGCCTAAGAAAAGGCCTTAATAATCGCAGAAACAAAGACAGGAGTGACTCACGTGTTGCGTAACGCGACTTTCGCAGAGCGGCCACCTGTTTAATGATAAGAAGCGATTACAATCGCTTTTCGAAATGCACCCCCTTTGTTCTTAAACTCCCGCCGTCTCCCAGCGATTCTTAATTCATTTTTCGATGTGAATCCCGAACGAATGTGCAAGACAATTCTCTCGACAATTCTCAACCGCGTGATTCAACAGGTGATACATATTTTTTTATCTTTTTTTTTTTTTTATACAGTCGTGACATACATTGCCGAATGCACGATGGCCTTTCGAGATACGGCGGGTTCCGTCTTTCCTAATATGAGCAATCAAGGACACTCAAACGGATTCCCGGAATGCAATTTCTCGTCCTACGCGGTGACACAATTGGATATTTCATAGTCCCGAGGTGACACAAGACCTTTTGACGTCTTGGCTGGCAAGTAGCCGACGGTATATTGCAAATGCATCGGCACGCGTTCGTACGTAATAGTATTCAATATCGGAGACGCCAACGTCCGTAACTTCAAACGCTCCTCGAATTGTTCTCATCGCGAGGCAATCATATCCGTTCGATTGCAGTTATCGTGTTAACGATTACTGATTCACGAAGCTAATAAACCCACCGCGGAAACTGTTTAACGTTGGCAGTCTTTATCTGAGAAAGTCATCGATATTAATCAACGTCCAGTAACGCTACTCTAACGTACACGTGATATTTCCTTCGAGTGTTATCATTACCGAAATAGTATTAAAATAATTTAATTAAATAGATAACCGAACGTTAACATGAAAGACGATTTTACGTCTCGATTTAATAATTCGCGGTGTCGGAAAGAATAAAGCGGTGCTTCCTTCCGAAGTCAAATAAAGGCTGTTACATAAAAATTGTAAAATTACACGAACGAAATGCTATCGCTCGGGTTCGTACAGCGATTGAGAATTTTAGTTTACGAGATGAGAAAATTTTTGTTCACAATACTTTACGTCCCTCTCGTACGCGATTTACGATCCGCGCCGCCGTTTCCACCGTTTCGTGTTCTTCGCGCATTATCGAAGCTCTATTCGCTTTACGAGCGTGTAAAACATCTAATTTAACGGCGCGCCGCGTCGCGCTTTCGGATCGCCTAAGTTTAACCAGGCAATAATTTGCGGGCGGTAATCCGCGGTAGCGTGAATGAGCGTTCCTCGCGAGATGAGCACTTTCGCGAATAGCCTGCTCCGCGGGCGCTTTCACCGGTAGTCCGTGACCAATCTCTGACGACATTCACGTCCCGGGAATTCCTCGATATCCTCATGAATGAAACTCACTCGCTCTCGATTCGCGGCAGCGAATTTCCAACACCATTTCGCATGCCAATAAATAGATATAAATAAAATAACGTTTTCTTAATTATTCATTAATTTTTTTAATGAAATAATTAAACGATTTAAAAAATAATTTAAGACAAAAAGAAAAAAAAAACAATTAAATAAGTGGTTTACTTATGCACTTATGTACATGCTATTGAAATAAATCACCGATATTTTTCTCGTACGGCATTGAAAAAAAATTCCTGCAACGTTGTGAAATCATCCGCGACATCACCTGGTGAATCACGCAACGCCCGTGCGTGAGACATTGACGTTCTCACACATCTCCGCGGGTTTCTCCCGGCGTCGGTGTCGCACATAATCCGATCTCGCGCGGATCGCCGAGCGATCGTCGAAACGTACTTAAGAAGCGAATAGGCGTCATATTGCATAATGCGCCCGATTATCTCGGGCGTTAAGCAACGAATTCCGGTTCGCTGCCGACTCGGGGGCTAAATCGCGGATGTAGCGCTACGCTATTCCCGCGTGGCAATGGTCAAGCATTTCAATTAGGAATTATCATGCAGCGGCATTGAACAGGAGAACGCCCGATCGGGCGAGCCGGATGGGAGCTTTCGCCGAGTGGAGAAGTCCCGGTTTGTCCCGGAGAACGATCTGGCTTCTAATCAGCGACCCCGTTTATTACCTAATCCCTTACGTCATTTCATATTTTTAACCGCGCAACATTAAATTATACTTTCTCACGGCGTTTTTCCCGCGTGTTCGCTCCGGCCGCTTTCTTTACGTGGATTCTGTGGAACTCGCTGCTCCAGACAGCTGCCTTAATCCCATCGAAACATTTATTTTCAAAAGCTCTCCTTGTCCGATTCGGAAATTATTTTTGGAGATCCACCAGGGAGGGCGATCGATCAGTAAAATTTTTTTAGTTCGGCCTACGCTCTTTTCGGCACTGGACACGCGACTGTTTTTATAAATAAATCGGCGCGACGGCGTATTTTCGTTTACATCCGGAGGAGCGTTAAGGGTTTCGACTTCAATAAGTAGTTTTTCTGTCTTATCGGTGCCGTTTACCCGTTTTTCCACGAACCGCCGTTGTATCCACGAAGAAATAAAATTAATGATTAGCGTCGGTTGCAAGAATAGAACGAGTATCGGGACGAGATAACAGTGGGAACGCGTCGTAAATTTTTTATTTTATTTCTTTTTATTTTTTCGTACTCGCAGATATTCGTAACGAAGTATGAATGAAACGATTGATGGATCCTCGCGGTGGTTTCGCCCGCGGAACATTAAATTGCCTGAGAAAATTTATCGGAGTACGTCATTGCATTAGGACATTCATCATTCGAGTGTACGCTAGAGATAATGAAAGAGATAAGAAGAGAAAGAGAATCTTGATACGTTGGCTTATAATATTTTCCTCATTATTAAAATGTGAATTTATAAAACAAAATATCTTTTTTTAAAGCCCTTTTTCGTTCCCTTTCTTTCTTTTTTTTTTCTTTTTTGTAAGTTTTGATCGATAACGATTAATGACGTTTCCGGATTCGATTGTTCTTATCACACACGCGGGAATTGCTACTTGTTGCTGTTAGCAGTTAACATACTATACTTCCGGTCGTAATCTTGAACTTAGCATACAGTTATTCGTTTCTTCCCCTAACATGCGATAAAAGCAACGCGATACAACGGGCCTCGCGATAATATTTTCATGTTCCCGACGCGAAGACGCAATTGCGACCTATATCTCTTCGGAATTACGCGCCCCGAGATATCTCTCCGATAACATTTTTTTATCTCTTGCCGCACTGGTGCCGGGCAGAGTGGACTTTTACGCGCGCACGAGATCAAATCTCGATCCGGATCCGCGGAATACGTCATTCGAGTTACGTCAACGGCGAGAAAAATTCCTCGTCGCCAACGACAAAAAACAAAAAACAAAAAAAAAAAAGTCTTTCACTTTTTACCGCGACCAAAGTGTTTTCATACGGGAGAGTGTGTTTGTCTAAGATCGTTCGTTCGATGAAGGCTCCCAAGCCTTACGGATTCGTTCGCGGGCGCGAGAGTTCATCCTCTCGTTCCCCTCGGAAAACGCAGGCGGATAATAATCTATAATTATCCACGTCGTAACAGAAGGAATGACGCGCCGCGCGTTTGACGGTTCCGTAAATAGTTTTAAAGACAAAGACAAAACTAGATCGATCGGTGGAAACCACCGCGTGGTCGGCGGGGGTCGATCGACTTGGCCAAGTGTCCGAACCAAAGTACCGTTCTTATTTTTGCCCCAGAATCGTGCCCGCGCCGCGCATTCCGCGTTATGAATTACCCCTAGATATGGGCGAGGACCCTTGATGAGTCGTATCCCGATTACAGGCCATTATAAGCCGCCGTTCATCATCCACGCGAGGCCCACGTCCGTGCTGGCGAGCTTTGATGAAGACGTTACCCGATCCCTTTCCGTGTATCCTTTTCTTAGCCCTATTCTCCGGGTCGCCCGTTCATGCGGGCGAGAACGACACGTAGTAATTAACGCGGAGTTTTTTTACCCGCGCGCCTTCGTCCGCACCGTTTTCCGGGGGAATCGGAGCGAGCAGAGAAAAAGCAACGCCGCGAATCCACGAATCGGCGGAAACGGCATAGGACGGAACGTTCTTATTCTCACACGTACGCGAGTATAATCGCGCATACCTGGATGTCCCGGAGTCAGCCCGGGATTAAGTTGATTACGCGAGCAGCGAGGTAATGACCAACGATTCTCGAGTAAATATCCGTGTAATTGCGAGTCTTGAGGCGGCGCGCGGCAGCTTAGAGTTAATCGGAATATATAACCGTAAAAGAGAGATATCTCCGCCGAATATCTCACGCCATTGTTGCTCGCGTGATAAATTTTTTATAAGAATCGCGAGTCTTCGATAACTGTTTTTTTTTTTTTTTTTTGCAAACGGATACACTTTTCGGCTCTCCGCCGCTGCACGTGGAATTTAATATTTAAAAAAACTTGCAATTAAATCGCCGGCGCCGTTCAAGTGTGAAGTATCGAGAGAAAGACGTCGATGACATCGCGGCGAAGTTTGCAAGCCTCGGATCGTGAGCACCTCGACGCGGATAAAAGAGCCGCGGTGTGAATCCGACCTTCCTCGAGTCACCGATGCGAAAACTCTTCTACTCCGAGAGAATTACGGGACAATGAACGTTTTCGAAATCCTACGCAGTCCTACGAGTCGTCCCGAAGACGGTTTCGTCACTTCCGACTATCATTTTTACAGCGCGGCCAATTTGTTCCCTTTCTAAGAAAATTAGACGTAATAATGAGTTTAAAAAGAAATATAAAATTGCCGCGGACGTCACGACTAATATTCAGTATTTGCAACAAAGATTAATGATAGATAATGTATTTACATCTCGAAACGTCGCTGCGTCGAGCAGCGTACTTGATAAAAAAAAAAAAAGAACTTTTTATTTAGCTCATCGGCGTAGTCAAGCAACGCATTGTAGAATCACAAAGAAACCGGAAACACGGCCTACCGCGCCGGATATTACAAGGGTCAGGATAGGTCCGGGATTAAAAGCGTAATAAAACGTAAAAGTCCAATCTTCTCCCTACAGCTCACTATCGTTCGTTGTTTCAACGATTATAATATTCGATTAATTTAATAATTTAGTATTAATAAATTTAAAAAATTAAATAAAAGATTAAAAATACAGAGACATTAAATACGCGCGGCGGCCAAGTGACAGCGCCTCTCCCACGTGTCTAGCGTTGCGGTAATAATTGCGGAAAATATGAAATTCAAGCGTCGGTAATTGATCCTGAATTTTGTACAAACATTCCGCTTAATCGTGAACGAGCAATAAAAAAGAAAAAAACTACCGCGTAGCGAGCTCGATTAAGTGGATCCACCATGGTTACCGCGGCTCGTTTAGTTTTTCACCGAGCATTGTGAACATGGTTGCAATATGTGTGACATCACGGTATGCGGGGTTCTCACAGAGAATCGTCGGGTCCAGGAACAAAAACTACGGGATATATGTATCTCGTGAAAACGCGGGGGATCCCCGTCTCTGGTTTTTATTATTTCTCACAGTAAAAAAAGACGGCTCTCCTCGCGATAAAGATACTTTCGGAATTTATAGCCGCCGCGAGTGTTTCTTAATTAAAAATTTAATTCCAGACGATCGCGATCGCGCGGTTAGTGGATTAACTAAAGTCTACTACGACTGTAATTGGATTGCTAATTAAATATTTACTTTTCGTACACAATAAAAGAAAGAAAAAAAAAATATGTATTTACAACGCGCAATCATATACAGAGGTGCACGCGACCGGGATCTCGGACGGACTAACGGAAGCGGCGATATATTCTGCGACGACCTTTGCAACCCGCGTGTGAAACGGGTCAGGCAGGCTTAAATACAATGAAAAAACTCTTCGCCGCATAAGCATCTCAAAGAGAATCGCGCGCGTTATATCTAGAGCTCGAATGGAAATGAGGATAGTGACGCTCGTGCGGCAAAAAAAGTTTTAAACGTGCCGACCTTGATTGTAATCAGGCATAAAATTGCAAAATGTTCAACGGCCTTGGAAAAATTCCTGCAATCCGTCTGCTATCGGCGGTGTTACTTTATCCGCGCGGAAAATAATCACGACCGTTCTCTTTTAGGTGCTACAGCTTCCTCGGATCACCGAGACGTTTGTTGCGCGCGAAGGAAATCGAGGTAACGAAATGTAATAACTTTTGAGAGCGCCCGATATTTTTCGGATGGAAAAAGGAAGGCGAGATTTCGGACGACAGCATGTGTTCGGCGGCCCGTGCAGATGGCGAAGAAAAATGTGCCTCGCCTAAACACCCCTCCACGGGATGAAGTCTCTTGAGAGAGTCATGTTACTGCTCGCGCAAAAAGGGACGCGAAACCGCACGGCGCAGTCACACTAGCGTGGACTTCGGAAGCCGTGAGAAATTATACGGTTGTCACCGGGACTGGTCGCAGTAGTCGTAAATATTCCAAATATTCCAATTTAATAGCTCGGCTATTACTTCAGCTAATTCTCAAGTGTAACACCGGGTTGCGGTAACTTAACAAGGCATTCGAATGCTCGAATTTTTGACACCTTTTGTAGATCTTTTTTTTTCTCTTTAATGTTGAGCGTAAAGATAAAAAAAAGTACGTTAAAGTTTACCTAAGATGCGATAAAATTGTTGTAGCGTTTAGTTTAATACGGGTGAGATTAAAAGCGCTTTGTGCTGACATTGATCTATTTTCCTGATTCGTAATTACGTTCGAAACGAAGGTGCGACACGCTCGGTAAATTGCGGGGCGGGAATAATCGTGGATTAAGTATGACGAGTCCATCGGGCGCCGTCATGCAGACGCACACGTGGTCCAGCTGTTAATAAGTGCTCGGAAAACATACCGCTCTCATTTTCGCTAAACCGCTTTACGTCACTTAGCAGACCGCCCGCGAATGCCGTTTTGTTCGCCTCGTTTGCTTTATTGGACGCAACGTAACTGCTTTTTATACCCTCCCGCGTTGTTCTTGACTGTCTCCTACAGGCGACGTGCAAGACTCTCGCACGTTGTACCATAATAACAACCCTGCTTTGCTTTACATTCGCATAACGCGCCTGCTAATTTCTACAAACTACCAAGCTTAAAAAAATAAACTTTTCTCAGAAGCGTTTTTGCGCTTTAAATTTCTCGCAGCAGAAAATAAATATTTAAAAAAATTAAATAAACTAATCCTTTCCTTAAAAAATCCTTAAAATTATCAATTGAGAAACAATTTTCGTTCGTAAGTGACGAAACGCCGAGTTGGCTCTCAGCTTCGGCTGTCGAGTCAACGATTTTACGGAAGTTCCCGTAAACGCCGGGTTCTACTAATGTGTGGGAAAACAATCACAGAGTACCCACCTGCTGAGGCGCGGTGTCCGCCGGCGAGAAGCTCGACAGGGCGGTTAAGGGCGCTAGGGATGCGCACGAGGACGCTCTCGAGGGCGGCGGGGTGTGACCAGGGGTAGGACTTCCGCTTCCGCAGCTACTTGCACCGCCGCTTGAAGAGAGGCTCACGCTGTCCGCCCGCCCTCTCCACGGCGAGATCGACACGTGCTTCAACATACCTCCTCCGCTCTTATCTGAAATCAGAATCCACGGATGCGTTTGCCGTTAAACCGCGAACGTTGAACTGAGGGAGCAGCGCGACCGACAAAGCTATAAACGCTACAAATTCAACCAATCGGCCTGATTCCGACGGATCGCGAATCGCGATAACAGCCCATGATTCTCTCGTTTCGCCGGGCGCTTCTTTCGCCACTTTCTGCTCGTAATTACATTCGAAGGAACGACTCGCGTCGGAAGAGAAGCTCTAAATTATATCGACACGGAACGATAAGAGAGAATTAACTATTTCTATATAACGATGAGCGCGATAAGTTTGTAATAATCTTGTACGACCGGCTACAGATTTAAATACGGAGGACTACTTTTGAGGGGGCTTTGCAAGCAATAAAAGCGAAATTCCCGAGTGAAACTCGGCGCGGGGCTTCCGCCTCGCCTGTGTAACGCGCTTAGAGCATTTACTGGAAAGGAACAGCCCACGTTCGAATTAATCTCTTTCTGCGTTTCCTCCGGACAAGGTCGCAGAAAAAGCGTAATTGATGCGGCAGCCTTTCAATAAGTGCTGTCCAGCCGCTGTACGATCGCTGTACGCTGAGCAACGTGGAAAGTGACGGCGAGGCTCGCGGTGGAAAAACCGGACGCTACCAACGGTACGCTTTAAAGGCGTCCGTATAATTCGACGCCGGAGTGAAACCAGACGGTGTCCAAAACGAATGTCCGCGCACGCTTCCTCGTGGAAAGTAAGGAAAAGCTTACGTCCATGCTCGAGTAAACATTAAAGTCAACTGTGTATACAGAGTACCAGAACGCTCAATGATCTCGCATGCAAAATAAGCAAACGCCCTGCCCCGCTAATTGTGGAATATTGCGAGGAAATTTCGCGCGAATAAATTCCTTGCCCTTGCTTTCAATATCGCTCTCGCGATCGTTGCGCTGTCAATTATTTTATGCGCGTATATTTTTACGGAGAGTTTTACATATAACGATAATCAAATAAAAAAAAAAAATTTTTTTTAATTGTATTAAATTAAAAAAAAGAAAAAAAAATTATATTATGTTTCTTTAAAAAAATTAAATTCAGAAGTAGTAGATATAAGGTCTTGTTTTCTTTTTCTTTTTTTTTTCCCTTTTTTCTTTTTCCCCCGCGCGTAAATTCAGAATGAGAGTCCGCCTGCACAGTTTCGAGGCACAATGCGCATTAATTATGCACTGCGAAATTTTCCGTTTCGAATTGTAATAGGAAACATTAGTGCTTCCTGCGATGTATCATCGGCAGGCCGATAGGCTGCGGTCACGTGCATCCGAAGGACGCATCGGCATATCATTAGAGGCGCCACGAGAGGCGAGGAGAAAATATGCACATTTCTGATTTTTAAATAGAGAAAAAAGAAATAAGGCGACATATCGTGAATATCAAACACGGTATCTCGGGGGATTGTTTTCCGCGGCGCATACTTACTTCAATCAAAGTCGCAGTTTAGCGGCTCGCAGAACTAGCACGCGCCGAACATTCAAAGCTGACGGAGCTTTTTTCGCATCGAAGCCGTCCAGAGTCGCTGTCTCGGATCTCGGAGCCTGTCCGCGGTGATCACAGCACACGAACGGGTTCACCACAGTCACAATCGCGGCGATAAGATACACGCGGGAAGACCTCCAGCATCTCGAATGCAAATTCGCGTGGGCGACGTGCCTAGCACACCGCGTTCTCCACTCGTCAAATCGGCATGGCGAGTTTTAAATATCGAGTCTCCGTTTTTATTATTTTTATTTTATTTTTTTTTTTCAAATTAATTTTTTCTTTGTTCAAGAAGAGTTCGACGAGGCTCGAGATAAGCTGGAGGTATCGAATCGAAATGCAAGACGGCAGCTGCAACGCGACGTGCGCTCGGCGAGCGTTCCGTCACGACTGGCGAACGCGCTAGGAACCCGACGTAGTGAGCCTCACGCCAGCGAGCGGACGACGAGGCAGAGGAAAGAGAACGACCTTCTTGTGTAGTATGAGCAACTGTATATCGGCTCGTCGCGCGGATGCGTGCCTTCGTGTGCGTGCAGCCGAGGCACTTGCGGGGGCGAACGACGGGTGCCTGCGTTCGCAGGCAGAAGGGCGTATATCCACGGAACCAGCCCGGATAGACGCGGCGGACCCTACTCTCGCTTCAGGACTCTTCCTTATGTCACGAATACGAAATGCTCGCCTAGGACGCGGAGGGAGATTAACAGAACGAATACGAACTTACATACGAGACGGAAAAGTTTACAAAAAAAAAAAAATTTGTTTTATGAATATTAATTATATTCGTCGTACTCGAAAAAAATTGTCGATCAGGAATACGTTACGATGTATACTTTTTGCAACTCGTCTGCTATAAATGTGTAACAATTTTTGTCACGCGCGACGTAATTTACGGAAACGACCGGTCGGATCGGAAACGCAATCTTGGATCGTTGAATGCGCAAATAAATTAAAACCTAGCAGGTTCCGCATTGTGTTACCGAAAGAGAAGTGAGCCGCACACCAGCGGAGTTTCGCACCGTGGGGAAAGAGGTCCTCGATAGGAAGGTACCTCGGTTGTTACAGATAAGCACGTCCGGCAATTTTATCCTTCTATTAGTCTGTTCCGCGTGTAAGATTCTCGCCGGATTCGCCGTCTGCGGAAAAAGGCGCGCGTTATGCAACGGCGGCGGCGCACACGCTCGTTAAGGTAATCATCATCGCAGGACCAGAGCGACAACGACTTAATAATTCAGAGAAAACGAAGTTCCTGTGAATTTCCTACTTCTTTGTCTATTTCCCGTAGCGCGATTGTCGTCCGTTTAAAAACCCCATATTAAAAGGAGAAAGAAATTTTACAAGCTCGATATAGAAAGAAAGTCCAACTCAAGACTCAGCACAATTTGACGCAATAATATTCAATCGATTTAAACAAAATACTTTTTAAGGCGGTTATCCAAAGAAAATTAACCCGCGATAACGATTTAAACAAAATACTTTTTAAGGCGTTATCCAAAGAAAATTGACCCGCGATAACGTTAAGAATAATCCAAGTTTTAAAAGATCGATCAGCTGATGGTCAAACGATCGAAGCGGAGAACCAGAGATTCCTTCTTCGACTCTAGGTTCGAGCAACAAATTCTCGCGAGAATATTTTACATACACGCCCGTACCTGTCACATTTGGAAAGGTAGGAAAAAAATAAAACGCATCCTACGTGATCGTCCGACGACTGCATGGGCGTCGGAGCTCGCGTCGCGGCGAGAAGGGCCTCACGTCTCCCGCGAGAAGAGAAGTGAGCGACGTACTACGTGGGAGTGGGCTCGCACCGCTCAATGGCGTCGTGCACGCTTCTCCTTTTGATTTAATAAACTAGTTGCACGTGCCGTGCACGCCAGGAAAAACAATGACGGCCGGCCGGCCGAGGTGTTCGTCGATTCGAAGGAAACGACGCGTTATGTATTTATAGCGATTCAGCTCGGCGCATTTCGCGGCGGCCCCCTCGAGTTCCGAGTTTTGCGTAAGCAAATTTGATACGCGCCGTTTCTTTTGAGTTCTTGGAAAAGGCGAATATAATCGTCGGCTTTTCCGGCGCGGCTACATCCCACGAACGGTTTTCCAATCGATATCGCGGCCTATTTTCGACGGTGATTTCTCAAGATGATCTTTAATAGAGCCGTCCGAACGAAGCACTTGCCGTGCGGTTACTCGGGAAAAGGTGTAGGCTTCGAAGGGAAAGGAGCGTGTGATTAGGCACCTGGGTGGCATTTATAATACAGCCAATATAACGTAGGGCGGCGGACACGTGTAATTCGAGGCCAATCTCGGAGACGTAGGCGTGTCGAAAATAAGGGATATATGTATTTAAAATAACATATAATCTGAGTTAAAAATCGAGGGCATTATGAGACACTTAGTTAAAAAAAAATGTCAATCTTTTTCTTGAATTACTTTTAATTATTAGCGAATAAAAAAAAAAAGAAATTAATTGTGAAAAGCCGCGATTAATTATACACAATTTAACGTCGCGTAACTTTCAATTAAATTAATAAAGTTACAACGATATATACCTTTCGGCTTCATTTGAAGTCGTTTCGGATGACGCAATGACTGATAAAATATTTTAATTACAATTACAGAACTGTGAACATTACCGAAGCGAATAAGGGATTTAATTGAAGCGCGTTGATGCTTTAACGTTCTCAGCCGCCCGTTCGTAAATGGGTGACTTTCCTAGGAACGCGTATCGATGCTCGGTTTCGCGAATTCCCTCCGTTCGCCGGGGTCGAGAAACTTATGATAGCCATGGAAAAACGTCGCCGGTCTAACTACGCCGCGAGATGTAAGACCCGCGAAGAGTAACTTCGGTCTCGAGATCGCGGCGGACTTCCACGGCGGCAGTCACGCGTATTATCGCTATTCGGTCGTGCAACACGCGTGCCTTTTGTCGCGGATACAAGGAGCTCCTCTGTAAAGAGATCCTGCCTCCCGAGCGAACTTTGGCCGCGAGCTCACGACCGTCTCGGGGAGAAAATTCAATTAGCCGCGCTAAGTCAGATCGGTGCAGCTGCAAACGCCAGATAAACTCTGCTGGTGCACGCGCGTACGACTGCCGACAATGCGAAACGTGCGTCGAGGCTCATAAAGCGTCGCCAGCATATCGCTGACATGCAGAAGGTACGAACGACCTGTCTCGTCAAGCTGCTACTGCGACGAATACTTTTTGCCGCGAGTAAACGCGAGTAAGCGAGATAAGTTAGTTTTGTTTATAACATTTTGTACGCGAGGAATGTATATAATTTATTAATTATACGAAAATGATCAATCTCGATGGTATTAAAAATTCAAAATGATAAATGTAGCATGAAGATTGATTTGAGATAATAAAGTTTTTTTTCTCTTTTTTTTTTTTAAGATGCTTGAACAGTGCTTTGAATATTAAAATATTTCTAAAACGATCAATTAACCGTGTTTATCTTTTCGTTTAATTTTTTTTTTAATCAAACTCCAAGGATTTTGTAATAAATTGAGTAATTATTGCCTTTTATTGCAGAACGGATTGTAAATGTGAAAGTATAATCGCTTTGACGGTCAACGGGACATTGTAATCACATTTTTCATCGTTTTCCAAGTGATATAACAATGTTACATGAATTGCATACTATTATCATCAATTGCACAGCTGTTTATCAGTTTGTAGAACCTGTTTAGACACTCGCCGATAATACCATACAATTTCTACGCGTCGCATCGGTGTCGATCATCATCCCAATAATCGAACTTACACCTCGCGATAAAAATTAATCTACTTTAGCACATTTTCATTTCGTCCCTCCCAAAATTTTAAATATAATCATAATTTATAAAGCTCGCCTGAACTCCTAAACTCAGAATAAAGGCGCCAATAAGTCAGCTCGTGTAAACTCCGTCGAGTGATCGCCCGGGAACCGCTCGGATCGAGGTAAGGGAAAGAGAGGAGAGATCGGAACCACGGTGGTCAGTTACTTTAGCCGTGTACGAGACGAGCATGACGGACCGTAGTATGCGCAGGGTACTATGGGACTTTCGTGAAGCGGTCCAGCCTGGCGGATCCCATGGTGTAGCATTACTTTCCCACAGGCGAGGCGCTTCCTCCGTGCCGCGTACGTGTGCAATTCTTACCAGCGCCCGTCCGTCCTGCACCTGTACACGTCGACTTACGCGTGTGCGTGCGCGGGACGAGAGAGATACCGAGAAGGGATATGTATCTCACCTTGCAAGGCGAACCTGTTATTCGTCAGTCGGCCGAAACCAAAGAGGAAACAGAAAAGATGAACGTAACCATATGTTACCGGGTTTGAAAAAAATAATTTTCACCTTCTGGAGCCGATTTCGATGATGCAGGAAGCTGGAAGACGCGCTCTACGTGTCTCACGGAAGAAAACGAACGATCCGGAAGGGAAAAAAAGGTGGCATTGTAAGTGCGAATTATAACGGGATGCAACAACAGAGAAATTGATCGATGAATATTCATTTGTATTTGCTACGACGTTGTTTACTGGATTAAAAAAAATTGAAGCTTTGTAGAAAAGTAATAAACATATATTTCTTTTTTAATAAGAAAATATAAATTTGAATAATTATTAAACATAATTTGAATTAAAAGCGACAAAAATTTGGATACTAGAATAAATATTTTTGTCGCAGGTGTTTTTACGCGTAACTTTAAGTCTCTTAAAATGTTACGAAAATAATCTACTGTGAAAATAGTGGTTGAAATCGACGATAAAGGGAGAAAGAATACTCGCGCGTTAGGGGTTCCCCTCTAATAGGGCACGGAATTGTTCCGGAAATGAGATTCGTCACGCAGAGCGGAAGCTGGACCTTGCCGCATCATGGAATTGCCATTAGAGTGCATCGATCGCGGTCGGAATGTATTCTCAATTCTCAAAGAAAAGATCTATAGGCTTGACTCTTAGAAATAGTTTATCTAAATATTTTATTTATTCCCTCCTGTATTTTTTTTATAAAATATTTTTATCTTACACTTTCAAAACATAGAATTTTTTTTTTGAATGAAACATTTTATATTTTACAGCAACTTATAAAAATTTATGGTTTGTACGTGGCTATGCGTAATTAAAAAAAAACTCAATTAATGAATAATTTACGTTATTTAAATTTAATTGAGTTAATAACGGAAGAGTCTAATTTTATACATAAATTATTAAATTTAAATTAAATTTATAATAAATATTCATAATAAAGATTCTCCATTTTTTTTTTTTTTTTTTTTTTTGCTTTCTTTTTTGATTGTGCAATTAATTAATTATTGTTATCTGACAGTACACTGGCAACGAATCTATGATTTAGGAGTGGTTGCGCACATCTAGGTCAGCTTCTATAACCTCTAGAATGATTGACTTACATTACACGCTTCGTAAACTTTTGGATTTCTCAAGACAATTGACCGAGGGGAACAAAAGATAACAAACGAACCCAAGAGTTCATCCAAGAAGTTCTTTGAAAAAATATATCTTACTATTACTTCAAAGATTTCTAACTATTTCTAAAACAATCTTTTTCTTTTAATTTTTCGTTTAAAGCGTTACAAAACAATAAATGTAGACTCAAATTACATTTAAAGGAACCGAGAGACTAAAGTGCAATGCAAGATACATTATACCTACGTCCGTAGTTCATCGTTGAAAATTATGCAATGTAAAACAATTCTATTCAACGCAGAAGAAGCCAAGTTCGAGTTCGAGAGCAAGAAAACGAAGCGTGTGCGCT
Source organism: Cardiocondyla obscurior (assembly GCF_019399895.1). Classification (NCBI taxonomy): domain Eukaryota; kingdom Metazoa; phylum Arthropoda; class Insecta; order Hymenoptera; family Formicidae; genus Cardiocondyla; species Cardiocondyla obscurior. Next base: position 6,565,928 of record NC_091871.1, on the reverse strand, counting down.
CAGTAACGTCCGGTTTAATTAAAAATTCCATTATCGAACTTTTCGGCCGGCGATGATCAACTAAACGATGCTACCTAAATTAAACATCTCCCGGCGCGCTGTCACGGGGGATGAAGAATAAGGGCGTCTACACGTGCGTGCGGCAAACAAACCGCACCCTCGAAAGCCGCACCCTTATCCAGGCGCGGTCGAACATTGCACTTTCCGCCCTTACGAACGGCGCGTGCAAACACGGGCCATTAGTTTATGTTTTCACGTGATGAGGCACTTCGATATGATTATATGGAACGGCCGCGACGAAAGACGACGGATAGCGGCCGCGTTCGCGGAAAAACCTGGAGCTTCGTGAGACGGGAAATAATAACGGAATCGCGGTACAATATCGAGGGGGGAGAAAGGGGGAAGAAAAACATGCAGAGTCATATAAGTGCGGTATCGTACTTCTGCGGCATAATCGACCATAAAGCTAATTATATATTATACTTCGTATCCTACGCCGATTTTACGCGCCTTGCGAAGAATGAGATCGGAATCCGGCCGGACTCGTTTGCTAACGCGCTCGCATTTACTGCAATTTATTACGTTATATGTCGCGATCGTTAGTCACGCTTTTCAATAGCTCAATAATCAATATCTTCGCGTAGGAAGTTTCACGTCTTCGATCCGATTCATTCAATTTCACCTGCTGCTCGTCAAATGGCGTAAAATTATTTCGCGTTCCCCGCGTATGCGTTGCGCGTAAAAGTGTAATTGCGTTTTCTTTCGAAATCGCTGTTATTCAAAAACGTACGATTTTCCAGGCTGTAATCGTTAGAAGAGCAGGAGAGACGATTGATTTTGAATGTGAGTTAATTAGCGAAAGTGCCTCATCTTTAATTAATTGTGCAGCTCGGTTACTTTCTATCTACATTAATTAAGATCGAATCCTCCTTGTCAAACATATTCATCTGCTTCCGGAAACGATCCGGCGCTTCCGGGGCAGCGATTTCGCGGCGAACAATGACGGCCTGATCTGTTTCACGTGGTCTTGCTGTGCATTTCCGGCACGACGGCGCTTAATTCGCTTCCACTTCCGGCGGAACCACACCTATCAAACCGTGACGAAATGAATGGAATTTCGCTATTTTCTCAGACGACTTGTATCTAGTTCTGCCTTCGTGACGTACGCTCACGTAGACTTGCATTTCAAAATGCTGAGCAATTAAAGTCACTTAGCCGCTCGTATTACAACAACAACAAAAAAAATCAATACGTACTCAATTTATAAAATCGGACTCAAGTTAAAGAACGCTACCTACTTTTCTTCATTTAAATTAATATCCGACTCGCAATCGGCGCGTAAAAAAAAAAAAAAAAAAAATTAAATCTCAGAACTACGAAGTCGCAGTTGCCGCAACTTCCTCCTGCCATTTCGCACCGAGAACGCCGGGCGATCGTCGGCCCGAGTTGCGTCTACGCACTTGCGTTACCGGATTGTGTTCGCGTACCCACGCACGATTGTAGAGGCCCGCGACACACGGGCTGCAATACGAAATATTGTGCAACGCGCGAGGCGAGGCTCGCGTGTAACGTCGACGAACGGGAGCGCGATTTCCGCTGAACGGGGAGAGACGATTTTACCAATTGGTAGCGTTGCTCGCTAAGACGACCGAGAGGATTAAGTAAATATATAGCGTTTTCACCGATAACGGTACGAAACGGAAAAAAAAGACCCGGCCGGGGCGGTACGAGAAAACGGACTTAACGCTCGCCAGCGTGATACGTTTCTTACGTGAGCGTAACTTGAAATTTGCATTAACATCCGCGATCAAGCTGGCAACGGTATCGGTTTGGCCGACAAATTTAGCCAGTTTCACGAGAACAATTTCTTTTCCTAGACTTCGCTTTTCCCTTCCACTCCCTCGCATCTTACGTGAATCTCACGCAACTAGCGTTCCGTATAAAAAAAAAGAAAAGAAAAAAAAAAATTACCGTAATAAAAAAATGTCCTAATAACTCCGTAATAAAAAATTGTTCTTCTAATCACGGACTAGTATTAAGATGCAATGCGTTGCGTTATCGAACGAACAGTACAATGATAATTACGACAATAAACAATGCTGGCGGTCGTTTGTCAATGCGGCTCATTGCTGACGATCCGCTCTTAACGCGGGACACGTTTAACGATGGGAGAATCGCGCCGAGACAATGCACCCACCCTTCGTCGTTGATCTGGAATCACCTCAGCCTAATTCAATCTAATATCCAACGGTGGGAAAACCTCCGGCGCGGTTAATTGCAAGGAGAAAGTCGCGGGAATGAATGACCGGCGCGTTAGTTAAGACGCTTTAACGCTTCCCTTTATATCGTTTCTTTCGTTTTTCCGAAAGCAAAGCGCGTGAAGATCTGGATTTTATTCGAGAAAGGGAAAAAGAAAAGACAAGGCGCTCTCGCCGGTTTACGGCTTGTCGCCGAGCAATTATGTACCTCGTAAAATTAATAGAGAGCAAACACCGGGCGATTTGTTACGAAGCTGGATTTACGAGCGTATTTACAAGACGACATTCGGAGCCGCGTGTCGAGCTGCAGCCGTTCATTTTGTCACGTTCAGGGACAATATACTGTTAGTTGCAAATGTTCTAATCGTGTCCGCGTGGACAATCGGCACGCACCGGTGACTGATAAATCAGCCGAGCCGCTGCTAATCTCTCGTCTTAATTACTACACCGAGAACCGTTCGATTTCGCTGTTTCGCGAACGATTAAAAGTTTACGAGCAATGGCACGTGAGTGAAAATCATAAATTAAATCAATGACGTAATACACAATGTAACGTAGAATGGAAAAATAATAATTCTTTCGATATGTCGCGGGGAAGTTAAATATCTGGCGGTGAACGTCGTCGACCGAGATCACCGGGAAACTTGAATCGACAGTAATTCACAATCCCCGCGGCAACTCAACTGTTCCGTGCAGCAAGTTAAAGGTACAGGAAATTCTTGCTCTCTCGGGATGACTCGGAACATTTCTCAGATTATCCCCAATCAAACCGATCGCGTGTAAAGTAACTTGAATGATCGTTCGATTCCGTAAAACAAGTTTTACCCGATATCTGACCGAATAAATAAATCAAGAGCCAGTCTGTTCCGAGAGACAGGAAAGAGAAAAGAAATACAATCTATTCATAAACGGTTATAACATTTTAGAACGCTCTACCGTTACAATATGTATTATATTTATTTTTCGTAATATATGTATATGGAAAAAAAAAAGAAAAAACAAAAAAGAAAAATTATTATTCTTCTTTTAGAAAATTATTCTTTAGTTTCTTTTAATTTTATCTCTAATTTATATTTAATTTTTTAATCGTACAATATCATTTGAACAATTAATCCAAATTGTTAGATAATTATAAGAATATTATTTGCGTAGCTTTTTCATTCATTTCGTCGCGTTATCTAGATATGAAATAGCGATCCAGTCGGCGATTTCGCACGGGGAAATAATGCGTGATTATGACGTAACTAAAAGCCGAGCTAAAAGCGTAATAAGCGGCCGATGTCGAGCATATTCGAGCATCGATATCTCGCGAGCGGATTAAAGCGGTTTCGCAACACCTTTCCCGCATTCTTCGGGGGAGCAAATTAATTGCGGCCACTTAATTTCAGGATACCGCGAAATTACGAGCGGGTTTTCACCGACGGGCGCGCGGTTACGCAGTTCCGGCGAAGGCGGCATTCCGAATAGCACCTGTGTTTCGTACGTACTTTAATATTTCCGGTGGGCAAGGCGAGAACCTTTCCACGCGCTTTCGTTCGTATACGCGATCTATGATTTATGTCCCGGCGAAACAGCCGGAGGAAATTGAACGCTTCTACGTACTGCCCGGCTGACAGTGATATATAAATGATAAGGGAAAGCGAGGCTCTGCGAGAATTGCGCTCGAAATCCTTGCGATACGCGAGCAATTAGAAAACGCGCGCTGTCGGATCGCTTTTACTTTCCGCGTCTCGTTAAAAAATTCTCGAAAAGAATCTTTATTTTATTTTATTCTATTTTATTTTATTTTATTTTAATTTAATTTAATTTTTTTTTTCCCCCCGAGATTTTAATCAGAACAATCGCCAATTTTATACTCGCGATAAGTGAAACGTGTTGTCTTTTCGCGACGTATTATATGACGTCCGCGTATCATTTTTCTTACAGTTGTGTCTCGCAGAAACGTAAACGTTGCATCTTGAAACCCGAATCTCGTCGACGGTACATGTATATACCAGACTTTCCAAAGGCTTTCGACAACTCATACCGTCGAGCTGGTGACGCGTGACCGTCTCGAGTGACCTCGACGATCGAGGGACTGGTCTCATCGATTCTCAATTCACAGCGTTCTTCCGATCTTTGCCTTCTTACAATCTCGTATACAAATCGCGGGATTCGACGACGATTAAATAAAATTTATCGCACCTATCGTTAAAGTGTATCCTAACTTTCAACGGCGTTTAACAATGCGATGGTTAAGAAGAAGCAAAATTAATAATCCCCATGTGATAATTAGCTCGCATATTACTGAGACTTTAAGCGGTTACCGTATTCGAAGAACGGTATCGTAAATAATTCCTTAATATGTGGCCAATTTAGTGGCGTTAATCACCTCGGTAAATTTAGCACGTAAATGAAGGAATTCGTCGATAAGATCGCGATTTTCACCCGCATGGTGCTCGGTGCTATTTCGATGGTCTCCGCAATGCACACACCCGTACGAAATAGGCAGACGGTACCGCACATCTGTCACGGTATAACGTGGGAAGCGTCCTTCGCGTATAACGGCCTTCCCGAGTCGCGTGAGAGAACCAAATTAAGCCTTCACGACACGTATGCAACGTCTTTCTGGAAGTGCGAACTTGCGCTCCTCTTATTTTCCGCGTTCGCTAATAATTCTGCCTATTGTTATTTTCTGCACCGTCTCCCCGAAATTATTATATCGAATCGGATATATTTAGTTAGCTAGATTTTTTTTATTTTTGTAAATTCTAATTGTTTTACAATTTAAAATTAAATTTTTACAATAAAAATATAATTGTTGCGAATATTTAGGCGAGTATTTAAAAGAGTTTAAACGTTAAATCGACTATGCCGCAAGTAGCCGAAAACAAGTAGTTTTATATATTTTTTTTTGCTATGTTAAATAATTTTCCCACCCGAAATTTTTAATATTAAAAGAAAAAATCTTTGACTCACCGAATGATGCGCAGCAGCGGAGTTTACAGCGACCTGCAACAAATAAATATAAAATTTCATTTATAAATATACTGAAAATATTCAATGCTTTAAAAAAAAAATGTTTTTAACGCGTCTTTAAATAATTTAATAATTCTGTTCTTTAAATAATTTAATAATTTAATAGTTCTAATCAAAGTAATTAAAAATAAAGTTGTCTAACGTCAAAGAAGAAAATTAATTTTAACGTTTACGATTTTTAAGTAAAGAACAAGTGATGCTTACCCAGAGGTTGCTCCGCCGATGCATGTTGCCTCTCCCAGGCCTCCTCCTCCTCTCAGTACCAGAAACTTGATGATCTGCAACAAACAAATATAAAAATTTAATATAGAAGTGCTAAAAAAAAATTTTCACCATTAAAAAAATGTCTACGAATCTTCGATTAGTTCATTGATCAAAAAGAGCTATTGTTTTGTTCAGAAATAAAGTTATTCTTACCGTAGAGTTGGCCGTCCGGCGCCTGATGCCTTTCCGAGGCCTCCTCCTCCTCTCAGCACTAGAAACACGGATCGGATCCTCATCCCGCGCACAGGACAATGCAAAATCCACCCGACTGTTAACACGGCACTCCCGAAAACGTCCGGACGAACGACGACGACGGACGCGTTCATACCTCATCTCGATTCTTATCTAAAACAGGAACGAATAATTCGCGTCAAAGTCAACGACTTATGATCAACGTACATTATTTCTCGTCGCGTTCCGACCAATTTTTAACGTGCGTCTTAACCTATGCTAGCTACGCGTCCCGATTTACGCCACGAATTGCGCGCTTGGTCGGCGATGTAAATAAACATCTCGCACCGCGATGGCCGCTGATCAAGAGGTGATTACGTGCCATAATTTGCGCGGGACACGTACGCAGCGATCTCTCTCTATCCCGCGCGACTTCTATCTCTCTCTCTCTCTCTCTCTACCTAACCACAATGCACAAAATATTTTATTCCGAAATTAATGCTCGCGAGTCACGGCGATTATTCTAGAAACCCGAATATAACTAATGCGTAAATGGCGATGAAATATACTTTTCGTACGTGCTCTCCGGACTCGAAGCACTCGTCGGTGAAGCCGGCAAAGGTAGATCACGCCAGGGTGCATCCCGGCACCGCCAAACTCGCGTATCACTCGTAATGAGGAGAGACGATCTTCTCAGCACGTGCTGCGCGCTCGGCTACCGGAAGTGTAATAAAGTACACGCACCACGCACGTACGCTACTCCTCGGCGAAGGTAGATCACGCCAGGATGCATCCCGGCACCGCCAAACTTACGTATCGCCGCTGATAAAGAGAAACGTTTCCTCACCACGCGCCACACGCTCGGCCGCCGGAAGAGCGAGTGAGTGAGTGAGCCCCCGCGCATCCCCGCGCCTACTACCTCCACTCCAACACCTTCCGCCTTCTGTTACGAAATATATTACATAGAATATTATATTCAGCACTTGTCATATCGAGAAAAATGGTTCGCTAACAATAAGAATAACGTAATAATACTAAAAAAGAATTAAAAACGTAACTCATAAAAATATGTAACGAAATATTATATAGAATATTATATTCAGCACTTGTCATACCGAGAAAAATGGTTTGCTAACAATAAGAATAACGTAATAACACCAAAAAAAAGATTAAAAACGTAAAAAAAAAATATATATATACGTATATGTATAGTATATATGTAGATAGAACACACATGATACTTTGTTAAAATAAGATGCTGACGTGCGACTTAGAAAAAAAATTGTTAAATCGGCTTGACGCAAGATATACTACTCTGTCTCTTCATCTCGCCGCGAGTAGCTCTTGGTTTCAAGACAACGATTGAAAGCCAGAGCGTCGGTCGCGGTTCTAACTTGTATAGAACGCTGAGAAAGGAAAGCAACCTTCCTTCTTTGTCAGGAGAACCTATTGTCCTCTCGAGGATGGATGGGAACAACGCTCGTGGATACTGAATGTATCTCGGGATTATTTTCTCGAGCACTTGCAGCGCAAGATTTATCAATAAAGATATACATATAGACGGGTTATTCGGATTTCTACATTACTTACAACGTTTGTTTCAACCCAAGCGATTAATTCACATATCTTTTTAAAATAGAAAATAATATAATATAATAATATAATAATATAAAAATAAAATAATGAAATAATTAATAATATAATTTTGTATATTAATCTTTTTGTATTATAATTAAAGATAAAAATATGAAAGAGAATATTAAATTTTATTTTACTGCTTCCGTTTGTGCTCAAATATTTTTACACCATTTAAATTGTAATTAACTGGATTTCTAAAAAATATTCTTGCTAAGGAGATTACATGTAAGTTTACTTAACAACGAATTTGAATTATAAAATAAATTTTTCTATTTTAATTTAAGGGACTCGAGATATATTTCTTTTACATCTCCTTTCTGCGTCTACAGTGTACGTTTCATTCTCCTTCCCTCTCGCAATTTAACCTACGAGAAAGACTATTCGGGATACGGTCATAAATCATGACAAGTATTTCTTCGCCAGAGGGAAAACGTATTTCGCCACTTTACCACTCATTACATCCATTAAACTCAATTTTGTCATTTCCTTCCTCTCCTATGTCTTCGCAAGAGTAATGCGTTTTTTTTTTTTAATATTTTTTTCCTGCCTATGTCAATCTGAGAAAACATTCAATATTGTAACCCAATTGTCGAAATGTTGAAAGTACTTGGTAAGGATTTTTCGTGTTGAAAGAAAAGAAAAGAAAGGGAAAAATTCGTAAAAGCGGATGAAAGGTCGAGATCGCGCGGTTCGCGTTGCAAATATACGCGATTAAACGCGACTGACTCGTTTATTGTTGTATCAATATATCACGTGTGGCGGGTCTTATGTCATATTCAAGATTGGTGAGACAAGAATGCGCCGCCGTACCCCCCATGCGTGCTGGTCACTGCACTTCCGGCTGGGCGGCAATGCGTCTTGCAGTACGCACTTTGCATACGCACGCGATGCTGTCTGGCGGTGCTCGCGATAAGAAATTAGTATACATAGCGAACATAACTTTGCAACCTGTCATTTCCATCGTTCTCGCTCGTGCGCGTACAAGCAACAACAAAGTTGCAGTCCCCGAAAGAGAACCTTATTATCGAGAGATAACAGCTTATCAAAGGTCCATAAAAAAAAAAAAAAAATCTTATCTCTTCGCGTCTAATCCGGTTTGTTGTTAATTAATTTTTTAATTAATTTATTATTTAACTTATTAATTCTCTCTCTCTTTTTTTTTTAATAAATAAACGCAACAAAGAGAAAACATATGGACGGCGATTAGATGCCTCGAGATTCGCGAATTAATTTGATACCGAATACAAGAGGCTGCGTTATAGGCTGATCGATCGATCAACCCAGTATTGGGCAACGAGATCGGCTTAGTCGCACAGGTGCTTGGCGAACCCGTGGGTGCCGACTGTCTCGTGGGTGGTGCGAGAAGGCTTCGGGTCCCTGGTTTTTTTTTTTTATCTATCTTTCGGAAATATAAGGGTTTTCGTTGCGCGAGGTCACGGCACCCACGCTATCACGAACAGCTGCGATATACGACCAGTGAAAACTTCGTTACTTTCCTGCGTAGGACGACGGCAAGACGCGATTACAAACGAGTACCGAGCGACGACGTCGTCGTAACGAATAGATCGGTATCTGGATCTTTTTAATCGGGAGATTATTAATTTCCCGGTTATCGATTTCACTTATCTCGCGTCGATATATAAAGTTACTAGGTTCGACGGTGTAAATTTACGGCTCTGCACTTTCTAATTCACCCCGCTGTTTCTAAATATCAAACAATAATTAAGCGACTTTAATGAATAAAACCGTAAGCCATATATGTACTTATTTTAAATCCGTGCTATGTAGACGTAACCGTTTGCTCGTTAACTAAACGAGATTGATGATTACGTTTCGGAAACGGTGATCTAAATTGTGGGACTTGTCTGATCAATATAAGTAATCTATACGGGATTAATATAAGTAATCTATACGGGATAATTAATTCATCTGAGAATGTTATAGTTTGATGCGAAGATGACGATGTGGAATAAGGAATTTAGCGCAATTAGCACCATCGCCGACCCATTTCTCAGAATTCATCGATTATGAGATGAGCCGTGTGATTGCACACAAACCGCTGATTATCCTGAATCTCGAATCCTAGTGCAACTAAGTCGGAAATTACAATCTTTATGGGTCATGCGTGAAAGCTAATTAAATTTAATTAGAATGAAAGCGGAGTCGGAAAGGCAGAGAGATTACGCGTCTTCTTTTCCGGATCAAAGTACACGGCGTTATTTCAAAATAATATATGCATAAATTGTGAGTAACGTTTATAATTAACAAGCTACCGAGAATGAATGAAAAGTATCATTAAATTAAACGACTTGAATAGTACTAATATGCAGCTTGTTCGAAGGTCTCTTAAAGGTGTACAAAAATTAATTTGCAATCTTAAAATTGAACTCTTAAAATTAATTAATTAATAAGTACTTACTCGTTAACATTGTTGAAAGCTTGATTGTCGTTCTGCAAGTAGTTGAAGCACAGAGAATCCGAATTATGTCTCCAGACGACTTAAATAGTAGTAATATGCAGCTTGCTCGAAGATCTCTTAAAGCTGTACAAAAATTAATTTGCAATCTTAAAATTGAACTCTAGAAATTAATCAATTAATAAATACTTACTCGTTAACATTGTTGAAAGTTTGATTGTCGTTCTGCAAGTGGTTGAAGCACAGAGAATCCGAGTTACGTCTAGTTTTCGTTCACACCGTTGATGACACCACCGACTAACCATGGAACAATTCTATATAAGACCGTCGAACAAAGAAAGAAAAAGAAAACGACTTACCATGATGGTTCCTGCGATGTCCATATTGACGGAGCTTGCTCTTAGCGCCGCTTCATGATAAGAGGCAGCAGAACCAAAGCAAGAATATAACGCCACGACATCTGTTGCAGGTTTCTGTATTGACAGGAGACGATGCTGACCTGTTCTCGCGTTCACTGCGTGCGTATACGCTGTCGCATGAATTTTCGCAGGTGGTGATTTTTCGGTGCTGAAACGAGAGGAGCCCGGGGTGTTTCGCCGGTCAGCGTATTCGCACTCGAGGAGCAATAACACGAGTCCGAGGCGCCCTGGTCGTGGGGCGTAGCCCGAAATTGAGGAAGAAAAAAGGGCTGTCCGTAGTCGGCCCCGTGCAGCACGTATTCTCGCGTCGGATTTTGTGCTAATTCGTGAGAAGATTACGACAGCGTACACGTAAGAAAAGTTGAAAGAGGAAAGGAGAAGAAGAACGAAGACGGAGCACGTTAAGGACCGTCTGACAAGTGAGCCGCCTAGTTGTTGTTAAACATGTATTATGTCGAGACGATTTAAGTTAAATTTAATAACATCGTTTTGACTTTGAGAATTTCGGTTGCAGTGCACGCAGAGTAAGCGCGATTAAACGACGTTCTCTGAATTATCATCGTTGCGAATAAGAATCCCTGCCAATGTGCAATTCAGCGGATACTTCCTACGTACAGAAATTAAGCTATTTGCATCTTGGAGATGAGACTGCGGACGCTGGTGGTACGACTAGGGTCTCTGGTGCGAGGCCCGAGGCTCAAGTACCTGTATCGAGAAATGCAATCAACAGGAATGACGTTAGAGCGTCTGGTAGGCCAGTTGGTGCTATCGAGAGTTTTATTGAAGGTAATTCTACGGATATTTCTAGACAGGCGGCTGCCACTGACTACAAATTATATGAACGTGAAAACATAATAGCTGCTTCACGATTTGCTACACCAAAGCCAGTGGAGCAAATCAGTGCTCAGCAGCAGCAGCAGCAGAGTCAGACTCGCACAAGTCATCCACAGGCACCTGTTTATGAAAATATAGATTATTATCCTCACCAGAGTCAATCACATCCTCCTTATTATCATCCAATAGAATCTAGAAAAAGTCCCAAAAGCAGTCCCAGAGGTTCTCTAGTTGGTGATTCTTATGAAGGAAATTACAGAAAAGCTCAACCACAAGTGCCAACTGGCAATCGTTATCAAAGTGCATCACCAGCAAAAGAATTGCCGCCATACGAAGCACCACCGGTGTACGAAAACATCCAAGAGGTACACTTTTCAGAGATCATGCAGAATAAGCCAGGACCTCAGGTCCCACCAAATTATTATCACCCGGCGAATATCAATGGCGGTGATTACGTTGTTATGACTGGCAAGGTAGGACAATCTCCTAATCAACGTGGAATGACTCAAAGCTTGTCGTATACCCAGCAAAGAAGTAGCAATATACGAGGCCAAAGCTACGATGGCTCAAGTCTGCAGCGATCAATTGATTCGTCTACTGCTAAGTACTTACAGAGCTCATCCTCTGTTTCTTCAGATCTACAGTCTGGAAGAAGCGCTTATGTACCTCCTTCTGAATTACAACCACCAAATAGAAATTTTAATTACAATACTGACCAGCAGCAACAGCAGTCTCCAAGGCCTGGTTTACCATACCACAGTGAATCTCCACCGATACGCTTGCCACCAGAATCTCATGCCTATCGCGGCCTTTTGGAAAATGCTATAAGCGGACAACAAGGATTTCGCGGTACAAATCAGATTGACAATAGTCAATCTTCTCAATTTCGCCAGGATAATCCACAGAATTATAAACAATACGTTGAGACTTCAAGAACTACAAATGCAAATTTCACAGGTGACTCGCAAACCAGAAATTCTCCTGTATATGGAATTTATCCCGGAGAACAAACGGCATGTCGTAATCCTCCGTGTTACTCTCCAAATCGTGCGGTGCCTCAGAACGACAGAAACTATCACCACCAAGAGAACTTTCCTGCGAGAAACTCGCCTGTTTATTCGTCAAATCGTTCCGCGGAGCACTTAAGATTAGGCGCGCTGCAGCAAAGTGATAGAAGCTACATGTCAGACGTATCAGAACTTTTACCTGCGAGGAATTCACCTCTGTACTCACCGAGTCGGAGTGATCCTGCTAGAGCCATAATTGCCAACAACAACGCAGTGAGAGAATCTCCAAAAGCAAGCCCGACACATGGTCAGATGCCATTAGATATTACTTCGCAAAATAAAATTAATTCACCAAGACACGGTCAGTCTCTTCCATCGGCCAGTGTTATGGGAAGTCTTATTCGTGGACAGGTTCAAGCTCCTGTCAATAGTGCTTCAACCAACGAAATTGACACTAATGCTGGCCCCAGAATTACTAGCCTTCCTCCAGGTGTTACCAGCGGTGTTGCAGGACCCGTCCTCTTAAACGCCGGTGTGCCTGTGTTAGAAAGATCTTCCGATCTGGAATTGGAAGAAAGAAAATCTGTTAGCCCGCCAATCAAGCCTGCACCTGGCAAAGGATTGTTACCCTACAACGTTATTTCTAGACCGTCGGTGAGTTCATACGCTAGTATAATATTTGTTTAGAAATTCTGTGCTTTTAAAAATCTTGTTTCTGCGTAACAAATTTTATTTAAACTTTCAATGCATGTGTGTAGTCTTCCTCTTTATTTTTCATCATATACTTTGTTATTTTCATTATATATTAAAAAAAAAAAATTTTAACTATAAAGTAACGTAAGATAAATGAATGTGAAAGAAAGAAAAGAACATCCTCTTCATTATTTAACTTTGACAAATTTTAAACACGTAAGATTTGGAAAACCGCTTATGATTTCATCTTCACGAAATTCTTCACGCATTCAGTGAGTCACGATCGGTAAATTTTTCATCGTTGACAAGCATTCAGATATTTTATTCATGAGAGAGATATTTGTAATTCTATTATTCTTTTTTATCTGTTTTCTACGTTTTTCCTGTAATTATCTATTCATTTGTCCCACGAAAATCGAAAATACGCGAAAACAATAACGCATTTGCACGTTCTTTAAAGATCAAGAGTTAATTAATAATTACTTTTATTACTTTTCGCAATATCGTGACGCTCCAAACTATATGTAAAAAATAAAAAAATAAAATTATATGTGTTAATTATGAATTCAATCATTAATACATTGTTCTCCGTGCAAATTATGTCTCTCAGGGACCAACGGAAGCGGAAAGAAAGATCGAAGAGTTAACGAGACAGCTCGAAGAGGAAATGGAAAAGCAAGAGGAGGAGGGGGAGTACTTCGGTGAGGAAAAAAATAGAAAAAAAAAAAATTAAATTTACTTGTGCGATGGGTTATTCGCTCATTCCGGAAAACCGAGATTATCATTACGTGTCCCAGGACTTCCACGCGGTAACGAGCCGTCCTAAACGCTATATCCCCCGCTTTTTTCGATACTTCCCGACGCCGTCCACATTTTTGTTCCTCCTTCGCGCCTTCTTTCGCATCCGCGACGAAAGGACGAAGAGGCGAGGAATCGAGGAAACGACGGTCGCAGGTTCGTACGGTACGATCGCCCGGGAGTAAATCCATAATTTTAGATATTTCTCTGAAACGCTAAGCGGCCACGATACGGCAAGGCTGTGCCAATTCCCACGGCGCGAGCCCGCGCCGGGTGGACCGGTTTCGGAAAACGGAGTCGAGTTTCGGTACGTCGCGGACACTTTTTTAACGCGACACTTCGTTGACATTCACTCTCCCGCGCGGCGCGTTAACTTCCACCCACATATCTCTCTCCCGCGTCTTTCTCTTGCGTAAAGGGCCGAGGGCGCGTACGACGCATAGGTGCATACGTAAACAGATAGCTCACTCGGCTTCTTACGGCTCTTTAAAGTCGCGCTCTTTTAAAGTAGCGCTCATACATATCAATGCCCGCGTTGGCCCGATGTAACAATGTACAATCGATCATTTTTTTGCGGCTTCCCCGTGCCGAACGCGACAATAGCGCGTGTTCAGCGATTACGCAATTTCGCAAGACTTGCGAGTGGTAATGCGTGTCAATATATCAGATCTGATACCGATGGAACAAAGTTTCACTTATAAATTTTATTTAAAAAAAAAAAAAAAAGTAAAATTGTACGACGCGATAATACTCGGGAAGGAATAATTGGCCCGCTCTTCTTCGAGGTATAAACGCGTCGCGAAGAAACGTGAAAGTAGATATGCTAATGTAACGATAATTAGAAAGAAAAAAAAAAGACAAAAAAAGAAAGAAAGAAATAAAAAGAAAGAGAACTAAATGTGAACGCAGCCTAACTCGCGCAATAAGGAATGGAGCACGGAGCGGACAGGAACCTCGGTTGAGCGAGGCAATGTCAGTCGAGAAGTATTATAGCAAGCGTTTAGGCGTAAACGTAATGTCTCCGTAGTTGCTTTCGTACTTGGGTGATCGGTAGTCTTCGCGGAACGTTCTGTACGAGCAGCCGCGTCGTCGTCGCAAATCTCATTATAGCCAAACCCGACCAAGTTGGCAAGTGCGACTCGGTTCTGGCTAAGCCGATTCGTTAAGACTTGCCGTGTGTGAACGCGTGCAAGTTTGAAAAAAAAAAAAATTTTCATACACCCAGGAATGGCGGGATCGCTGCTGCCCATCGAAAGCTGTAAGTTCGCGTGCCTCCTTTCTTCACCTAAGCTCTCGGCCAGCTCGGACGATTTTTAAAACGGCGACCCTGACGTACGTGCCACATTGTCACGTTCGTCGATGGGTGGTATTTTTAACTCCCCCGATGGCGAAGCCCCGATTCTTGAACTCCGTGCGAACCGTACGCGTTCCTCCGCTGACGTGCTTTTCAGGGCTCGCACTTTCGCGAAGTAATCCAACTTTCCGTCGAAGCTCGTACTTCGTACCGTCGGCAAACTGTAGCGATTTTAATGCGAATTACCGATATAATTTTTCATTTTTTTTTTTACGCTGTCGGGATTTAGAAATCCACGCGACGTGTTACTTTATAAACATTTTTTTGATATACGCGATAACGCGACGGAAGGATGGATTTCCTTTTTATTATTTCGAGAAGTAGAGCGTGGAGTTTCACGTGAATATTTTCTTGCCGATAGGTATTTGCCATACATGCGGTGAGAAGGTAACCGGCGCCGGACAGGCTTGTCAAGCGATGGGCAATCTCTATCATACCAATTGCTTCATATGCTGTTCCTGCGGAAGGGCCCTGCGCGGCAAAGCTTTCTACAACGTCCACGGGAGAGTTTATTGCGAGGAAGACTACTTGGTATGTGAACCGTTTGATTCAAACGATGTGATTGAAATGACAGTTAATCGCTCGCGTAAAGGTCCACTTATTCATACAAATCGTTGCCCGCAGTACTCTGGTTTCCAGCAGACAGCCGAGAAGTGTGCAATTTGCGGCCACCTTATCATGGAAATGGTAAAACGACGAGTTTGGTCATTATCATTCGCCAGGCTTCGATAGCGATACGGTGTTAACGTCCGACTTTTACTTTCCAGATACTGCAGGCAATGGGCAAGTCGTATCACCCGGGCTGCTTCAGGTGTTGCGTGTGCAACGAGTGCCTCGATGGCGTGCCCTTCACGGTCGACGTTGACAATAAGATCTATTGTGTAAACGATTACCACAGAATGTTTGCGCCCAAGTGCGCGTCTTGTGGAAAGGGAATCACGCCAGTAGAGGTATGCGCACTGAAAATGTGCTCGCTTACGTCATCCGCGGAGCGCGACAGCCCCGGCATTCCTGACGAGACCGTCTTTTTACGAGCCGCGGCTCTTTTCTATTTTAGGGAACCGAGGAGACGGTCAGGGTGGTCTCGATGGACAAAGACTTTCACGTGGATTGCTACGTTTGCGAAGACTGCGGCATGCAATTGACCGACGAGCCGGACAAGCGGTGCTACCCACTTGACGGCAGGCTTATGTGCCGTGCGTGTCACATCCAACGCATATCGCACACGCAGCCGCGGGCACCGCAGCCGGTGTCCGCCAGCTATCAATTTATGGGCTAAGTGTACTGACATTCGAGTTTCTGTCGAACTGCGCACGTAACGATCATCCTTCAACGAGATATATAGATCAATTAGACAAGCTGGAAGAAACATTCCCGAATTTAGTAGCATCACACTTGCGTATGCACACATATACCACAAACTAAATTCTAGTCTTGAAGGTAAATTATCTCCGCAAGATTTGATTGAAAAGCGAACGATAACGTCCCACGATTTAATTGGGATACAATTTTTTATTCTAAGGCACATTTGCTACACTAGACGCAGGTCGATAACAAAAACGAAATGTTTTGCGAGAGAATAGAATATTATGACGATTCTGCATTTATGCATAATTTTTTTTTCGAGTTATTTGTATTAAAATCGTAGCCTTGGCTGCACGTTTTAGCTGTTACGCGGGATTTTTACTGTAATTAACAGTTGTCACCGTTAACCTTTTGAAGTATATACGCTAATCTAATTACTAGTATCTTACGAAGAGTAAATTATCAAATCTATACATGACAAGAGCGGCTGTTAACGATAAAAGATAATCAATCGCCTATTGCGTATTAAGTACGTTTTTTTATCGCAAAAGGAATGCAATTTTTATTATTCAGATTTTTTAAACGAAAGATGAATTCAATATTTATCACAAGACTGGCTTTAGGAAAGTAAATCTATTTCGTCTGGGATCAATTTGACGTATTATGCACGTAGCATGATTGAGTACAAGTTCTTTTTCTGTAATCAAAGATAATCGATTATCATAATAAGTGGTATGTACATTTTTAATATATGCAATTCTTATTTATTTAGCAAAAAAAAAAAGAAAAAAAAAAGAAAGAAAGAAAAAGTCTGCGAATGCAGTGGTTTTACTAGGATGAACGAGTTGCGCAGGCAACTGTGATATAGTAGCATAATAATTATGCGTTTTTAAGCAGGACCTTCATACTTTTTATCGTATGTATGTATATTTTATATCCGGCACGCAATCAAGATTTCTGGCGAAACGAATCTCAGAAATATTTCTGCGAGGTTTTCCCCATCGATTATAAAATTCATCGTACTTCACGTAGCACTCATTAACAATATTTATTAAGATAGATGTACCGTCGCACTCGCGTGACATAAAGATTATCGGTATACTTCGAAAACTAATGACGCCGTTTGCGTTTTTCGCAACGCAGAAACTGGAAAAAAAAAGTATTTGGGCATGCTGTAATAATAAATGTACGACAATATAGCATAAAAAAAAAACGCACAACTCGAGCTGCCAAATTTTATAGCTATTGTTATTCCTCAAGATTAACGAGCGTGATTGTTTCCACGTTACGTACGAGTAACTTTAAGCTCGCGCGCATCATCGATGAGCAGTGTAATCTTATTTAAATCGCATATGCAGTATGTATAAACGACTATCCTTCAATAAAGACAAATTGAAACGAGTTGCACTACTTATTCTTTAATAAATATTCAGAAGCCATACCTGTATTTATACTTTTAGCGTAGTTCTCTGTACGTTGAAAAGAAACACGAAAGGGAAATACATATATTGTCATGATACAATATATATATATTCATAAAAGGAATTATACATCGATACAATAAATTCCAAATTACACATCGAACAAAAACGGGAGAGACGTTCACGGTTTCGGTGGCTCCGTATGTCGATTCGTTTTACACTCTGCCTTGAATTTTGTTTTGTGCTCTGCTGTAGATTTGCTTGACTGCACTGGCTACAACACGATTAAAGACCTTTACTAAAGACTACCAACTGCGATCGGAGTAAGTTCTACATTATTTTATCGTATTATTCGCGCGACAGGAACATCTCGCCGAGAACGAAAGCGAGAGAGATCAATGCGATATACTTCAAATTAATCGTAATCGGCAACCTACTCATAGCTTTGCCCGCGGGCTGCAACATGTGTGCGTGTAAGAAAACAGACAAGGCACATGTTTCAAATGCAAACAGATACATGTTGAGTAATTAATTTTTTTCAGTTTCAGAAGATGGTATTGTATTTAGTATACTTACCACTGTCGACTGAAGTTTAAATGACAGTGCTTTCACGTAGCCTAACTTGCTTAAATATCTAATAGCCATTGTTGTCCCTCCTGTTACATTTTAATATTAATATACAATGTGTAATGCAAACTGTGTATTATATAAAAATAAAAAAAATAAAAAATACAAACCTACTGTGACAGTATATCTGAGTGGAGTAAATATTTTATAAAGTGCATAAGTAATAGCCCAGTTACCAGCGCTAGAGTTCCGTACTAAGTCTACATATTTCTCACTAAAATTCATATATTCCAACAACTGAACTATGTCTACGCCGCTGAAAACACATTTATGTTAGTCAATTACTTAACTCGCGTCAATGTATCAATTTTGTTTATACATACTTCCTGACAGCAGTATAGAATATAGCTACCCATCCTATGGAAGTAATAATATGTACAGGTATTAACACGTGCCAATAATCTTTAGTCATTTGCTTCATCTTTTGAAATACTGTTAACTTTTGTGCTGCCTGGGGTTGCTGGCCATTGTAAGGGCTTTGCTTAAGATCCGAATAGTATGCCAGAGTAATACCATTTCTATTAATGTTCTGCTTTAATGACTTCTGATGTACAAATATATTGTTTACAAGACCTAAGGAATTGCATGATACAGCCTTGTAACGATGATATCTTTCTGCAAATAAAATAAGTCTGCACGGTAATACATATATAAGTCCATGAGCGTCCACGTAGTTCACGTTTAGGCTTACCCGGGAATGCCGACTTCCAACGCGTTGTATTAACACGACACGTGCAGCATGCTGACAGTGGTAGGTATTTGGTTAACAATATAGAAGCATTGCCTAATTCAACACTAAATCTCAATCCACGAGTAAAGATCACGTCCATGTTCGAAAAACGCCGCTTCTTTTTCTAACCAAGAAACATGATACCTTTATTTATTTCCAAGATTTATCGCATGTAACAGGAACTTACAAATCTTGTGCATCGATAATTTATAAAGGAGTCTGTTAATTGTTGCTATTCTATTTTATTATATCAATCACGTAATACCGAAAGAATTACGTGCATCACAAAACTTACATACCTTGATGTATCAGACAGTATTAAACCATCCTGCATTGATCTTAAAAACTACAACCAAACTAGAAGACATATCAGTGCCAGTATTATCAATGACTCGTTAGTAGTGACATCTATTTAAAATTTCAGTATCACGGTGACATACATCTGCTGTATCAATAACACGAACATTGAACCGCTTCATGTAATTTCGTTAATTAAAAAAAAAAAAGAAAAAATATTTAAATTTAAAGCATTTATACTAAAAACATTATTGATTAAATTAACTTTTAAATTATTGCCATAATTGACCAAAAAAAAAAAAAAAATAAAAAATACTATTATCATCAAAGATAATATTTAAAGATTTATAAAAGCAGTTTATTAATTTTTTTTATTTTTAATAAAGCTTGTGAACAAGCAACAATAAGTTAAGACGCACGCAAGAACATTTATTTTACAATAAACTACCTCTTATAATACACGATAAATTAATCTTTTTCTACATAACATGACATGTAAATAAATTTGTAAATATAAATACTTTAAATTATCAGACGTAATATATAATATATGTATATAATTATTAATAAACAAAAATTGTACAAGTTACAAGTAGCAACGGGAAGAAATTCCACAACTCGATTCTGCGAGCACTGTTTTCGTGCCATTGAGCGAAAAATGCTGAAACAAAATGAAAAATTCCTATTTTCATAAGGTACCATTTGCACTTTTACCTGAACGGCCTTTACAATTATTTAAACATTATTTCTGGCAAACCAACCTTTCTCATTACGATTCGTAGTCCATCCGATCACGGTTTGCATCTCGTTCTGTCGTTTCAACCATGCGTTCAAAGGCTCAAAATATTTGAGCATGGCACCGGCATCTATTCTGTTCGTTCTACCTCTCGTCATTTGCCTGACAACATCTTGCCACGGTCTGGAAGCTCCAGTTGACAGAACATCTCTGCAAATATAAAAATCTCATTTAGCTCGCGAGATATTTAGAGAATGTTAATTGTTAATCAGATCGTTTATTAAAATTTCTGGAAACTCTACGTACGACAATAGCCGACCCGCTTCTCGCGATCTGTAAAGATCGCAGGTGTGCAAATCGCCAGTGTGGCCAGAAATCTCGCACAGAGATTGGAACAATTGAAACTGTAGAACAACGCTAACAAAATATCTGAAAATTAAAGTAGTAAAAGTAATAAAGATTTTTCTTTTTAATAAAATACGTGTAATATATTAATTGCGTTTGTACTTGTCGTAAGGACTGTCTGCTGGGATGTGATACTTTGCCGCTGGATCAAAATTTCTTTCGAATCTGGGAACAGGCGGGACAATGCCTTGGTATTGAAATCTTAATTCCCACCAATGTGCTGTCATATTTTCGACACCGTCGCTAAAGACGCGCCATCTCCACTTAAAGAAAAAGAAAAAAAAGAAAATTAGTGTGTGCAATTTATATTACTTAATTACTTACTCTTGCATTTATTATTATTCACCCGATCGATTATGTAGGCAAATGGCATATAAGCCACTTTGCGAAGAGCCATTAACATGAGAAAATTTATGCTACTATCGTAATCTTGCGTTAAATTATTGTGCAATCCAATTTTGTGCAGGTGTTGAGGTGTAAAAATGGATAAGCCAATTGCGTCGCTGACAGCTTCATGGAATCCTGATTAAAAAACAATTCTTAGAACGTACGATTTTATAAGATAGACTTGATAATAATAGATGAGTGAACGAAATATACCTGGCATCGCCTCGTTTCGAAATAGTAGCGGATGGTCTTTGTATTGCAAATAGTACTGTAAATGTGCCATTTCATAATGAGTGGAAAGTAGATCTTCCATGGTAACTCTCGTACACTGTTTTATTCTGCGATTATATAAAATTTTTTAAAGGATTCTATTATTCGACATAACACAGAAAGATACATTAAAATTAATTTTTCTTTTTAAATAATAACAAGTAAAAACACCTGTAATCAATTTTATTACAAAAATCCCATGCGCTGGGAGTGCATTTAATATCTCTGTCAATCGGCTTTTCGAATATCGAGAACTTCCAGAATTCCGGTGGCATCGGCTTCATTCCAAGCGAGGTAAAGAACTCTTCCGCTATTTGGAACATCCTAAAAAAAATTTCCATTAACAAAAAGTTTCTTTTTAGAAAATTAATTATAAATTTACTTAAAACTATTTCTTTTTTTTTTTTTTAATAGCACGAAAACATACCGCATTGGAGTTATACCCTGAATCATCATATTTAAAGTAACGTCGAGCCTTCTGTTTGCGGGATATGGTTGCACTAACTCGAAGAGATTTTCCCAATTTTGTGCCCACATGTCTCCTAAGATGTGCGCCGGTAACGGTCCATTCTTTCGTATTCTGTCGCCGTATCTCTCCATTAATTTTGACCGCACATACGTAAAAAGATTTTTGTAGAGCGGAGTTATGGCTGACATAATCTCCGCTATATTTTGTTGAAAACATTCGTCCTCAAACAGTTCTCTCATCTGATCACCAGCATCGGCAAAACCTTTCGCAAGAAATGTTTTATCAGTTTCGCATAAAGCTACGCACCTTTAAATACTTTAAATTAATTTATGTAACAAAATACATTTGAAATCAAACGTTTCTATACCATTTAGCTTTGCTGCTCGATTTGCCAATTGAACGTATCTCAAATATCTGTTTTGTAGTTGTGGACCAATTGTCTCGTGCCAGGCGTTCCAATAATGCAACAGTTCGTCGTAGTCCTTTGACTGTGCCATTATTTTATTTAAATCTGAAAATAATTTATGCTCATTAATAAAAGCGAATATAATTTCTCGTCTATATATTATATATACAATAATTTAAATTAATTAACTCACCGTGATCCAAACTCAAATTACATTCGCCATCAATCTGTTTGTACGGGCATACTCTGGCTTTAACATAAATCTCTTTCATCTCTGTTATTAAACGATGTATCTAAAAATTAAATTAATTTATTGTACATAAGTAGAAAGAGTAATAAACGTGGTCATAAATTTTATATTAATTAAAAATTATTTATATAAATTTTACATTATACGCAAATAATTTAATTATTATATGGTGATTGTAGAATTTTAAATTAATGTTACTTTAATTATAAATACTTATCAACCTCATTAAACTTATCGTCGATCAAAGCACTTCGACCTCTCGTAGCTATCATTTTTAATTCTCTTCTGGCTAAAGGATCTGGTATTTGGCTCCAAGCAAAAGTAATCGCTTTTCGCCAAGAAGCCCTTTCAAATTTTAATTTTAATGTTTGCTCGTCCACCTAGTTATTACATCGCGCATTAAACAAAAATAATCGCAAAGTGTTATACAATATAAATATTAAAAAATATATAATAGGCATTTCTGTCGCATAATTTTGTATAAATAAAAAAAAATTTGCCATACCATTTTTTGATGATTTGCGTCAGTAACGTTTGTCACAAAGTTCCACTGAGCTATCGTTACCCTTGTGCACATTAATGAAGCTGCACTATCATATTCTCTGAGAAATAAAAGAGCATCTCCTAAATTCATGTTGAGACCCTTCAATAAAAAAAAGAAAAAAAGAAGTTTAGAACTTAACAACGATGTAACGCACGTCGAAACACAAGCTACATCTTCTCTCGGATGTCGTCGAAAATCATTTTCACGATAGAACTGTGAGACGAGAATTCATTCTTACCTCCAAATATCTTCCGTACGACTTTCCGTGCAGCAGAACGACGAAGAAGATGAAATTTCGAATCCCTACTGTCGTCATTCTTTGCGGCAAATTCATCGTCGTACCAATAGACGATATGACGAATTTCGTTGCGTACATTTTAGGATGCTTTTCATTCTCAAGAAGAATATTATATAATTCGCTGGGATCAGCACAGCGTTGACTCAAAGAAGTGCGCGCGAACAATTAAATATTTAAGTATGCCATTTAAAGTGTTTAAAACATTATTTAAAGTTTTTAATTACACCAATACGCTGATACCGATTGTTTCACATTCGAATTACATAATAAGAGAATAATCTCGCGATGCAAGTTACATAACGTGAAGCCTTACGCCGTTCCTAGCAACAACCATAAGCTGTGATTCATCAAGCTCGGGTAACGTTACGTCGAAAGTTTAAGTAAAGTCGAATGATTACAAATGACATCATGTTACGTGAACACCTATAACGGTTATAGGCAAACGTGATGTTCTTTAAATGTATATTTTAGCACGGCGATCGATCAGCTAGTCGTTCGACAGCTGAATCAAAGAACCAAGGCTCGATGCTGTCGTCGCGGCAAAACTGAATCGTGGCAGAAAGAGAGATGGGCCTTTCCAGGACGGATATTCTGCGGGCAAAAAGAGGAAGGGACAGGCACTATCGGTGCGTGAAGCGTAACTACCTAACGCATCGCAGCACACGCCAAAATCTTTCTACATACATTTAACTTCGTAATTGCTTGGTTAAATGTGTGCCGGAATAATTAATCGTAATACTTTTCATTGTTTCGCGTCACCTTCGCGCTAAAATATCGGTGGTTTCAACATTACTATTTTTATCTCCACAAACTGTATGTGTTATTTCATAAACGGTGGAATACAAATGTGTATGCACGTGCATTGTATAGGCAAATATTAGCTTTCAATTTCTTTGGCTTAAGATTTTTTTTTAATAAAATAGAAAAATACGCAGCGGTCTCTTTAGTGTAAGTTTGTAAAAATGTTAATCTGCCGTCTGTACGCAACTGTCGGAATATTTCTCGTAACGGTACCGATCTATTTTCTACGGTAGAAAAGTAAAGCGACACATTGTATCTTCGAGATTTTATATAATTGTGTCCATTACTTTATAATTTGAGTCGACGATAAAAAGAGTAGATATCAAGCGCTTTGATTTTTTTTCTTTTCAAAAAATAAAATAAATTATTACCTTAATTAACATATCAAATATTGTTTAAGTATGCAGATATTCCTGTCATACTGACGATACGTCTTTTAATTATTTTCGAAACTTAATTGCTGCTCGCTGAATGTCTCTTTGCCTGCTTAATTGTTTGCGAATTCTTTGCAGCTCCTGTAGTTTCATGCGCATTTTAATAAACTCCACGGCATTCGGAACCTACAATTATAAATATATACAGTTGTAAAAAATATAATAAAATTAAATATTCTTCTGGGAAAAAATTCTCTATAAATAACTAATGTTAAAACTCAATATATTACAATATATTATATTACGAACAAACGCAAAAAAAATGACACCTTAAATTTATTCATTAACACCGTCATTGATTTAATCCGTTTTTCCGTCTTCTTTATTTCAGCCTTCGTCGCAATTTGTTCCGATTGCAGTTTCACGAGCTCCTGACTTTTGGAAACAATTTTGGTTTTTACTTCATTCATCGTTAATATCAAGCCTTCGACTTTTTCTTTGTGCTTGCTCAACGCGATGCTGTAGCGACCTGTGGAAAATTCTGTAATTTATACACCGGAAAAATTATCAAATACCCATTTCTTACCAGCGATTTTCTTCATTTCGAGCAGATGCTGATTTTTTTCATCAATTTTTTGCACGCAAATTCGATTCTCTATCCTCAATTGTTCGAAATCTACGGCGCGTAGAGCCTCGCCCACTTCTTTCCTCTGATTTAACTGCAATGTAACTTTCCTTATCTGACACTTAATGGTAGCCACTTTCAATCTGATCTTTTCCGTCACGATATCTATTGTTTTCAACCACTCTTCTATAAATCTACGTGATAAAAATAAATTCCTTCTATTAAATCTAAATAGTTATCAATTAACGTTACTATTTGCACATATAATTATGAAATAATCAATGTAAAGATTGTTATAATACCTGATGAACTTATCAGCTGACATTTTCCCTGTAATACTATCAAAGCCTTTCTGTACAACGTTTTCTTCAAAGTCTTCTCTACTTTTACAAATTTCGTGAATGCTGATCTGATTCTCTTCCAATTGGGCTCGCAAATGTATCCTTCTCTTTACAAAAGTTTGTTCAAACTTTATTATTGCTCTCTTCAATTCCCGAATTTCGGTGTTCACCATTTCGATACGATATACAAATGGAATTCTGTAATTAAGCAGAAAATATAAAAATTATAATTGAAGAAGATGTAACAGAGATTTTAATGTGTGGCAAACAGACTTTGCTTCTCCCGTTGGTGTTTCAGCTGTTAAAAGACTTGGCGTGACGTGTTGACTTCCGGATTGCACGTTGGCGACGCTCACTGATTCCTTGTCGGAGACACTCACGAGATTTCCGGTTGCACTTATAACGGACGTTGTGCGAACGTGTTGAAGCGCGATTTTTTGTATACGCTTAGCGGTTTCTAAGATTTGCGCTATTTCTGAACAAAGTGCAATACCATGAAATAAAATAACATTAACGCTAATACATTTGCAAGAGAATTTTTTTCAATTTAAAATATGAGTACGAGATATTTAAGAAAACATAAAAATATATAAATGTTAAATGAAAAAGTTACTTTGAAGACTTCCAGGATCTCGACGCGCGAGATATCGTTCAAAAATGTCATTTTCTAACCTCAGGAGTAGATTTGAGTCTTCTATATTTTTAAGCGCTTGTCGTAATTCTATTTCCGTCATGTCTAAAGATCGAAAAAGTTTTTTTTTCTAATTTTTAAAATATAATCACATCGCACACTTTCTTACTTTTGTTATAACAAAATTAACTTTGTTTAAAAAGTGAAAATAGAGATTCAATGCTAAAGACACTTTGTTGTAACATATTTTCAAAATTAATCTTCAGTTTTAATCTTATATAATGATTTAAATTTAAGTATTTAATTAAAAATATTTTATTAATATTTTATAATATGTGTGTTTGCATTTAAGCAATTTCATTATATGTCACATAAATAAGAAGGTAATTAAACTCTATGGCTACCTTCAGATAAATAAAATACATTGTAATTAAGATTTTTATCCATTTTAAAAATAAACACAAATTTATACAAGGCACGTTCGACAGTGATAAACTTAATTTTATTACAAGAATAACACACTTTCAAATATCAGTGTCTACACGTTTGTGTAATTATTTAGTAATTAATTATCATCTAATTTACGATTGTTAATAATGTGTATTAGTTTAATAATATATCAAACACGAAAAATCTACCTCAGTCAAAGGCAAGTCACACACAAGATGCATTTAAGATTCTTCCAGCAAAGTTTCTTGCTGTATTTCAACATCGTTGATGTACAAAACGTACGCAATTCCAACTTCTTTTTGTTCTGAACTGTAAGATCTGATAGTGGCCGGTAAATCGCCAACAGAGAATATAATTTCTGCACCACCGTCCATAAATTCGTTCTACATACAGATCGCAATTTAATTCGTGTATTTGGTACCAAGTAATTAAAACAGAACCATTATAAAATTAAATATATAAATAACATATATTATATTTATGTAGTATAATTACCTCAACTTCCACTTCCTTTCCATTCACCCAAACGCTATGAGCATGTTTATCTGAAAATATAACGAAATACAAATCAATGATTTCAATTAAATAATTAATTCTTTTACTTTTTTATATTTTATTAATTAATTAAATAATACCTAGCACGACTCTGTATTCATCATTCCCAACTTTGGCCAACCATGTCTCCAGCACTTTAGACTGTGACTGCACAAATTGTTTGTAACTTTTTCCGTTCACCCACAAAGAGTAAGAATATTTCAAACCTGTTTAATTACAATACAATTTGTAGCAAAATAATAAAATATTTAATAAAAAGGAAATTAATTATCTCGCAAAAACGACAATGAGATCCTACCTGGCATCGGATCGACTCTGATCACGAATTTGGCGTTATTAAACATAAACACTTCATCGCCGACTAGACGAAACATCCAATCTCTATGAACTATAACGTTGCCATCGATTTTTACCACACGTCGGCCTGTTGCAGTTCCATGTTCGAACTCCACCACATGGTTCCCGTCGCTCAAAGGAACTGTCCATTTGGCAGTAGGTTCGTTCCCTGATGTTTCTAAATTGTGAAGACTCCTGAGTAGATATTTAAATATAAAATATATTAAAGTACATTAAAACACAGTATTAAAAGATACATCAAATAATTAATTAAAATTAATACAGTATAGTAATGTTAAATGTAAAGTATTGCAAAACAAATGGCGTTTATAACGATCGATACGTTATTACGTACAATTAAAATCAAGTAGCAAAAGTACTGAAAGGTGTGTATGTATTCACACGCTTCTTTATAAATGAATAAAGTAATTGCATATTTCGCATTGCCATGGCGATCATTAGTGGAAATACAAATGTAAGTGTAATGTTAGGTCTTGAGACTGTATATCTCACGTTTGTGGAATAAATTATATCGATCATTATTGCGACAGACTAAAGTAATTTATATATTACATAATACTTAAAAAATAGAAATGTTTTCATAGTTTAGATACATGTGTTTTGCTCACCGAAGTAGAACGCCTGCCATGTTTCTACTGCCTGCACCTGTACTGGCCTCCTTATTGATCGACCTCAGCGCGACTATTCTCAATCAATAATCGAGTTATTTCATACGTCATACCACATAATGTTTTTTCGTGGAGTGTAATACAATAAACTGTATACAATATTAAATTAATATCAAATGTCAATGCTTTTTTTTTTATTTCCTTATTAGTAAATTTGTAATAAACTAAAAGAAATACATAGTAAAAAATGCGTTAATTCTTAATAATAAAATATAGTAAAGATAGTATAATATGTCTAGACAATTTTAATCTATTTTAATTTCACTTTGTGTTAGCGGGCAACAATTTACCCGAACAAGATCCAAAACCAATTCTATAGCCGTCTCCAACACAATACCCTAGAAATAAATAGTTATATAATTTTATTTGCATGTGTGTGTGTGTACGCAAACATTTATTTACTTACCGCGAATAGTTACTTCATCATTGTCTTGAAGAAATTTTCTTGTAGTACCGTCTTTTAAAGGAATAGGATGCGTGCCTTTCCAGCTTAATTCCAGCATAGATCCGTAAGAATCAGTTGTCTATAAATATTTTATAATTGGATACGTGTAATTGTAAAAAAAAATAGTCAACTCAAATAATAATAGCAATATTTAAACGTACGTTTCCACTTATAGTCCCGGAACCCATTAAATCGCCGGGATTAATATTACAACCCGTAACAGTATGGTGTGCTAATTGTTGTTGCGGAGTCCAGTACATGTATTTGAAATTGCTCCGGCATATCGTTGTGACTACACCACTTGGACCTAAAAAAAAAGAAACTACATGTTAAAAGAAATTCTACAAACAATATTAATTATGTACAAAATAAGATACAAAAATAATTAATATGACAAAAATAATTTAAAAATGTCAACTCACTTTTAAGATCAACTTCTAATTTAATATCAAAGTTACACGATTCGTCATGTTTCAAATATGGAAATGGTTCTGGATCTTGAGTCATATTTGGCACCTTGAAAGGCTCTAGAGCTTCCATTGTAACGATCCACGGAGATATCGTGGTTCCTAAATTTTTCGAGCCAAATGGTCCCAACGGAACGTACTCAAATTTTTGTACGTCGCGAGCTACAAAGAAAAAAAAAAAAGAATTACAATAGTATTTATTTAAATTAATTAAAACATAAATATTTCAAATCGTATCGTACCGCTCCAATCGTTCATCAAAACCATTCCAAATATGTGATCGTATGCTTTAGAAGCTGGAACAGTATCGCCGAGATTTGTAGGTGGCCCAACGAAAAAGGCAACTTCGAGCTCGAAATCCATTAGTCTACTTGGCCCAAAAACAGGTGCTGCACCTTCAACCGGAAGCGTTTGACCACACGGTCTTCTTATGGGTGTGCCTGATGCGACAACGGAACTTGCTCTTCCGTGATAGCCGACAGGCAAGTATTTCCTACATACATATACACACGTGATTACTTATTTCCACAATTTTTAAAGTATACATAATAATACTTTTCTTTTTAATTACCAATTCGGCAGTAATGGATTTTCTTTGCCTCGAAACATAATGCCGACATTCGTTGCATGATTAAGAGATGAATAAAAATCGGTATAATCTCCAATCTTTGCTGGCAAATGCATTACAGCATCTTTCTGTGCGACAAAAATCCTAAAAAAAATTTAACATAGTTACAATGTGGTTAAAAAAAATTATAAAATTATTATAATTAAATTTTGATTATTGATAACTTACTCAGAGCGGATTTCTGGATCCTGCAAAGTGGAATTACTGGCTGAAAGCAGCTCTTGAAGTTTCGCTCTTGCTTCTAGCCAAGCTGGTCTCCCAAGTGACATAAAATCGTTCAAACAATCGCGACGAAATACATCCTGTTTATTTTTCAGCAGTGGCCCATCGAAATAATTTGCAATAGCAGCTAAATTTAAAATTTTGTCGCCAATCGCCACTCCTATTTTTTTCTCTGGCTGAAATATCGTCAATAAATGTATGTTATACATATGTAAATATACAAATAGTGTATTTATTACAAATAAATTAATAAAATATTACTTTAATTCTTGCTTTTTAAAAAAACCTCGAAAAACAAGTACTTTTTTAATATTTCAAAAAAAAAATTGTAATTTACTGATAATTCAAGATAAAGACGGAGTTAAAACCATCGAACGATAACGACATACCAAGCGATAAAACCACAAAAATATTTCTACCAGACGGCGTTGAACGTAACCGAGAATAGAGCCCATACATTCCACTCTTTCACATACATTTCAAAGGAATATACAATACACAATTCATACTCGATATTATGTAATATTTCTATTAACCTCAGAAACATTACAAAAGATTGCAAGGAACTGCTACGTATACCTCATCGCGACATACAATATAATTTCTTAAATTCCAAATAAAATAAAAAATGCCTAATTTATATTCAATAATAACAAAGTCACACGACGTGGCGCGACTATTTTTTTCGCGATCCGCAACGTAGTTCGGTCTTGCCTACCTTGTCTTTAACGGAGAAGATCCCGTACGGTAGATTTTCAATCGGAAAGTCACAAGATGCCGAGTAATCGATGAAGGACTTCATGGTTACAGCTGTCGCGACGAACTGCTTGGCTCAGCCGGCTGGTCTTCGAAGCGTATACTGCCGACGACGGTCCGATAGCGTCGAAATCCCGACTGGGATGGGAAATAATTTATACACCTGTTTACCGAGCTCGGGACTGCCTAGCCTCTGGTTAAACTAGTTCCGTACATTAATGCAGCGAGGACCATTCCACCGGTCGTTTTTATCGTTGCTTTGATTCTCAATCGGCTAGGTTTATCACGCCAGATGCAACGGAATTTTTACGTTGCGTAACACGTGTGTGTTCTAGCGTGTTTATCTCGATTTATTAATTTTCCTTTCCTTTATATCAATCTGAAATGAACTGTCTTGACGTTAAGTTATTTCTTTTTCTTCTTCTTTTTTTTTTTTTGAACTCACTGAAACATTTACATAAAATTTATGTTGAGAAATATTGTATGTACATTTAATGCGCGAGTCTTAATCTTATCTCCGAAGAAAGGAGAAACGCAGGGGGACAATGTGCGTATCGATAATTTGGGATAACAGCAGTTTATTAGACATTGATATACAGTGGATAATAAGGGCAATTAGGCGGTATTCGAACAACATAGTTATGTGCCAGCAAATATCTCTACATCGCCGCGCACACTCTTAACTTTCGCTTCTCGTTCACATATCAACGACATTTTATGCACACGCATGTACATATATATATTTTTTTTCTCTATGTATATATGTATATATATAAATGTATTTCTCATTACAGTATACAAGGACAGCTTTCTCCCCGAAAGTATCTCGAGGTGTTTCTCACGCTAAATGCTAATCAATACTCTCATCGTTTGGAAGACATGGGACTTTGTTGTTGCTTTCGTCTCTTTACCAACTTAGACTAATAATTAGACTAATAATTAACGAGATCGACGATCGTCTAAGGTCGGCGCGATAAATCGCCGGCAAAGTAAACTTTATTATACCGATCACCGTTTGTCGGAACGACAGACAGAACGTTCTACTCCGTTAACATAATCGACGTAAATGAGTTGTTCGAGGTTTTTTTTTTTATTACATACATACGTATTTCTCGTCGATGTAGACTGTCGACGTCGAAGATGGGCAAAACAGACCGATAAGTATCGCCGATTTGGTGCTTTAAACGTAACGTTAGATCAGAATTCGATACGTGCAATGCAACATATATTAATATTAAAGCAAAGCGCAGGAAGAGCAAGAAAATGTAAACTGTGCAGTGCGTCTTTATAAATGTGCATAATACATAAAAAAAAAAGAAAAGTTAAATGGAATTTAATTTAAAAAAAAATAAAGTTTATATTAAAAAATTATTATATCGCGCCAATAATATATTAAAGTATTTACACGCATTTAAATGGCATTTTATATACAAACTTTCTAACACGATTTATTAATTATCTCCGAAAACTTAATGCAAGATATGCAGCTCTAAAATTTTAATTGTACAAGCTGCTTTTATTAACCTAATCAATATTATTTTATTACCTCGCTATGTTAATACTATTGCTAATATTCGTTTTACTTCGGCCGCGGGAACGTGCAAAGATGTTTTGCACATCTCGGAGAAAACCTTTGCAGGGGCTAACGCGTTAATACATCTGCTAATTATACGGGAGCAAATTAAACGATCGGGAGTCTACAGGGACGAGTATACACTTTCCGTACAAATATATCACTCTTTGCTTAAAAAATCGATCATTTACACGGGAATCAATAAGACGTTTTTTAATTACGAGAGATTCGTTCGTGAGTAGTATTGATTACTATGTCGGCAGTACCAACGACTATGTCTAAAAAAACTCGCAACGCTGATAGAATTATGAATAATAATTAACAATGATTCGATAGAGATCTTCTTTACAGGTATCGATTTACTGGTCAGATGAATAGTTTAATTCATTTTTCTCTTCAAAAAATACATTTTGTCCTTTCTCCGGCGCACAGTGATTGCAAATGGAATTGCTTGAACTTTGCATCAAAATACAAATACGGTTTAATTCCGTAAATTTATTGCAAAAAATAATTAACAAGGAGCTGTTTGTTTTACACAAATTTTGATGCTTTTATGCACAATAACATATCTTTTTATTAAAAAAAAAAAAATATATATATATGCTTTAAAAAACCCGAGTAGAAATTTACCTAGCTAATCTGATTTTCTGCTAGTAATTAGATCGCGCACTGACTTCGAAAAATAAAGTTGTCATTAAAAAAAAAAAAAGAAAGAAACAAAATCCGTCTAGTATCGATCGTCTAGTCATCGTCCAGCGCGGAGGACCATTTATCTGAATAGACATCTAAACTTTTTTCACCGCGTACTTGTTTACTGTTGTGTTCTGACCTTACGCAAAATTCGACTGCCGAATTCGACGGGCAATCCAGTTTTCGCCGTCCTCTGCCCGCGCGTTCTCCACCTTGCGAACTTGGAATGCGAAAACTGCCGGCTGATATAAACACACGCACGTACTCAAACTACCGCAACGATCGTCGGGCCCGACGGTTTCCGCAGTCGAGCACGTGTTAGATAAACCATAACGAACAGTAGACTAGTTACGCGGCGAAAAACGTTTAGACATCTAGCTTTTTCATAGACATTTCTTAGACATCTAGCTCGTCATTAATTAGAAATAATTGCGTGATACTTGGACGATTCGAACGTTACATTTCTGGCTCGTTGCTGGACAATTTTGCTAGACGGCCACGAATTGGCTGATTAATTATTAGGTAACGGTGGAAATCAATTTCCACTCGGGAACGATGCTCTTTGTTCAGAATTATTAATCAATTTTGTCGTTATTTGTTTCGTTGAGACAGAGTTCAGCAGGTATATATAATGCGCTTCATATTTTACATATTACAAACACTTCAAGTTGAATTGACATCACCCGCTGTGATCCATCAGCCAAGAGCTTCCAGTTAAGTACGTGGGATTAAAAATATTCTTCTGCATTAAATTTCACGTATGGGATATTATTGATTGCTTTCTACTTCGATTGATAACGTATCAATTTAATCCCGGCACTAGCTGCGCTTTCCCATTCAAATATATTCATTTTCAATTGTAACTAACAATAAGTGCCATAGCAAATCAGTCCGTCGACTAAGTAAAGAGGAGACGCGGTTTAAATCGTGATGTAATCTGAAGATGCACGGTGTACATAAATACACTTATAATTCTTGTATAATTACATCTAGATATTTTCATATTACTTACTTTAAATATCTTTTTCTGTTATTCCGTATTGGCGAGTGAATCGAAATCTATTGAATTGTTTTATTGTAAGTGTTAAACGAATCGAAATGTGATTCGTAATAATAAGTCCACTGTGTCTGTATAATATACGTTATGCAATCATTAATATAATGTGAAATAACGATCACGAATATAAAAAAAAAAAAAAAAACAAAAGTTATAATTGATACTACATAATTAATATTGTACGGAAAATTACTCTTTATTTTCTTTTTTTTTTTTTTTTCGAGGATCAACGCGAGATTTAAAATATTGAAAATGATTGTTGCAATTCACGATTGTGACGTGCAATCATTACTTTCAATAGTACGTTCGTGGCGTTCGAATGAAACGACCGATTTTCTAACAGAATCAACGAACTGATCATAAACGACAACCATTCGCACGAATATTCGAAAAAGCGTGTACTTTCATGGGTTTGTGTATTGAATTCTTAAAACTTCAACACTAAATATATATAATATATGCTTTGATATATTTATATATTTATACTTTATATGTATATATATATCTATATTAAATATATATTAGTACTCTCCTTTCGATTTGAATTGATTAACGGCAAATTATAATATACATATATATTTTTTTTGTATATAACAGATGAAGTCCATCTCTCGTAACGTTATCTTTGCGAACGATTGATAAATTATAAACTTCGTTAATATCCCAACGGAATAACGCTCGGTAATAAATATATCTGCTATGAAAAGTAATATACGCGCTATCTATCCCTAACGCCACGGGGATAAAAATCTTCTATTCTCGTAGCTGTCGCGGCTGACGATTCGTTGCAAATCGCACAATGGGGACAGAGCAACACCTAAGCTCCGACAGATTAGCTACAGCGTTTATAATTTACACTCTAACTGGAATTTTTACATTGTCCAAAAATGTTGCTTTCGTTTTAGTATATTATGGACAAACTGCAGATTCTGATTAAATTGCGATAAATATGTTTAAATATACTTGAATTCAAATCTAGATTTTTTTGCACAATTAATATAACTTTTATCATTTTCAACAAGTCGACGAGCAAAGTTAATCACGTAACTGTAATCAAGTTATTAAAGCTATTAATAGTCTCAGAAATATTCGAGATAATTATTAAGACAAAAAAAAAATTAATAGAAGCTAATAACACATAATAAATTGTAGAATCTTCTAATAAATTATATAAAAATTGTTAACAAGTTTTATGTATAATAGTCAACACATTCGTAACTTTATATCTAAATCCTTCGAAACTAATTTAATAAATTGCTCGTAAAATTATACTAATTTTGACTAATATTTTAATCCGCGTTTTCAGATGAAAACCTTTCAATGTTTTAATTGGAGAGCGGATGTACGTTATCATTATTGCTTCAATTAATGAACGATTGATATCTTCATTAATGATTTTAATTATTATCGAACAGCAAAAAATAACGAATCTGCGTAGCTTACGGCCGGAAGCGTTATTAACTTTGTAACTTGATTCATTCAACTTCGTTTTTTTTCTTTGGATATGCCGTGTATTTCGTTAATCTAGAAAACTTATGTACTACATATATCTCGACGTGCAGGTAGCTGCTGAAAACTGGTCAGAATAAAGAAGCATTCAACTACACATCGATTCTTTACTAACATCATCGCTTTCTCTTCCGTTCGATAATGAGATCGAAATTAAATATTCCCTTTCGACGTACTAATAAAATACAGCACATCGATTTATTTTAATTAAAATATAAAGTTTTTAAAATTCTTTTAATTAGTCAATAAAAACCATCTCATTAAAACCGTTCTTAAAACAAAATTAATAACGAATCGTCATTAAAATGTAATAAGTATCTGGAAAAAAAGAAATAACTTGGAAGAAATAAAATCGGGAATCGATACTGACGTTTTCTTCTATCGTAACATTAAAACCGCCTAAGCACCGTATATCTTACGTATTGGTGATTCTGAATTTGTGACCCGAGTCTCCAATTTCTAATCTTTTTAGAAACATGTCGCAAAAAAAAAAATAAATAAAAAAATAATAATAATACACCCAGACAAATTTTGCGAATGCGATGTCGCCAAAAACGCGTGTACCAGTCGGCTAATTTCTGCACATCGTACGATTAATGAATATGTGGACAGAATTCTTACAAGTCGTGGCCCAATCGATCCATCTCGGCCAGAAGAAAATCGATATCGGCCTCCGTTACTGCGGCGCTGGAAATAATGTTCCTAAAGAAATTCGGCCGCCGATCGTCCGGTTGGTACCCGACCATCAATGTCCCAGCCTGCATCATGCGACCCTTCAGAATTGGACATATCTGCAAGTACAAATAATTCTCCCTTACTCTAAAATACCTTCGATGATCTTCGAAGCCTTTTTTCGTTAAGCTTAAATCGGATTTATTGCTCCTGAAATATACGAAGCTCGATACAAGCTCACGCACCTCGCCTAAGATTTTTATTCTTTCCGCGGTGTGCGGCATGTTGCGCACGCGAGTAGGCAGATACCAAAAGCAGACGTTCACCAGCTCGGGTTCCAGAATCAGGTAATATTTGTCGGACATCTGTTTGATCCGCCTGACCATGTACTCGGTAAGTTCCATCAGTCGGTCCATGTGCTTTTCAAAGCCCTCCGTTCCCTAATAAAAAAACAATTCATTCCCTCAGCCCCGAGTCATTACCGCGGCGCAGCCCGCGTATTGAACGGCCCGAAGAAAACGCGGACGTGCAACGTGAAAGCGCAAAATCGGCTTTCCGACAATGGATTTAATACCTTGGCGCGCCATTGCAGCCAGAGCTTGAAAATGTCATTGTGACGGCCGCATTGAATAACCTTATCGCCAGTGTCGTACCTCACGTCGTACAGCTTGTCCGTCATAAACAAATATTCCGCGGACATTTGGTTACAGCTGATGAGCAGCCCCTGCAAAATGGAAAAACAGCTCTCGCTTTCAAAACCGACGAGCGCCTGCGACATTTTTTTTCTTTTCCTTGATAACGAAGCGTTTCCGGAATTGTTTCGCACAATTTACGATTGACAGGCCGCCGGAGGAGGAAGAGGGCGAGTCCGTCTGGGTCGATACGACGCTTCAACACATGCGCGCGAGGAGGAATACTCAGGATATTGAATTTACAAAATGGCGGATACATCTCTCCAATGTTGTACTCCCCATTATGGGCCGCCGTTGTTCCAGGCAAGATTATTCTTCGATCGCGTTCGTAAATAAATCCGCGTCGCGCAGAGAGCCGCGCGTAACATTGACATTTAAATCGCCAGCGAGTGTT
Organism: Cardiocondyla obscurior; assembly: GCF_019399895.1. NCBI lineage: Eukaryota > Metazoa > Arthropoda > Insecta > Hymenoptera > Formicidae > Cardiocondyla > Cardiocondyla obscurior. Next base: position 6,529,006 of record NC_091871.1, on the reverse strand, counting down.
CCACTCGCCAAGTATTTTCATACGCCCAACTTCGGAGAGAGGAAGAAAGAAAGAGATCAATTATTAGATAAAACAATGCGATTGTCAATGTTAACGAAGCGTCCCTTGGACACTACGCCTCAATGTCAACGGCATCGTGGCCCGATGAATGCGTCCCTCTCTCCCCTGCGAGCCCCGATATTTCGCGGCAGCCGGTGCACGGAATTTTAATATCCGAAGGGGAAGTTCGGCGTTAGCAATAACTGAGAACGCGTGGGGGGTTGGACCCTCCCAGGAGCCGTAGACGGACGGCAACATATGTTATCTCTTAGTTTAATTAAATTCCTGCAGTGCCAAGCACCCCGGCACGTAGGTCTACCCCTCGGAATGCGACCAGTGTTGTCCCGTTGCCCTTACGCGATGCAGGAATTTCAGCGCGCCCAGAAATGGGGAGGATTTTTCGAAAAGTGCAACGTCTTGAAAGCGCGTCGTGGGTGCGCGGCGCGGTCGACATTTATTCACGGCGATATTTTCAATTGCTTTCAAATTTATTTTTCTAACACTTCCGGTAATCAAACATATTGTGCTGTTAATAATTGTAATTTTTGCGAGTTGGATTTTTTTTTTTTTTTAATAAAAATGCTATTTTAATTATGTTTAATTTGGTAACTCACGTCTTCCTTGAAGTGAATGGAGGAACATTGAAGCAAGGCACCCATCAGTTTGTGTGGGTTCCATGTCACCGAATCAGCTCTGAAAAATAGTAGTGTTGGAATTTTATTATTTTTTTTGGGGGGGAAAAGTTTGTAAGTAATTGCTTTGAAAAAAAGAAAGTAATATTTACGCGACAAAAATTAATTAATATTTGTTTGCCTTCTGAATAAGAAGTAGCTACCAAATTTGTTGCGAAAGTTGCAGTAAATGTAACTTTATGTAAAATAAAAAAAATAATAAATAAAAAACAAACAAAAAACTTACTTTAATTTTAGCTTATTAACAGAAAAGATTTTTGTGATTTAATTTTAGCTTATCAACAGAAAAGGTTTTTGTGATAAGAACGTATATCGAGTAAGCCATACATTTTGCGAATAGTGTAGAAAATTATTCTTCCTTTGCCTTATCAGCAGCCTGTCGAGCCGAGCCTTCGCCGAGCTGGCTGAAAAAAGCCACCCGACCTCAGCTGGTCGTCAAACTCTTATCCACTCCCACGGGAACCAATAGGGGATAAAATATGAGTTATCTTCCCGCTGTGCCTACGGAAGGGGGTCTATCAATTCGAGAGAAGAGCTATTAATATAGCCACGAGACCGGATTTAACCCCCTGGTCCTCGGAGACTCACTTCAGCGGTAAAAACCTTTAACCCTTCTTAATCCTTGAAAAAGCATTGTGACATGTGAGAATCCGCATTCACATTCCACGACGCAAATTTGTGGTTTTGTTTTACGTAATTTAGTGTCGTTACGGTGCATAAAATTATCAGAGCGAGAAAATAATCTGACAAGATATCGTAAGTAATAAAACAAATAAGTTTGTAGGAATTGTTACAAATATTCAATAAAATTGAAATTAATAAAGTAAAATACGTAATTAAAAAAAAAAAGATAAAAAAAACTGAAACTTAGCTTGGGCGTGTAAGTTACGCGCTTTATGATAAATATTTGATACTTGGCAAGTGACATGTTTATCGCAACGCCACGCCGGTTCCGTTTGTTGGTTGAACGTCCTGTGCGTGATACGAGGGTACATTTGAAGCACCCTCGAAGCGCGATTCGTGTCATTAGCAGGCGGTGTCCATTATTCACTCGTGTGCATCCTTTTTCACGTTACAGATCGACACACGTCTATTTATTTAATTCCAACAAATAAAATGCGATTCTATGTATTAATCGACCCTGTTTGCAACACTTGTTTTCCTTACAAACAATTAATTTTCTTTTATCATTTTTTTATAAACTTGCAAGCATCAATTTAGAAAAAAAGCGTTAGACACAATGTTTCTTTCTTCGCAGAAGGCATGGAGACTTGATACGCGTTTCAAAAGTGTGTATAAAGTTTGAGTGATTAATGCGATTCGCAGCTGAAGCTGGCGCGCGGCGCACCCTTTCCATTCGCTTTTAAATTCGACCAAGGTGCCAGCCCCAAAAGCCGTTCGATATATATTACAAGGGATGTTAATTACCCGCACCCTTGACGTAACGCGCGTACGTTATGTGAACAAGCTCAGCGGCGCGAGAATCGCGCTCTCGGTTTGGAAATGATCAAAGAGAGACGCCGGCAGATTAATTTCTTATCGGCACGGATGTTATTTCCGCGACGCGCACGAGCGTCGGGCTGAGTTTTACGAAAAGCAGTAAGTCAGATATTTTCCCTTTGGAAAGTAGGAAAGGAGTCATTTCCGTAATGACAAGGATGAAATAATAATTAAACTTCCTCAAGAGATTAATGAGAGACTCGAAACTCGTGATTAAGAACTTCGAGCCGGCTTGAAGAAGAAAGTTGGGCAAGGTGGTCCGGTTTCTATTCTTAACAAATGGCTCGAAACGTACACTTCGAACTTTGAACTTCGCTCGCCCGCAGGTTTCCTCCCCTTCTCTCCCCCCTGACCTGTCTCTTTAAGCCCGATTATTTCAACTTTACCGTGAAGGTGAAATCACGATTCTTTCTCGATTCTACGCAATCTGGAGCGCGAGTGCAAAGGGGAGAACGGGGAGGAAGGAGAGCCCGGAGAATGAGAGAGGCAGTTCGCTTTGTACGAGTTTAATCCGGCATTGTCAAGCCATGGGCTTTTATTTCAGGAGGAAGACACCGCGGCGCGTCGATATAAGAGGAGAATTCTGTTCTGCAAATGTGCTCCAGGGAACTGATCCAGCTGTTGCTCATGCGTCGGATCTTTCTATGCGCGCTTTTCGTTTGCCATTTTAATCAAGACTTCCAGGAAGGAAGCTTCCGTCGCAGTACAGTCCACGTAAAAATTGCCAGGCACATTTTTGCAAACCGATATAAACGAAAAGGAGTAATTCGTAACTTTAATAGTCTATACAAATAAATTGTTAATATTTGTAAAACGTTTTATGCGTCAAAATGTTTTGTAAAATAATTTTAAACCGCGTTGATTAGATTCGTCGATCTAAGAAATATCGTCTTGGTTACAATAATAGTTTAACGCATATTAGATAAGTTATCTTATCCACATTCTTGGAAAATACTGACGTTATATTCTAGACGGACTGTCATATCTTTCTGTACATAAATCATCCCCGAGAGACTTCTCGCGCCGATTTTCAGGTCAGGGATTGTCTGAACCGAGGGAGCAGATGCGCCTGGATGCAAATCGCGGATTAATCTCGCCAACCCCATGCATGTCTCGTTCGTACCCCTGACCCCTATCGCAGCACGAAGGGCTCCCTCAAGTTCGTGCCCACAAATACACAACGTGAATCAGAAACTGCACATCTTTATCCGTTTACAACATAAAAAGATTATATATAAAAAAGAAAAAAAAACATTTCAATTTTTAATAGTTAGTTCGATTAAAATTTTTTTGACACGTTAGTTATTTTTTTTTTATTTACGGAAAAGATTCAGGGTAATCTAATGCCCCGTCGCAGCATCCCACTCCATAATCACGGTTTATGCGAGCGATACATTATGCGCTGACTGCCCTCGACCATTCTCATGTAAAATCATTTGCGGCACTCCACGTTCGAATCACAACCACCTCGAAAGAAGCGTATCGATTTTATTCCGGCACGGGCGACGTGCATCGGAGACTTCTTTTTAAAGAAGTCCATTATAACTAAGCTCAACTAAGCCCCAATAAACTATAAAGTGCGCGGATTACACCTCCCCTACGTTGAACGTATGCGCGATATTCAGATTTAGTTTGCGGTAGTAAACAGAATTTCAAACAAACGTATAAAATATTAGAAAAATGGAAAGATAATGTTATTTAATTTCGGAATGTGACGATAAACGGATAAAATAATTTTATCATTATGTGTAAACAATTATAATTAACTTGTATGCATTTTAATTGCTATTAAACTGTTTTGTTATTTATAAATCAAAATTATCTTTTGCGTATTTAGCTTAGTACTCACCGTTCGATGGCGGTCATTCTCGGGTGTCTGTACTTTCTCGACAGAAGCAGTCCACCACCCCAAGCCGCCTGCAACAAAAATCGACATAACATTCGGATTTGTCTTCCAAAATACTCGGCGACGAAATATAAAAATTTAACATGCGATTAAAAGCAGAATTTTAAAACAAACAATTCTCTGGCTTATCTTAATCTGACTTTTAGATCCGGCATTCAGAATACCCTCTGCCGTTCGCTCGCAAATGCAGTACCGGTGGAACTTCTGCCACTTCTCACATTTATTATTTACGTTAAGGTTCTTACGCGTTTGGCATTTACAGCTTAAATCGCATTTGGATGGGCTTGATTACATAAGCGCATCTAGTTTGAAACGATACTGCTTAAATGAGCTTTCAAAGCTATTATAATTCAATTAATATTTGTTTTCTTTTTTTTTTTTTTGTTCCACACAGTTATTATTAAATAGGTATAAATCAGAGAACGGTAATAAAAATATCTATCGTTTTGTATTTACGATGAAGCTAAGTGAATTTATTTAATTAAAATAGGTATTGTTTTACTTTATGTTGCATAGATATTAATAGAATTTAATTTTTCTTTTTTTTTCTCTCTCGAAAGAGATTACTTACGTCAACATGCAGCCATAGATTGTACTTTTGGCAGATATCAGCGATTTCCGGGATCGGATCGAATGCCCCAATCACCGTAGTTCCCGCAGTGGCATTTACGAAAAACGGTATGTGACCTTTGGCCTTCCGCTCCAGAATCAGCTCCTCCAGTTTCGATGGAATAATGCGACCGCGTTCGTCGCTAGGCACCATCACGCAATTATCCGTACCGAGGCCGCAAACGGACGCACACGATTTCACAGAATAATGGCACTGCAGGCATTAATAACCCACACTAAATGATGAACAGTCTAATCAGTTTTCGATTATAACTCCGCTTACAAAACGTTAATCAACACTGAAACTTGCGCTACTTTAAAATGCTACTATCTGCAAGTTCGCCATTTAATATATAATTAATATTTATTATTTTATATTTATATATTAAATTAATATTTATATATTCCGGTACGATTATTAATGTTTTCTGCAAATTTCCACTTTCTACTGACAATCTTTAAGAGGTACAATTTTTTTCTTTATTGTTTTAACGCACGAGAAAAATTCTGAACAATTATATTTGAATGCAAACCTGATCGGACGTAAACATAACCAGCTGTCCTCCTATAGCAGACAGGCCCTTTTCTTTGTAGTACGGGAACATCTTGTGCCTGGCCGCGAGGAAAGCGTAGAGATTACTAATGGATCCTCCTGGCGCGAGAATGGAATCGCCGCAGTTCCAGCCTATGAGCTCGCGCATCTTTTGCAGAACGACGTGCTCCATGAGAATGAACACGGGGGCGATTTCGTAGGTGAACATATTCGTGTTCGCCGTCGCAGTCAGCCACTCGCCAGCCATAGACACTAGATCCAGCCCGCATGACAGCTGATTGAAAAAATGTGGATGTCCTAAAACCAAGCAGAGAAAATTTTCTCAGAAAAAAAAAAAGAAAAATAAAAAAGTCTCAGCGAATTTAAATAATTCGCCTAAAAAGTGAGCGAAGTGCGTATCGCTGTCGCAAATTGCGCGGTGGAAAAATTAATTACCACGTCGCCGATAAATCATTCGACGTTGGCCGCCGTGATTGTGGACAAGTGGCTCTTAACAGCAAGGTAATTAATATTGTTGACGCGGCACGTGTCCGGGTGTTATTACATTTACAAGGCGACTCCCGCGATATCGCGAGCTTGAGGCACGCGGGAGGAAAGGCGGCGGAGAGAGAGAGAGATTTAAGCTCTTCCCGAGTACGTTGTCATCCGCTCGGCTGAACATCGCGCGAGGATCAAGCCTAATGCTTCTATTCGATGGAAGCCTTCTAATGCAACTAGGGGAGCGAGTACTTTATTTTCCCTCTCGTTCTCTCTCTCTCTCTCTCATAAATACCTAGGCATTTTGAGCCTTCTAATCCGCTATTTGCTTTTCGCGTTAAACTCATTTGATTCGAATCGACATTAAAAACGTTCGTAATGGTAAGAAAAAGAAGGAAGACGGTCGATCAAAATTAAAAGAAAATACTTTACGTTTTGGCTGGAAACAATCGATAGAATACGTTATATGCGAGAGCCCTACGAGCACTATCACCTTTTTTTTAGAGATGGCATAAATCCCTTGATCCTTGAAATATGATGGATTTACTTCGTTGAATATCCGGTATCGAAAAGACTTTGGCCTTTGTGTGATCGATTATCTCACGCCTTGCCGCACGAGGCACGGATGCTGATGTATCAAAGGCGTTGTGCGAAGATAAAGGAAAAGCTTGAATATCACGAATTTATATCGCGAAATTTAATAAAAAACAAAATATCTAATTGAGCAACATTTGCTGACGTCAACGACATTATTTCAATTTTTGCGACGAAATGTATTAAATGAAATACGCTATTTATCTGCTCGACGGTACATGTTACACTTTAATCTCCCGGTTTTATTGTAATGATTGACACACGGCATCACGAGCTACGGGTATTCCTCCCTTCGCCAACGGCAACGGTCCGGGATTTCGACGCGCGGTAAAGTCGAACCGACGTTAAAGGCCTGGGAGGATAATCTTCAATTCGCGTCGGAGGATGTTCCCCACGACCGTGCATTTTCGTGGTGCGATAACTTCAGTAATAGAAAACGACTGCGCGTGAAGCAACGATGACTGTTTCGTAAAAATAATTTATCAGACGCACATTTTAATGTGCCGTGGATTTTTTTTGCGGTACGGAACGCTTTATATTTTTTTTCAAATATCAACGTCGCGCGTCGCAAGAATCGCGTCAGAGACAGTATCAGATGGTGGTATTTGAGCCGTTTGTCGTACTGTTATTCGCAATTATCTCGGTCCGTGGCTCGTGGCACGCGTCCGGCCGAGGGGTCTGCGAGAAGACGACTTTCCCTCTTCTTCTCGCGAGCGGGAGCGACGGAATCGCACCCTGGCCGAGGGTGGAGCAGGGCTCGATGGTCCGAAGCGCCCGCATTTTGCGCGTCACACGCGTCGCTGCTCGACTAGATTGTTTGCAGAGGCTCTCAAACGCATATGTAGCCTAGGAAAAACAAACACGTGCGACTAGCCGGCGCGAGATAAGCCACTATGCGTTATGCAAATTTGCGCGAGTTTAAAAATTGCGCGAACAGTCTCGATACCTTCCCGCGGAAGCTACGTCGGATTAACTTCTCACCTCTCATCTTAGCCGACGTTTTCGTGACTCACTCGCGATATTCACGTTGCACGTAATTTTTACATATGAATAGACGCGAACGAATATCGAGCAGTGGACGATATAATATTTCGAACAAAATAAAATTAACGGTGCTGATTCAGACAAATTACATTTATTTGTCTAATTATTGTTAAAAACCTCCTTTGCTGTTATACGCTTGCGTTTACTTAAGCGTTTGAAACAAGCTTTCTGTGGTTACGATTTTCAATCGGGACACAATGAACAATTTGTTTCAACCGCAGCCGTCTTCGCAGCGATTATGCTATCCAGGGAATCGTTTTCCGACTAATTTGCTCCTGCCCCCGTGCAGTCGGGGAAAAGAGAGAACGGCAAGGAGAACCTGCTCCGAGCAGACTACGGTGATATATTATAGCGCTTGGGATTTGTATGGAGCGAAGTGTGTAACTCGGGCTTAACATTAATGCTGCGCAATCAATCATACCGCTCATAAGGAAGGCAACATTGTGCTTGGCACTGCTGTTGTATTACGTCTATAAAACATTTTGTAAAAATATTGAGTCATAATACGCTACTTCTACATCGCTTTATTCGCGTCGCGAGAAAATACGACTCTCCTTTTATTGCTATTAATATTATTGCCAAAAAAAAGAAACTATGTCGAGAATTATTTTACAGTACGAAAAGTGTTCTCCACTCAATAACGTCGTTATTAGATAGCAACAAGTTTTGTGAAATCGCTCCTTATCAGTCGGACAGTTTCAGGAAAAGGAAATCAAGTTCAACGCTCTTTTCGCTTTGCCGAGCGAGCGCGCTTTCGTATTTTGAGTGCTTGGTATGTTTAATCTTTTTCAACGGAAACTATCATCGTCGAAATGCCGTCTCTGGCACGGCGTTTTTCGCATTCCGTGACGAACCGATTTGCGCATTCCACAACGAACTATCGATATCAATTTAAATTCCTTCGCACGATGCTGCAGCCCTAGGCTGCCAAAGCTTCGCGAAATACCGCTACCCCTATATCGCGTTGTGCGCCACCCTCTGTAGCCAGACTTCGCTCCCTATTTACTCTTTTCCCTCTACTCCGCCGAAAGAAAAATCGCGTGGAAACGGCTCTTAATTACACCAATTCTATTGAAATTCGCCACGCCGAGCAACACGCGGAAGAATAAAAACAACAACGTATTAACAAAGCTTGTTACGGCCGCAGCAAATATTTGCTAACATAAAATTGAACAACTGTTTTTAATTACGATTAGGAAGTTGTATCCGTTACTTAAATTATTTTCTACATTTTTTCTTTATTCATTTATTTATTTATTTATTTTTTTATAAAATTCCGGTTGACACGACTTCGTTTCACGTCACCAGCAATTGTAATACAAATAAAAAAAGATTATCGAATTCGATATTCCCAGTTACATAACGGATAAAAATATCAGATGATAGAAATAGGTTACGCGAAACATCCCGCCGCCCAATATTCGGTGTGAATATATGTGGATACGTTTGCGCAACCTAGAAATAGTTATTCGAGCCTATGACTTTGTTTACTTTTTTTTTTTTTCTCGCGATTATCGTTCTAGTTATTATTATCGACCCTTTTGATTATATAGATTTTTTTTTTTTTTTAAGCGACTTTTGTATCGACGCATATCTGTTGATACTTTTTAGAGATAGAAGGATTCTCTTTCTCCCCAAACCCAATACACGAAGGGCACCCGAATCTTGCGGCATATAATCTAATAACGAGTTTTTGTCGGCACGTATCGTGCACGCGCCCCCTTCGATATCGGGGAGAATGATCAAGCGGCCCTCGCTTCCTTTTTGCACGGACTGCAGTCAAACGAGATTCCTCGCCTAAGTTTAGTTAGGTCTGCTCCATTGTGCATTACCATCTATTCAAGCCGGTAATCGAATCCTACTGAGATAGCAAGCGCGCGCCGTGGGAGATTTGCGGTTGACTTTTGGTATTTCGCCGCGAAACCCTCAGCGTTAATATTCAGTCGCTCCGATAGTTCGATGTTAATAAAACAACATTTCCGGAAACTCTGCCGTAAACCGCGAGCGCGTGAATTTTGTTTTTGATGTCTTAAAATAAAGTGCACGAAAAAAATCCAAAGGACTGAACAATCACTTACGTTGTATCTTGAAAAATATATAATTTGCGGAATTAACGAGACAAGTTTTGCAGTTATCTCTCCGTCTATTTTTACAAACAGGATATCTTGTATCTGTTTCGAGGGGATTGGCCGATAGCCGTCGGATTTCACCGCCGGTGTCTGTCACCACCTTATCTTCGCCCCCGTGAGCGCGTATGCTAAATTGAATATGAAATTATGTGGCTTATCGCCTTGGGGGATAGGGACGTGCGATAGCACGGCGTTAAAATACCTCTCTTAAAGCATGGGGGTTCTTGCACTTTCGCCGTATTTTTTGTCTATTACCTCGATAACACCGAGCACTTCGCATTTGGCGTTGGCGCGAGCTTTAATAATTTTAACACGCGTATACAAATATTTTTATTACAAAAGAAAAAAGAAGAAAGTTACTGTAAAAGGTTATTTAATTTTTATCTTCTTTTTTTCTTTCTTAATTATGTGGAATATAATAATCAGAATCTACTATTTATTTCCAATTTATTTTACTCTTTTTGTATAAATGTATTAAAAAAAAATAAAAAGAATTTAAATGTTCTTACCTGTTTTTACTTGATACTTCAACGTCATGGAGCAATCTAAAAGGAGTTGCTGAAGAGTCAACCCGGAATCAGGAATTTCCAGATCGAGGAGGCGCATCATATCGGCAGGATGATGGAAATCGAGGATCTTCACATTTCTATCGTTCGTTGATTTAACGTAATCCAACAAAATGTCCACCACCTTCATCAAGAACTCCTTCGTCGCCGGATAACCCTCCACATTATGCGGCAGAATGTCTGCGAACAAAATAAAAAGAAAAAAAAAATGATTAATAAAAGAATAACAATTTTATGATAATCACCAATATAGAGAAACCATGTAATGAAAATTAATACGACACAATCATGCACAGATTTATTTAAATATCGCCAATAATTTTTTCTTTTCCATATTTTCAAAACAAATTAAATATTATTAATGTAATATAATATATTTTTAATATTATATGCAACAATTCTTTTTTTAAACTTGCACCTTTGCAATTTTTAGAAATAAAGCTGCGATGTTATGTTAATACAATGCAAGAAACTACGATAACTCTCTAATTGTTGGGATCAAGTGAAATCTCTTCTACTGTAGCAATCGATACCGCATCGACACAGTCTCTTTTACTTCATTAATTGTTCGACCTACCATCATGATTTCGTTAGCGTCCTCGCAGATAACGCGCGATTAGAATGATTTCACCTCATCAAACAATTGAAAGTATAGACCTATATTGACACACTCTCACTTGTTTGGTGGGATGACACCATCTTATGCATTCTTCTTTCTCTTCCTCATAGCAAATCCTTTCTGACATCTCGACAGTATGTCCACCCATTAATAAAATAACATGCAACTCATCGTATTATAAAAATCATGCAAAATGCAGTTATTTCGCAAACATGTGTTACTTCAGCTTAAGCTTTACGTTATTATAATATTTTTAAAAACATAAAAACACAGGTTTTATATAAAATTATACAAAAAAAAAATTAATAAAAATACCAACAGCTTCCGTAAAGCAATTACAATATTTTCTGATAATAACATATATATAGCTGTGTCATTAAAAAGAAATGGATTCAATAAAGACAGAACAAAGTCATTGCAAGAGAACATTTCAATGCACTCGTGGTAAATCCTGGGTAAATTGAACTGTCCTTCTATCGTGGAGCAACCATAAAATATCCCATGAAGTAAGCATCCCCTCGTTTTCCATTGCATTAAGGTGATCCCATGGATAAACAGCCAAGCTGCTATAAGGCTTAGCTTTCAAATTATTATTTAGCATTTTAAAACAGCGACGCAACTGAAATCTCGTGCAAATATAAACTTACGCTCATATTCTTAGTTTCTTTTTTTTTTTTAACATTTAAAAGATACATATTATTATTTTAAGTTATATAAAAAGAAAAATCAGAATATTATACATTTTTCGACACGTTATTATGCTTTCTTAGTATAATTTAAATATAAATAATAATTGTAATAAATGTTTAAACAATATAATAAATCTGCTCAAGCTAGAATTTAAGTAAGAAATAATTTATAAAAATTTTTAACGACAATTCTTTAATAAATAATAGTAATTTTTTTATTTTTTGCTTCCTTCGATCGATAAGTTTTTCAATAATCGTCAGACTGTTGAATAAAAGCTGATTACGAAAAAGAGGGATGAAAACTTATGGTGAATCGCCTTGAGCCTATGGTTAGACAAGGGAAATCCCCAGCTTCCAGTGGTCGGATCCAGCTAATCCAGCTCCATCAATCTAATGTCCAAAAACCTGCGCCTTTTTTCTCAAGGTTTATAGCACTTTTCGAGATACAAATAAGCCGATAGCAGTAGCTTAAAATATCATTACGCTTTATTATTTTGGCGTCTGCTCCATTTACTAATTAATACTTTATGTAACAGCAAAAAAAAAAAAAAAACGTCTAAATATCTATTTAAATAAATTGTTTCAAACTGCATACATTATTTTATTATAATTCGAATTCTTACTCGCGACGTCTCATTGATTTTTTTTTCTTTTTTTTTTCCAAATGGGTCATCGAGTTTGAGGCAGATATATTCGTCGCGAACACTAGTCGTTTGGCACCAGATGCGTCTGGACCCTCGCGTTTCGACTTTAATCAAAGAGCCTTCTGAGGGTTGTTACACGCGGCAATTAGTTACGCCGATTTATAACCCGGATTACAACCTTAATTTATAGTAATACTGCAGATTTTGCGTTGGAATGTAATTTACTTGCGCGTTCCTAAATAGAATCTTTATTTTTTACGCGAGGCCGCGCGTTCGAAATGACGATTATCTTTTCGGCCCGAGGATCCATTTAAATATTCGTACGCCCACGGGCGGCACGCGCAAGTTGTTATCGCCAGCTAACACTTCCCAAACGACGCGAGGACGACAAACCCTTCCGTCGTCCCTGCGGCGTGTAATCTGTCCTCAGCCACTCGGCACCTACCAACCTCTTTGGAATAATTCTAAATCCTCTATTATTATGCACCCTTCCGATCGACGGGCCGCACCGGAATCAGGACAATATTGTGACTCTTGGATTTTGCTCTCAAAAAGCCAAGCCCGCGTCTAATATAGAACACGTCGCTGCAAATTCGTCCCTTCCGCGGCAGCTCCAAGTTTCCGGATAATACCGAATTATAATTTTAATTTTTATTCGAGAACAAAGAAAGCGGCGGTTCATGCATCGCGGCATTCGTATTGAATTACTCGCGATGTTCGTCTCAACGTCGAGCTCGCATGCAACAAACGCTAATCAAAGTTAACTGTAAGCAACGTGCTTTCGCAATTGTCACTTACCCGAATACTTCAAGTTGCAATGCTCTTTAGAGAGCGAGTAAGTGTTTTCGGAGCTCATTAGTCTGGTGGGCGAGTGCGTTCGTGCGAAGTTCTGAAATCCAAAGCACAACAAAGATCTCTCTTCTTAAGAATACACTTTGCACTCGCGCGATGTTTATTTAATCGGATTTATTTTTCGGCAAGCATTAAAAGTGACTATTTCAGCTAGGACTTTTAATCGAACCGACTTAAATTTAATCCGCATGTATAAAGCTAGCCGTATTAATTGTTACAATTATCGGCAACCGCTTGCTGAAAATCAAGGAATTAACACGATCGAGTTAAGAATCCCCAATTGCAGTTACGATTGAAATCGATGAGACAGATTCTGTCGACAGTGCCTCCGCCATATTATGCTCGACGATTAGCTCGTCAAATAATATATGCGCATATGGTGATATCATTTAATTGTCCACAAGTGTCAACTATTATCGCGGATAGTTTCGACTTGCTTGACACTTAAAACTTAAATGTTATTTATATGCAATATTATTTACGTACATACATATATTTTTTTTTTTTTATTTTAATTGGAACGACCGATTAAAGCCAAGGCACGTTACCGAGGTAATAGCTTTGTTAACGAGACAGAAATATCAGGCGATTTTAATGGCGCTGTCAACGTTGATCTCACTACATGAGCAAACGGTAATGAATGATGTGCAATGTGGATGCCTTACATATAAGTATTCCTTGATCGCTGTGATTTTAGTGCCGATCATTTGCACATTGTCCATGTCTCTGCTTGTGTCCCTCGCCTCAACAGTTCCTACAACAATCAACAATAGGTTTCGCTTCAGTCACGACGTACTGCGGCGTCGAGTCTTCGGCGAGTTTCAGCGTGATTGCGAAATTGTTAAGCGATAATCGCCGTGATAACCGCGGCAGGCCGAGCGACCGAAGAAACATGGACAGAGAGCAGTTTCGTAGTCTTTTTCCCTGATTAAGTTTTTAGAACACAAAGGTCTTAGCACTTTCACGATTGCGGCGGATAAATATCGTAAGCATCCCAAGTTAATCGACTTATTTATTTCTTTCTTTCATAGTAAAACGTGAGTGTTTTCACAATGAAAGTAAGCCTAACATTAACGGTCTAAAATTAATTTTTAAAGCTGCAAAAAAAAATATACATATATGTAACGTGGCATACAATTAACTTACGTTGTACTATAAAATTGAAGGTTTCATTAAAGCAAGTGCAGAAGGTAACTTTTAAGTACGTCAAGAATTTCATGCTTAACGTCATCTATTAAAATAAATTCTTGAGAAAAATAGTAGAAGACAAAGTTTTAAGTCTAAGAAGAAAAGTTTTAAATGAAAAAAATACAATAAAAAAACGCAGAATTATATATAATCAGTCGCGTGCTTCCATTAATAAAAATTTGATGTACAAGCATGATGCGATAAATTAAAAAATAATTTTTTTAATCTAGTTTATTGCTAAATGAGTTTATTAAATTTACTTGAACAAATTTCAGGTTATGGCACTTTGTGTTCTAAGTTTAAAAGGCAGTCTCTTTAAATTTCTCAAATAATCAGATCGCTTTTGCTCTCTGAATCAATAGAGCGGTCCTGGAAGCGTGAGAAATAGCTGAAAAAAATCCGAAAGACATCCACCGATTTCCTTATAGAACATTGAAACGTGCATTAAAAGATAATGTGAAGAAGAGATTAAAATGTCTATGAAACATGCATGATAAATGAATGTATTGGGAAAGAGTTGATTTTTTTTAATATAAAAGAACACGCGTGCATAATTTATATTTTATAGTTTTTAGAAAGTTTCGACAAATAAATAGAACGCACTGTTTTGTTAATAGTAAAGTTTTAATTAAAAAATTGTTTAAATATTATATTGTTAACCGTATAATTTTATATTTTAAATACCGCTTTAGTTTTCTCGTAAAAAATCACTTTTCTTTTTAAATAGTTATGTTATATTATTCTTACATGCAGATAGAATAATTTATTGCGACATAATAAATATTAAAAAAATTTTGAAATTAAATTTTACGTACACCTAACTGATTTACTGAGTGTTTAACAATTTTTCTAATTAAATTCTAATTAAATAAAAGTAAATACATAGTTTAAATTTATTTTAATCTTACACATTTTTCAATTTTAACTTATGATATTTTTAATAAGAGACACAGAGTGATACGTTGCCAAACTTTAAAACATTCCTCGGTAACTGCATAAACATACATTGTATAAAAAATTGATTGCGATCTAAGAAGAAGAAAATCGTCTACCTTCCGATATGATCTTTGCCTTGTACTCACTTAACTGCCGCCTTCTTCCTCCGACAAATCTTTACGGGCTGGGGTGGGCTCAACTTGCGGTCTCAGTGGGAGCTAGATTTTCTCGCCGAACAAGCGTAAGTTTTAAGGGTAAAATTCCAATGGAGTGGCGAAGCGACGACGGGCTTCAGGGTGGTTTCCAAGGGACTGCTTCGTACGGAAAACGCCTGGACGACTCTCGAGCTTCGGCCTGACTCGGCCTGCCTCGAGTCTGCCTGACCCAGTTTCACTCGCGCAACCTACGCAGCCACCCTTCCCAGTAGGGGTGCTTTTGCGTAGGCGTGGTCGTGTCCAGTTGTGACTGGTGGGAGTTATAGGTGAAACATAGTGGTGGACCCCAGGGCGTGTCGCCACACCACCAATCCCGACGCGAACGTCACATTTTGACGTCAGAGGGAAGAAGAGGGCAAAGGAAAGCAAGTATGCCAATTTCTCTTCTTGTTCATTTTTTTCTTTTTTCTTTTTTTTTTTATGTTCCCGGACTCCTTTTTGTTTATCCTAGCCGCGTACGGTTTTCGTGGTGAAACAATCCCGCTATCGACACTTTTGTGTGTTATTCAATTCGCTCCCCTAGACTCCAGTGAAACGAAAAGATACTCGAGAAATGAGAAGGCTCAGTTTCTCGACACCGGTGATGATTGATAAAGACGGGCCAAAATTTAAAATAGATTTTTTTCTTCGAAGAGTAATAGATTTAGAAGTTCCCTCAAAAATGCAAACGTCACGTCTTTCTAACATCTTCGCTTTTCAGAGAAAGCTCGATAACAAATGTACGAAACACGAAGCCATCAATTTCAAACAGATCAAGAGCAAGATAATGAGCATCAAAAAAATAATTAATTAAAGAGAGAAATTAATATAATTTCTAATTCTAAAATAATATTGCAAAAGAAACAGTTGTCTCTCTTCTTTCAATAAAAAAAAAAAAAAAAGAAAGAAAGAAAGAAAGAAAGAAAAATGTTTACGTAAATCACAAATTATCAAAAATAAAATTCAACATCGAGCAAATAAATTATATTACAATTTCTCTATAAATTAATTTTAAACCAGCAATCAAGGTTAAATTTATCTGCCATTGACGATGTTGAAGTTCATATCTTCAACGTACATCTAGAACAGAAACAGAGCGCTCATTAGGATGCGAAACGGGCTACCATGGAAGAATCTAATTGCTGATTGTCCGATTTCTTCCGCGGAAAATGTCGCGACGCCTGCGTCTTCGGGCGTGCTACGGGGGTGGATTGGGGTTGAAGAACAGGAACAGGTAGGTAAACAGGGACAACGGTACTAGAAGAGGAAGAAACGATTATGGTTACACCGGAGGTGGTGGAAAGGACAAAATGGACGGCAGCCAATGGTACGCCGGGACAAAATGGCCGTCCGTGAATTTAATCAATACCATCCTCCGTCCTTCGTTGTAGGTGGAGGACAGGACGAGACCTAGAAAGGGCCAGGATCGTAACTAGCGTAACGCGCGTTTCTCTCTCATTGACGCCGATATGTTTTGCGCCTCGCGTAGGCGTGTAAATCCTCAAACGCGAACGCCAACCGATGTAACACGAGAACTTACAGCCCTCGTAATACCGCACTAATGTTTCGAGCTCGCGAAGAGATAAAAACAACGAGCAAAATTTAAATTAGGATTTACACGAGGATGCAAATGTATTTCTAGATAAATTTCCGCGCTGGAAAGTACGCGTCGCGAAATACACGCGAGATATATTATATGTAAAATCATTCGTGCCACAAAATACGCAACAGATTATATTACGATTATTATTTAACTGTGACGTTCGTAAAATTAATTTTGCTAAGCCGTAACGTTATCATTTCGATTAAACAGTCGTGCTCGTGAACTTCGGCAATCACCGATGGAAGACGGTATTTGTGTTTCGAAACAATGCCGCTGTTCAAGCACGTCAAATCGGCTTGACACGTCATCGAGAACGAGGCGTTGTCGTTGCGTGAAAAGCTTTAGCGCAAAGTTTTCGCGAGCCGTACCCGAGCTACAAACTCGAGACGACTGTTTTAAGAGAAGATCAAAGTTATTCTATCATAAATGGCAGGTAGACGAGAAGGTCGCCGATTTAATGGAACCGCGTAGTCGGACAGCATCGATCCCGGTATCCACCTTTCGCTCTTGAAAGAGAGAACGACTCAACCACGAAGACGCTAACGGTTTCCTCTACGTCTTTTGGAGAGCTTGAGATTGTATTGACATTGTTCAACATTCGGAAAAGGATTTGCGTAAATTCTTCCACCATTAAAAAGTTGCCGACATGGTTTTATGATAATACCTTTACGTCGCTTTTGACATTTTACAATACGTAATTTAAAAGGAGAATAAAAAGAAGAATAAAAAGAGCAGATCGATATTAAAATACGTATAATCTTTATGCGATCTCGAATTATTCGAACTTGAGTAAGAATAAAAAATTAGCATTTCTGCAATTGTAATCTTAAAGCTTGTTTCAATGTTAATAATTTAATACACTTACTATTATAAATTATAATATTACTGATAGATATTTAATGTTAACGTATATTCTGACTTTATTTAAACCGTTCATCGAAACATTCTTTGTGTTAACGCAAGCTACCGACTTGTTATGATTAAGTAAGGTCACTCAGGGTTGCTTGGGAACACGATTTAGGTCTGTACGAATACTTTCTTGTCCTGGGAATAAAATTCGAGACACTAAGATGGAAATATAAGACTATAATTAATTTTTAAATTAAATAAAAGAAACGACTATTATTTGGAAAAATTGCGTGGAGCCGGTAATAACGAAGAAAGTTTAATGTATAAACCGTAGAGTACGATATAAGTTTTTGTATGAGTTTTTAGTTTTTCAGAAACTTTATTATTAAAAATATTAATAACGTAATTACGAAGAAATGTATATTTATTAATATCTTGCAAATTAATTAATGAACTTCGAAGCCATTCTTGGCACAATACTTGGAACTTCTTACTAATTAAAAAAATATTTAGATTATTCCGCGTAAGAAAAGACGTAAAGGTATTAATTTGCACCAGGCACTGCCAATCCTAAAATCGTCCCTGTTTCGCATTAAAGCTATAAAGCCATCAACCGAGTATCGAAATAGATATTTGTATTTTGGACGTCGACATAAGTGTGTATCTCTCTGTGACCAAAAGTCACTTTCAACGAGCTCTCCGAATCAAAAGGAATATCGATAACTACTTAAAGATCAGATATTTATTTCACAACGTTTCATCTTTGCACTGAGCGATTCAGAAACAGGACCTTTTCTACCGTTAAAAGTAAGTAAAAAAGAAAAAAAAACCCCCCACGTTATTTAACGATATCATTTAATAATGAATTGAGATATTTCTCAAACAAATGAAATAAACTTCTCCTCATAATTCGTCGGATTTTTGAGTCAAACAAAAAAAAAAACGAAATAAAACCCTCGAAGAAATATAATACGACATTCCACAAATTAATTGCATCGTTTAAGATCTCATAATTGTATCGATCGTTACGTATCTCGTATATCTAACATATGTACAGCGGCTATCGAATCCCGTACCGGTGCTCACGGGTGTATACTGCGCGATAGTGCGGTCAGACTCCAGGAATTCCTCCTTAGCCATATGCCCCTTCCGATAAGTCAGCATCGGAACGCGGGGGCTCCGCTCCGCTCCCCTTTAGAATATTGATTAGCCATCATTTTCAGATGACGCCTACGTTCCGTTGGGTGTTCCTCTTGGCGCTCCTCTTGGCGGTGGTGGGCCGCGCCGCGAGCGTGCCAAGGGCTATCATGGTCGACGCTTGCGCCCTGCTCTGCAATCCCGGGGCAGAGACTGAATCCGAGCGAGAACGGGATCCGGTCCTATTTCCCCGATATCCTAAAGTAAATTGCGAGCTCCAGTCCCAAAGCGACGAGCACCAGGCATGGGTTATTGCCAGCCACTGCATGAAACTGTGCGGCGACGTGTTGTCGGTTTCCTCGGAAGTTAATTGTTTCGCATTGAGATCGTCCATCCAATCGAGCTTAGGATGCAACTGCGACACCGCGGCACCGTCGAACCCGAGCACCATGCGGCTACACGAAACCTGGCGGCTCAACTTCTTGGTCAACGAGATATCGAAGGATATTCTGACCACGATTCTGTCATCGCCCCTCGACACGTTCATACTGTGCGATATACATAAGGAGCTGTTTGCCTCGGATCTCGATCTCACCGAAGGTAAGCTCGTGGAAGCATGCAAGTCCGTAAGTGAGAACTATTCCGCTCCGGATCCGATCAAATTTGAACTGATCCAAGACGAAATGAAGGAGGAGGATAAGAAACAGGAGGAGTTCGAGAAACAGGAAGAGGATAAGAAACAGGAAGAGAATAAGAAAGAGGAAGAGCTTAAAAAAGAGAACGAGCTTAAAAAAGAGGAAGATTATAAGATAGAAGAAGAGCCTAAGAAAGAGGAAGAGATTGAAAATAATGATTTGAAAATGTACGACGAGGAACTACCACAATTGAAAGAATCGATGACGTACAGCCCGGAAGTGATCCCAGAAATGATCCCGGAAGTGATCTCAGAAGTGTACCAAATGGCAGAGGAAGAAATAATAAAAAAAAGGCTCGACGACAACGATGCAATATTACAAAAAGAAGATGAACCGAAGCACGAAGAATTATCTAAAACGGAGGACGAGGAACCAACGGATAAACGTACGTGTACCAGCGACGATAAAACGCTAATTCTAAACCAGGAAGACGACTTTAAAGCGATTGGTAAACAGGCGGTTAACGAAGCAATAGACGCGTGCAAGATGCTTTGCAAAGTCAAAAGTAATTATAATAATATATGCAATTGTAAACAATTGCCTAACATAGTTGTTAAAATTGGGTAGAAATCTAGCGGAACGAAGTTCGCGCAAAGGACATGGATTTACATATCTTGTAGTTTAATTGATTCAGAAATTCATTGTATTAAATTTTTCGCCGATGTTTTTTCTACTCTCTTTATAATTTTGTCTTTTTTGTTCTTTTTTTTTTAATATTTTGATGTATAATAATAATTCTAACACGCAGGCGAATTAAATAAATTATTATTCAGTAATTAAAAAAAAAAAAATGTTATGCGTCGTAATACTTTTTAATATGCGTAATTTTAAAAATTACATAATATCACTATGAAATTGAAATAATCGGAGTAAGCTGCATAAAGTCTCAGTTTGCCTGTCTACCCGCCGTTTCATTTATAAACAAATTTGTATTTTTCTATTTTTAATATACACGTACTTTTTATATATACTATTTATATTCCTCCACTTTATATGTGCGTTTATATCTTTATACCTACTTATATACATTTGTCGAATTTCACTCTAATTTCCGCAAAGCTATTCTCGAATAAAATCGAAATAAAAATCTTTAAACAAAAATATATAAGCAAATGAAATAATTACTGAAAGAATTCTAAGAAGATTAACGACAACATTTAATGTACATTAAATTTCATGGTACTTATGTGTATATAATTGCAACGATACGATTACGAAATATTAATTTCATGATTATAATATAACGATAAGATTTTTCACTTAGTATTTAACATTGTAATTGCTTTAGGCTTAAGAGAGTTCTACACAAGTCCAGTTCACACGATTGCGTTACACGTTTTTTTTTTTTTTTTATTTCTTTTTTCGATTTTCGAGTGCAACGATGAAGTTTCCATTAATCTCGACATCGTATATAAAAATCCTTTAGCGATATTTTTAATAACATATTTTTCCTAAAGAAACCTAATTATGCAACAAAATACGGTCATGATAAATACATATAATTGAATATATTTAATTTCCTTTGCTATTACAATATATTACAATGTTACAGCGAGTCTTATACAATTTTGAGAAGCTGGCATTTATTATACCGTTTATTTTCTGCAATTTGAATAAAAACGTTTTTCTCTAATCGACGATAGTTACAAATAAAAATGAATAATTGTTACCTGATAAATAAACTTTGGCGAATAATAAAAATTCGGTTGGACGACCTGCGACGTGTGAACAGGACACTAATGTGTAATATGTGTATTATGCAATAAATTCTACTTATATGTGCGCATGATATGCACGTGCATATTCTCGCGTTAATCAATTAGTTTATCAAAAGCGATTAATAATTTTTATACAACCGTAGGATACGCTAAATAAGCACTTAAGCGGAAATAAAACAAAATCCACGTCTTCCACTGTGTAGTCGAGTTAATTCTTTAGTCATAGCTTTATATAAAATCGTAAGTGATATTCAAGTAATTATAAATGTATATTAATGAAGCGTACGATAATTTATTCGTTGTTTAGCGCGATAAGTCTTGTCCGGCACGAATGCGTCATCGACTGCCGCCTGAACGTGAGTCTATTAAATATTGTAAAAATAACTTATTTACCGATTGTCTAGCGAGTAATCGACGACGTGTTCGTAATGCCGAATTAAGAGGGAAAAAAAGTTGTGACACGACAATAAGACGTAGTCTCTAGTATGCCCGCGATGTATTCTCAATCGTATCATGCTCTCGGTTATCAATCGATAAATATATTCATCGTCAATCATGTAACTCTTTAATCCAGCAAACTACTGTATATCTGTTTGTGAAAACCTAAGAGCAACGATTAAAAAGAGAGTTACATATTGAACGCTTTAGAGAAAAATTGTAATTAAATGCATATTTAATTTATGTTTTAATTAAATATTCATATTTAAATGTCGATCGATTGCCGAGAGTGGGATTTAAATTTAACTCTAATAATTTGTCTTATATTAATATATAAAATTGTTTATATAAAGTCACTTAGTTATATACATATATCAATTACATTAAAATAAATATTCATATTATTCCATTACATTATAATAACGTAAAGGGACAAAGTACATTATAATAACGTAACGTTAATCAAACTTCTTGCATTTGTCTATTATTAATTATATAGTCTGTAACAATCGCTCATTACAATTATGTACTTGTCACAAAAGTTTAATGTATATTACATGTTTAATAAGAGAATAATAAAAACAATGTTTATAACTGTAAAAATTCCATTATTATCTGTATACCCATTCTTTAAAAAAAAAAAATTAAAGTAATTTGCCAACAGCGTTAGTATAATAATTTTTTTTTAATATTGTCAGCATTTGAAAATAATAATATACCAAAAGTTGAAAGTATGGCAAAATCTTTTATCGACTACAGTAATAGTAGTAACTAGGAGAAGTGTAATGATACCTCTCATCGGTGACAAAGATGATACTGAGCTCCAGAAATTTCATATCAACGATAGATAAAGACACTTGTTTAATTCCATTAATATTTATATTTTTTAAGTTAAAAATAAAAAATAAAAAAACGCGCCTACATAATTTTTATAAAAATTTAGAAATTGCGTTTGTTTTAATGTCTTTTAACTTTCCTGAAAAGAAAAATCGTCGATCAATTTTTTCTTTTTTTATTAAAAGATTTTTTTAATGCCGATAGATAAAAAAATATCAAATTTATGATTAAAAAGATACAGCGCATGTATTATTTTCTGCTATATGTATAATATAGAGAGACGTTGTTACTCATCATTTTTTTATTATAAATAACGATTCTCCGTTTTATGTAACAGAGAATAACGCATGTGCGGTATTTTTAAAATCATAAATTTGACTTTTTTTATTTACTCACATTAAAAAATATTTTAATAAAAAAAAGAGAATTGACCAACGATTTTCCTTCTCAGGAAAATTAAAAGACATGATTCAGTTACTACTTTTAATACACGGTTTATACGACGCGACCGGAACAGATTTTATTTCCCTAAAGTAAAAAGCAATCAGTCTGGTCTTCAATTACATTACACTTTGTGATAGCTTATTACTTTTTTTTTTCACACGCCATAGTCTCGTAGCATAGACTTACTCTCGTATAAAAGCTGATTCAGCCACCGAAGAAGCACCAGTCCGAGTATCATCTATCTCTCGAACACATCCCGTTTGTTCAGGTAAAAGACAACTTTCTTGTTTTAAGATTAATTGATATATGTATATTACTAATATTTAAAATATATTTTTTAATTTTATTTTTGTATATGCAAACTTTCATAAATTCTTAAGCAAGAGAAATCTGGCCTTTCATACATTAAAATATTTCTCGTTTCAATAACATTTCAATTTCACAGAGTAATTTTATGTTATTTTTACCCGCGAGCTGATCATCATCAGTTATTACAAATTTTGATATTTTATGGCAAATCAATACCCTTGGACGAACCCGTGACATTACTTGCAAATAATGTAGGTCGACTGCGTTTGATAGAACATTTGTCTTCGAATCGTTTCCCCGAGTATAAAAGCTCGCAGCTTTTACGTGGCTCGTAATATTCAGTGACTGAACTCCTAAGAATCAACGCAAGTTTTTTTTTATTCGCCCGATAGAGAGTAAGCTTCCACCGTCTTACATAAAAATTTATTAACTACAAAATTCCCTTTTTATCTTTTTTTAATATTATTATCTGCAATATTTATTGTCTGCAATATTTATCGTCTGCAATAATTTTTATATTTATAGAAATTTATTCTATAATAAAGATAACAACTATAAATGTTTGTGGTTGTAGAGAATAAATAGATACTTTTTTTTTATTCCTTTTAGACGAGAATCAACCAACGCGCCGACATGGTTTCCATCCGACTTCTCTTGGCTCTCGCCGTTATCATGATAGCTTTCGTTATCAGCGCAAATGCCGCTTACAAGAAACCACCGTTCAACGGCAGCATATTCGGCAAACGATCTATTACTGTAACCGGTAAGTGCAAGGTTCACTTTATTATAAAATATTTATAAAGACGTCTTCTTATTTAAGAAGTAGAAATTTTATTCCTGCCACTTTACCGCGATACTAATTTTTCTGTTTTATTTGGGTCACTTTGTGCCGCGAGATTAAATGTCAATTTCACTTTTATTATTTTCTGCGCTAATAATTTGCGTGCCGTTTACCGGCAAGGGAATACAGGTGTTATGATTTCAAGTTGTGCGAGTGATGCTCGACGACCGGCCGTCGTGCTTTGTTTATTTATCTCACCCGCTTACCTATCCGCAGTTTAACGCGTTATAAAAGGATTTATAAACCGAGTATTATATCGGAGATTATGTTGAATACGAGTATTCAACATAATACTAAGTATTAAATAATTATTGCTAATTAATAACGAGCTAGAAAAGCTAAGATATCTAAAAGTTTTTCGCCGCGTACTAAAAGTCTACTGCGCGTTCTGACCTATCTAACACGTGCTCGACTGCCGAATTTGCCGGACCCGTCGACCGTCACGGTAGTGTGAGTACGTGCGTGTGTTAACGTCTGATCGGCAGTTCAGAACTCCAAGTTTGCATGGTGAAAGACGCGCGGGTGGCGAGCGGCAGGAACCGGTTTGCCCGACGAATTCGGCAGTCGAGAATTGCGTAAGGTCAATTCACACACATGTAAACTAATACGCGGTAAAAAACGGTGTTCGTCGATTAGGTGAATTTGTAATTTCCGTCCTAAGTAAGGTAAATAATTAATATGCGAACGTATATTTAAAATAAAATAAAAAAAAAAAAAAAAAAAAAAAAAAATGAGAACGCATATCTCCGCGATTTATTGGCAAAAAAAAAAAAATAAATAAATAAATACCAGTTTCTTAAAGCTCACCTCATACCATTGCATGAATAAATTAATTTCGTCTGTTATAGCTTATACATATGTCGCAATACCTACTATAAACCTAAAACGATTTGTTCCTCCCACGTTTGCGTATCATAAAACCATTCGCAGAGTTTTACTATTTTTAAAAATATCTCTATTTGAAAATAAACTGCATTTGTAAAACTCGTCCGCCGATCACCGCTTGATAAATTTTTTATTTTACTATTTCTCAAAAAAAGACGATTAATAAATTGTATATTTCTCTTCAGACTATGAAGTTACCAGCCGCGCTCTGTCAGCTATTTGCGAGATCGCCAGCGAAACTTGCAACAGCGCTTGGCTGTCACGTCAAGAGTCCAACTGAAGATGAAAAACCGACCGAGATAATCTACGATTCTCGCCGACTGATCGATCTGTAAAACGATGTAATTAACCGAACTCTCGCGAGGCAAGATAGGCAGTTGTACGTTTGAAAGTTTCGTCACATTATTTTCTATAAATAATTTTTACATTATGTACCATATCTGATTGTAATTTATATTCAATTAATAATGTAGTTACGATTATTCATGCTTCTACGATTTTTCTTTATCAGGAGCGAAGCCTTAAATAAAATACTATGATTTTAAAAGCGAATTAATATTACTTTTATTACTGCGCCCTTCTCGTATTTATCGCATACGTCAAATATTCAGCTTGTGTAATTCGAGTAATTATAAGAGTTCATTGAAACTTAGTTAAATGTAGATTGAAAGTAATTTTATATGAGAAGCACGTACTGTTCACCTGCCTGGATAAGGGTAGCAGTCTATTCTATAAAAAGAAAACAGGCAACGTTGAAGACATTCGCGTTAATTTACAAGGTGTACACGAACTACATATTTAATTACTTTACAATCAAGTATAAATACTCCGGATCTGATGAAGTTAAGCTCATTGCAGTTTACTTTCAGGTAAGAAATATTTTCCTTTACTATTTCGATTCGCGTCGACATTTTTATCACATTCTGAGATATCGTGAAAAATCCCACAGTTTCTACCATTAAATCCCCGTTGCCTCAAATTAGAATAACCAACATCTTTTCTACATTTTCCGAGAAGGAAATGTCGCATGAATATAATATGCGCTCTTACAAGAATTTTAAAGCAAACGGTTCGAGGGCTTCGGTTAAAATAATTTTATTCGCCATTCGTAACAAAAGTAATAATTATTATTTAAAAATCAAAACAGTGACGTTGTAAAAATTATTATCATTATTTCCTTTATTTTATTTTATTTTATTTTTTTTTTTATTGGGATTGTCTTAGAGTGACATTTTAATTTCAAGCAGCCGTGAAAGGATTTTATTCGCGTTTAGGATTTTTCAATTCCACGGCGGAGGCGTTATCGATCCCTCGGCGGTATTTCCGGCAAAATTTTTATTTGCCCGTGCAACGGCACGTCAAACATCTCTCGTAACGTCTTACAACGGCAAATGATTCTACAGAATGCACTTTACTTCGCGCGGAACGCATGACTGAATATTCCCGGGGCGCGATACACAAACGGGAGCAAACAGTCAACGTGATTCGAACGCGATGGGGTTTCACGGCGGTGCAAACCTCTCGTCGTCTATTCTCCTTCGCCCACAATCCTCGAGCACTCTGGGTCCACTCTACGCGGTAATGGAAGAAGCCGTGTATGCGCGCGAAAGATCGCTCAGTGTTCACCGAAAGTTTGCGAGACGCATATCCCTTTCGCGGGTATCGGCTGGGGTTTCTATGGCACTCGCGTATCGGCCGCAATCGAGAATGCCACGTCGATCGGCGCTCGTTTGCGCACGGGAATAACTTCCCGCGACCGATTCTAAGACGTTTAATCAGTGTGATGTGACGACCGAAAGAAGGTGGAAGCTGCGCTCGACGACTAATTCGCACGCGATTTATTGCAGGCGTTTTAATTGCGACTTTTTCCCGAGATGACGCTGCAAAGGACTCGACGTGTCCAAAGTTTTTTCTTTAATAGTAAGTTAATTGTTATTACGTATCGCTGCGTAAAGATAATATGTTTGGTACAGAAGTTTATTTAAGTGTATCGTATTATAAGAATGTTCTGCTTATTTTATGGTAAAGTGTTTAATATTATTTTTTTGTATAAATATAATTTAGTTTTCCTCGTTGGAGCTATTGCACTGTTGGTTTGCGAAAATACCACCCTGGCGGAAGAAGTACCAGCGTTCTTTTTGAAAATCGCTAAAATACCTACTCTGCCTAGAGTAGGCCGAAGCGGAAGGTTCGAAGATTTCTTCTACAAAGCCGAGAAACATATACCCCGAATTGGTCGAAGCAATCAACAGGTGATAAGATATTATTGCAAAAAAAAATTAAAAAATAAAAAATTTAATTATTTTACTAATTATTTTGATTATACCATTGATTATACCATTTAAAATCATTTTATTTTAACTGTTTACTGCGTTAAATTATTTAATTTAATTAAAAATAAATTTACATAAATTGAAAAAAAAAATTTTAATAATTTCTTAATTGCGTTTTTCAAGTCAATCAATCCTACGTCGCTACTAGATGGGCATGAAACGTTTTCCGACGTAACTAAAAGACGTATAAGTTATTCTCCGAGAGGTACGTTGAAATGTTCTTTTATACACGATCAAATAATATTAGCGGGATTTCAATTTTCTAATTATTTCTTATTATTAGTGGAAGAATGGACCTGGCAGAATTTCCCATTGGCAATTTATGGTCCAAAAGAACTAACGCGAACATTAGCTGGATATTCGAGCGATGACAGCGACGAGTAAGTCTTAAACTGTATTTTATGCAATGTCGAATGTTATGCTAACAACTAATAATGATTATTCGAAAACCTTCATTGCTACAACTAATAATGATTTCTTTGATTTAAGTATCGAGAATGAAGTGTGGGAGAGGAAAAAAAGAACCGGAAATGAATTGGCAACCGCATCAGCAAAATAACTAAAGCGCAGAAGAAGTTACATCGTTACTTCGTGAACGTTAAATGTTACGCAGCTTTTGCTGTTATATGGTGACGGGAAATAATAATTAAAAATTATATATGTGCGAAAATGTTAAGTAATTTCGCGACAAATATATAGGATAACGCTCCCACTTTAGATTTCCTTCAAATTTGGAAAATGTGTTTGTTTTAATGTCTTTTAACTTTCCTGAGAAGAAAAATCGTCACTAAATTCTTTTATTTTTTATTAAAAAATTTTTAATGTCGATAAATAAAAAAAACTGATATTTTTATACTTATCGGCATTAAAAAAACTTTAAAGTAAAAAAAGAAAAAGAATCGAGCGATAAGTTTCCTTCTCATAAAAGTTAAAATATATTAAAATAAATATATATTTTAAATTTGAAGAAAATCAAAATGCGGGCGTTATACTATACTATATTTACCAATTTCGCTCTTACTAATTAATTTCTTTATCTCGAATTCGAAGATTCCAATAAATAGTCAATCTTTTAAGCTATGACTTGTTTCGCAAGTGCAGCGCATAATGTACAATGTATTGGCATAACTTGTCTATTTATGGAGAACATAGTGGTCGTTTAGAATGAGCAGTTTCTTAATATTGTACCTTTCGTAATTAAACTATTTTAACAACTACTCTTTAATGTTCAAATATCGATCTAAAAAAATAAAAGTAATATCTAAAAAATTTCACGTTTTCGTTCCTTCAATTTTATTATCCTGAATTAAAGAATTATCTACAACCATAATTTTTTTTTTACAAATAATAAAATATTCAAGCGCGAATAAATTAGATACTATGATAAGGAATTTTCATAACATTAGCTCACACTAAGGTAAGTATTCCACCGTAGATAAACTCAACGATTCTTGTATCATATGAAGATCAATACCCTCAATTTCTTTTTTTCTTTTTTAAACTCTTCAAAACGTTAATTATTTTTTAATTAAAAAAATTATTTTACTATAGACAATTATTTAAATTAATTGTACATTTATTACAAATTTATAACAACGTTTATCTTATAACTTTTGTTTCTTTTTTTTTGCAATATTTTTACAAAATTTAAATTTAAAATAAAATTGCATGAAACGTAATTATAAATATCTTTCGTTATTTATGCAATGACTTTATCCTCAAATAAATTATCGATCTGCAAACGTGAAATTACAGTGTTCTGTGCCGAGATCTAAGATGCCGCCAGTTAGACACTTTATCAAACATGTTTAGAGAAGATAATGCAAGATAGCGCCACCAACCCATGGAATAAAGAAATAATTCATACCAATCACCGTACCCCGCAACAATAAATTGTTGTAATTACAATAATTCTTGCCTTTAAAACGATACTTCGTGTTTACGTCCCATCGCCGCAACCCGTAATTTTAATTCATTACGCGGTAATCGCAAAGCGAATTCGCTCCTTCGCCATAGTGACCCGAATCTCATCGCGATCGTCGAAGAAAAATTATTAAAGAGGAATTAAGATATATCTCAGGGTTTATAAATTTTCTTCGCGATATATATAAATCAACTTTTGCTAAGCAATAAATTAAAAACAGCTTTAAAGAACGGGGGAGACATAAGTATATCTTATAGCTTCGACTTCTTCGGTTAAATATAACTGAACATGTATAGCTCTGTTTACTCTTCAAGATAAGTATAGCTTTTAGTTAATAGTTTCGTGATTTAATACAAGTATATATACATATATATATATCGACTGCCTGCGGCTAGAGTTACTCGAGAAGATGCAGTTTTATATATCTTTAATACGCATAGTTTTCTTTTGCCCGACGAAAGTTCTGCCGGCTTTGCATACCTCGAACGCGTAAAAACCACTTTACTTCCCGCGAAGATAATATTGAACAATGAATCCTGAATAAATAACGAGCTTAGGTATTTAAAAGAAAATACTTAAAAAAATAATTCTTTGTCGGATCGCAATTAAAATTCGCGTGCGTCGGTATCTTTCGAGACAGCCACTGCGCGCATCGAGGCGCACTTTCTAAATAATTATGCACGTTGTTCGATTCAGGTAATTATTTATCGCGCGCCGAAGGTGCCTATTTTGATAAAACCTGAAATGCGATCCCTTCAGCGGAGCTTCTTCGCGCGTCGGTAGTTCTCTTTTCGCGTAATGACCGCGCGCGAGATGCGTGCGCGAAGCGTCGTTTTACTCGCCGCTTTCCTCGGCCACGTGCGGTTTCCGCGCTGTATTTTTTCCGCGGCGGCTTTTCCCCGCGAGGCACGGGGCACGCCGGAGGACGAGTCTTCTCGCGGGATCTCATCTTAAGGATCACGGCGCCGTCACGTCGACGCGGCTCGGTCGGGTTCGCACGTAGCAATTTGCGGAAACCGCACGTAACGCGCGCGCTCCGTGCCGACCCGAAGCCAACACAACGTTTCCATAGAGTGTTACGTAACGGATCGACGCTAGGATCGGCGGCTGAAGTAACTGTATTTTGGAAGAGGCGAACCGGCGAAGCGAAATCGCCGAGCAAAACTTTGGCCTAGGGGCAGCCGCGTTCGAAAGGGGGACGACGGGAGCGCGAGGGTTCGGTAACTCTGGATTATCTCCCAAAAAACGCTTCTGGACTATGATTATGTCATTTGTTCTTATACCAGTCGAAATAGAAAAATATATTTAAAAAAAAAATTAAATCGCCAATTGATATTGCGCCTTTCATTAATTTATTAAATATCAAACGTATTTTTATTTAGTTAGTTTTACGCGAGATAATTCCTGCGTGCTTCCGTAACTGTACCGCAGTGTGAACGCGTCTTTAATATTCGCGCTGTTCGATCGTGGCGTTTTGTGAAATAAAAACAAAAAAAAAGATTTAAAAAAAAACACCACGTGATAATTTTCATGCAAGTCATAGTCGACTTCAGCCCGATCAGCAGTCTGTACAATGTTGCGTGAGTAGGTATTTTCTCAGTCGTATTTAGTAATCTATTCAAATGACCGATTATTACATTTCGGCCTTGATGTTTTGCACCGTTCGGGAATGAATATGACACGCTAAAAGCACAGCGATAGGTGGCGAGCGAATGCTGCAACCCACTCTCTCATCCTGTCACATAATCGTATTTATAAACAATCTGTTACTGCGGAGTGTAAAATGTTCATTCCCACCAAAAACCGTATTATCAATCAATAAAAAACAGTCGATTTATGTATTTTAATAAAATACATAATTATCAAAAATCAAACGAAACGAATCAAGGTTCATCCACGAATATAATATCGCTATTCAAAAATAAACAAGTTAATACTCCTACGCAAACCCCCTGAATTTCAGCCTCAAGATTTCTTTTTTTTCTCTCCATCCGTCCGCGCCGTCGTAGCAACGCGAATACCGAATGCGATTTTAATAATCGTCTGTTTTTAAAAGAACGTTGCTAGGATGAATCTGGTATGTAAAAAAAATGGAAAAAAAATGGTGTTTACCACGGAGAGGCAAACGCAGGCGGAAAAACGGTCGCGGAGCAAGGGGCGACGCCAGCAGGAAGGTCTTCGAGGCGGAAGTTGCATGGCCAGCGCGAACAATGCGTGTCCCGCGAGCGGTCGTTTAATAACCCTGATTTGCCGTTTATACGGGAGGTCATGGAGGAGGTGGAGGTGGGCCGCGGGAGGCACGGCGGGGCGGAGAGGGGTGGGCGGAGGGGTGCTGATGATGGGACGAGAGGGTGAGCATCGGGATCGCGCGCAACAACCGTACATAATCACGTAATGCGGTTATCATGCCAATTGCGTAAATATTTGAGCCAATTTGTGGCATGCAACGGATTCGCTCTCCTCGACCCGTGGCTCCGCGAGAGAAAGAGAGAAAGGAAAAGATAGAGAAAGATAGAGACGAAGAGAGGCCGCCGATCAGGGCGACCTATTACATCCAACTTGTTGGCGTTTGCCGACCCGCGGCTTCCCATCTCTCTTTCTCTTTGCGTATACATTTTCCCTATTTCTTTGACGTTTCTTTCATCTCGTCTACCGGACGGAGGAACAAAGAGGAAAAAAAAAGAAAACAAAAAAAAAAAAAAAAAGGCAGCCGCCACGCGCGGGAACTACCGCGACGGAAACGTTCTGCCTGGAGTAACTCTTGATCGTAGAATATTCCGCGGCCACTCGTCGCGTCTACTAAGCGTGGACGGATTTGTCTACGTCGACGAAGTGATGAAAGATCGAGAAGGTACCGAGTTCTCTGCAAGGTTAACGCGTGCGAAGGAGATGAGAGAGAATTTTGAAATTGATTCGCGTCGCTAAATCGTACCTAAGCGTCAAGCTTCGGGGCTCGAAGGGCCGCGCGGCTTCGTTTGAATGAGAGCGACTTCATTCTCGTAGAAATTCCCCCCGCCGTCGAGAGTGCGAGGAAACCGCGGGAAAAGATGGGAAAGAACAAGAGAGAAACTGGCGCCTCTTTCAAAGCACATAATCACTCCGCGCGGACCGTGTGTTGCCAGCCAGGACCCAGTTCCTGGTACTTGGCCAGACTCGGGCTTCCACTCCTGCGTGTATCCGTCCCTCCGTCCGCGTGCCGCCCTCTCATCCACGCAGGTAGAACAGACGGGCGGCCGCGGATCAATTAGTGCACAAGTGTGGACCTCGTAAACCTGCAGGACCTGCCGTGCCGACTTCCTCTCGGATAGAGTTCCATGAAAGTCGAGCAGGCCGAGCCGCGCACGACATGATCCCCCGATTCGTAATTCGTGCATCGCGATAAGGAACGATTTCCAGAAATCAACTCTCTTTGATTCGATCATTCGATTGCCGTGAATGCGGAATAATCCACAAGCGATTTAATACCTAAATACTTATTTTTCAATATCGAATAATAATTTTGTAATCAAAAGGATTTTATCAACGTTATCGAACGCGAGCTTTTACACGTAATTACGTAATTCAATTTTACTGTACTATGAAAAATTAAAAACGGCCAGATTATTTTTTAATAATAATTGAAGCATGCGCGGCGCGTATAAATCGCCTCTTCGTTCCGATGATCGTGCAGACGTGTCCGAATAGTTTGGCTCTCCCGGCTAGCGGCTCGTCGATGGATCCTGACAATGGGAGACGCGTGAGGGAGGTCGGAAGGTCGCCGTTTCGTATACAAGTCATCCGCGACAATCATTGTGCGTCTCGGCTGTTGTCTTCCCGTCGGCGTAACGCGTCCAGAAGCGTGTGAAGAGACGGCGCGAGAATAGGGAGCAGAAAAAGTGGCGAGAAGCTGAGGAGCAGGAACAGAGGCGCCTTGTCATGCCGTGTAATGACGGCCGGAGATGCGCGACGTCTCGCGAGGAAAGAAAGAGAGAGTGAAAGAGAAAAGGGGGGAAAAGAAGGGCGGAGGCTCGACGGGTGAACCGGAGGGGAAAAAAGGAAAAAAGAAGCAATCACCGTCCTTTATTCACCTCGCTGAGATAAAAGCCTTCTCAGTTAGTTGCAACGGAATCGAAAGCTATCCCTGCTACTGTTGGTACGGTCAATCTTGGCCTCATTGTCAGTACTCGTGCTGTTTATACTTTTATCGAAATACTCTACCCCCATCCCTTTCTTTCTTTACGTAATCATTCGAACATTATCAACGAATCGATATGCAGTCGAATGAAAGAAATTAATGTGGAAGCTCTGGCAAAAGTTCCTTTACGTTTAACGTTCGCGTGCGAGTTATAAGGATGTTGGAATATTTTTATAATATGTACGAACGGATAAATATTTTTTGTAAAAAAGAAAAAAAAAGTATCAAATTTTATAATTGAAAGAAATTCTAAATAATCACATTTTTTTTAATTATTAATATTCTTGATATTTTCATAAAGTATTTTAAAGGTTCAAAAATGTGTTCTATTTCTTTTAATATTTTTACTCATTTGCGGTTATTTTTTTTTTTTCTTTTTATTTTAGATGCGACCTTGAGAAGAATGAGTAGCATTAAAAGGACGCTACCGTACTGATATTATCAAGCGCTGGCAATTAATCGTCCCGTGAAAAACATGAATGGAAGAAAGCAACGCGGCGCCTGACTCGGCGCATTAGTCGTCGACAGGAAACGGCTCCGAAGATGACGTTTCCTTCAAGGGGATAAAAAAAAAAAAGAAAAAGGAAGAGTCTTCGAAAGTCGGTCCCTTTTCTCAAGAGTGATTATTTCGAAGAGGGCGGTGGGGCAATTTAGCGCTGGGATTCTCTTGGAGTTTACTGTCGATTTGTGCCGATCAGTTTCGGATTTTTAGTGAGAAAGCTCGTCTTCCCTCAAATTAAATTTAAACAACCGCAGCAACAGAAATTTGTTCAATTTTTAATAATTCTCTTTTTATTCCAATTTTACCGAAAGCAATTATAAGACCGAAGTCTCGGATCGTGAATTTTCTTTCTGCTTTTATTTACTCGTTCACTTCTTCTGACGTAATAAATCGCATCTCGTTGGGAAGATATCGTAAAATCCCGAAATATCTATATTACCTAAACAAGAGTCGTTATCGTCAAAATAATCGCCCTATTGATTGATTCATAAATTCGGCGGAGAATAAAGCAGTAGTCGAACTAATCTCTTAATATCACTCGCTCTTTAGGAGGCAGCGTCGTAATTTCCTTAAACGCATCTAGGTGTCAAATCACACGTTTCTGTGATGTTTCTTTAAAAAGGAAGAGGGGAAAAAAGAGTCTCGTGGAATTTATGCTGGGCCCAAATCGATAAAACTACACATTAACGAGGCCATTGAATCAGTTTTCATTGCTGTGGCGAAAGGAACTATCGGGCTGCGCCTTTTTTCCTCCCGCTTCTCGTGAGAAGTGGCACTAAGTCTCCGCGAAAGACCCGCCCAAAAAGGAATGAAGAGATTGTAGAGTACTGTCTTCGCACCGACGGCGGTTTTTTTTTTTTTTCCAGCCAAATGGATATTAAAGAGAAAAGCGCGACCGCTTTCAAGCATTTCGCTAAACAAGCAGAAATCTTCTAAGTGACGAGCCCGCCGAAATAATTTTACAAAATCTCGACCGTTCGTCAATTTAAAATAAAAAAGAGTAATTTAGATATTCGAACGTATTACGAAGTTACGAAAGTGTCCAGGCATTTAAGTACGTTTAAAAAAAAAAACTTATTTTTATATTTATAAAATAATTTGTAATTTATTAAAAATGATAAAAATAGAGAAAATGTCGCGGCGCACGGGACTGATCGAAATGTTAAATAGCGAGCGCAGAATGCAAGAAAGGTGACTGAGCCCACACAGGTACAGGAACTGCTCGATAAACAACTCCCCCGTGGCCGGCGTACGAGACGTAGGTACAGGCGTTAAATGAAATTAGCACGGCATTTAGTTAAGTTAGTCGGTCCGTTTAGCCGATCCTTCGGGTTATAAATTATTCTGGAATGACTTGCACCGAGGCGGATAGGCGAGGTGAAGAAAAAGAAAGAGGGAAAGACCCGAACGGACAGCGAACGAGAAGGAGAGAGATAACGCGGGCGAAGACAGTAAACCAATGCGTGGCTATATATTAAGAAAGATAATTTGCTTCGCCGGCGCGATATTTTTATTAACATAGTATCTGATACTTTGGCTCTCGAGACACGTATTTTAACGCCAACACTAAACGCGTATCGTTCTACAAAGCCGGGCTTATTTATTTTAATGTATTTCGACGCAAATATATGTCGAGGCGTAAAAATAAAACATTGCTTTACTTTGTAAAATTTTAAGTAGACGAGAATTGATTACAAAATACTTTTATATGTTTCCTTTAGAAATATTCGTTAATCCTCTGAGAAAAGACTACTTAAAGTAAAAAAAAGAAATTAATTTTTCATTAGAAATCTTCTTCACAAAGTAAAAAAAAAAAAATAAAAATAAAAATAAAGAAAAAAAAATCGTGGATAGAAAGAATAGACGATCGTGACTAAAGAAATGTAAAAAGAAGACAACAGCCGAGAAGGCGTGAAACGTTGGCGCCTGGCGCTCGAAGGAGAAAACAAGGTACAACGTTTCATAAAAGGTAAAGCACACACACACGTACGCGCGCGGAACTGTGAAAATTAAGCTAGGTTGTAATACTCGACTACTTTCGAAATAAATGGACTGTGACTAAAAAATTTCAGTTTAATAAAACTGAGCGACAGGTACTAATCATCTATATTATCGCATCGACAGTTATTAAATAAATTTAAATTGCAAAGACTACAATTTTTTATTACAAACTGACTACTACTAAATCGTAGGTATTGTTATAATTTTATCAAAAATTCGTTTTTACGATTAGAAATATTTATTCTTTTTTAAGAATCGATATTAATGAAGAATATGTGGTAATAATAATTTAATTACTATTTGCAAATTAAAATATTTTAAAATCGAGAAGAAAAGAAGATTGTCAAAGATCGAGTGTCATAATCCATCGTCAATAATTGTAAAATATAAAATTATTATTAAAAAAAAATGTTTAAATTATTAAATTTAATATATTGTAGAAGCACTTTGACGGATTATAAAATATCATTTGAATGTACGATATATACAGGCGTTTCTTTTTTCGTGTATCCTACCTGACAGTTCTTTTCTTTTTTTTTTTTTTTTTATTCTTTTCTGGTACATCCTATTCGGTAACAACGATTCATCTTTGTCGAACAAGCGTAACGAAGCCGCGTGGACAGCGCTGCGTAGAGCGGACATAGGATATCACCGGCTGAGAAACCTCGAAAGCAATTATAACCGAATCCCTAAATACCCATCACCGGGCTGCACGGGGTCTTTGTCTCGCGTACCTGTAAGCCGGCTTGTTTCACAAACGAGGATAGGTCGGACTACAAAGATAGACCGCCGCGAAGAATCGGAGGACCGGTTGACCCGCGCGACGGTGGTTCAGGGCCCGTCAAGGGTGGCCCCGGCTTCGAGCGGAAGGCAGGGAGAGACACGTTTTTTGCATCAAATATTTACACATTTTTATTGGGTGCCAAAAATTCTATTCGGGGATTCGGATGGCGCGGCGCCATCCGAAGAATCGGTTACTTGCTCGTTAAATGAACTCGCGCGGTTATTATTTGTCAAACGCGGTGCTTTCTTTCGCGGTGGTTTACGACAAGTTTCAATAAATGTTCCCACCCGCTACCTGTGCGTCAAACTTGGATCCGGCTCAAGTGGCGTTACGCCAGAAACGACGTATGCATAGACACACGGGAATATATTTTCTTTTTTTTTTTAATTGTTACAAGAGAAATAGATTTACGGAATTGTTGTTTTCATTAATTGATTAGAATAGCTAACTACAGGTTAGTGATCTACAAGCGAGAGTGTGTTACTAGTTCACTTACTTTTGTATCCTCCGGTTCGGATAGATTAGGTCATTTTACGTCCTTCCGTCCTTCCTTCCTTCCTGTCTTTCGTTGTAGTATTCCGGAATATCCTGACGTCTTGTGGCACTTAAAATCATTGGGCACTATATTCCAGAAGTTGTAGAAGTCCAAGTGTTACCGGTTCGAAGCGGGATGAGAACCACTGCTGCGACGAAGAAGATGGGCGAGGTGCAAGTGTCACACCCTGGCGGTAGCGGTTGTCGAAACCGGCCGAAGGAGATGCCGAGTGAAGCGGGCCGGAAACGTCGGTCGCGGCGAACATCAGGTCGGACGCTCCGTGTGTTCCGATCGCGACGTAACCTCAACACTTTCGATGCTCGTAGCACTTTTCTTCCAGCGAGTCTTCACTCGAGTCGTCCGCGACCTCGAGACCAGGAACTGTCCGCGAGGTGAAGCGAGGTCCGGGAGTCGTCTTTTGATACCTCGACCGCCTCTCGTCGGCGGAACGAACGACGTCGAATATGCGTGCCATAGCGGCGAACGAAACCGGCCGCGACACGGAATGTTTCTCGCGCACTTTTTCTTCCTTAAGTTCGTCGAAAGTCACTTGTTGTAAACGGGATGAGAGTCCCGGCCGCGACGAAGAAGGCGGGCGAGGTGCACATCCCGCACTCCATACTGGCGATCGCGGGAACCCGCCGAAGGAGATGGCGATTATGGCGGCCGCGATAGAAAACGTTTCCCGCGCACTTTTTCTTTCTAGAGTTCCGCGAGAGCCACTTGTAAACGGAACGAAAGTCTTGGCCGCGACGAAGAAGGCGGGCGAGGTGCAGATCCCGCACTCTGTCACTGGCGATCGCCGGAACGCGCCGAAGAAGATCGCGATTATGACGACCGCGATAAAAAACGTTCCCCGCGCACTTTTTCTATTTCAAGTCCTTCGAAAGTCACTTGTCGTAAACGGGACGAGAGTCTCAGCCGCGACGGAGAAGACGGACGAGGTGTCGATCTCCTGACACTCTGACTATGGCGATTTACCGGAACCCGCCGAAGAAAATTGTAATGGAAGCCCGGATGTCGGAAATGCCCGACGCGAGCAACGCGGCTAACATCACGTCGGACGCTTCGCGCGCTGCATCCGCGACGTAACTTTGTCGTTCCGAAGCACTTTTTCGAGCGACGAAACCAAGCCCAAAACGATGAGCAGAGTAACTCAGAAGTACAAATAATGATTGTCCGTTCCCGAGTCTATAACGTCGACACTAATTCGCGCGCGATACTTTCCTATCCGCGGTCGAAAATTCGCGTAATTGCAGAGCGATTAACGACACGTCTACCCGCCCGAGGCTCCGCAACTAGACTGACTATTAGAGATTTCGGCTGTTGGAAAGAGCGAGAGAACCGCGTAAAGAAAGCGAGACAGACGACAGAGTCGATCGTCAATTGCGCGCTGTCCTGCTCGCGCAAATAGAAAACACAGTCCGCGCTGAATTCTCGGAAGCACCGAGCCAGATGCCCGTGGTCTATTTACGTTTTATTATGAGCTTACCGAGCTCGAGGCGAGTTTCTTTAGAAGAGAAAAACGAGGCGGTTTTTACACGACTCCGAGACCAATTGTCGAGATCGATTTCGAGCTTCTAAACTCGTCATTCTTGTAAAACTCCCGCTCGACCAAGCCCCGAAATTAATATAATAATCTGAATATTTTCTGTATGTATATATCTGTATATTTGTATGTTTCGCAAAAATGTATTTTTTAATAAATGATCACACGCGGTAACATACTCTCGCTTGTAATAGACTGAAAGAAACCAAGCATGCTCTACGCGCGTGTTATTTTTTAACAGATCCCAATTACAAACCACACAAAAATAATTATATTACTCACCAATCTGCATGAACTTCAGCGGAGGTGTAGAGTTCAGCCGGTGACTGTAACATAAAAAGAAAAAAATTAATTAGACGTGCCAGAAAATTAATAAGATTAATAAAAAAAGGGTAAAAATTTTTTTTTTAATACAGATTTAATTTTAAAAAATTCATACTTACTTAAAAGTTGCTCCGCCGATGCAGGATGCCCCCCGGGCCTCCTCCTCCTCTCAGATGGGACGTGTCGAGTCGTCCTTCCGCGCACTAGACACTCGCGAACGCGCCCGATTAATTAATTGTCGCGAGAATTAATTTCTTTATTTAACACTGTCGCGCGACAGTCATCGACACTCCCGTGAAAACATTTTTTATTTAAAAGAACGACGTCCGATTACTTTTCGAAACTCCCGATGCGACCGACGAACCGGCTGCGGTTCGTATTTTTACAGTTTCGGCGTGCGACACTTCTCCTGACACTTTTTTCCAACGAGGATGTCAGGCTGGGGCTCCTTCGACGAAGGTCTTACTCTGGATCGTCGTCTTGAAACAAAAAAAGTTGTATCTGATTAGAAAAAATGGCGAGAATTACACGTGCTACGTTACAAATACCCGACACGTACACGACACATATGTACATGTACACGAGGTTTTAACTTACTTTGTATCAAGGAACGTTGTCGCCGGTACGCACAATTAATCCGGGAAGCTGATTCACCCCAGGTTATGTGCCTCTGGCCCGTCGATTATACGTAGATCTTTAATGTACGTACGGAGCACGTGCTGCGTACGTACGTCTCGCTCGATCGCTGGTGAAGGACAGAGTGTGAGTGGGGGTAGGGGGGGAACGTAGCTCGCACGCGGCACGTACGCCGCTCACCCTTATCTTATTCTTTAAATACTAGAACAATTTTCGCGCACGCTTCACGTATTTTTTCACGTATTTTCCAAAAGATCCCAGTTGCAATCTCCGACTCGAAAGCCAACGTTCGCTCAGGGTAGCCAAGAGAGAAGAACTGTAAGCGCGGGAGAGAGAGAGACGAGCCAGCGCTAGGTATTTTCCCCCACTATCCCCACTCTCGCTCCGTCCTTCTCCAGCGGTCGCGCGAGCACACACGTACTACACACTGCGCAGCGAGCACGTGTCTCCGTACCGGAAGTGATACTCATTTGCGTATTACGTGCAAGGAAAACCACCCGGTTCGAGAACAATCTTCTCCTCCTCGTTCCGAGTGTGAGGAGAGCACGTGTGAGCATATCTCCTTTCCGTAAAGTGAGTTGTATCCTTATGCGTTCGTCTCTCCGAAATGATCTTTTTTTTCACACGTGTTGCGTGGACTCGCGCAATTCTAATTAACAATCCGGGCTTTTGCTGCAGGCGACCAGAGTGAGGACGAAGTCCAGACGATGTGAGAGGAAGCTGGCCACTCTGACGGGAGGTCTGAGAGGAGGAGGAGGCCTCGGAAAGGCATCGTGAGTCACCGGAGCAACCCCAGAGGTTGGAATCACTTTTATCAGACGCAAATCTAATAACTTATATTTGTGGAATTTTTAAAATTAATATATATTTTTTTTTTTTGTTACAGATCGACGTAGCTGCATCCGCCGGTCATGAACGAGTGTCGTTACCGCCGGTATTAATTATTTTACGAACCGCAGCCGGTTCGTCGGTCGTTCCGGGAGTTCCTCTAGTTTTCGGGCGTTTGTTTTACAATTCTTTTTTTACGGGAGTATCGAAAAACAACGTGCGAAAGTGTTTAATAGATTTCGCGATTGTAAAATCACGGTCGGGGTGTTCGCGAGTTACTTGTGCGCGGAAGGATGACTCGTCACGTCCCATCTGAGAGGAGGAGCAGGCCTCGGATAGGCATCCTGCATCGGCGGAGCAACTTATAGGTAAATATACATTTTTTCTTTAAAAAAAAAAAAAAAAAGCTTTACCTTTATATTAATTTAATACTAACATGCCTACATTAATATGTTTTATTTTATGTTACAGCCACCGGCAGAACTCTTCAACTCCGCTGAAGCAGATTGGTAAGTCATATAATTCTTATTTCGTGATTTCTAATTGAGGTCTCTAAAAAAATAGTGCGCGCATGGTTTCTTCCAATAGAAAAAAAAAAAAGATTCTTAAACGCAGATTAATTTTTCTTTTCAACGTGGACGCAGAAATAAATAACGCGCGCTCTGTAACGTTCGGTAAAAATAAATTAGCCACGCTGAATAATTTCCAATTATTATACCGCGTATATATTTTTCCATCGCGATGTAAAGAACAAAATCTGTGCGGATTCCGTTTCGGCTTGTAACACAAACGCGAAAGATCTGGCGAGCCGATGTTTCCGTGCCAGCCAGCTTAGTGCCGGAGGGGGTTCGCGTGATCCTGGACGTATCCTATGCCCGACTAGCCAACCCCCCGAAGGATCCCTCTCCCGAGGAGGAGATCGAGGATGCTCGAGGACGCGCGGGGGCCCCCATCCTTAAATCCGGGACACGCGAGCCTCGCGGGAAATTCCTCGCTCTCTGCTTCTCGGTAAAGCGACTCGTAGCCGTGGGCGTCGTGTTCTCCTCTCGTGTCTCGTCCGTGCCCACCCTTCGCTGCCATCGACGGATTGCTAATCCTCCTCGGATACACTTAGGCTCGTTAATTCCATAGGTCGGTGATTTTTATTGCAGACGTGTAGCCCACATTAAAAAAAGAAAAAAGAATAAGTAAATAAATAAAATACAGAAGGAATTCGTTGAGTTATGCGACCTACAAGTTTTGTTCGCTCAAGGGAGAACGTATCGCAGAATGATTGATGGTATAGGATAAATAAATTCTTACTATTACGCAAATAAAGATATGATATTCAGGCTTTAAATGCGTCAATGTAAAGTGATTGTGTTCGATGCGTAAAATCGCCCGAACAAAAGCCGCTGAGTTAATTATATTTTGAACGATAATTGTTTTAAATTTCTCCATCGAGTGAGCTTCGCAAAGCTGCACAGAAACGTAAAAAAAAAAAAAAAAAAAAAAAAATATGTCTTAGATCTTTTATAGTTATACGAACTACAATCAATCATTTCGTGAGAAGTTGGGACACCGTCTGATTATATGATACACGCGAATTGCGCGTAAGAGTGTTCCTGCAATTAAGTACATTGATTACTACAAGTTTCTAGTATAATTAGAATTACATAGACCTCGAGATGTTTACGAATCTT
Organism: Cardiocondyla obscurior; assembly: GCF_019399895.1. NCBI lineage: Eukaryota > Metazoa > Arthropoda > Insecta > Hymenoptera > Formicidae > Cardiocondyla > Cardiocondyla obscurior. The sequence goes on along the minus strand of NC_091871.1, from coordinate 6,486,747 downwards.
GCATGATAAATTGGATAATTATATTCGCATTATAAACATCGACGTTGCACAGGCCTATTTACGTTGCAAATCCATACGTGTCTCTTTACTTTATTAATTATTGACATTTTATTAATTATTGAAAAAAAAATTCTTTTTATTCATTTATTCATTTTCTTTACCTATCACGCGGCCAATTAAAACTTTAGAACCCTTCGGAATCAAGCTCGACATAACGAGACGGTCGCGGCTCAGTAAATTACAAACGTCGCGCGAGATCCTGCTTTGCTTATGCTCGCATCTAGTTTGAAACTTCAATATAATTGTCGACGTTATTGAACTTGCGCCGGCAAAGTTCGCGAGTGTGATGATAACACGTCCGGCATGCGCTACTACCATCGCGGGCTCTTCCCATCGGCGACGCGCGGAAGGGCATGATCGGGCCGGTAGGGTGCAAAGGTAGCGGCGCGTGAAGGGCACGGAGCTAAGGCAACCCCTCGAGGGGACACTCGCGCGGCGGTGGTGATGTGTGACGTGGCCTGACACGACGTCGGGATCCCGGTGGTCGTGCGGGTACGTCGCGGTCGTACATGATGTATATGGTGCGCGGGAATAGGGGCGGAGCGGAGACAGATGGGCGTGCGGAGGATCCCTTTGAGGCTGCCGCGCGCGGCGCCAGTGCCTCTGTGCCCTGGAAGTTCTTCTATCTCACCTTGCGTCCCTCCGCCGCACCCCGCCGTCCCTCCTCCTCCTCCCCCCCTCCTCCCTCCTCCCCTTCGTAACCCTCGCGGAGCCGAGCCGCGCTTCTTCGCCACGGCCACGCAATCAGGCCCAGAAGAACCCGGAGAGCGCCCTCAATCCTTCCCTTGGCGCCACTCTCCAGCACCGTCTAAATCATCCCACCGCCTGAGGAACAAAAAACTTTTCCTCCGCGGCTGGAGAGCGGACCCGCGATCGGCCGCGTGATCCATGAGGGACCCGGGCGTCCGTACCCGCGTTTGTTAGGTGCGTCGAGCGGCCTTTATGCTAACCGAATGTCAGACGGGAAGCCTCCCGCTTGGCGAAATTCACGTTAAAAATTGCAAGTGATAAGCTCGTGCTTGCACTTTTTATTAATTACGTCGGAGCTTGTAAATTGATAATTTAATAATGATCGCACAGGGGATTTGTTTGCGTAACGATTTTCCACGGGAACAGCAAGCTCGGCTATAAAAAAAAAAAATAATGTACACCGCGAGGCAGATATGGCACTTGGCGAGGGGTGTACTTGAATGTCCGGAGGAAATATTTAAATTTGACATGTTTATGAATGAGCAACCTGTTCGGAAGTCACTTTCGCCTTAAATTCTATTCACGCGCTTTTTCGTGGTAATTAATGGACTTTTAAGTGGCCAATTTATCGGTATCGCTCAGGTGAGAGGCTCGGGGCTCGCGGCGAAATACCGAATTGTGCAAGATCATGCAGCAACGATCGATCGAACGCATCGTTACGAGGGACGCTCGACTTTCCGGCTCGTCCCTTAGACCTTATAGCTTACTTAGCCCAGAGTGGGGAAACGGCGTTTAGTCTCCTGACTAATGAACCCACCAAGTCCGAGCACTCGGCGGATTACCTGAGTTTCATTTAAACTCCCGTGGAAAGGGTCAACCAGAAAACTGAGGAAGATGAATGCCGCGCGTATTATACCGTTTCATCGGGCTCGAGTGCGATCCGTTCATATTCTCAAACATGACTCTCACACCGCTAATTTAAGCACACATAGGAAGAGTAACTCTAAATAACAGCGGATACTTTATTACATAATTTTACGTAACTCTTATAATTAATTTCAATAATTAGAAAAAAAAAAAAGAAAAGAAATGTTTTTTTTTTTAAACGATGTCTGTAATTTTCAACGCGCAAGTGATAGCCACATTCGTTTATTGTAACTTCTGTAGGAAGGAAAGCAAGTCAATATTGAGGGACCACAGCCTGGTCTTTGACCTCAATCGAATCTTTCTCGGAAATTAGATGAATCGAAGGCGAAGCCTTGTAATTAATCTGAATCTAATTCTATACATTAACGAAATTACAGCTCGCGGAAGGTTTATCCATTTCTCTCGCCATCGAAGACTAACTCTTTTCCATTTTTATATGAAAAGGAAGTACGTAACGCACAACGAGTCGTTCCGGCGTTTTCTTTTATCGCGTCCCTTCCTTTATTTCGCCGTAAAGTCTGACCCAATTTTTTCAATTCCTCTTTTTTCTTTCTCGCGTTCGACGACGCGTATAAAGCGGCGTTGAAAAAAATATTAGAGATGCGCTTTCTATAAAACTGACGGGGCTTACGAGGAAGTACCTTCCGTCGGGCGCCTTGATTGATTGGACAGTAACTAATGAACCGCGGCTAATTGCGCGCGGTAATATTCGCCAGCAAAAACCAGGCAAAGCACACATAGCTGACCCGTGACTTCCCAAAGATCACAGGACTCCCCACGCCGCTTCCTGGTCACGACCTTCCGCCCGACCTTCCCGATGCCTCCCGCTAATTATTTCGGCTACCCTCTCATCGACTCTCGTTTCTGTCTCTTCCGACTGATTCTTCTTTGTTCCGTCGCCACGTCTCTTTCGGCGCCGCTCGTCTGCGATAAATCTCAAGTGCCCCTCGCGCAAGCGATTCCCATCTCGACAAAGTTGTTTTAATAAAAAATGTTAATTCGAACAATTCCACGGGTCTCCAAGACAGCTAATCATCGTGAATTTTTTTTTTTTCTTTTTTTTTGACGAGTGTTGTATATACATATGTATATGAGCCGTAAGTTCCGAGATAGAGCCGTTTATATCCCGGCTTCTTAAAACAATACGTAACGACGATATAACTGACGTTGACGGGGATCGCGCAAATTTATTGTGGCAATTATGGGGCGCCATATAACGACGCACACTCACGTTTACGACAATCGACAGGCCGAGGGACTTTTATTAGATCAGCAATAAACACCGGCCCTCGGGGGTTCTCCGTCGAGTATAAACGCCGCCGAAATAGGATTTACTCGCTGACTCCTAGAAATCCCTTCTGGCACCGGGCTAGAGAGCGAAGGGGCCAATTACGTTTTCGAGAGGGATGAGTGCCGTGTCAATTCTGGTTAGAGATGACGGCATTAACCCTCTACTGGGCCTTCTTAACCCTACAATTCACCACGACAAAATACTCGCGCTTGTTCGTTGAAAGAAAAAAAAAAGAAACCCCACGTTTAATTCAAGTAGAAACGAATTAATATATACATACAAACCGCGCACAGTTTTAGATCTTTTTTAGATTAATTAATTATTACTTAAAATTGATTGAGAAAATTAAATTATATTTTTTAGTTCAATAATAGTTTTTTTTTTTTTTTTTTTTTTTTAATCTAAAGGATCTTGCGATATTCTTTTTAATTGATTAATATTTGTAATGTAAATGATTGCAATTCTTTTTATATTATCAGATATTAAAGAAGATGGTAAGGCATCTACGTGTGTTTCTTTTTTTTTTCACGGCTTATCATCGTTTATCTATGTCTCGTTTTTGTCTTGAGAGCTCTATGAATCGCATTGTCCTGCAAAGGACATCGTCGTTGTCCATCCACCGACATTTGACCGGGAAAATAAAGATGAATTGTCTCGTTCTAGTAGGAAATCAAAGTCCAGATCAAATTTGCGCAGCGAACCGTAGCGAATAGATCATTATTACAAGTGTTTCGCCGTTTCGCGTACACTCATCGGGAGTGCCATTAAAAATACTGAATTTTCATGGCGAATATTATAAAAGGCGATATAAATTACGGAAAACAAAGCGATTCAAAAGGCTCTGGGCATCGGTAATTAAATCTGTAGGCGTATGATAGAAAGAAAGAAAGTCTTGACCGTGAATGGAAATGTGTCAGCATGAAATAATTATTATTTGAGAGACAAGTTTTGCTTCGACGAGACAACTTTGTAAGCATCAAATTATTTCCTTCGAAAGAGCGTCTCGAGCTCGCCGAGTGCATCAAAAAAACGTAAACAAACTGACTCGGCGTCGAGCTCGGCGCTTCCGAGAATTCGGCACGGACTCTGTTTTCTATTTGCGCGAGCAGGACAGCGCAATTGGCAACCGACTCTGTCGTCTGTCTCGCTTTTTTTACACGGTTCTCTCTTTCCCTCTAACGGCCGAAATCTCTAACGGTCAGTCTAGTTGCGGAGCCACGGGCGGGTAGACGTGTCGTTAATCGCTCTGCAATTACGCGGATTTTCGACCGCGGATAGGAAAGTATCGCGCCCGAATAAGTGTCGACGTCGTCGACTCGAGAACGAACGATTATTATCTGTACTCCTGAGTTACTCTGCTCATCGTTTTGGACTTGATTTCGTCGCTCGAAAAAGTGCTCCGGAACGACAAAGGTACGTCGCGAGCTCAGCTCGCGGAGCGTCCGGCGTGAATTGCGCCGCGTGACGTCACATCGAGTTCGGCATCCATCATTATTAATCGCTTCACTCGCCATCTTCTTCAGTGACATTCAGCGGGTTCGGGTGATCGACTTCGCGCGTCTTCTTCGTCGCGGCTGGGATTCTCATCCCGCTTCGAGTAAGTGACTTTTGCGAAACTCGAGGGAGATAAAGTGCGCGGGGAACATTCTGTGTCGCGGCTCGACTCGTTCGCCGCTATGGCACGCATATTCAACGTCGTTCGTTCCATCAAAGAGAGACGGTCGAGGTATCAAAAGGCGACTCCTGGACTTCGCTCCACGTCGCGGACAGTTCCTGGTCTCGAGGTCGCGGACGACTCGAGTGAAGACTCGGTGGAAGAAAAGTGCTACGAGCATCGAGAGTGTGAGGTTACGTCGCGATCGGAACGCACGGAGCGTCCGACTTGATGTTCGCCACGACCGACGTTTCCGGCCCGCTTCACTCGGCATCTCCTTCGGCCGGTTCCGGCGACCGCTACCAGCAGGGTGCGAGACTTGCACCTCGCCCGTCTTCTTCGTCGCGGCAGTGGTTCTCATCCCGCTTCGAACCAGTGACACTTGGACTTCTACAACAGATAATCGTTCGTCGCGCTTGTTAATTTTAATTCGAAAAAATCGCCGCGATAATCCACCGTCACATTCTTTCGGTCGTTCGTCTCTCGAGTGATTGTGTTCGCAACAGTGATCGTGATTGTGATTATAAAAAAAAAGCAGAGCAGTGTAATATAGCGCCGAATTATTTCGAAGTGCCGCAAGACGTCAGGATAATCCGGAATACTGCGACGAAGGACAGGAAGAAAGGAAGGAAGGAGGGAAGGCAGGAAGGACGGAAAACAACCTGCCTCAACCTAACCGAAAGCTACAAATGTAAGTAAACCGGCAACACGCTGCAAAACACTCAATTATAATTATCATAAAAAAAATTATTTCAATTATTTAATGTCTCCAAATAATATAATAACGTGCGTAAATTGACTCCTCTCGATAAACTATTCGCGCATGATTTTTTTTACTTGATACATCGTATACGTTCGGACGTTAATTAATTTAATTCTTTAGTATAATTACGGAAATTATAAATGAGCGATTTAATCGATAAATATCGCGACGTATCCATTAATCATAGATTCACGATACATTGAACTGAATATGCAATATATCATTCGACGTATAAACTCTTTCATAACATGTTAACTTGTGTAAGGGTGAGGCGCACAAAAGTCGGGCGGTCGAGCGGCCTCGCGCGACTTTGACGTCACGAGTTCTACATTTTTCAGTCGACAGTCGAGCACGCAGTACGTTCGTACGCAGGTAGCTTATCTCCGAAGCTAGAGCTAAGTGAGAGAACAAATTAGTATCGCGAAAAAGCGCCAATAATTAGATCTCCACATCTCCTTTTTAAAATAAGATTGCGCGTTATAAATAAAAAAAAAGAAAAAAGCAAAAAAAAAATCATATTAGTTATATTATCACTTCTCGCACGTTTTCCGTCTGCCTCCGTTCGAACGCCCTGATAAAACCTAAACCGACTGGGAGGTAACTGAAGCCACGTTAAGTATTACCGTCGAATCAATACGCAGCCTTCAGTTTATAGAAATAGACTTTATTTAAAAATCGAAGAAGTACTTTGCGGACTATAGGAGGTAAGAGACCGCAATGACGATTAGAACCGTGCATTGCGATACTTCAGCGAGTTACGGTTCGCGGTCGGGCACTTCGCGAGCCTCTCGAACTCTACTTGCGACGGTCAATCGAGAGAGAGAGAGAGAGAAAAAAAAAAATAAGGAAAAAAAAAAATCTCAAGTGGGCATCGACGAGGCGCTTCGCGAAACTTTCGACGGCGGGTAATAGCTTATGGAACTCGTTCGCCCTCATCGTGCGTCGTTCGAGTAAGATTGATCCGATTCTCTCAGGCTCACCGATAGCGTGACAGCCGGGGCTAGGGCAGATGCGTGGCAACGAGTTGACATCGAGCGCTGCGGGCTATCGTGGCTAGAGCTGCTCTTCGCAGACACGCACCCCGGCATTCTGCCGTGGCAGGGGTGCGAATAAAAACAAAGGGAGGAAGCGAGAGGGACGGGGCAAAGGGCGCGGAAGAGGAGCGAAAAGGAAAGAGGTACAGGGGAAAAAAAAAAAGGGGGAAAAAAGATAAAAAAGAGAGGGGGAGGGGGGTCTTGTCGAGACGTGCGCGTGCGCTTCGTGCACGCACGGCCACCGGTGCAGGCACGCACGCACACTGCCCAGGTTCTCTTGTTGTCTACACGCTGGGCCTGATGTGCGACGACGGCCCTCGTCGTCTACTACGACACATAGAATAGTAATGAGGGACAGAGATACGAGGCGGGTCTTCGCCGCCGCCACGGGGGAAACCGAGCCAGCGGTTCGGAGCGTCGTCACGCGAGAACGCGGCCAGCTGACGTTCTCTCTCGCTACTCCCATGCGTTCTCCTTCGCGCTCTCCTCGCTCTTACCCCCTGGCCCTCTTTCTCTCGTACCGGCGCTCTCTTTTCCCGTAACTTCCCCGACTCCTTAGCGCGCTCGGATGTTCTCTTCTTATTTTTTTTGTTTCTTTTCTTCTTTTTTTTTCTTTTTATTTTTTTTTTTTTTCCTTTGCCTTTCGGTCACTTTAATCCGACACCCTGCCCCTCCCCCTACCTCGTTCCTCCTAAGCAGCGTCCCGCGGTAATCTCAAACTGCAATTAAGAAAATTTTCCTCGAATCGGGGGAGAAGCCGGAGTCGTAGAAAGTTACGTCGTGACGAGTTAATCTTCTGGTTTTATCGTTTCTCAAAGATATAAACAAATTATGGGGAAGTTTATAACGTTACTGCGATCTTGATAAAATTGGAGTAAAATGACAAGGCGTTACGCCTTCATCGGGGAAGCATTACGAATCTGCGTTCCCGAGTTAGAACTTAAGTCTATTAAAAAATGATGGTGTAATTACATGTTATTTCCCCGCGCGTTTCCAGCGTTTTCTTCGTTCGTCCGCGGCGATGTCCTTTCATGTAGGTTTGACTTTCATTTCTCTCGCTCCGCGCGTCAGGCTTTTTCAATGATTTCGCCCGCCTCCTCGGTGTCCTTTCTCTCTCATCATACACCTCGACGGTGATCGGAGCCACCCCTTCAGCGAGAAACCCGGGGGGCTCCGTCTTCGTTCAGAGTCTCTCGCTCAATTCCACCCGCGTACCCTTCGTGCGAACACTAAGCTCCTTTTATCAACAGTCCATCACGATCGTTTGAGAACTCCAGGTGTTCGTCGCATACATTCGCAATGGCGTGCGTGCAGGCGAGGCCTTTGTGAAAAGTCGCAGAAATTGCAGGCACTCGTGAGATTCGATTAGGTATAAGAAAGAGAATGAGGAACGCGCTGGCTCTCCTCCCGCGCACGGTAGTGATATCAGGCTTGCTATATTTGTAATAACGAGTCGTCAAACATTTTCTGACGTTTTTTTCTTTAGGCGAGAAAAATACTTAGCTCGGCACGCAAAATTTAAATTGATTGTAAAATAGAAAAGTTTAGACGTTAATTTTTTTTAATTAGGTTTCAATACACTACTGTGGCAAATAAAATTATTTAGGATTGTAATTTATTTATTTCTTTATTTTTTTATGTAGTAAAATGTTTTATATTTAAATGCACACCTCGTTCTCGTTTCTTTTACTTTTTTTATTTTTATTTTTTTTTCTCGTGTAATTTGAAGGAAATACTTTTTCCTAGGAGTCACTTTATGAAAAATAAAACAGGAGAGACCTTCCTTTATCGCGGTTACAAGTACGAGGAAGATATCCCTGAGAATGTCGCGCAATCGCACCGCGGGATTGCACGCGACTGTTGTGTTTTTTGCTCCTGGCACTCGCGACCCTTCTGTTATATTTTTCACGCGTGCAAATTGCTGTCTTCTTCATTTCAAAACTTCACCCTTTTTACGCGGCTCACTGCCCTCGGATGATTATACCTCGAGGTCCCGTTGGAACGGCAGAATTTCCTTTTCTCATGATAGCACGTGACGAAAAAAAAATAAAAGTCCTTTCCGTTTCACACTTTAGCAAATAGAAAAAAAAAAAAAAATAAAAGTCAACCGTCTCCGCGGCTTATTTCCAGAATTAAGCGCAACAATTATCGCGCAGCAATAAATTACAAATTGAATTAAGAAACGAAATGAAATTCTTCTACGCAAATTCTAAATTTTTATTTATAACACATATATGTTTAATTTTTTAATTCGACTGCTGCTTTAATAAAGCTGCAGTCGATTGTTTGTCGTTGATTTTTTTTAAACAAGCCACGAACGCATCGATTTTCTTTATAACAATTTCACAAGAAATTAAATAAGACGTCGTACTTTTCCGTTGAATATAAGAGCCCCAGGATTTTTACCGGAACGATCGCGGTGTTATTTGCGGCAAAGATACAGTGGCGCGCATGATCAATTACGCATACAGCGTTGCGACACGCATAATTATCAGAGAGCAAGCAGAGCTTCCCACGTAAACACGTAGAGGCCCGATCAAAACCGAAAAGACCGAACATCCGCCGGTGCTCGCAGCCTCTCATTGAAAAGAGCGGCCAGTAGGACTCGCCACACCCTTCGCGGTCGCATCCTCCGTGGTCCCCCCTCGTCCTCCCCCTCCTCCCTCCCCGTTGCATCGCGGCGCTCTTTTGTTTCGGGCGTTCATTCACGCGAGGGCAACCACCTCGAAAGTCAATTTTCCTCCTTGTCACCGCGCATCAGGGGAAAAGATGTACGGCACACGGAAATAGCATGGGGGAATAAAATCGGAAAGCCACGGCCGCGCTTAATTGCAGGGTGCGATTGTACAGGTAGAAACCCGCTCAGAGGCGACACTCGGAACGTCTGTTTTCGAGCCGAAGACGGTTCCGTCGTCAAGAATTAGCTACCTGGCGCGAGAAATTAAAGCAGACGACTATCGCTCGTCGATCTAGCACGTTAATAATTTTTTTTATTTATTTTTTCTTTTTCTTGGATAAGAGAATATTTCTCCATAAAAACTAAACTTTATCGCAACTGACGGCACGGGCAATTACGCTTTCAATTAAACGTCTTTACTTTGATCTGAATCGAAGCTAGCTAGGATCGTAGATTTTACTTCGCCGAATTAAATCGCGGCGTATTAACATCGTTATTAATAAATGTTCCTTCTGATACGGGCAGCATTCAGAGTCCTGTCATTATTCGGTATTTCATTCGGAATCCTTTCTGGCGCACGATAATCAATTCCGCCACAATGGCGGGCAATTCGTCGAGCATCTCCAGGGCATCCCTCGCGCCACGCCGCTAGTAGCCCCATTCATCCGTCCCGAAGAAGCTGCGTCCTCGCCCTCTCGTTTTTCTCGTCGGTGGCTCTTCGCTTCTCCCCTTCGCACGTCCACCTCCTCTCCCTCTTTCCCCCTCATTGTCAGTGTCTTTTTCTTCCTCCTCAGGGGCACTCGTGAAAGTCTCTTTGTTCGAACGACGGCTCGTCCTCGTTCGCCTCGTAAGTCGCCGACTCCTCGAAGGCTTTTGACTCTCGTGAGTACCGATCGAACGACTCACCGTGAGACTCACGATCCCGCCGCTTCTCCCGCCTTTCCAGCGTCTCGTAGCCGCCGCCGCCGGAGGATGCACTTTCCTCAGGACGTAGGACTTTAAATTTAAAATAATTTCACCGTCCGAGTTTCGCGGATGGTCAACGTCTACCGTTTATTATTACGGAAAAAATTCAAAGTAGGAATTAATTTTAATGCGGAAAGAAAGAAAAAATAAATAAATAAATTCGATTCCCCTGGCGTAATGTTCCCCTCGCCGCGTTTCCTTGAAACGGTATCCCACCTGGCCGAAAGAAGTACCTCTCGCTCGCCTCTCTCGGGCGCTCTACATTTCCTCCGACTGCCGTGTCATTAAATTCAATACCGAGTTTTAACGAGGAGTACGTCTCCGCACGATTCCGCGGATCCGATCTGCAATTTCACGCTCGTGTGAAACGCGCGCTCGCGTTACGGGATGCCACGGGGACGGTGCGCGCGAGCGAATCGCGCGAGCGATGTCGGATTAATAGGATCGATTCCGCGATTTACGCCGGTCGGGGTGCTGTCCGGCGTTGAGGACGGACTCGCGGGGTGGTTTTCGTGGCTCGTGCTAAAAATAGACGGAGCGTTTTCGGTGCGTCAGGGCCGGCCGGTAATGCCGCGCGGAGCACGGTCAAACACAATGTTTGCGGGCAACGCCCACCTATACTCCGGCTTTTACTGCCGGGCAGTAAAGTACGAAAGTTACGATCCCGTGCTTGTCACTGCTCCGGGCATCGTGAAACTCTTCGAAGGCTCGGCCCCGCGTTCTCGCGCCCTCCGTCCTTTCCTCTGCCTCCGTTTTTTCCGCGGCGTAGATGCGCGGCGTAACCTCGAGCCCGGGACGTCACGCGTCGTCGTCAGACGCACGTGATGCAAAGCGACGCATGCGAGCGAAGCGCAATGTGATTTAATCGCGCGTAAAAAGATCGAGCTGCCCCAGCGCCCCGGTGTTCTCTCAGCCGCGATCTAATAAATCTAATGAGAGCCATCGAGAAGAAATACGTCGGCGAAATTTTCGACAGAGCGTCACCCGGTTCGGTCATCAGACGCGACTCTTCGGAACGGATCGCAAGGAGAGACGGATAGAATATCGCGTACTAATAACACGAAGAAAGTCCTCTCGTCTCTTTCGTACGAAATGCCTCGCGCCTTCGGAATACTCCGTATTTAAGTGTGACAAGCGTCCAAGCTCTGTCATTAACTGACACATAGCGGGAAAAAGGAAAGGAAACGAGCGAAGTGCGGCAAGTCGGTGCACCGATCGGCGGTCACGGAATCTGCGAAACTACGAGCGAGCGGGAGAAAGTTCTCGCGGGATGCATGCGCAATTACGGCGAGTGATAAAAGTGCCACTTAGCACTATAATCTGCGCGTATTTTTACGTCTTTTTGATTTGACAGAGAAACGACGGGGCAACGAGAAATCAAAATGCCACTTTGCGCCGCAATTTGTCCATGCATTTCCACATCGCGCCGGCATTATTTTCCCCCCTCCCCTTTTTATTTTTTTTCTTTTCCTCCCGCCCTCTCCCCCTCGTACGTAAAACTACTCGAATTACGGGCTCTTCTCGCGCCGCGCGATAAACAGTTTCTCACTTTTGACACCGCGCCGTGTGAAACGGGAATTCGAGGCAGCGATACTTATTCAGCTGGTTTTCCATCATTTTTATTGAAGACACGTATCTCATATTTGCTCAGCGAAAATTTTATTTGATTTTATTCATCGTTAAGAAACTTTTTAATATTAACAAACACGATCTTAATAAACTGACGAGTACATCACATATTTTTTAATTTATTCGTTATTATACAAATTACTTAAAATTAAAAATAATGAATAAAATCTCTTGGAATTTTTTTTTGTCGCACAGGGCGGAGGGCGAATAAATTTATATTTTCTACCGCAAAGCGCGTGATATTTTTGACAAGCGGTCGGCCTCAGCGTCGATTAAAATTAGTACTTAATTACGTCAAAGGACCACGCCGTTTAAAACGAACGCCGACGTGCCATCCGCTTTAGGAAATGCCTGTCGAAGCGTAGGGAGCAGCATCGGGTGCCGTCGACGCTGCTACGCGGTCCTCTCATCGTCTAATTGAATGGCATTTTATTTAGCACAGTTCCCCGCACTCTGGATAGCCGCTATTTACCTCAATTACGTAATTCACCGTACACAACCGGCTGCGCAGCTATCCACCATAGGCATCGCATGGTGATGGCGCGGGCGATGGTGGTGGTGGTGCTGATGGTGGTGGCGGTCGACTGATGACACGTGTTTGCGCTACCGCCGCCATGCAATTAGCCCCCAATGTAATTTCGCGCCATAAGAGCGTGCCACGCTCTTTTGGCCTAGTGCCGTTCCCGCGGGCACATCGGTACACCGGTATTACGGAGAGGGAAGTGATTTCGGTCCGGGACACGTAAGGAAATTCGAGCCTCGTGCCGTTCTCGCGCAATGCATCTGACTTTTGCGCTCATGTCGCACACACGTACCTCGCACTTTTAAAAAGCCGCTGAAGTGCAATAAAAAATGTTTTACATTCGCATTTTGGGATTTTCGAAAAGTATGAAACAAAACGCAGATTTACGCGAATAGAAAATTATTTCCGTGGCAGTTTACAATTTTGTTAGCGCACGTTTCTAAAATTGATTCTCTTCTAAAAATAAAAGGTATTTATATTTTTTTCTTTTTTTTTTTTTGGCATTTGCGTAGACGATTATTAATTATTTTGTAAAGCTGCGTAATTAACGTTCCGTTCTTCGACATATCGAGTACGGGACCCCGCATAATTGAAACGTCGTCCGTATGCCAGCGAAACGTGACGCAATGTTAATAGATGGTATATAATTTAGCGACTAATATCATTGTAGACGATAACCGCGTTCAAGACAGTAATTGTGCTCGCTCTGTCTGATTAGGCGTAATTATAATCCAGAAAGAAATGTCTCTAGGTCACTGTGCTACGACCATCAACGAATTCCTGTTTAAGTCGTACCGCGGAATATATTATTTTCTAAGGTTTTATTAAAATTTCGGGTGGTTCGAACATTCCGCGGTATTAAAAGAATTTTAATACGAGTATTATTTATTTTTCATGACACTCGCGAAGTAATTACAGCATTTCTCGTACTTATTTTAAACGTTCTCGTTACCTTCCAATTTTTATTAATAATATTGAAATGACACAAATTCATGCGCATGTACGCGGTGGTTATATAATTACGTTTCACGCCTGGAGCATTACATAAGTAAAACGAAAAGCGTAATAAAAATAGCAAAGACTCGCTCCGAACCGAAATTATTTCGTAAATTGGCACTGCTTATGCGGAAAATATTTTCTTTGCCCGTTTACCGATCACTTATCGGAAAGAAGTTCAAGTGTCGCATAATAAAAAGTCATTAATTTTAATTATAAATATAAAGTATCAGCGGAATGATATCTAATCACAACTTACATTAGACTGATTATACTTATAAGTTAAATTACATCGATAGCATCGATATCGTGATTAATGAACGCCTAACTGCGGTTAGATTATACAGCGATCTGCGAACAGGATTTACTTCGTCTGCACCTGATGAATTGCAGCTATTGGGGAAAAATGTCCCGTTACGAGCTTTGCATTTCAAGCTGAAATTATTCCATGCTATTACAGTCATCACCTGTAAAATTGCTTAATACAATCAAATCAATTAAACGCCGGAAAAATGATATCTGCATTTCTATTAAACGATCTTTCAAATAATATTTGTTATCGACGTATTTGTTGCGTCAGTCTCGTCTTTCGGGGGGTTAAATTAGGTAAAGTTACTGCCGAATATATTGGCGCTTCGTTATCAGCAATCCCATCAATGTAGTCATAACAGTGTATGTTTCTTAAAGTAACGAGGAAAAGGAAAAAAAAATTTATCACGATGTTCGTACGCTCCATCTTCCGCCAAGAGTAGACGCCCTGGCGGATTAATGGGCGGAGCGAAGATTCTTTGCTGCCAAAGTGTCACAAGATTCGTGCAATAATTAAAAAAAAAAAATAAAAAGAACAAAAAAGAAGAATTTATCGAAACTTAAGATGGCTCATTATTTTTTTAACGTCGTAGATAAATTGTCAAAGAAAGATCGTTTCGCGATTCAATTAGAGAAAGATCGTGAACTGGATACTAATAATTTTTCTGTAGAAATACTTGATCCATGTTGGAGTAATTACATCTCAATGGTATATTAATTAAATAAAGAAAATATGCAAATTAAAAAAAAATTGATAAACCTGAAGAGATTTAATAAATTTTATAAATTACAACAAAAATAAATTTCTTCAACGATTCTAACGTAGAAAAAAAATAGAATAAATGCAATTGTGATACAATTATTCCATCACATTAAAAAAAAAGAAAAAAAATAGAAAATAAGAATAAGACGTTAGCAAGAAATATCTGATTCTTCGGGAACTATTTAGCTCGGGTAAACTCTTCGTATCCACAATTGTCATAGTCCGCGATAATATCCACGTGCAAGTCAGCCAGTCTGAATTTAAAACTCAAATCAAAACAATTGAAAAAAAATCAAGTACTCAACGATAAAATCCGTCACTCGTCTCCCACCTTTTCGTCACAGGGCGTCTGATAGCGCGACTTAGTCAATGAATCGAACGAGTCGAAAAGAATAACAGTAGCTAGTTTCGCGAAGCGTAACTCTCCCGATGTCCCTTTGGTTCTTCCCCGGGTATATCCTCGGCGATATCGGTTGAACCTAATACACGCGACGAACGAACGGACTTGCCCAGGTATACAGAACACCTTCGCGTCGTCGGTCGCCCCGAGGGTGTCCGGGTGTACGTAGGCGCGGAAGTTCTCTTCCACGCCTACTCGGATACCATAATGGCCTCCGCGGCACCAATCGCGATTACGAATTTCCCGCGCAGCTGGTGGGGAACCGTCGAGCGTGCCAATAGCGAGCGTGCCTCACGCTCGTCATAGGCGTACCCTCGAGTAGCGCCACCGCGGCGACTTTTAGAAACGGCGAACCGGGCTCCGGGGAGAGGCTCCGGCTTCATTATGTATCATTATACCGGTCCGCGCCGCGCGGTGTGCACTGCAGTTACTGGAACCAGGCGCGCGTGTGTGCTTTTCTCTCTTCTTCTACGCCCTGGTCGTCGTCTTCTTCTTCCCTTACCTTCTTCGTCCAGCCAGTGCGTCCGCGTACACGCCGAGCGTGCACGACACGCTCGTCGGCCAAGGAATCGCGGCGCGACGCGCGTAAAAACCATTTCGTCGCCGAGGAGGTTGCGCGAGCGCGATCCCGCGTCGCGTACCGCGGCGTGCAATTAATTTCGTGGCTGAACGCGAGTGTTGGGATACAGATCTTCGGCACCGCTCGCGCGGCACCGCGTTACGGCGGGATTTCGGTTCTCCGCGCGGATTAACGACGCGACCGATAGCGTTCGGTGACGCCCGACGGCAAATATACGTAGACTGTGCGGAAGAAAAAAAGTGACCGAGTGACATCTCGCGATTGGTGTATGTTGCAGGGCAAGTGAAAAGGACCGATATGCCGACGGACTCGCCACGCCGTCGCGGCGCGATCCCGTTTGAAAGCCGAGCGACGACGAGCTGACGTCCGGCAGCCGAACAGTAGCACCAACGCGGGACTCTCTGGCCCGACGCAGGGTTTCCGCGAGGACTACGCGAGTGAAGTGGACGTGTGCGACGAGTGGTGGCAGCGAACTGACAAACAGAACGCCCGAGCGGGTGAGTCCCGTGATCAGGAAGGACCCGACGCAGCTGCATTTAAGTGAACGTCGCAGTGAATATCCCGGGGGAAGGAACGACGAGTCGTGAACAGTGCAGTCGGACGAACGTAACCTAGTGCGAGCGCCTTTCCTCTCCGCGGTGTAAGCCTCTGAACTGAAACTGCCCGACGGCCCAAGTAAAATTTCTCGCGACCACGATGATGACTCTCTGCGGCCAATCCGACGCTCGGTCGACGTAGTCGCACGGGGCACGCGCGCGGAGTGCTCGTCGTAGATCTCAAGATTCGGGCCCCGTACGGAGGGCACGCGACGGTCGCTGCGGCGACAACGTCGTCGGCGAGCTCGGCGTCGACGAGGATCGCGGGCTGTGGCGGCGGCATCAACGTTGCGTCTAAGGTGGAGCGTCCGGGCAGCACGACGACGCTCAACTTCACGGATCTGGGGAGCCCATTCGGGGCGGGCGACCCCTGTCCGTCGAGTACCCCGACCCCGAACAGTATGTCGGGCGGCGGCGGACCCACCGGCGGTGGCGGAGGCGGCGGCGGCGGCGGCGGCGGTGCCGCCGGTACCGGAGGCGCCGGTTCGGACATGGAGCAGCATCTTCATCACGCGGGCCTCGGCTCGGTGACCCCGGGCCCGCCCGGCGGCAACGGCGGCGACAGCACCACGTCCAGCACGCCCGTATCCCAGAGCGGCAAGTCCGCCTTCATCGAGCTCCAGCACAACAACCTGTACAATCCGGCGAGCCTGCGTAGCGGATACCCGGGCGGGCACAACGTGCCCGGCGCGCACCAGTTCTCGCACCAGGTCGGCTCGCTGGCGGCTCACCAGGGCTCCGGTCCCGGCAGCGGCAACCAGCAGCACGCGGACGCGGGCTTCCCTAGTCCCAGGTCGCTCGCCGGATATCCGTTCGCGCCCATGCACCAGCACAACGCCTACGGATATCACATCGGAACGTACCCCCAGTGCCCCTCGCCGCCCAAGGACGGTGAGTACCCTAACTGTATGTATTCGCAGCCTTTTTATTCCTATTTCTAGATTACACGTATTTAGCTAGTCGAGAATTGTCGGTGAGATCTCCGTTTCCTCGATCAACTTCGACGCGTTCAAGCCGCGGGAGAAATATCGCGATTCGTTAACATTGTGCTCAATACCGATCCGTGGAGTGAAACACGCGCGAGTGCCGGTGCAAAGTGAAACGGAAATGTCACCGAAGGGCTCGAGATGAAAGTGCAACCCGCGTAAACTCGTCGCGATACGCTCACGGTAACTCAATCCGACGATAACGAATCAAAACATTGCTCGCGCCGACGTAACGTTGTCCCGCGGCGAAAAAAGCTCCGAATGTCAACACGAGTTCATCTCGAGCCTTTTGTCGTACGTAGACAATTAGATTGTAGATACCCAGCGAAGTCGTTCATCATCGGCGCACTGATACATGAACGACTTCGCACGGCGCGAAAGTGAACGGCGACATTTATCAGGAAAAGATACGGCGGTCTTGATACGAGGCGAAGACGGCGACAGGCGTTTCCGGTGGGTCACTCGTATATCTCGCGTCGCGAGCGCTTTATTATTACTTGTTTTTTCATTTTCCTTGCGACGCCGAGACCTTATTACCGCGCAACAAACGTCTTTATTCGCGCGAGAGTTCCCTTGCATGCGACGACAAGCGCGAACGGTTTCGCAACGTGAGGCGCAATCAAACGTTAATGATAAAACTATGCTGTGTTTACTTAGTTTTCCATTCGCCTCTTGCCCGAGAACTTCTTCACTGTTATTTTCTCAAAGCTTAAACTTCCGAGGTTCTCGCCTTTAACATTCTAAGACTTTTAAATAAAAAAAAAAAAAGAAAAATAAAAAATAGACTGAAAAAAGAAAATTTAAAAAACGGACTTTGGAAGCTGTTAGACAAATAAAGACGTCCGTATGAAATTTCCAACAAATATTCTCGGCTTTCTTTTTCTTGTGTCCGAAGCGTATTCGGGGAATTTAAAGTGGCAGGTAGTAGCCGGCCGACAGTCTACCTACGGTACAATGCCACGAAGCGGAATAAGATATATGACTAGGAATCCCACTCAGGCCACAAAAAATCCTTAAAGCTCCCAACGGACAAGACAAAAAGATTCCGAATCAAACGGGAGCAGTTGTGACTTCGCTCCTCCGGGCCGCTCGCTCGCTCCTCGCCGAGGCCTCTCCTCCCGGTCACTCTATCTTCCCCTGCGCGTTTTTATTCTCGCATTAACACGATACAATCGCGACTTCTATTTTACGCGCGAAATCGCGAGTCAGCTAATTACGATCATTATCGGATTCGCTTCGGGTCCGTCGCGGAATCACGTGTACGATGCCCGCGATAAACTAACTTTAGAATGTCTTCTTAAACTCGTTATCGTCGGATTTTGAAAAAAAAAAAAGCAGTTTGTCTCGAGTTTCTTAATTAAGATTGATACGCGCGACGGGAGGAGAAAAACAAGTTGGAAAAACCGTAACAAGAAGCGCGCTTAATTCACGTCGACGACAGATCGCCTTCGCTGTCGAGAGAATTGCTATTTTATTTTTTATATGTTTTGCGTATCGGAATAACGCGCGACCGCGGTTCTATCGCGGGGTGGGCTAAACACAATGCGCTCGTGTACACATATCCGCGTCGCGAAATCGCGTGATCGAGATAACTTATTTCGCCCGAGCGGAAATCCGCGGAACGCGCACGAAGGGGGGGGAGGAAGGGGGCTTCACGCGGCAACGTTTGCGTCGGGCTCCCGGTCGATCGCATTTTCAAATACGGGACGCCGTCTGGAAATATCCCGAGGCCGCGCGTCGCAACATTCGGCGAATAATTCATCGTTGGCGCGCGCTCGGTGTATAGAGCAACGAGGAATTCCGTTGGCGCGCTTAGGCAAACGTTCGCGGGAGCATAACCGACCGAATAGCGGCGACAGTTCGCTACCCTCCGTCCACGGTCTATGAATTCATAACGACCGCCGCGTGTCCACTATCGCGGCATGTGCCAGCCTCTCTGGAAGTCCCGGCGTTTCTGCGTAAATCGTCAGCGGCGCTACCCCACGGTCTGCCCCGGCAATTTGCGCGGCCGTGCCTCCGAGAAATTGCCGATGATCTCGCAGCGTAAAGCCGCGGAAAAGGGTTCCCGGCGGGCAAACTTTTCTCTCCGCCGACGGAAAGAATCCGCGTGCCACCGGGCGCGGTGCAATTTTCGTCCGCGGCGACGGTGCGATCGGCGCCGGCCGATCGTCCGCCAGGGGGTTGAATTCTCACGCACCGGAGGGGCCGCGGAAACTTGCGTTTCGCTCTTAAATTGCCGGTTATTTTCCCTCCCCTGCTTATGCACGCTTTTCGCAAATCGCACGGTGAAATGCATATCCTCGATCCGCCCCGGCGAGCTGCATCGCGGGAACTTCGCCGAAGGGTTGGCGCAACTTCGACATTGTCGCGCGGAAAAGTTTCTCTCGGGATCCTTCGAGACATTTGCAGAACGGTCACGATATCTCGGGGAGAGAGATATATCCGAAGTTACCGATTCGCGAACTAAAAAACGCCCGGCGATAAACGAACGTCGATAACGAGCTTCGAAATATGAAGCCAGATCCTGGTACGCTGTTTGTATATTTCTCTCTGAGTGATTCCGTCATTTGTCTAACGAACGCAATTTGACTTGCGATTATTCGCGAGCGGGTTCGATTATCCAATTAAAGTAACAGTGACGCCGTAACTCGTAATACCTATTGTAATAAATGCAAATTCGCGCGTGGTTGATCGCGAACGACGCTCGTTCTTAAAATCCACAATTTATCGCATAGCGGAAGAAAAGAAAAAAAAAACTGAATCGAGAAATAATTGTATGAATATTCGAACCATTATCCGGAAGGAAAATAGGCGTGATGATAGCGTTATTGATATTAATTAATCGACGACTTATGTCTCATTAAAACGTGCTAATTATTGCTAAATAACTAATGCTTCTTTAAAGCGTCGTGAATTTTTTTTATGTAAAAGCATAACGCTAGTTAAAAATAATATACAAAAATAGAAACAATTTTTTTTAATTTTAAATTAATAGTCGCCGTTTGAATTTCTTTGCGGCAGCAAACAAATGAGGCGGATAATAGGAGCCTAAGATATCGGAGAGTTCAGCGAACTGCTAAACGTATTGTGCAAGTGTTTAGCTAATAAAATATCATTATGCCTTTCACGCGCGCGGTGAACAAACTGCGGTGGAATGCATTTCACAAAGGTGATTTATAACAAAATCGTCCACGCTCGTGAAATCAATCTTTTTATCATTGGGTCGTCACGCATGAAGTAATCCTGCTTAAGATCCGCGAGGCATAATGTACGTATCAATATACGAGTGTAATACAAAATTAGACAGAGCGATTGAACATATACGTATTGAATAACCGAAATATTGAAAGCTTCGCTAATTCTTTTTTTTTTTCTTTCTTTATTTTTTTTATACATGTGTGTGGCGCTCTCGTTACGCTTGTTCGCAATCGACGCGCGTAAACTCGCGATTGTAACACCGGCGCAATTACGAACGTTCATCCGGAAGGTTATAGGTGTAAAGAGACATGTGCTTTGGCGGCGACGTCGCGATTACCGCGGTTATTCGCGTCGATTCTTAAACTACAGTTCGGCCAGCGCTAATGAAGCTGTCCGAGATTATACGAGCGTCGTAAGCGCGGTGAAGAGCCGCGTGAGGAAGGGGTTGCTTAGTCGTGATCCGCGGCGGAACGCACACTCGGCGTCTTTGCGACCAATCTTATCGCCGTGACAAATGAACCGGCCATTAACCAGCTCGTCCGCGTCACGCCCGTTGTCCTTCTTCCCTGGAACGTGGCTGAAGCTGGAATCCAATTAGCGGGGGCTTCTCTCGTATCGGTCAGGGGGGGCCCCCCCACGGTATATCTTCCCGCATCAGTCACCTGACGGCCGACCGCCGCCCGACTTAATCCGGAACGGTCGAAAGACAATGCGCGGCCCCGGGTCCGAATGATGGATTAGGTATTAAACGGTTGTTTTCACAAGGATTAGGCGGGCACACCGACCCGGCCCGCCCGGAGCCCCGTCGAACCCCCGCTTGCGTTTGGACGCTCCGGCTTTGTGAATTTTTCTACCTCAGTATTTTCTCTCGAGACGCGCTTTCTTCCGAGGGGCACGCCTGCGGGTGTTCGCTTCGTCCTCGAACTCGAGTTTTCAAAACAGCGCCACGCGAGAGCGTCACGGACGAGCTCCGGTGAAAAAGTTAAATCTTCGAAACGTGCGTCTGCTGTTGCTCTCGAGCTCTGGCTATCAAGAGACACTTATGATTACAAAAAAAAAAAAAAGGCAAGTAACGGCGCGGCTCGTTCAGACGTTACGAGTTTACGCAACCCCGGGCTGCGAACCTTTCGAATAGCTGCGAATTTCTCAACGGGCGAGAAGGCTGCCCGCGGGCCGAA
The DNA here is from genome assembly GCF_019399895.1 of Cardiocondyla obscurior. Classification (NCBI taxonomy): domain Eukaryota; kingdom Metazoa; phylum Arthropoda; class Insecta; order Hymenoptera; family Formicidae; genus Cardiocondyla; species Cardiocondyla obscurior. Next base: position 6,465,527 of record NC_091871.1, on the reverse strand, counting down.
AGAACAGAACGCGCCGAAATGCAAAAATTCAGTCGAAGGCGAGCTTTTTCGCCGCCTCGCCCGCGCGCGATGTGGAAATGTAGGGTATAGGTGCTCGGCGACAATGTTAGACAGGCCGAAGTCCGGCCTAGGGCAGGGACGGGGCACCTTGTAATTTCGAGTTCTTTGGATTGAGAGCCGCGCGCGCCTACCGTGTGATTATCAACGTCGCATTAATCGCTCGCCGGGCTTATTATCATACGTTCGGTTTGATTACGCGGACTTTGAAAGAACCTTCAGCGACGCCGGCCAGCTGAACGCTCACTACCGCAAAGTAGCACTTTGCGGCAGTTTCTGTTGCCGCGCACTTTGCATACGCCTCGACGGTAAAAAAACAAAAAAAAAAAAAAAAAAAAGTTATAGCCCTAGCCTGTTCTATCCTATCTCCTTCGCGAGTCGTAGAACGCCACGGGAGAAGAGCGCGCCCATAAAACAGTGCTTTCTTTTCTTCGCGCGCGCGAGTTACACCCCGCTCGGCCGACGTCGCCTTAATCGGTTGTAATTAACAACCGGAGCTCGTAACCGCAGTCGACGCTTCTATAAAATTCATTGAGCGCCGCGTTACGCGCTCGATACATTGCGCGGTGTTAATTGCCGCATTATGCCGGCGTACTATGAAAAGGCTGAGAGTTGTTTCCCGCTAAAAAATGCCTCTCGAGGATATTTATAAAATACGCTACTCCTTGGAATTCTTATTACACGTGTTAAGTATAATTGACAATTAATGAAAGTTTCGTTAAAGCGATTTTAAGTTTAAGTTTGCCTTTGATCTCGCTTCGCGATCGGAAACGAAAACATCCTGGAATTAGTAACGCGATACACTCTTTGTCGTGCTTTCAAAGAATTGAATCGTAACGCCGAAGAGTTAAGGGCGCCTACACGGTTATTAAATATCGCATACACGCCCAGTATCGCCTCGAAATTGCACGGGAAAGATAAACACGGGCGCAAACACGCGATTGCATCGCCGGCCGCGGTGTAACGCTCGTGGAAAGTTTATGGAGGATCATTATTGTCTCTTTTACGCGCGATCGGAGCCCCCTGTCGAGCCCCTTCCGTCGACACCCCGCCCGATCACCCGTCGCCAGAAGTGACCCGCTCGTGTATAAATCACGAAGAATCGCGTCGTAAATTGCGCTCATTAATAGTCGTGCTAATTGTCACGACGGGGGAGAAAAGTAGAGAGAAGAGCAGAGAAGAGTCGCGTCGTCGATACGAAGTCGCGGGAAATCGATATCTTCTCGCTTAGCGTTTCTTCTCGCGGGCGACAAAACGCAAGAAGCACTCGCGGCTCTCCTCTCCTCTCTTGGGAAGACCGATGGAGGCACGCAACGACGTAATCGCGATATAAAAATAATGAAACAGATTCAGCGCGAGATAGGCGGCGCCGGCACGATGCGCACCTCTATCGGGCACTACGCTACTTCATTGCATCGCTTTAAGATTGATATATGGCCCCGTAATTAATTACCGCGCCGTTAACGCACGTCGGTAGGGCTTTCCTCTCTCTCTCTTCTCTCCCCCTCCCCCATACCCCTGTCCTCTCACGGCGTAACGAGAGCACGCATTCTCTACATTGTGCTAATTATCGCAATACGCGCCGCATGTGAATTGAATAATGCATCTATTTTATCAGATAATTGCGTCGAATAAAATATTCCGGTTGTGTTTGCGCTATTGTTTTCCTCTTTCTCTTTCCCGAAAAGCGACGCGTCACTTCCGTTAATTTCGATTCGATAAGGGCTTCGAACGCCTCGGCGGACCTTACGTCTTGCGCGACGTGCGCGAACGAGTCTGTTCAGAAAAATAATTTTTGATAAATTAAAATCGAAATTATTTTATTCTTTGATGTAAATAGAAAAGGAAAAACATTTTTTTTTATTATCTCGCTCCGTCTTTCTTTACTTTTTCGCGTAACGTGATGTACCTTGCGGCAATATCCGTCACAATCCGTTTATTAGTGCCGCGAAAAATCGATAGCCCGTAGCGTCGTGTTCTCGAAGTGGCGGCGGGTCGTCAGGTTTCAGTTCAGTTTTATTTTTAGTTCGTACGCGAGCGGTGACGAGGATTCTGAAAGTTGATGTTAGGGTGGTGCATGTTCGCAGACCTCTCGCCATTGGGTGACAAAAGTGGGAGCCTGGTCGACGAGCTCGGCGGCGGCGGCGGCGGCTCCCTCAGGAACGGCAAGGGCAAGAAAATGCGGAAGCCGAGGACGATTTACAGCAGCCTGCAATTGCAGCAGCTCAACAGGCGGTTTCAAAGGACGCAGTACCTCGCACTACCGGAAAGAGCGGAGCTCGCGGCTAGCCTAGGACTCACGCAAACCCAGGTAAGCTCTATCGACATTAAGACCGGCTAAAGCTTCCCACGACACGGTCGTGTCACGATAAATGACCCTTATCTAGCGCTGTTTGTGACAGTCTGGCGTAAACAAATTGCGATAAACGCGAAAACAGAACGCAAGATACAACAACTTTGCCGAGGCCGTTATACGTATACATGAAACTCTTTCAGATTTTTACGATCGCACCGTTCGGCGGAATGGTTTTTAGAAACCGCGTGGCTTACGCAGGCCATAAATGAAACTATCGCGGATTTATCGGACATACGGTTTTCCGCTTAATTTTTGACTCTTCCGCGTAAACGGGGTTTTTATTCGAAGACACATTTGCAAGGAAGGCCGGGCATCGAATATTCATCGCGATATTCACGAAGAAAATTACGATAATATACTTCGCGGTATAAATTTCTTCTTCGTGCATTATTTTACCTGGAACTTGCTCGACTCGCGGCTAGTATAATGTCGTGTTGACAATATGTTTGCACTGAGTGATAAAATGCCAGAGATATATATTTCCGCGGGCGAAACTGGTTTTTCATTCCGATATGGATTGTCGGGAAACGCCGTCACAAAGACTTCTCGAAAACAGGAGAATTCCGCGCAAACTGCATTGTGCGTTGCTGGTTACGACGGCCTCGTTCGTGATAAGAATTTTGAATTTTAAATTTGAAACCGCGCAACTACAATTTTTTTTCTTTTTCTTTTTTTTTCTTTTCTTTTTTTTTTCTTGCGACGGATCCTGTTGCGCACTCGGTCCGCGGTAACGAGAACCCCGATAAACGGCATCTGTCAGCATTATCGGCACAAATGACTTTACTAAATCACCGATTTGCCACGCCCTGGACATCGGGGATAGGGTTGCCGCCAGTGTCCAGTGTACCGAGGGAGGGAAAGAGAACGAGACGAGTTTCCGGACTAACGAGGTGGCCATAAATTTTCCCTCGGCGTGCGCGCGAGTTTTGCGCGGGCTTTCCACGCGGGCGGGGCCTCGTCGGCGAAAGATTTTTCGCCAATTATCTGTCGCGCGGTTTCCAATTAACGATTTATTAGGAAGCCCGAGCCACATAATCGCGGTGAGGTTAATTGGCCCCGCGCCTGTGCGTTATAGATTTCTCGGGAGATGACGATTTATCGTCGTGACCGTAACTAATTAGCGGCAGCCTCGCGAAAGACAATTCGAAAATTTTGTCACTCGGCGGTTTGTCGCGTCCCGTCGGGCTGGATCCTTTCTATATTACGATTCGTATATGCGATATGGCGGGATTGCACGTTTCCTCGTACAAAATTATGCGTTTCGTTGACTGACGCGGGACGAGATGGAGCAATTTTCGCGGTTGCTCTTTGTGTGCTCCTCACCCCTCGGAGGAGCGTGCACAATCGTCGTCGTGACGCGTAACTGCGTATCGCGTAATCATGGGATAACTGGCCGTCGTAGCTGGTTGATGTCGTTGCAGGGGGTCCCGGACCGGATAATTTCATTAGACGGAGCACCGCGGGAGCCGTTCTCCCTCCTCTAGCGAATCGAGCGCGACGCGGCCTGATGAGCGGTCGGCGTCTAGTTGTTTACCAAACACGGTCGTCGGAATCAGCCGCCGCGGTTGGGGGTGGAAAATTAAATTACGAAATCCTCGGGTTATCTGTTACGTTATCCGTTCCGTGATTATAGGAACGCGCGCGACTACTAAATTCCCGTCGCGCGTGTTCGGTCGTTGAATAAGTCGACCAGCAGCGGAGATGAGTCCCCAAATCTCCCTTTTTCCCTTCGAATCGACCGCGGAAGCCCGAAGGACGTCGACGAGGCAATTGAATTTCGCGTCAGGCACCGCTGCGGATTTTTTTTCACTTCTTCTTTCTGAAACGGGGGGGATGACTTCTGCCTTTTGTCAAATACGTCGCCACGAAGGATGCTCGCGATCGACGTTGCTCTTCAGCGGGCACCGTGCATAATCCGTAATCGTCCAATCAAGGCGTTCGGCCAAGCGCCTCCGCTTCTGCACTCTTGGCCCTGCTACCGTCGCGCGTTGGCTTTCTTGTCATCGCCACCAACATGGCGCCTTAGCCTTCAGTCTCTTCCATCTTCTCCTCTTTCCTCGTCCCCTCTCTTCCTCGTGGCACGACAAGCCTCGTCGTCCCCCTGGCGATCTCCCCTCGCATTTCCCCACCTCCCCGTTCTTCTCCTCTTTTCCTTCAGCCTCGGACTAAGCGAGATAGAGAGAGAGAGAGAGTTGGCAGGGAAAAAGGGGGACGAAGAGGGGGAGGGCGGGAGAAGCGGCGAGGATCGAGGTGAGGCCACGCATCTCTTTTTCTCCGGGGCCTCAATTTGAAGACGTGGTAGCGTTCGTGCCGCCGTTGTACACGTGATACGCGAAGGAGGTCCGAGGGGGGAGGTCAGGGGGGGGTAGAGGAAAGGAACGGAGGGACGGGAAAGGGAGGGAAGCCCAGGGAGTACTTGTACACGCGAAGTACACGGGCACACGCTCTCTCGCTCGCTCGCGCGGATGTGTACGTAGGGACGTGGGCACCAGCACGCCCGTCTGCGTTCTTGCCACGTACCTTGGGCGTGGTGCTTCCTTTTTCTTCCTCCTTGCCGCGACTAACGTGCCCGATCTCTCCTCATTGGCCCCGGGAATGCGAACACGTCGATGCGAGATTCGAAAGTTCGCGGGAGGGAAGCGCGACTGCACGACGTGAATTCGAAATCTTACAGTCTCCATCCATCACGGGACGCGGCGTCCCTCGTAGAGAGAGAAAGAGAGAGGACCCTTTACAATTTTCAAACAACGCGACTCGGGAGATGAGAACCCGGTCCACGGATCGGGGACATGCAGCGCGTGCGAGGCGGGATAAAAAATATTTGCATCTCGTATCGAAACTAAACGTGATATTAAATTAAAATATTTTATATATAAAAATTTGCGACGGTAATTAATTATAGATATATCAACTTGCTTTGGATGCATTTATTTAAGACGAACCTTTTGAAAGTTCACCAAGTCGCGTGTACAGTCTTGTTGTGAAATTGTAGCGGGCGCTCGTATGTAGATCGCGTAGAAAGTTATATAAATGCGGAATACGGGTATGAATAAAGACATATATCTCGCGATCGAACTCCTGTCATTGAATTACCGAATGAAAATAAATTACGCATCAGAAAGCCGCCGCGAATCGCGTTCAAGGTCCGCGGGGGATTCAACCACCGCCGCGTCACGTAGCCGTGTAGCACGCGATGCACAGCTTCGCGGAAAAGCGCCGCGCACATCATCGAAAGCACCGCTCGTACAATAGAACGCGGGTAGCTATTATTCATGCATGAATGCGCCCGCGAGCACGAGTAATATTTACCGCCCGCTACCGTTCGTCCTCGTCTCGCCATCGAAACGAATAAAAATATATGAAAGAAAGAAAAAAAAAGAAAAAAAATAAAAATAAAAGAGAAAAAAAAAAGAAATATAAATTAATTAATTCGGCATAAAATGCGAAAGTGGAGATTGCGAGTCAGATATCTTTTTAGATTGATCGTGTGTTTATTTAAATTCATTTACTCCTTTCATACGTCGTTTACGTTTCACGAGAATATAAAATGCGATGCGTGACTCTTAGGTGATTGATTCCGGCTCGCCGCTTTTGTGCCGCGGAACGAAGGGAAACTCGACGTTTCGCAAAAATCAGTTTATGACAACTGACTTCCAATCGCTACGCGCCGAGTATTACTAAACGCTACGCGGACCACGTGCATACGCGAGACCTACGAAGTGACGCTGGGCACGGTGAACCTTGATCGTATCCGTTCCTGTAGAGCGAAGGAGAGAAACTGATTAGCCCAGATCACGTTCGAGATCCTATCTGCTCTTACGAGACTAGTCCTCCGCGGTATCTTTCTCCGGCGTCGGCCGTAAAATCATTACGCGGTTTTTCTCCCTTTTTCCGGCTACCGCCGGTCGACGCCGTGCTTGCGAAACGCTGTTCCGTCGTCCTCGTCTCCGTGGCAGACGTCGATCCGCCGATAACGTGTGTCTCCGTTCTGTATGCGCAACCCACCACCTTTCCCTCGTCCACTTTTCCCGCGCATTTATCAGCGTCCATTTATCTGCCTATCACTGCGGTCGCCATGCACACGTACAAAGCCGTGCACACACAGAGAGAAGCACACACGCCGGCAGTTCGCAAGCCTTTCGTTCTGTTATCAGACCAGATGTGTTAGATAGGGAACATAGTTTCTCGCCGGGGAACAATGAATCGGATAATTAATCACGGGTATGGTGTATCGGATCACCGGGGTCACCGCCGGCCCAGCAATAAATCGTTGAATTTATGAAAGTGTTATTTATTGAATAAACGCGCGGATACGAGACGCCCGGGTGATTTATTACGCAATACGCAGGAGAGACGACACTGATCTGTATCTCGATGCATTTTCGATTTTGCTCCTCGCCCGAGATTCACGTTTACCGAACTGAGCGTGAGTAAATTTGTGGAAATTTATAAGTTGAGATTTAGCCCGATTTCTCGCGTGTAATGTCTTAGCGTGATCGAGAGAATAGAGTCCATCGGTCGAGATATTCTTTACTGTTGTTAAAACCGAGACGGGAAATAGTAGGATCGGTTTCTAGTCGAGAAACAATGTGAGCGGGGTAATTATCAGCTTATTGGTTCAAGTCACCGAACGAGAACTCAACTTCGCGGCCAAAATAATACGGCGAGTCACCGTCGGGCAGTCGAAGCATAGCTGCAAACACGGCGATTCCGCGGGGACTCACATGTAGCTACGCGTTAATTAGCTTCCTAATTAATTAACCACTTTAATAAGGAAAGTGTCGACGGGTCGCATAATAACATATGCGAAATCATTCGGGGCGCTTGGGAATTCAGGCTCGCCGGCCTGAGAATCGATAAACGCGGAGAGCAACTTCGTTATTTAATGGCCTTTCGGAACTTGGGGAAATCCGACGAAACATAACGTACTTCGCATCGGCGTGTAAACTTTTTAATCGTGATTTACGAAGTTTCGGCGAAAGGCCTGGCTGCGTGTTTGACGCGACGTGGAGTCCGCCTTGGAAACCCGCCGCGTTTTCGGTGAAGTTAATTAAAATACTTTTTATTTTGCGCCTTCCCTTCTCTCTCTCTCCCCCCCTCCCTCCCTCCCTCCGCGCGAAGTTACTTAGAAGAGAATGAAATGAATATATCACGTCCGCACTTGAACGGCGAATAAGTAGAATTTATTCCCAGTTAACTTTCGCAACTTCAAAAGCCGCCGAAATCGCCTCTCGATAGCTGAAGAATCCGCCGTTCAACTCGAAAACTTCTTTCGTTACACCTCTAGAACGTGCAACGAGAACGAGAGTGTGCTCTAGTTTTGCGATATTTTTTTTTATCTTTAGATTTGTCAGTTGTTTACGTGTTTTTGCGTTTATTCCATGACGGGCCTTGGCCCAGTAAAATAAATTTCTTTTTTTTTTTTTTTCTCTCTTCTTCTCTCTCTCTCTCTTTCTTTCTTTCTCACCCTTTCCATCTTCTTGCGCTCTAGTCGACTAGCCGGCATTGATCCCGCTTATCACGATATTATCTCATCGGACGGCTCGTGCGTGTCAAGATAGGGATGTGTCCATCGCGCGCGATCATCTTTAGCGTCGCGCGCACACACACACACACACACGCGTGCCCGTGTCAGCCCACCCCCATCATCATTGATATGTACAATAAAACTAATAGAAGTTCGGTCGACATATCGCTATCGGCTTGTATCTGTCGATCGCCGTCCACTGGTTACAAATGGGAAAGTTTCGCCGCGCACGCGATTCCCGACACGATACAACTTATTATTCCGACGACTCGCGTGTACGCGCGTTCGCGCATTCACGTGTACGTCACGACTTTTAACGGATTTCTTTGCGAGTCCCCTCCCCCCCCCGATACGTGCACGCGCGTTTTTCGCGTGTGAACTTACTCCGCACTCGCGTGTATTTCTGCAAAACGACAGACAAATTTTTACAAGCGATATCGTACGGAGGAAAAAAAAAACAGGGGAAAAAATTTAGTTTTTCAGGCGGTTTTCTATCTCGCAGTTCAAGATCGTTGACGGTTTCGCCGATAGCAACCGGTGGTACTTTCTCGTATATCCGATGAAGCCTGTAACGCGTCGCGCGATTGACGTTTCCGTTGTTTAATAGAAACGTCGCGGCGTATCGAGTATCGCCACTTATGTCGTGTACTTTCTTCTATCATTAGATGTGATTAGCTATATACGTACGTGACACGTACGAATGAGCTATCAGTCGAGCTATCACGCGTAAATTACTGGAGAACGATGCGAGCGGCACAATGCGATCTCGTTGCGACTTGTTTGCGCAAAAATTTTTTTCCATTAATGTATCGTTTAACTCACTCAATTCTGTCCAACTCGCGAGAACCACCCAAGTCTATCGGCACCTGATTCGGCGATAAGAATTTATTCATCGACTCGATCGATCTACTTCTATTCGAAAGCTCGTAAAAACTTCCATTTCGACGTTTCGGCTACTCGGGAAAATGATTTATCGGCTTCGGCTACCGTGCGATGATTTTTTTATATTTTTTCCACACACCGTCATTACTCGCGCCCGAACGTTGAGGAAAACGCACGGCTACTTTTTTTTTCCTCTCTTTTTTTCCTTTCTTTCTTTCTGTTTCGATCGATATCGACAATCTGGTACTGCTAGTTTTTCTAGGCTAGCACGAAATCCCCTCGAACGTTACGCGCGTGTCATTCTGCACGTGACGCAAACGTAGCGCGCGGTATCGGGCCGATTTCTTGCGCGACAATAATTAATAGCGTCAAACGCGGCGTGAACAGCAGGAATCCGCTAAAGCCGCGTCGAATCGCGATTACATCAGCGGCCAACACGTGCGTCGCAAAGAAATTATCCTTGGATTACGTTCAGTAATTTTCATTAAGCGCGGAACTGCGGGCATGCCTGCGCCCGCCCGGCGTCAGGTTTTTGCAACTTTTTTGCCGTTTTCCGTCACCTCGTCGTCTTTTCGCGATGGACAATGTGAGCGCGACAGGTCTTATTGATTATTATTCTTTTTTTTTTTCTTCATATATTTTTTTTTCTTTTCTTTTAATCCTCCGGAGACAATGGAGAGGCAAGTCACGACTCGGGTATGGCCAACGGAAGGCTGTGTCAGTCAACCTGTCAACGCGCGATGATCACGATTGCGGTGCTAGAGCCTCTTCGTCTACGCGCTTCAACTTGTTGCTGGCAATTACGAGAAACAAAGCGAAATGGATATCCGAGAGTCGCAGAAGTACAAAGATTTCTACGAGCTTAAATGCAATTTAATACCGTCCGCAAAATATATCATCGTTCCACTGTGCGCCTCGCGATTCAGAACTCGGGGCACGGTTTGATAAAAGGCACTTAGGAATGCTACTTCAGCTGGTGGAAACTGCGTATAACAGCGGAGATATTAACCGCGGCGGAGAAAGGAAAAGAAACCGCGCGGAGTACCGGAAGTTCGTCCCTTTTTTTTTTTTTTTTTTTCTTTCGCTCGCGACGCAGCGGCGTCTCATCTCCAGCTCTGCCTCCGCGTGACGTTTCTTTTGCCGTGCAAACGGAGGCTAATAATTATTTTCACGCACTAACTCGTGTATACGTGCCCCGTGTTCGTGGGACGGTGGCGTGCATCGCGAAACCTCCCACGAAGCTTCAAATGCCAATAATTACACAGTTCGATGTTTGCAGAAACAACGCGGTGAGTCGCGATTCCGTTACACGTAAACTCGCGCGGTCTGAAAAAAAAAGAGAAAAGAAAAAAAAAAGTAGAAAAAGAAAAGAGGAAAAAGGGCCGAAGTCAAAGGGTTTCTCGCAATTTGCGACTTCTCCGACACGACTTGCTGTCCCCGAAGGATTCGTGTTCTTTATGGCCGCTTGCAACACGGGTTTCCTTCCACGAAGTCGTGCAAGGATACACGTAACGGATCGTTGTGCGCCTTAATGACACGTGTTTCGTTAAAGTTATGGCACCTAACGCCGCGCGTATTTAACCGCGATAGTCACGGCGTCACGCGTGAAACGTAGGAGAGTCGCCGGCAAAAAGTACGAGGTGCAGGTTCAACAAGTGGAGAAGCGATCGGTCGTGTGTGCGCGAACGTGTAATTAATACGAAATAAATGAAGGAGGATGTAAAGGCCGAATGAAAAGGTAAAGGGGGAGAGGAAGGGAGGGAATAAAAAGGTCTACCGTCAAACGTGCGTTTTCGTTGGACGTCTTAAACTCGACGTGGACTTTCTTAATATAAGTCGGACTTTCGCAAGCGATCGGTTTGCTGAAATCTCGCGGACGACTCGCGGCGGGCGCAGATCAGTCGTCCTTGAGGTGAACTCGCGTCGGCAAGTTCCTCGAGAAGAGAACCACGGTCGAGCGTAGAAGAATTCGCGCAAAACAGGCTCGAGGGGTTTCCGAGCGGCGGCAGCGGCCTTCCTGCCTCCCTCGTGCGAGGAATCCCTTCGCGGCGCATGGAACCCTCTGCACCCCGCCCCTCCGCCCCGACCCACCGCCCCGACCGAGAGATCTTTCAGGAAGATCACCGGCGGCGCACTCCGCGCGCTTCGTTCGGCGCTGAGCTCGCACCTGACTTGACCACGGCTGACGCCGCGCGCGGCTCGTATCGCGGATGATACCGGCTACGTCGTTGAATACCGCGCCGGACCTGCCAAGAGAAAGGAGAGGAGGAGAGGAAGAGAGAGTGGGTGGTGAAGAAGAAATAAGGGAGGGAGCAACACCCTTCGCAGGGCCAGCTTGCCAAGTGCACGCACACACCTTCGCTGCGCGCGAACACACGTATACACGCATGCATTATTTCAATGTTGGCAGTAATGTCTGTTATTAAGCGATGATAATGATTGGTATTATCGCGGGCTGGGAGCAGGACTGGTAGCAGCGGATATAAATCATCGTTACTTCCTCCTCGTGGCAGCGCCCGGGCTCCGCCGCGGCGCCGCGCGCGCTCGCCTCTCCATGCCAAGAAGCTGTAAATAACCCGGCGAGTCGCGCTGACGTTCGCACTCGCCAGGAGGTTTCCCCCGGGCCTACCCCGACGGTCATTTAGTTCGACGGCCGCGATTTTCCAGGACGCGGTGCCTGCACGCCGACGACTACCGCCGGCGGAAGCGACCGCCGGCTTCCGCTCCGAGACACGCACGCCTCGTTACCGCTCTCTCTTTCTCTTCGCTCGACATCGAGAGCCCGTGATATCGGGCCAGCATAAAGTGCGTTCGAAACGTCGCAGGCAGCGATTTTCTTCCTCTTTTTTTTGCTCTTTCCTTTCGCTTCTCAGTCGGCTGTAAATCACGGATCCGCCGAGCGTAAAAACCACCCCGCGTTCCCACAACGACCGGCCACCAGCGGGTTACCTTCTCGCCCGCGAAGCGTCACGCGATCTATCGGCGTCGTCTCCCCTCGCGGATCGTTCCGATTCGCGCGGTCGTCGCGGGGGAACGAGCGAGTCGCGATTCCCACGAAATCTTCGCGCCGGTGAACCCCCGTTTCAATTTCACGTCGTCTTTCCTCTCTTCCTCCCTTTTCGCCCGTAAATCATCATTCGGCGCCGGCGATCGAATTCACGATACCCGTGTACCCCTCGGTTCCTAGAACAACGGGAGGGGGAGGGAAGTGCGAGGAGAACTTCGTCAAGACGCGGCGTCTCTTCGGTCCGCGTGTGCGTGCGCTACTCAGGGCTCGTCTCGTCTAGCTTTTAGGCTCAGGTGGCTGGAAGGGCCTCCGACGCACGTACGTGGCCTAACGGTAAGGTCGACGCCGCTGGAGCGGCGGGGAGCAGAAGGGGGACGCGGCGGGTCACGCCCACGCGTATCTCGATCTAATAAATCCAACATTTCGCCGGTAAATCCGAACCCTCTCGGACGTGCACGGCCGCGGAGGGCACGGGGACGGGGGGGTTGAGACGCCGGGGGAAGTGGGCAGTGAAGACGCGCGTCTCATCCGACAGTACCTTGTCGTGACGATCTTTAATTTTTGCCTTCACTTGTGGAGCTTTATTTGCGAGCCGCAGCCGTTATATTACCTACCTATGCCGCCGAGACATCGATAGACGTACTCCGAGCATCTGTATCTAAATCATCGCTCGCGCGGGTGAATATAAATCCGTCGGGTCGCCAAAGAACTCGCCGCGAGAGGCCTCGGAGGAACAGGTCTTCGACGCGCAAAAGCCATACGGCGCAAACATATCAGTCGGACTTGTCGTCGAGCGAAGACAACTACGGTAATTACACTCAACTTTGAACTCTCCGGGCCTAGTGACTGGTTTATTATCCCGCGTCTTCCCAGGTAGCCTCGCCGTTCGATTTCCGAGAGAAAGAGAGAACCGCCACGCGGCCGGCGTCACGACGCAGTAAATCGGCTTTGTAATAATTACAACCTTTCGGCCGACAATGTCGTGGCGATTTTCTTGTTTGCTTTAGCTGCGCCTTGAATGCTGCGACAAGCTTGAGACCCGCCGGAACGATTGCGCCTAACCAAACGGCGATCCGAGAGAGAGTCGCTCTCGTGATACGAGAACTATAATTTGCCAAGATTTCTCTCTTCTTCGTCGAGAACGGTCGCGACCGATGCGTCGCGAGCCGTACGTCGCGCACGGGCTGCTTTATGGCCGCGATGCGGATTCCGCGTAGCCGGTTGTAAAGTTGCGAGAGGGGCCCTCGCGGGAAACCGTCGGTCCCGCGAGCGGATAACGAGGCGTCCCAGTTCGAAACTCTCGCGCGCCGCACGCGAGCGTCCGGCGTATCGGCCGGGTATCACCTCGCTTCTACGACTTTTCGCGGAAAGGCGATGGGAATAATCTTCGAACGGTCGGAGAGTCGACGGGACGGAAGGTACGAGAAATAAAAAGGGGAAGCTTCGTGTCGGGATCGGTGGGAATGCCGCGAAGAAATCTTAACGACGCCGGCACAACGATCGAATTATGCATTTCGCACGAAACACTCCGAGAAACAGACCCGTTTGTGATCCGCGGGACCTGAGAACTCTACACGCGCGCGTATCCTTCTTCCCGGGCGAAATTTTGTCCGACAGCGATCCCGCTTGAACGCCCGGATTTGTTCGGCAGTTCTTTTACGAGAGGCACGCTAGAGACTGTAGAACCTTTGAAAATAGCTGTGATTTGAATGCTTAAATACGTTTCGAAAATCGAAATAACTACGTGCATTACATATAATTTTCTTACCGCGGAAGTGAGCCGCACGCAGACGTATTGATTTATTGACGTATTTAGTCCACCTTACGTTCGATAAAAATTATTTATCGAGTTACCTCGATGGTGGCGGGAAGATACGGCCGTTGCGACGAATTACTCAATATCGAATCCCCGGGAATCTAGCCGCGCGCATTTGAAACGTCACGAGAGCACCCTTCCCACGTCCCTTCACCCACGTTGTAGGAGGCAGCATACCTGGGGCGTCCCAAAAGGACACCGAGGCTTCCGCCGGAGGTTACCGAACTTTGCGGTAGCGGACAAAAACCGTGGAATTTGCAAAAATGAACAATTATAGGAATCCAGAGTAGCCGTCTCGGGTGCCCTGCCGTTCCGCGTGTCTTTTTCTCCCTCGAGTTCCCTCTCCATACGGCGCGGCCCTTAGCCCTTGGTCTACTTCGCCGACGGCATGGGCACCTCGCGGGGAAGAAAGAGGACGAAAGGGGGAGGACGCATGCGCGGGTCGTTTGAAGTGGCGGCGTCTCCGTGCTTTTGCTCTCTCGGGTTTCTTACCGTCGCCTTCCTCTACCTTCTTCCCTCCACTGCGGCTCGCGACAGCCACGGCCGGCCCTTTCGGTATTCGTTTGTTTCATGGCGGCTTCCTTCGTGCCCGTTGACGATCCCTTCCCGCCGTTTCGTCTCTCTTTGATCCCTTCGCAGGCGCGAGCGATCTTCTTTCGCCTTCTCCGGATAAAACCCTCCTCGCGCCCGCTTCGGTGCCGTCCTCTTGCCTTCGTCGCTTCGGGGCCCTCGGCGTACAGCATAGTTGCGGCTTTGCTTCGGGTCCGGGCATCGTTTTACAACCTTGTCCAGCTTTCATGAGCAAGTGCGGACCTCCGAAGGTGCCTTCGTCTAGTCTTTATTCTCCAGTCTTTTTTATATTTATTTATTTTTATTTTTTTTTTATTTTTTAATTCAATCTTCCCATATTAGTTACGCAAATCGTTTCAAGTTCTCAAATCGACGCGAGCTGATTTTTGCAACGAGTCCACGGATTTGTACGTTACGCAGGTAAATACGCATTCATCGATGTAGATCATTTTTTGCACTCTATTCCGAGAGGCAGAGGATGGGTGACGCAATTTTTCCGCGTGACGTCGAGCTCAACCATGAGAATTTCCGCGAGGCGAGGCACGGCCTTGATCGATCAGCCGCATCCATCACTCGCGTCGGCGACACGTCGCTCTTATTTTCGAAGCACGCGCGAACGGGCGAGAGATCGCGCGACCGGGGGATTTTTTTTTTCGAAACTCGCGCGGCCGATCGTCGCTCGACCTCGACCTCGGAGGCATAAAGACGGGCCGGGAGAAAAGGAGCTAAAACCTGGCCGCGAGACGACGAGAGCCGCGCGAAGGAGAAGAAATTCAAGGAGACTGCTCGAGGAAAAGAACTCGCGCGGACATGCAATGGTCCCCAGGTAGACGACGCGGCCCGATTGTGAAAACGGAGAGAGTGTCTCATCGATCTCTCTCTTTCTCTCTCTCGTTCCCTTTCTACATTTTTCGCATTCCCCGAAGAGCGAGGATGCAGCGGGAATATGCAGGTCGACGTTCTTGCCGCTCGCGTGATTCGATCGGGGACTGAATCAAGATTTTCAGACGTTTCCGGCGATCTCCATTTCGTCTCGCGTTAGTTCTTTAACGTTAACGCTATTAGCAAATATTTATTTACTTAGTACGTTGAAGTAATTGATTTACAGCTTCGTAATAAGAATAATCTATTTCGATTAATTAGCTCTTTATTATAAATATCCAGAAACTTTCAATTAAAAAAGAACAAAGTGTGCGATTAATATAATTAATACGAGTTTCTTATCTTTTATAAGTACAAGATTTCTTAATAACGACGAGTATACCCACGTCAGCGCTCCGGCGAGACAACTCGTTGACCCTCTCGTGTGCTCGTCTCGCTGACGCTGCCTATGTCAACGGCAACGAGACGAGTGTGCGATGAAAAGGATAATTCTGCATTTCGTCGCAAGATCCCGCGTGACCGGCGACGGGATAGCGTCGCGTTAAATTTCGATCGGCCTGTCGCGTGCGTCGCTGAAAATATTTCGTCGCGATATCGGCAAGTTGGCTGTCAGGGCGCCGAGTTTCCGGCGGGAGTGATAAGATTATTCCTCGGCTATCGAGGAGTCCCCACGTCGCGGTCGTTCGTAAAAATCCCGTGAATCTCGGCCGCCTACGGGCGACGGTCGAGCTAGACGACGGGGGCGAGGGTTAAACTCCGCTGTAAAAGTCGAATAGAAGGCTCGCAGGCTCATTTCGCATTCGGGCTGCGCTTGCGCCAGTTGTCACCGCTGACACGTCGTACGTCAATCCGTTTCTGCACACAAAGCTGCGAGAGAATAAAAAGAACGGGGGCTGCCGCGGGTGCTCCCCCGGGGACGTCTCAATCGGCATCGCCGATCGATCGTCGATGTCTTCTTCTGCCCGTTTGCCTTCCAGATCTGCGCGACGGTCGGCCGCTCACAAAGACTCCGCTCGGCGGAATTCATCCTCGCACGCTTGCGCAAGCCGCTCGTTATTGCTCACGTTTCGCCGAGCGGCCGCGACCGTCGCGCGTGGGATCTCTCACGACGCCGGGACGGGTCCGCCGCGGATACAATAAGCTTCCGGTGGTTGCAAAGTCGGCGGAAGAAGTAAGCCGCGCGCTAATCGAACCGACGCGATTCCGCGGGCATCCTCGTAGCGCCGGATTACCGAGGTTTGTTTATCCAGCGAGTTACCTAACGCGGTAAGGATCTTTCCGCGTCTCTCCGTCTTCCAGCGTAAATCGTCAATCATTGCCGCGCACGATTGCCCCGAGGCAGCCCCGATACCGCGACCGGCTCCGGTTACGGCCGCGGAATGGAGCATTGCGCGGGTGGAATACCGCGTGTCACTTCATCGTACATAGTTGCACCATGATTATAACCTCGGACGGCGGCGGAAAGAAAGGATTTTAATGCCACGTCAAAATCAGCCACGCTCACAAGTTTGCCGATGCTATCGGCCAGCTGCCGCGGAGCTGAGTGTGTGCCCACCAAGCACGTACGGTACCCGAGGCCCCCGCACACACGCATCGCCCCGCGTTTTTTCTTTTTTATTTATGTAATCTCTAACTCTCATTTGCTGTTTCATGAAAGATGTAACATGTTGATGCGCGCGCGCCTACTATATCTCTAAGTAAGAAGGTGGAGGTCGGAGTGGATCGCCTTGGAGCCCGAGAGGCGCCCCGCCCACCGTCTCGTCTTTGCTGCGAGCCCTTTGCGTTTTGTATTCTTCCTCCAAAACCGTAGGGATCGGGGCCCCGAGTTAAGCCGGCCTCACACGGCCGAGAGATCCTTCCAAAATATCAGACCATAATACCAAACTAATTAAATTCCCTCCCTACGGAGAGAAATCTCCCGAAACCTGCTTCTGGCTCCTCGTTATTATATTTTATTTCTAGTATAATCAAAATTTGTATGCGCAGAAAATATTGAAATTAACTAAGTTTTCTTTCGCGCGATTAATTTTCTTATCGAATTTTATTCTTTGTTCTCGAGTTGTTCTTATCGTATCGAATTTTTCACAAAGAGCGCGGGTGAGAAAATTTTATCTGATTTAAATGTGCAGTCGCCTGAAAAAATCTCGATTTATATAAAATTAGCGGTGAATTTTTGATATATTCAGATTTGGTTTGTCGTTAACGTATATTTCTTTCTTTCCGTCGTAAAATAACGTGGGTAATGTTGTGAGCAAGGCTTAAAGGTCTATACCCTTACACCCCGGTATCATACCATTCGCGTTTGGGAGGTGCGCGTAAACCGCACCACGAACCGACCGCGATCCATTCAGCGCAAGATCTACAGAGCCTATCAGATACCCTTTGTCGATCGATCCTTTTTTGTAAATTGGTCCGCGGCAGGTACTATCGTGTTACCTTTTCGGAGGTATGCGCAATTATGACGAGGGTGGGACGCGCAACTCCAAATTGTGCCTAGACCGCGGCAGTACAAATATTACCCACCGCGACAACGATAATAATTGTTGGCGCACGCAAAAGGTATTTTCCGAACGTAAAAACTCTTTCCGAATTAGATATAAAATTTTTTTTACGTGACTGCTTTCATTTAATGCGAATATAATTCGTGATTTTTTTTATCGTAATTAATAATTTTGCAATTACTTATTTTTAATAATCAATACCTAGCTGAAAGAATAATATCGACACTTGTTTTTTTTTTTTTTTTTTCTCCGAGAAATCATTTACCGTATTCTTGCGCCGATCGTGTTTTCGTGGCAATTCGACATCGATTATATGCCAGGTGTAGCGTAGATCGGAAAAATCGCAGAACAGCGTCCGCGTTGAATATTGAGTTCGGCCAAAGCAGCGTCGGTTTCACGGATCGTTAATATCGCCGTTACGACACGGGGCTGGTAATGGTCGCGTGCAAAAACGCCTCGCCGAAGAGAACATTTAATTTGATATAATTCAGCGGCACTTTCGCGGGACACCGGACAGACGGGGGAAAAAGATTGACGATAGGACTCGATCGACATGTAACATCTCTCTGGGTGGTCCATTTTTCTTCTCTTACGCTTTCTTCCGATTACCGTCATTATCGGCAAAAAAAAAAAAAAAAAAAAAAAAAAGGGAAAGAAAAAAGTTACGGCGTAATAACGGTAACATCGCTTTCAAATCGCGCTTTATGTATTATTATTATTATTATACGTATACATATATCTATCTATATATACGACAAATAGATGATCGTTTTATCGTTTCGCGGCGCACTGGCAGTGCTACGAATATAGAGATACGAACGACCAAACGGTACCGACGATGTCGTTTCACTTATATCGTCACGCTCACGTAATATGTCAGGCGGCAAATGACGTCAGGGCAGCATGGCGTATGTCTTTGACCGATGCAATTTGTCTTACCTTGTACGCCGGGGCTCGGGGCGAGTTACTCTAGAAAATATCCGGGATGATAAAAATATCCTTAATTTATATTGCACCCCGTACGTGAATTTTTTCCCTGAGCCACCAGCGCTTCCTACCGCGCCCCCTCCCCCCACCGGTACCTTGAGAGCGACGCAACTTTTTCCGCTATAGCTTTGTGTAACTTTTCCCGGGAACGTTTCGCGGCGAGTCTACGCTATAGCCATATATAGCTCACAGACGCAGCCTTTTTACCTTCACGAATCTCAAATGCGTGCCTCCTTCGCGAATCGATACGCGTATCTGGTGAAACGAAATGTCGAGCGCATTTCGAAAGATTATTAGATTAGGTTCGTTCTGTTAAGCCGCTTGCCTGAAGAATTGATCGGTCCGAATTGCGCCGTGGAGTTGAATCGCTGCAGGAATTTTCGCAGTTAGCGCGCATCATCTTCTTTTCTTTTTCTTTTTTTTTTTCCTCTTTTGCTATTCTCCTTGTAGAACGTAAAGTGAAATCGCGTCGAGTTTTAACGTATAATCTTTAAGGGGGATGTGGGTATAGACGATGCTTCGAGCGGCCAGGCTCTTGCCAGCGATGACGGAGATCGATATCCGCGCGGTTGACGATTAGAACTTTCTTTCATTGCAACCCTTGCGCAGCAGCGTGGCGTGCGACGGCGAAACGAGGCCTCAGATTCTTTTGTTATTATTAACTCGTGCCGTACTAGGTCGATACACCGACTATACCAGACTTAGATACCGCGTGCCGATCTTCTGCGATTGACGGAATGTGCACGCGATGGGCGCAGATTTTTTGGGAAATCTGTACAGGCTTGAACTCCGCGGAGGAAACGCTATTCATTTACCGCGAGTAGTTATAAAAGAAAATATATATTAATAATAATAATCTACGTATTAAAATAGAAAATATTAAATATTATTTATAATATACTCTGTACCTCGCGAATCGTTACTTATCCAGGTTATCTTCATCGCATAAATACTTTGCACGTCCGCAAATTCTTATTTGATTCGCGCGATTATCACTCACTCGCGATGAGATCGCCGGTATGTAACACGAGGGGCAGCGTCAGAAGCAGAAAAAGACTGCCGAGAGAGGAGAGGAGCGCTCACAAAGGCAGGATGCCGCCGGCGTAGCGGCCTACGTACGGCTCGATAGCCCAACTTCGCTTTCATACTCGCATACTTGGCGTCGGCTCTCGTGCTATGTACGCGCGTATGTCCGATCCGACCGGCGGCGAGCTCGAAAGGGTTGAACGGAGAACCGGAGGCTTCGCGCAGCCGTTTTCTTCCCACCGAGTAGACTTCGCGCGATGCGTGCCCTTGTCGATAAAGCGGAATATCGCGGCTTTTGACGGCCGCAGCCGCCGCTAACCGTCCCACTCCCTTTCCCCAGATAATTTCGCTATTTTGTCAAGACCGACGCGACAGGTTGTACGCGGGATCCCTCGGAGAATCCTTCCTCCTCTCGGCAGTTCCCGACCCTTGCTCACCGGGCTTAGCCTAGCGGAACCGTAGAAACATACGGCGGCTGTGGGAAATAATGACAGCGCGCCCCCTTCGTCCGCCCGCCCTCCGACGGGTCTGACAAGCAGATCCGGAAGCGAGGCGAAAATTTTTCATCACGAAATCACCTCGTCTCCTGCGAGTCGCACGCCCCGCAGCCTATTCGGGGACCAGGGCCCGCCGACTTCCTGTCGAGTCGGTCAAGAGTCGCGCTCGAAGACTGCGCCCAGTCGACTGAACCGTGAAGTTGCGACCCGAAACGCCGAGGTCTCCACGCGAGACGGTGAGGGCACAGGCAGAATAAATGGGACCGGAAGAAAGGAGCTTTCTTTTTAGGGAAGCTTTCGAAGAAGCGCGCGCGAATCGAGAGCTCCCTTTTCGTGAGAATTCCTTCTAACGGTCGTTGATAGACGCCGGAAGAAAGCGATGTTAAAATAAATCCTCTCATCCTCAGTCACATTCATATCGATTTATTTTATATATATATAATACGATGCTTCCCTTTTCGCGGCGAGTAATCAATATACAATAAGTGTCAAACAACTAACTGGCGTGGAAATCGAAGGGAGATTCGCGACGAGAAGGAATACGTCTTCTTTCCTGCTGAGTACGCGGTATTAGATTACGAGGTGCATAAATATTCATGGGGTATCGGGCTCGAGGTGTAGGTGAGTCCGAAAGATGAGAGAGCGAGGCGGGCGCATCCGAGACTCGCGGAGAAAAGGACGGAGGGTAGCGCGAGGTAGAACGCAGCTAGACGTGAGAACGATAAAGCGAGACGGGGGGAGATGAAGAAAGGAGTAAGATTGAGAACGGGCGGGCAATATTAACGGGAAGTTTAATCGTCGGCTGGTCCGGTCTGTCAGCTCGGACGCGCGCCGGGTCAGTCGGGCCCCTGAGGTCAATTAGTGCTGCTCAACACCCCCTCCCTCCTCTCCCCGCCGGCATCCGAAAACGAGGCGAGTCTAACGCGCGTCTCCGCGCCGACCGCTGATGACGCGTCGATCTTTTCACTCCGCCACCGGCGCGGCAGGTGTCCCTCTTCATCGCGATCCACTTAATGCCAGTCCCGAAGGAGCGAGGTCTCTACCGGGCGAGCCTCGGTGCGCTTTCTACGTTTTTCCCGAACAGATCCTCCGGCGAGATTAACCGCTCCTCGCTCCGAATAGCAATGCCACTCGATAATGAAAAGCCTTCAATTACGGACAATTTTCGCCGAGTGGCCGAGTGGTCACGAAATTATTTTCGCCGGATGTGATAAGTATAGCGACAGATCGACCACGTCATAACCGATAACAGGATTAAATCTAAAGGGCTTTTAGGAGTTTGATAAAAACATTAATTATGTTATTTCGCGCGGCGATTAAATACATCGCAGTCGCCGAGCACGATGATAGAATGAGAGGCTGCTTGACGATAATTTTCGCGAAAACCGTAAGCGTCGAAGTAAACGATCTACCGCGATTCCAGCGGGGAGATGCAATCTCGGCTCTCCAGCGAGGCGTGATCGCGTTCCTCGTCGCGCAGCGGAGCTTCGTGCGTCGCGGCGCATCCACTGCGCGCTCCTTCTCGGAATTGTTTCTAATCGCCGATCGCCGGGGCGTCGATTTGACGCAATTCCTTCTCCTTGGCCTCCATGGCGAACCACCGTTTCGACTCTCCGCGGTCGAGGGGAAAAAACGCACGGCCGAGCGCGCGCATCGTATGAATTTCTTTTCGCTTCTTACCCGCGGCGTCCTAATCGAAAGCCGTCAAACAAATACAGCGACCACCGCACAATCGTCGCGTTCGCAATTCCGAACGTGGCCGCTTTTTGTTTACTCAAGATAATGGCCTGATAGCGAAAACGTCGCGATAAGATCCTCATTATCGCGCGAGAGGAAATAATTCGCATCCGCCACCAGCGAGTATCCTCGTTACGTAATTGATCTGAAAAAAAAAAAAAAAAAAACAAAAGTCCAATGCATTACCCTAATTCGGCGTCGCATGCCGATCGATCCGCAATTGCTGGGCGACCAGCGTTTTCCGCCTGCGAGGAGGAAACTCCCGCGTGTACGCGCGCGCGGAGGAACGCTCGTGTGCACGCACGCAGCGCGCGACTGCACACACGCTGCACCGCCGTGGCCTTCGGGCGTCATTCACTCGCAACGGCGGCCGTGCCGCCAGTCGCCATCCACTTTCATTATGTGCGCGCTCGCGCGCTCGTGCGTGCGCGCGCGCCTTTAATTACATTTTTGCATCGCAACCGCCGAGAGAAAGAAAGACGGGCCCGGCGAGGACCGCGGGAAGAGCGGGGAACAACCGCCGGCCGGAGGCAGAGGGAAGACGAGGACGGAGATACGCGCGCACGGGTGATCCACCTGAGAAATCCTTCCGCGGACGCGACGAAGAGAGGCCGGTCGAGGCAGGAAGAGTCGGACGATTGCGCGCGTTCTAATTTTATTACTTGGAAATCGGTGAGATCGAACGGGCGATCGATCCTCCGTGGCTCTCGATTTGTTCTCTTTTCTTTTCTCGTCTGTTTTCTTGTTTTTTTTTTCTTTTTTTTTCTTTTTCTTTTCTTTTTTTTATTTTCTTTTCCCTACACATGCAGGCTTAAATACGCAGGACGGTCGATGAACCGTACTCCGCGCGTCTATTTTACTCACATTAGACTCTCGCCGCGAGAGAGAAATGCTGCTCGCGTCTCGAAAACTGTCGTTACAAAAAGCGATACCGATATTTAAGCGCGATGATTACCTTCGCTACCGGATAATCAGGCTGCGCGAGGCTACATCGAACGATCGGAGTAAGTGATCACAAACACTAGATACGCGTTTAATTAATATTGATTGAAAGATTGAGAGAAGTAATCAACGTACCGTAAAGTTAAGATGTAATAAGGCAGCAGGGGGGAAGCCGGTCGATCGAGGCGCAGTATTCGCGCTACAAATTCGTTCGAAACAATCCGAACTTAAACACCGTGGAATATAAAATAAAAAAGAAGCCACGGCTGATATACGCCTTCCTCAAAATTTCGAAAGTTCGTAACCCGCTTTCGCGCTCTCCGCGATCGCGGAAATATTTTCAACCGGCGCGCAGTTCCCGTGCAAAACGCGATGATTAATCACCCGCGGTTGCACCAGCTGCGGGAAATTATCCCGAGCGATTCTTCGACAGTTCGTTAGTCGGCTACTTCGCGGAATCGGCCGCTTTTACCCGGCGACTTCCTTTCTCTTTACGCTTCGAGGCGGCGACCGCGCGCTTTTAATCGCGTCGCAACGAGAAAGATTAAAGAAAGAAAGACGGGGAGAGAAGGAAAGAGGCCGATCATCCTCTGGAGAAATTCCAAACCCCGGCTATCGATTATCGGCCGTGAGATCGACGCCTTGCTTTCCGGACTGATACGAAACACAGCTCTTCGCGCGAGCGAATGTATAACACGCGAAAATGATTAATTGACCGAGAGATGGCAAGTCCCGCGGTGTCGACGAGATGAATGCGAGAGACCCCTTCCTGCTCCGACTGTTCGTTCGGACAAGTGCATTCTTTGACTTGAGTATCTCGAAACGTTTCTCTCTCTTTTATTTTTATTTTATTTATTTTTTTACTTCCCAATGTACGCTGATAGGCAGATACGGCGACGGCAGCTAGCGAATGTGACTTTAGCGTCGTGTGCGTAGAGTTTCATATGTGCCGCATGTAATATACCGCGCCGGCCGGTTTGCCGAAGACTGATTTTTTTTCCCGTTCTTTCATCCCTTGCCTCTGCCGCTTAGGAATTTTTATATAAATTTTTAATAATATATTAATAATTTAAATGCAATAATTTATTTATTTTTTTTTCGACAATAAAATTAAAATTTTCAAACAGAAAAAAATTTGTGTCAAAGTACGAACGTGATGCGGATGCATTCAGGTTGAATACAGATATTATTATTAGAAAAGTGAGAGAGGCTATTGACTTCCGGTTGATCTATTGTTATTAGTGCGCACGTTCCTTTTCGGGACAGGATAATGCGTCATTAACCATCATTAATGATTATGCACGTGTGCTGCTTTGTGTTAAGTGCTTATTAACTCTAACTAGACGGCACTGCAGAAACGGGTATATTAAATTCATGTAATTTGCAGTTCTAGCGTGCCGCGATTGCCTGTGTCCGAGGTGCAATGTTAGAAAGTCTTACTCGTACCAAAAGATTCTTTTGTATCTCCAAAGTTTATCTTTCGCCATCCAGTTAGGATCGACAACGGTGTCAAATTCAAGAGAGTCCATGCAATTAATTCATACGATAATAACGCGTCAAACAGCAATAGATTAGCATTAAAATAATTAAATAATAAGATAAAAGATTTAAAAAAAAAAAAAACGCTTTACAGCTCAGTGGGATGTCGTGCCGCGTTAGAGTTGACCCTTTAGAAAATCCATACGGCGACTTGCAACCGCCACGTGCTGGTTCACACCTATGATATTTACGGCGAAAAAAAAAAAGAAAAAAGAAAAAAGCGAAACATCTGCGGAATCGACGGAATAAAAATCGAGCGACCGTGGATGGCGGTCGCGTGTCACATCGCGAGGCGCTCGCTCAGAGATGAGATCGGTCGGACGGTATGAATAATTGATAGGGCCCATCAGCCGGGCCGCGCGCGTTTTCCATTGATCACGGTATCCGGCGCCTCAATTTCGCGCGCGGCGGAGGCGCGAAGTTGAGGGGCAAGTCCTCCGGTCGCGATCGCCGATGGACGATCGGCCGTTCCATTGATCGCTGTTTACATTCGACCGTAAACAAGCCATTATGTAATCCCCTGCGAGTACACTCTCATACATAATTTACAAGCGCAGCCTCGCGTCCTTCTCCCACCGAACCGTGTGATGCTCACATCCGGCCGTCCCTCCGCGCGATTGCATTCTTCACCGGCGCGTCCTCGAACTGCCTGTACTACCCTTAAGGTTCTGTCACACCGTCCCCGAGATCTTTGGAAGAATTTATTACCTTCGCGTTTCGTCCTTCTCACTTCGCGAATTTCCGAACGCGCGAGCCTGTCGATTCATCTCTTAAAAAAATTTTTGAGTTTAAACGAGCTTTTGAATAATGTGCTTTTAGTTTTTATTTTTCTTCTTTATTTACTGAGAAGCGAAAAGAGACGTTTTAATTAATAGCATAGGTCTTAAAACAAGATATTTGAGCTGCACTCGCTCGACAATGCGCTACTATAAACATCTTTAAAATTATATTTGTTCCCAGTCTTTGCGACAGCGGAGCGCAAAACGGGAGGTGACAATCCTACATTGTTCTTTTGCTTGTCGAAACGGTTTAAATTCTTTTTTTTAATTTCTTTTATTGAATTTTTTTTTTTTATTGGCGGCAATGTTGCTGGTACCCGATGTACGGCTGCATGAAGGGTGACGTGCACACGCATGAGGCTACAGCTCGTCGAAGTGCGTGGCGGCGCCGTTTGACCGACGATCTGTTTCAGTGAAAAATAGCGAGCAAAGCCCTCACTCACGCGGCCCTGAAGTACTGCCCACCTGACGTCACACACCTGTTCTCTCTTTCTCTCTTTCTCCCTGCAGCTCGTCCTGAGAACCCACCCGGCCCCGACCCATTATAAGGTTTTCTCTCGTCGCTGCTATTTCGTACCGCGAGATTCGCGCCTCGTATAAGGCGATCCCCGGCAAGCCGATCTCGTTCCCTCTTCGATTTGTCGGCCTGCAATTCCTGACTATCGGGACCGCTCCGAGGTTCCCAAAGTAACACCGATACCAGCCTCGAAATTCAGGGACAGATAAATCTCGAAAGGGCAACTGGACGAATACTTAATTTTCCAAACAATTTTCGGTATCGGCGCATTATTATTTTATCGTTTCCGCCACGTTAAACTGCTCCAAGGTTGAAGCTTCCGAGATCCTTTCCGCGAGCGCGAGAAGTGTGAACGTGCATGCGAACGCACACGCGCGCGCGAGTATCGTTATCTGACGTTAATAATATCTATTCACCACATTTCGCGGCGCGGCGTACCGCTGAGTAATCGCGGTTCCTCGACTGGGTGACGGTGATGAACGCGACGATGACGACGGCGACGTGGACGACGACAACGGCGACGACACTCGGCACGACAGGCACGGGAGGCAACAATAATGCGGTGCCGCGCGCGGTGCCGTTGCGTAAGAGCGCGGTTGCGGATGCGACGCGTCAGAGGCTCCCTCGAGCGTGTCGGTCCATCTTAGCTCCGCGGGCAGAAGGTTTTTCACGTAATCACGGTGCCACCTACGTCTTCCACGGATTTTCCTCGTCGCAGCCTCCGCGGCCCTCGGCCGCGCTCCGAGGATGCGGCGGAGTCACGCCTGTCTTCCCTCGGCCTTCGCTCCTCCGTCTACCCGCCTCTTGTCGCTGCGAATTCTTTGTTGGGAAACTCGAGGAATTATTTCAGCCATCGTTACATTGTTTCTCTCCCGTGCAAAACATCGCTCGCAGCGCGAACGCGCCGCTCCGCTCCGCGAATGTGATTCATCTCGGGAACCTCGCCGCTTCTCGGGGGGCCCCGTCATGTGACTCGCGATATGTACTACCTTCGCAAAACGTTGCTCTGAACGATTTATTAAAGTGACCGTTAGGTAACAACGGTAGAGAGACGGTAGTCTCATTTGCGCGAGGTGCCACCATCTTTTAGGTGACTCGACTCAGCGAAAAAAAATTCCGACGGATAATGCGTACTTCACGACGTTACAATTTATATCGCTACTTGAGGAATCAAATGAGGGTGTTATCCGTTCATCGGACATATGAACGCGTCAATATCCCATCGGTAACAGTAAAATCCACTCGATCAGCTACCCGCAGCTTCGACGATATCGGCGTATCAAACCGGATGACCCATTTCTTCCTTTATATTAGCGCATGACGGTCGGATAATCGATTTAAAGAAAAAAAAAACTTTTTTTAAAGAAAAAAAAAGAAAAACCAAGCAGCACGTCGCTATCTCGCGCCGCAAAGCTCGAACGGCTACACCTGCCGGGACGATCTTTTCAGGCAACGTAGTCGCGTTTCACTCGATACGTTGGTAGCCGGTTCGGCCGAGATAGACAGCGTTATCAGGCCTAATAACGTGCGAGCGGGCGCGTTATTATTAACGACATTGCGTGTCATGGTGCCGGAGAACACGAACGGAGCACGTGGAAAGAGTACCAGTAGCTACAGGTGGTTCTGGAGAAGTGTGTGTTACATCTCCGTCTCGACTGCCGATCGCTCTCGTGTTCCTTTTTTTCCTTCACGTGAAGGCTTCATTTGCTCTTCGCATTTATATATTTAGTGACAACGTTATAACGCATTTTAAATCTTTCTTTTAAACGAGTTAATTAAAATAATGATAAATTTAAAAGAGATTTTTTTTTTAATTTGCTACGTTCGATTATAGATTGCAATTTTATTGAGTTCCGAATGACGAATGTAGAGAGAGAAAATGAAAAAAGAGACACGTGTTTGCAGCGATGAATATTTATGCCGAAATAATCAGTAGTAAACGTGTCGTTTATTGTGCGACTTCTGCGCGAAGGAAAAGTGTATTTTAGATCGTCGCTATGCATCGCGGTACGATGGTAGATCGCTTTTTGCACGCACGCACGCTCTGGAATAATTGTAAGTGAGACTTGTTAGATGCGGGATTCTCATTCTTGCGGGAATAACTCCCAAGCGTGGTTCTTAAAAGAAAAAGAAAAAGAAAAAACGGTAGAATAATGTGGCGGCATTGTATGCGGTATAAATTCCTGAATGACTGGAATCTCGGCGCGGTCATCGGATTCATCGAATGATGGAAAGCTACGAGAGCTAATACGCGCTCTTTCAGAAATCGCGTAGGATGCCAAGTCGTACGTGATACGACTCGTAACTGCTAGTGACTGATTAACGCATTGCCACCCTGATACGACTAATAGCTTAAAATCTTCGTCTCTATTAAATATTCCCTTTTTTTTTTTTTTTTTTATACTTGTAAATTTTAATTATCTTATATTTGTAAAATATAATATACTACTTAAAGTAAATTTTTTACAATATATAAATGTCAAAATAATGCAATAAGTTTGAAGAAATTAAGTTAAGAAAATAACAACGTTAATTAAGAAGTATTCTTTCGCAATAATTAATATATATTGAAATTTTCAAGTTTTTAATTACAGTAAATGCTCCAGAAATTCATAATTTAGTTCACTGAAACGCCAGCGGCGTCTCTAAAGTGGCCGACAAAGTTCGCCTCGCCGCGTTCTCAAAAATCGGTTTCCGTTGCCCGAAACGGCGTAATAAGTAGATCGCTGGAGCGGCGAGCGCGTTAATGAAGCGGTCGTCAGATTTCCGCGAAATAATGGATCCGCAAGAAGTCACACGTCTTCGGTGAACCGGCGTGTGCGTGGCGATCCCGCATACGTACACGCGCATGTACTCGGCTCCGAGAAGAAATTACGTAAGCGCGATTCCACTGCGACACGCGTAGTGCGTAATCCACGCCGTTTTGTCCTCCGTAGTTTCCTCGTCTTTCTATGGCCGGCCCTCGATCCAAATCGACGACACGCGGAGCGGAGGCGTGTAGCTCGTACGTGTACGAGCGCGCTCGTGTGCGCGCAAATGCGCGCGATTACGTAAGGTCGCGAACGAACGGCATATCCGGCCCTTTTGACTCGTCGGATAGGAAGGACCGGAAGTCCTTTGACCGACTGGCAATTTCGCAGCGCGCGTTCGAAAGGACTGATTAACGGCGCCGCGCCGGTCCGCGTCGCGGTTGAATTGGAAAATTTGATTGCGGCTACGCAGTCGCACGCGTGTTCCAATTTAGCTATCTATCGCTTAACGGGATCGTCGGAAAGTTTATTAGCCGCCTCTCGTTAGCGGTAATGCTTTAATTTCTTATCGTTGAATGCCCCGGCGCGATATTCCTTTTGAGATAGGCCTCGGATTATCGAAGATTAATGCAGGAAGAACCCGAACGCATCTCTATCGACGAGATCGAACCGCGCGCTACGCATAACCCACTCGCCTTCCAGCGCGCAACGGTGCATTTGCGCGTCACTTCCTGCCGGCCGATCCGCGCCGGCGGAAAGCAGATCATCATTTATCTCGTTATGATTTCCGCGGGGATCGACGGAGGCGCGCTCGGCCCGCGAAACTCTTGCGATCGCTCGTAAGCGGGTTCACTTCCCGCCGTAACTTTCGAACTTTGTCGTTTGTCGCACCTTGCTACGCGCGAGGCAAGCAATCTCGGCTGGTCACCCAGCATCCGGCATTGAATAAACGACCATCAGCGGTCACCCGTGGATATCTTAAGATTTCAGATAATGCCGTGACGTTAAACGCGAAGTTTCTTAACAATAACCCGTACGACTTGACGGTTTTATGCCGCGCGCTCGATATTGCAATCGTCGATTAACATATTCGCCGGCAAGAAAGTGAGAGCCGACGTTGTATATTGCGAGCGCGAGATATTAATGTCGCTAATGAATAACGCGTGGCACCGGTCGCGCGCGGAAAAATGCGAATGATGAACGGACGCGACATCGTCTATTGTAGGTACATCCGTCGCAGTAAAGTGCACGCGCGTTATTTATTACGTAAGCGCCAGTCGAGTCCTACCTATTAATCTCGGCTTACTTGTAATTAACGAGCAGCGTTCCGCCGGTAATCTTTTTTTTTTTTTTCCTTTCTTTTTTTTCATTTTTTTTTTCCTCGCTCGTCTCATTCTTGTTCCTCGCGCTGAATCGCGGCTCTGATATAAAACGCACACAGGCGGAAAGATTATTATGTATAACATAGTAAGATATTTGCGCCGAGAGACCGACAAATGCAAAGTATTATGCAAATCGCTGCACGAGTCATGGAAGTGACCTACTATTGACGGGTGGTGTTTAGCGCAGGGAGAGGAAAAAAAAAAAAAACCAAAAAAAAAAAGTTGATTTTGAAACATCATCGTCGCTCTTGCTCGCTTTTCATGCGCACTTTATTGACGCGTGGAAGTAACGCCGACGAAGAGGCAATAAAATATTAGCTAATAATGTAACGACGGAAACAATTATGCACTTGCTTTTTTTTTTCTTTCCGCCTCGAGCGTGTTTTACGTGTAATCAATATTGCAATTTAAAAATAAAAATTGTTGCGAAGCTTTGCGTATTATCGGAGGCTCGTTCTCGGCCGATAATGACTTCTGATTTTCGCACGCCTGATTTAAGAATGTAAGTTGGTTGATTGATTTTATTAATACGTTAATTTTGCTGGAACTGACAATGTTGATAATTTTTTAACGTGTGTTTAAGAATAATTTTTTATTGGGAAGTGTGATAACGTGAGAGAGAGGGAGAAAGACACGGCGTTCCTCGCGCAAGTCGGTGACATTCTAAGGCAGCGTTTTATCGATTCGCATAATACTTTCGATCGCGGCGCAATGCATCGCGATACTGACCAAATACATTCGCCTTCTTCAGTGCCTTTTACGGATCGATGTCGGCGTCCGCTCGACTAGACGATCAGTCGATCGCGATAAAGCGAATTTTTCGCATCTATCCACGGCGGCCTGGCATAAATCGCGCTCGGACGGTTAATTAAACCGTTGGCTATCGCGACGATTAATCTATCGACATTTCCTCCTGGCCACTTGGCTTCTTCATTCTCCAGATCTGCTTCTTTTTTTTTTTTTTTTCTTTTTCTTTTTCTTTTTCTTATCTTTACTACCGCGTGTCGTATCCGTCTCTCCTTTTCCGCGCAAGGATCAACATATACGCTCAATTAATGATAACTCGTACAAATAATTGACCCGTGACAGATGACTGGACAATAATCGCGTGGCAAACAATTATTACGATAATGGACGATTCCGACTCCCGTCGTGTAAAGAAGAAGAGCGAGGTGACGCGTATCGACCATATCGCGGCTCGAGGTGTATACCCACACGCGCCGGGACATGTGTGTGGAAGCGTAGAGACGCGGCCAGGAGGTAAGATCCTTCATTCGATCTTCGCCGACTCGCGTCTCGAAGCCCGGGCCCTCTCTCTCACTCTCTCTCTTTCTTTCTCTCGCACATGTGCGCGCCGGCATGTCGAGCCGTGAATATTTATGACCGACCTCTCGCTGCCGCGATCGCGGCCTATCCGCGCCCGACGCGCCGAGAAATCCGTCGCATTCTGGAAAAAGAGATACGTACACCGCGGATCGTTCTGATTTATAGTCGTGCGAATCCGCGCTCGGCGGCCTGCGCCGCTCGAGTCGGCCGCCCGGATACGCGACGCGATTTCCGTTGCGCGCGCGTTTCTGATCGATAACCGGGATTGAACGCGATGAAATATATAGAGGAGCGTGACGGAGGCAACGCGGAATAAATCGCGAGTGTCTTAAAACCCGTAGAATTTTTTCTTAGCGGCGGATAAACGCCTCGGTTCTCGCGGCTTCATCCGTCCTCGTCCGCGAAGGAACGCCTGCGATTTTAAACGCGCGCCTGCCGAGAGGAACTCGCGGCGAAACTAGACGTGACTCCTCGCGACAAGACGCGCGCGTAATCGACGGGATAACGGCGGCCGTTTCGCGGGATGCCGCGTGAATCACACCGCATCGCTTCCCACTCCGTAATCGTCCATTGACTACTCCACGTGCAATTGCGTGCCCTCCCTCCTCCGCCCTCGCCGCCGTAATTTAATGCACGCTCTACATTCGCGCGGTCAATATCAATTCCCCGTGAATCCACTCTGAGACATCTCTTCTTGGATATTAATTAACTCACGCGACGCGGAAAATAGAGATAAAGGCCTTATCACCGATTTCCACGGTAGTTTCGCAATACCAATTAAAGCGGCGTCATTAATCATTGATTGAGTCAAAATATTATAATGCGATTTCGATAAACGCGTAACGTTACTTCGCTTCGTGTAGAATAATCGGAACAAGCGGGACCGTTTAACGTCGGAGCATCGCAATTATAATGCAAATTCTGTATTTATTGTGTTGAGAATGTCGAAGAAAATCCGAGCGCGTCCAGCGGACGGAGCCGCGTACGCGCTGAACAAAAGGCAGGCCGTGGAAATATGTGGCTGGCCGGCGTGCGAAGGAAACAAACTGCCGGCCTAATGTGTGCCGGGATACCAACACGACGCGTTGATTTATATAAGCGAATCGATTGGATCAGTGCCGCTCAATCGACGTTACACGGGGCCGCGTTAGATCGGTATCGAGTAGCCCGCGATGCAATTTACACGTTTCTCTTGCAATTTCCCTTCCTCTCGACTTTTCTCCCGTTCCCGCTCAATCTTTCCCGCTGCAACTCCGTCCGCGGACTTTTATGCAATTTGCGCCGCCGGCTTTTTCGCCGCGCCGCGCGCCTCCAAACCGGTATAATCGTGGATTATAATTATATTTCTAACAAACTCGTTAGTTAGCAATAATAATAATAATCGTAATGATAATAACATGCATTAACAGATTTGAACCGCGTGGAAAAAGAAAAGAAAAAAAATAAATAAAAAAATCGATAGCGTGTATTTTGGAGCGAACGTCCGGGGCGGCGTTGAGTGATATAATAATTCGCCGAGGCGCGTTAGGAATATTATTTTATTAGAACGAGCGCGATGAAAAAAATCGCGGCCACGGGGAGAGGGAGAATCCTGCAGGGTCGAAAAAGTGGCGCGCTGCTAAATGCCGTTAAATCACACGACGTTGAAACAGGAATTTCAAGTTCCGAGTGCCGCGAACGCCTGCCTTCGCTCGGCGTAGAGCGCGCGCGTTGGAAAATTATGCGAAAGATGAAGGCACTGACAGGTTTCGTTATCGTTCGCGTTTTTCCGCTCCCGCCGGTCTCCACCCCTCCTCCCTCTCGGCCGATCATCGAGTATCGCCGGAGTCGGGAATGACTTCGGCTCGAGCGTGCTCTATTTTGGTCACTATAAGAGAACACTCGCATTATCTTACTGCTAGGTGTATCTTTTGTTAAGTCCGCTGAATAAAGCATAGCCGTAGTGACGGAAGAGTATCGATTCGGCGTCGCGGTAACGTCGGGCTATATACGCGCCGGCCGCGCCGCTTCCATCTAAAACGCCGATTTCCATTCAGGGGAATAAAATATTCTTCAATTGATATTCGCGCAATTTCGCAATAATCTCCGGCGAAAACGATAAACACGCGTAAACGACGAAAAGCGTAGGTATCGCCGAGCCGATTGTTTTATTAAAATTGTATTAAAATAACGCGTACGCTCGAAGGTAAATTTTTTTTTTTACGCGCCGAGTATCGGACCGCCTTTATGAGCGGCGACGAGAACCCGGCGATCTGATAACACGGCGGGGAAATTGTGCGAGAACAAGCGATGCGTCGTGCTCCTCTTTCGACCGGGTGAAAGCCCGGTCCTCGCGAGAAGGCGAAACACCACGCCTACGTACTTCGGGTACACGCGAGCTCGCTCCTTTTCTACTTTGTTGTTGCGGCACTTCCTCGTTCCGTTGCGAGCGGATATGAACTTTTACTTAGGTAAAAGCAGCGTCTCGTACGCCGGTATATGTCCATTCTCAATCCGATAAATCCCCCGGCAAAAGAAGGATTACCTACTTACCCCGCGACGATTCTCTCATTAGAAAGCGGGATATAAACGGGCTGATCGGCCGAGCGCCGACGTCAGCTGTTTCTTTCAGAATTTATTAAAGACGCAGCGGAATTTTCGGATCCGACGAGGCGAGAGAAAAATCGAAACCACCGCCGTCCGCTCGCTCGCGGAAACTGATTGCGTGGGTAACGGTAAAGTAAAGTCGCGTGGTGGCCTTTTCTTACGACTTCCATAATTTATCGGCAACAAAGTAATTTGGTTTTGATGAGCTGTGGTATTTAGAATAGAGATTTATCTTACGCGACGCTCTCTGAAAACGCCGCGGCTCGATGGAGGCACAAAGAGGCAGGGTACCGGCAAAGATTCGACGTATCGCAGACGCGGGTTTAACGAGCTATTAACAGACACTTGCTTAATTACGAGCTGCCAATAATGCTAGGAATAACAGTGAACGTTAACGACTCAATAGTACACCGAGAGAATTTGCGGTCTTGGCTCGAAACGGGCAGCAGTGTCGGTACCAGTTTCCTAGATTAACTTTTACGGTCTTCAACCATTAATGCGTACGCATCCCTCTTCGAGAATTTGTCAATTCAGACTTTTCATTCTTATGGAATCGATAAAGCAAGATATACATTTTACGGATAAACCGGATTATTAAAAAAAAATTACATTATGAATTATCTGGCTCCGGATTCTTTTAGTTTTATTTTCCAACGTAAAAACAAGCGTGAATCTTGCCTGTTTTGAGTAAACGGTGTCGATAATTTTTATTTTTATCACCTAATAACGGCGGTTTTTGCCACATTTACGTCCTAATAGAAAATTAGTATCGTCTTACTGCGGCAGTTTTGGGTACTGGCGGGGCCGCAGGACTGCGCCTAAGCACGAAAAGCGAATAGCAGTATATAACGTCTATAGGTATATAGGATGTGTCGAGGTACGCCCACAATGGTCCTGCCAGTGTTTCTCAATTCGTATCTTTCTCAGCTTTACACTGATATCATGGGCACTCGGCGATCGTTGGAACACCAAACCTCGACTCGTCGTCTATTAAATCGTCTTTTTACTCGAGAATTACATCGACTTGACGTTTTTCCCCAAACTCGACTTCGCTACAATATTCCGCACTTATTCTGTTAATATTAAAAAAAAGGAAAAAGAAAAAGAAAAACATGTGATCTAAATTACTAATCTGCAACTTCAACAACTCAATCAATAAGTAATTACACATGTCTCATTTGATCTGTCCAGTCTGCAATTAGCTGCCTGCAATCTTCCATATTATTTCATTACGCGATGAATTATGAGCGTTGAGATTATGCTGGAAATGTTGTTTAATCACCAATGTAAATAATGAATATTTTCCATACAACGTTAGTGCCTATCTCTTATCGCGATCAAGTGGAAAACTAGCGGAAATTAAGTTTCGCATCTTTGTTGCAGAAATTTCCATTCATAAATTTATTCATACGTGCGATTTTTATTGTCTGCCCGGTCGGTCGGAATATTTTTTATACGTCGGCGCGATCGTTTATAAAAATTCGCGCCCGAATATAATTTGTAACATTCACGTGGACGGCATTACATGAACGCACGTACAGCGTGTCGTATAAGAATCTCATTTAAAAGAGCAATATATTGGCGGCGAAGCAATTAATATAGCAATTAACACGGAAAGTTTGTGATTCCTCATCAGATAGGCCGAAAGCGTTAAGTACCACTGTGCTGTGAATTTACCGGGGGGGAGGTCTTGATGCACAGCCTGATTTTTGGCAAGAAGGGACCTCCTCCTTCGTCATCGGTACGAGTTTTAATGCGTTTTACGGCCCCGACTAAAAACCCATTAAGGGCCCGTCGGCGGGTGGGAGGACAAATGCCCCCTCCCTCAAGGACGCGCTGAAAATTATTTCCTCTCTCTCTCCTTCCCCCGCCGCGGAGAATGAAACTTCGCACTTGGAACCCGGCTCTTAGCGATCCCAGCTGACGTTCCGAACTTACGTCCCCCTCGTGCTCTTCGTTTTCCGAGGGAAATAAAGGATGGAATTTAAATTGCGACAGCCGGCTCTTAAAAGACTAACGAGAAAAACGTTACTCGCGCGAGGTTTCTAATGAAGTTGCCGAACACCGATTACAATTTCGTATACCGGACTTATCAAAAGCTGTTGCGCTCGCACTCGGTCGTGGAATCCAAATTCGTTATCTTAATATCGTATCTTTGATGTATCGTTATCTGGAATTTAATACCGTTTCTTAACATTGACTACATTAATTTAGTTTAATAAATAAATAATCTTGATTCCACGCAGATAAAAAAATAAAAAAATAAAAATAAATAAATAAAAAAATGCGACGAACGAACTTAGATCGCGGCGGATGTACGGTTATCAGCCTTCAATCAACGGTGCCGGCTGATACCCGCACTTTACATTCTTTTAAATTCTCGTGGAAATATCAGTTGCGTGTCCGACTACGCAGATCGCACGCACGAAACTACGCCAGCCCGCGCTGCGGGCGAAGATCTTTCGAATCGGTTACCGCAAAGTATATTATTATTAGCATCGTGTCGATTAACATTAAACGCAGCTTGAATTCCCGATTTTAATGAAAAGCTGTAACTAACACAATGTGTTTTTGTAATTATTAACTGATAACGGATGATGCACGTAAGGTAAATGCATTTTGCTGGTGCTCGCTTGTGCTAAACGCGCATTAAACATAAATTTATTCGATCTGAATGCACGGCGAGTAAGGCAAAACAAATGTATGGAGTGTTACATTGCACGTACGAGGCTTATTCGCATAACGCCTATCGCCGCTGATAATCGCGAGGCGATACTACGGATTTTATTCAGAAATTTTTTGAAACGTATAAGAGAGAAGAAAAAAAAAAAACGTTGCCTAGAATGTTATTACACTTTGTGTATATTATAATAATTACACCGCGGTTTAGATTGATATGATCTAGCTAATGAGATGCTTAGGCTTCGCCAAAGCGCAATTATTATATTTTGCGATCGGCGTACGTGGAATTATTAGTGAAATATCATAGCCAGCTTCTGATTCGTAGCGACAAGTCTCATATTTTTGATATTATAGATTCGGAATATCGTTCGGAGTATCTAAGATCTTAATTGGACATTTTACGAAAAATACAAGGCGAAACCTTCTGCGTATATGCAAATAAGGACATCGACGATAACGTCTTTAATTCGAAAAACGTAATGAAATAATTATTTAAGAAATTTTGATTATTAATTTTGACTTTATTACGCTACTTTTTAATCGTCGAATTTTATGTACTATTTGTATGTATCACGATGATACCTTCAATCACGTTTATCTCTGCGATACGTCTATCGTCTTCCTCCGCGCAAACCAGTCTGAAATTATCTTTTTAATTTCTCCGGCGCATTGAAAAGCGTCATCCAGTAAGAACCGCCTTTTTAATCTCTAGCTCTTTTGATTGAGGAGGGTGGGGGAGAGGAGGAGATGATGAGCATGGGACACCACGCTCGTGACGGCGCGTTTGGCGTTAAATATCGTTCTCCCTGCGTTTATTAAATGTGTCGTCGCAACCTAAATACGGCGCGATTGTTCGACGCCCGCGTTAACTAAACGCGCAACGAACACGAATTAAAAAAAAAAACTTTTAGCGAAGACCTTTGATGATCGGTCGCTGCGAACGGATTTTTCGCTCCTAAAGAGACACCGGGCGAGAAGAACTCGCGCTTTCATTAACATGAAATCGAACTGCCGACTATCGATTCTATTATCGTCAAGAATTACGTACACCTCTTGAATTATACATAGTCCCGCTCCACCCTTCGGTCGTGCCACAGCGCGCGTTGCACTACGCCACGCCGAACGGACGCACACGAGAGCACCGGGCGAGAGCAAAAAAAAAAGAGGGGGGGGGGCAGGCAGGCAGGCAGGTAGGTAAGAGAAGGTGCACGGTATTGATGTATAAAACGTGCATATTTACGAAGCCTGTTTTCACGGATGTGAACACCCGGTATGCGCGCGCGGGGCTACACGGGAAGAGGGAACAGGGTGGCCGCGACGGCGGCGAGGGGCCCGGCGCGGAGGACCCCGCGCGCCGCATCGCGCGGCAACGCCATTTATTTATTTTACCCCGGCGGACGGAGCCAGAGAGAACTCGTTTGCGGCGCGCGGATGCAGCACGCCCCGCACGTCCGCGCGCGGTGTATATTTAACGGGGGGAGGAGGAGAAAGGGGGAGCCGCTCGCGTACGTGCGATGCGGAAAGCGCCGCGCGCGGATCAGTAATGGACGGCGGCCGCCGGCGGCGAAAGGGGGGCACGGCCGCTACCGTTCGCCAATTTTTCCGGGGCCCGGAACGCGAGGCGCGCGCGAGATTGCCGGCTGCGGATCCGCGAGATTGCCGGGACGGCGCGCCCCTTCTGGGGCCATATCCGTCCGAAGGGGAAGGAGATCGCGACGGGTTTCCACCATCGCGGAAAGGTATTACGGCGAAACGGATACTTTGTCGATGACGGCGTAGCTGGGATCAACGTCGGATCGCCTAAGTACCGAGATAGGCTCGCGCCTCGGCTAATTGCGCGTGTGAGACCTCGGTCCGTCGATTAACCTTAACCGTAGCTAACTAAACCCTCCCTTATCCTTTACATTACGCGGGGCTGTATTTAGGAAAAGCGGACTTTGAAACGCTAAGTGTATCGATGAAACTGGTTCTAGACGTGGACTTTACGGAAAGCTGAATCAGAGAGAAAGAGAGAGAGAAAGAACAATAGCTTCGGATTGTTACACAAGATTCCGATGTGAAACACTAAATTAATCAAAGCCAACAGTTACTATTATCGTTACGTCGGGAAATAATGCATCATTTTATCGGAGCCTGAGGCTCCGGCCGCCGTAATAGATAACTCGCAAATGATTTGGCATAAATCTCGCTTTCGATTATACTACGTGATAAAAATTTAAAGATATTTAATTCTCCGTCTAATAAAGCAATTCTGTTACTTACACGTGGTCAGTAACTGTGCATTAATATGTACGCGCGACGAGTCTTTTCCCACGTGATAAGTTGTACTTGCGCATGATAATATTTTCACATAAAGTCACAATAGGTGCATTACTCACTTACATTATTATAATATTCATAAACGCATATAATTATCAGAAATTTAGACGAGAAAAGGAGGGTCGCGCTCAAGGAAACAGCATCAAATATAGCGACACTATTCATATATACTTTTCTACTATTCTTTTCATATCACAGAGTGATAAATTGATTAGATTAATTACGTGATTAATTTCTTGACACCAGCTGTTTCGTAATCGCGGTGATAGTCTCGCGTTCGCTTCACCCGTGCACCGTTTATCGCGATAAAAAAAAAAAGAAACGACGCTGATCGACAAGGGAAATTTCGGAGCACGCGAAATACAAAAGAGGAAGCTACGAAATCCCGATCGGCGATTCAATAAAATAATAGCGATGTGTCTCAGCGTGCGCCACGGACAGCAGGGACACCGCGCTACGATCGTACGAAGCCGCGCGCGGTTGGCTTTGATCCGTCTTCGTCTCGCGTGCGATAACTATTCATAAGCAAACGTTACACCGAAAACGACGTTACGCCGGCCCCGCGGTAACCGTGTTTCTGTCACACAGTGACGACAAGCCACTTAAAACGTGCGCCCTCTCTCTCCCCCTCGTGTCGGCCCCCGCTCGGGGAGGGGGGGGGCCCTTCTTGCATCCCGCGGAGAAACGCCCGGGCGAAACGCGAGAGTAAACTAGATATTAATGCGGACGCGTCGGACGTCGGGAGGGGGAGTGGACCATTATGAATTACTCGCGCATGTATATGTATGAGTGGCGGCCCTATGCATATTCATAAAATAATCCTCTTGACCCCGCGAGATCGGAGGCAGATTGTCGGTGTAACGCTGAAAGTGCTCCGAGGGCGGCGGGCGAATCAAGATGCGGCCGTCGCATTGAAGGATGCGCGTTTCCTACGCCGCTGGACGTGCACGATTCTCACCGAGCTGCGTACCCTCGCGATCGTTGCACCTGTGGTGGGCGGCAAGTGGGCATAAGTAAAACTGCCGAACGAAAGAAGGGTCCCCCCGAACGACCGGGTCGTATTTTCGCGATCGAAAGCGGGTGAACGCGAGTTCCGCCGCGGAATAAAATACTCGAGGTTCAACTACCGCCGATCGATGCGAGCCCGGCGGACTCCGCTAGGCGAGGAGACGAAACTTTCCGAGGCGCGAATTCGCAAAACAGATGTACGAAGCGAGCAATCTCGAGAGAAGGCCGGGGACGAGTCTACGGGGACTTTTTAACGTTTGCGCCGCGGTACAAATCGCTTTCCTTAACTCAATTACAATGCCCCCGCTTTTAATGACGCCTGTAATTACAGCGGCAATGTCAAAGTTAATTAAAGTTGTCGGATCGCTATCTCACTTTCATGTCGAGGCCCACGTAGCGCAACGGCGTTTTCCAGTCATCGCCGCGCCGGAACCTTGCATTCGGCCGAGTGTATTTAACCTCTCGACGCGTATCGAGAACCGGAATGAATTCGTATCCCCCGCCTGATTACCGCAAAAGTTCAGAAACAATAGCCCGCTGAGATACCGCGATTCTGTTTGCGTTCCCTTCGAACGATTTAATTATCGTCCCAAAGTGAAGAATTAACTTGCACATTTTTAATTAGTTTTCAATTGGTTTATTTGCCCTTAGGAATGTGACATCGACGTCAACCGTGATACTCAGATCGCCTCCCCCTTCCTCTCGCGACGCGAGTTCGAACTCGTTAGACCTTATCGCGTGGAATCTTTATGATCTGGCCGGCGAAGGATGTTACATCCGCGGCCTCGTTCTTCCTTTTGCGCTTTTCGAAATTTGATTTGATTCTGCAAAACTGCGACGGATAACTAATCACCGATCGGAGGGGGAAGACTCGCGCGGAAAATAAAACGCGGCGATAATGATTTATATCCACCGCGAATATTAATAACGTTAAGGACGCGAGATCAGAAACCGATGCGACGGATGCGCCGGCTGGTTATTTTCCGCGTGTTTCGCGGCGTTAACGCGAAACGTTCACTGCGCGGAATTCCATTACGGCGATAATTACGCGACTCATAAATTTGCCGCGAGCCGGAACAAATCGAGACGGGTGTCATACCGGCGGGGCCTTTCGCAGTTCATAAATTACGGATTAACGAGCTGCCGATGTTTGCGGATCGTAACGGCCGGGAGGGACTCTCGAAACGGCCGCAGCCGCCGTTACCCGCGTAATTCTGCCTTGCGTCGAAATTAAAAACTCCCGGCTGCTTAACGACGGCGCGTTAACGACCACAAAATTCCCACGTTAATGCGCGCAACGGGCGAAAGAATATTCCGCTTCCGCGTCATCCCGCGGCTGCATGGCAGATCTGGCGCGATATACCGCGCCGACCGGTTGCGCCGCGGATAATTATCAAAGTCGTAAGGGCAACCGGCTGCTAATGAGGCCGCCTCGTTACGATCTGTCGATTAAAATCGTGTCTGCTCGCGCTGGCCGCGTGCGTCCAGTTTGCGCTGCCTGTGTTCATTGATATCGCGCCGCGGCAAAGTGGGAAGAAACGAGTTCCTACGAGCTCCGACCGTGAACCTATCTTTTCACAACAACGTTACTCGCGTGAAGGCCGTTCGCGCCGATAAAAAGACCCAAGTGTCTTCGACGCAGAATTCGTCAATCATTTAAATTTAATATCCGAGCCTTTCTAACAATTTTTTTTTTAATATTGGTAGCGGCGACAAAAAAAAAAATATATATAT
Organism: Cardiocondyla obscurior; assembly: GCF_019399895.1. Lineage (NCBI taxonomy): Eukaryota > Metazoa > Arthropoda > Insecta > Hymenoptera > Formicidae > Cardiocondyla > Cardiocondyla obscurior. The sequence goes on along the minus strand of NC_091871.1, from coordinate 6,424,118 downwards.
ATATATAAATAAAAAAATAAAAATACAAGCTAACGGATAACAAAGCGCGAGAAGGGACATAAAAATGCGCTTCCATAAACGTCGCTAGAACGCAAAGTGAGAAGGCGAAGGAAAACGTGCGGGATGTCGGAAAGGGGGGGACCGTTTTACGGCCGGCGCGGTGCGGCTTTCCGTGCCGCGATTTTACGTCCCGCGACCGCTCGTTCTCGCGGCGGCGTAAAAATCTTGGGATACCTTTACCGCTCGTAGCAACGGGGGCAAACTTTACGATTTCGCTCCTTCTCCGCGTTCCAGCTCGCGCGGCACCGCCCCGTTCCGCGCGGCGCGGCCGGCTCGTAAGCACCGGAGGTGGAAGACACCTGATCGTCGTCGTAATAGCGGAGGCGCGCTGCGGACGAGCGGGCGCAGCTCGTGAAAAGTAGCTCGAAACGAGCCGCTCGCTCCCTGCCGTACTCCATCGCGCGGAATTAACGACCGCGGGCCTGGAAATTGCCGCGCTCGGCCTGCTACGAGCGCACGAAGTCACGCCGAGAATTAGTGCCTTCTCTCGCGCGGTGTCGTTGCCTTCGAAGATGTCATTCGGTAACATACATTTGCTTCTATGTGTGTGCCAAGTCCCAGAAAAAAAAAATATATATATATATAAAGAAAGATAAAGTAGCATGAATAATCTGGAAAAAATTTTAACAGGCGATAAAGCTGGCACTCCGCGAGCTCACGTGTATTTCTTTTCCACGCAAAACTGTTTCAAAGTATTCGAGCGGACGCGCGCGATGATGAAATTTCCAAACACGTTGTACTCATAATCGCGCGTAAGGTCCGGTGCAATCGCAATGCCCGTCGCAATAATTCATATATACGTACGCGCGCATACAAATATATTATACGTGTACGTGTAATTGCTGGCGGGAGAAGGGGGCGAACACCTGATCGTCGTAACAGGCAGGCCTCAGCACGTTGAAACGTAAGCGGGCGTACCTCGCAGCCTGGAAACGAGCCGCTCGCCTCTCGCGTCGGAATTAACGATCCACGGATACGTTTGCCGTTACAAGAATTACGTATTTAAGGCTACGTTGCAGTCCGTTCGAACGCATCGGATGCTGCGGATCCCATCTCGGGTGGTCGACTCGGTCGCGCTACGGCTTCTCAGAACCAACTCGTTACGCGTCGGATATTCGGAGCGACGAAAACTTTAACGTCCACCGCAGCCCGTTACCGCAGGTCTCCAGCAGTCTCTTTGCGCGGTTTGCCATTTAAATTTTTATTAAAAGTCACACCCGGGAACTAACAACGTTCGCGAAGCGGAGCGTTTAGACGCGTCGACCGTGCAAAAGCGTCGCCGGTTCGTTAAGAATTAAAAGAGAGCACCTTCACGTCGGGATATTCGACGCAGGACTTTGCGCGCGAACGTAAGCACGACGGTAGAATGAAAATGCATTTTATGGACCGTTTTTATTGCCACCGTCGCGGGCTCCTGGGCGCTAAAAAGCATGAAAGCCACGGCCTATCGGGTGCTCGCTGCCCGGCGATCCGTACAGCTTCATTGGTCATGTCCTCTTTTTTTTTTCTTTTTTTTTTACCACGTCATCGCTTCACGCTCCGATTGGCCGGCACCCAATACTCCTGTGTCACGGTAAAATTAAACGTGCTTTTAGCGCAGCCTCGCGTTTGGGGAATCCCCTACGACCGTCGCCCGCCAGCAATCGATTCCCGTCCAATGACAGAACCGAAGCGCTTTCCCGTGACAAAACAGTATGGCGAGAAATATCCTCTCTTTTCTATAGTATCATATTCTACTCGTATAATTATTAAATTTTACTCACGATGTTAAATATTCGGGATGAAAAAAGATGCCTTAAGCTCCTTCGATAAGAAATGCGAAAATCGTTGAAAAAAAGGTAAAAAAAAAAAAAAAATAGTGAACGAAATAATACGGAAAATTTGTTTGAGCAATTTATTTGAGAATAAAAGCGAGAGGAGAGCGTAACGTTGAAAACCATAGTGCTGAAAAGAGCGGAAAGGTGACGGTCGGTCGACAGAGAAATGCATCGGGGAGAAGCGATAAATTCTGCGCGGCAACGCGCAGACGAACGGTCGATCAAGATGGCAGAACGAATTTAATGCCGACATGCTGGTCGCCTCCCTCCCGTTTCGAAATAGTTTCGAGGGCCTACCCTTCCGGACGACAGACGACGGACGCATCTACGGGCATTGATGCGTACGAAAAAGCGCGCGCATGTCCGCTAGCTTCGGCCCACCGGGCCGGGCATTAGGGAAATATTCAAATGGATCTGCGAGGCCTGCATTGTTATTCTACCGTGAAAACGGCTGGCGTTGTTACCTTTTATTAGCGTAATTTGTCCTATTAACCGTTTCCCAACCACCACCTTGTAACGGCTCTCCCCTCACCGGCGCGGTCACATGCCACGCCTGAAGGGACCGCGTGCGTCGCGACGCGTACGCGTTCTACAATCGACCCTCTGATTAATTGGCCTCTGATTAATGAAGATTCTTGGCGCACGCGAGTACTTTCCGAGCGCCACTTAACCCCTTCGATCGATCTGTCGCGCCGCGCGCCGGGAAAGGGCGAGAGACGGCGGCGAAACGTCCACTTTCCATCCTTCGTTCCTCGTTATTTATTTGCCTTTTAATTATCGATTGAGTAACGCCGATAATCCTGCAAAATTATGACTAGAAACGCGCCCCGTGACGCCGCCATGTATGGCATCGGTAATTCAACGTCGGTGTTTGCAAGCAAGCGAAATGTTGCACGCCGAAGAATAGATCACTCGGTAGATCCTCTCGAGTGAGCCCACGCCTTGATGAAAGTTCTCCTAGAGGCTGACTCACCGATCGAGATTAATGAGCGTAGCTTAAAGGCGCCGGGAAAACAACGTCGAGCTTCCTAAGGTCAGTGTGGCGCATTGTCTTGTGTGAAAATCGTGCCTTCGCGGGCACGCTTAATAAGCACCGGGACGCTCGCTGGATGAAGTGGTAATTAAAATGTACTCACGCGCCGTGCGTGGCGCTCTAAAGAGACCAATTTTCCGATTAAGTTTAAACTACGGCGGCCTACTATCGCGGTCGCCATGCGCTACGATGTCTATCTCCAAATGAAATAAATTAATCCGAAGCTGTGTGATTTTTTTTTCTTTTTTTTTCCTTTTTTTTCTTTTTTTTTACTCTTATTTTATTATCGCATAATATAATAATTATAAATGATAGAAGCGTGCATGACTAACGATTGTGTCCTTTTCTGTTGCAGGTAATGCAAACATTTCAAACTCTAAGGAGCCTAAGCTGAAACTGTCGACCTTTCGGATAAGTAAATTACGATCTGCTGAATTTTTATTTTCTATTTTTTTTTTTTAATCTATTATTTTTATCGTCAACTCTTTTCTCGCGGAGGGGTAAATTTTTATTTGCTTCCCTTTTGTAAGTGGACGCGTTCCGTTCTGCATTTTAGAAATGCAAGCACGCTTGTAGCCGCGACGAAAACTATTCCGACTGTGCGGAGAAAAATGAAACAAATCCCTTTGTCGAGCCACCGTAACTACCGTACTTGGCCGAAGAGTGACTCAGTCACGGAAGGTTTATTAAATAAATCAAACGTTTCGCGTGTCGGTCGAGCATCCTGGAACAATCGGACTTTTACAGGAGCGAAATGTCACTGCGACTGTAAATCGACTCTTGCCGGTCGCGCCAAAGACTCGCGTCCGCACGATACGTCCCACTTTTCCCCATGTCGCTCGCTCGCCGATGATTTACGCGCGACACTTGTATAAAAGGTCCGTGAGTTCTCGCCGAAAAAATAAAAAAACCCGATTCCAACAAACAGCGAGGTCAACCCGACGCGAAATCGAAAGACGTCCTAATCTCAATTGTGGCGACAGAAAAAAAAAAGAAAAAAAAGAAAAGAAAAAAAAATGAAAACGGTCTAGAGGTACAGTCGTAATCAGGACAAGTATTGCATAAGGACGTGTTACGACACTCGATTGTGAGCCGGTCATTAAATAAACATTACGTTTTGGAAATTGGGTAGGCGACGGACAAGACGCACTGTCTAAAGCGCGCGGCCGCTTAGTCATATTCACTTCGGAATCGAGATGCTGCTCGCGATACCATCTCCGTCTCCCCGCGTTCTCCGTTGCGCAACCATCTCACCTTGCCGCAAAATCGCGAGACAATAGTCCCCCGTGTGAGGCGCATCGCGAGCGAGATGCCGGAGATACGGCGATCTTGATGGCGCGCCGAACTCCTGGAAATACCGCCACGGCCGAATATGGACAGGACGTGGACGCGGCTTCTTTGATACGCTCGCTAATGATTCATTGACGCAGGCCGGGGCAGCGTGATATAACGAGCCGTGCGAAGATACTCGTGGACGATGAAACGCGCATCATCACGGTATCTAATATCGGTCTTCGCGGAAAAGTAATTTTCCAGGCCGGGATTCCCTCGCGCGAATTAATAACTCGTGTATTATTAACTCGCTCGATGCGTACGCGGGGCTAATAAAAGCGCGGAACTAATGATTTTAGCTAGTCTTGGTAGCGGAGCACAATGCCATCGTTTCTCTTCCGCGGAAGAAAGAACGCGCGTGGTTACTTGTATTTCTCAATAATATCACGCCGAGTGGTATCGATTGACGTTATATCGCGATGATTTACAACGACGTTAATTTTATGCAATTTATGCGGGATTGAATATTAATGTTCCCTTTTTTTCCTGGATAGCTTTGACATCTGATATTAAATTTTTTGATTTCTGACAGTTGATTTACCGACAGACTATTAATTTAAAATAAAGCGGCGATAATACCCCCGCTGGGAAAATTGTTATAAACTATATATATTGTTACGAGCGGCAAATATGAAAACCGCTGACCGTTGAAGCTAGAAATATCTATGAAGGAGTACCGAGAATGAGATCTGTTATCGTCATATACGTCTTCGAGACGTGTTTCCGTACGTATCGACGCGTACCGTCAAAGATCAAATGCAGGAGCAGAAAGAGAGAGAGAAAAAAAAAAAAAAAGGCGGCGCAAAAACTAAATCAAGGAAACAGATAACCACCGCTCCATATAAACATTACTGACGCAGTTGAAATAAAAAGATTCGACATGTTGAAACCCGAACGTATTTCGCGCCCTACCAACGGCCGAGCGTTAAAAAGTCCGGTTTTTCTTTCACAATCTCGCGATCGCGGCGGGTGCCGATCGCTGGAAATTAGTCACGGGATATGTAACCACCATTACAACGCGTAATCGATGCATGGAACGGAGCAAAATTGAAATGCGGTGAAAGTAGCAGTCGGGCAGCGCGATATAGATTAACCCTCCGGTACGCGCCGAACAATTTTCGACTCGTACGATTCAAACTTGAAACGTGGGCCGCGTCTAACGCGCCTGTCTTTATCGAATGCTTTTCTCCCGATTAATAAAATAAATAAAATATAATCACTCGGGAACAATTTCAAAGATCGCGGGTTTGGCGATGTAATAGATTTATAACGAGACAATGATTTCAATTAGAAACGACGGGACGTGTTTGGCGGGCGGGGGAGCGGTGGAGGGGGGAGGGAAGAGGGAAACTGATTGTTGCGTGTAAAGATCTCAAGATTTCATTTCGCGAGCTAAACCAGACAACGACAGCCTGTCCGGCGCCTTTTGAACGATTATTCATTCATCGGTTCTTTCTCCGTCCTTCTTCCTCTCCGCGCACTCTCCTCGGCCATTGTTGGCGGTCGCGTAGGCTCAATAGAATCAGCAAACAATTTATTACGCCTACTCCTCAGGGCGCATCTATGCGCTTATCAACGATCGCCCGGTGCTTCTTGCGGACGATCGCTTCTTCAAGCCGAGCCTTTAAGGAATGAATAGCCGATACTAACTCCGAAGCCCTCCTCTCTCGCGTGAGCATATCTATCAACGCTACTGTGCACGAGCATGTATTAGAAACGCTTTATCTTAATGAGGTATTGATACCTTTATCCGTCGTACGGCGAGGGATTATCAACTCGAGAAACGTCGGTGTTTGATATTTCGCGGTTACCATTTGTCGCTGATTATATTCGAGTGTGTTCATTAACACGTTACGTCGGTTTACGTAATTTCGATTTTTATTAAAATATTTGTTGATTCTTTAAAACAATTATTCAGATATATTCCTATTTTTTTTGGTATTTTATTTTTTACTTATTTATGCTGATCGATGATATCTTTTTATTATTTATTAATGCTACACTTAAATTGCTCGTATTGAGTTCTCGCTGAACAGCGAATTCGAACAAGACGTTAAAGTGGATATACACCTTGCGAACGTACACCGTACGAACGCAACGACCAAGATTTATCGATGGCGTGTGATGTCGATATATATTTTTGTAGTTATTGGTATAAATGTCGCGCTCGCTGTTCGTTCGTTAAGTGTCTACACATCTTTACGCTCTCGTCAATGATCGTGTACGTCGCGCGTGAATAAATGATACAAATCAGCTCTACGACCGGTATGATCTCGGCGCGCTTCCTCTTTCGTGCAGGCCGTGAAATTTATGCATAAGTAACGAAACCAGTTTTAATCATTTTCTCAATGCTATTATACAGGAGGGGAGGAATCCTTAGCCGGGGAGAAAGGGCGGAATTTAAAATGAGGTGATTACGGCGATTCTCGTATAATGATCTCGTGTAATAATTCGCGATGAGTATGCGGATTGTATTAGCAAGCCGTATTTGAATGCGTTTTTTTTTCTCTCTCTCTCTCTCTCTTTCTTTTCTTTCTTAAAACTAACGCGCTAATCTTCGATTAAGATAGTAATTGCCGATCGGGTCTCAACGGGATTTCAATAAATCGCGCGGTAATAAGTGAACAGTCGCGAATTTAAGCTGACGGTAAATTCGCCGGCTTGCGCGCTTGACGCACGCACGCGTGTATACACACACCGGAAGATTTCTGGGGCGATAAAATCCCGCGAGCGAGGAACTCGTGTCCCGTAACTATCTCCCGGCACCGTCTGCATTTTCGTGAGCTGGCAGGTCTCTAAAGCGGGAGACACGGCGCGAAGAGGGGAGGGGGCTGGGGGGAAGAGTGCTTCTCGCGAACGGGTACGACATTTTCCACGAGAACGAGCTGCGCCTTGCTAACCTGCCCGAGTAAAAGCGTGAAATTACCGGCAACCAGGGTAAAATTACGCGCCTCCCTCGTGTCCCCTCCCCTCCTCGCCGCGTCTTCCCCGCGCATTTCCTACCGTTTCTCGTCGTCGCCTCTTTCTTTCGCCAACATCCCAGCTGGCAGCAACCCGCTCGAAAATTGCATGTGCCCGCTATGCGCCGAAGAGTACTTCGGATAATGCGGCTGCGGCTTACGGGTCCTGCGCCGCGCGCTTGTACGCGTGTGCACCGACGTGCGCGTAGAACGCGCCCGTCGACGTGAAATTACGCCTCGCAATTAGCACGCTGTAAATTATTTTTCGCCAAAACGCCGCGCGTTAAAGATTCGAGCCCGGCGACAATTCCGAAAAGGCGCACAGTCGAGAATCGCAAGAAAAAAAAAGTGCGACGGTGCCGGATTAAAAATTGATAAGAATAAAACCTCCGCCAACCGGTTTTCTCTATTTCGCGCACGCTTTGATTGAGAATGAATCGATCGCCTCGTACGAACGCGGAAGCCCTTCTTTATGACCGCGGCGCCGTCACGATGCGTTTTTCGTCCGCCACGTCTGTCAAAGCGTTACGGCGAAAAACCCGAAGGCGAGCTCGTAAGAAAGGACACCGCTGAAAGCTGTGTCGAACGCGAGCACTTCCAGCCGGCTATCGAGGATGTGCCTGGAAAGCGCAGCGGTACATGCACGCTCGACACAATGTACCGTTCCGTCATCTAACCGTAAGATCTTCCACGAAACCGCAACACGCTGGAACACGAATTTTTGCCCCATCATCATTTATATCCTACGTGCCGCCATGTCATATCTCGCCGAACTTCAGCTTTATTTCGCGCATTTGCCGAGATACGTTCCCGTAACACCCGAGCGTGCTTTCCTCGGCGCGTATGCCTTAATTATTTCGCGCACAATACGTGAAACGCATCTAGATCTCGCGCGCGGCGTGCGTCGGCCGATTCCTAGAAACATAAATCCTTCCGTAACATTCTACCGACACTTTAAAATGTAAATCCCGAGCGAGCAACACGCGAGCGGACTTCCGGTCTCCTCCTCCTCCTCCTCTCTCCCCCGCCGATCGGGCGGTTCGACCGCGTGCCGCGTAAAACCGGGTTACTATATCGCGCTCCTCGCGATCGAACGGAAAACGTTCCTCGTCCACGTGGCGGCGTGTATGCTAATGAACGCTGGAATTTCCCGATCGCGCGGTTCTCGAAGCGCCGAGAGATAAGACTTTATCTCGAAGTGCGTCGTGCCAGTGCGCGTGCAGGCGGTCGTATAAAACGTGATATAATGCATCCTCGCCGGCGGAGAATCTACTTCATCATCCTGCGCGGTAGCGCGATGTCGCCCGCCGACTTTGCGTCCGTTTTGCGGTAAACACGCGTCGGCTCGCCGTCGTTATTCCGCCGCTGTGCTGCTGTTGCCGCCATCGTTCCTTTTTTCTTTTTTTTTTTTTTCTCTCTCACGTAGTTGCATTTGCATACACGGCCGGGTGCGTCAGAAGCGCAGAGCGGTTCGACGCGAATCGCGACTCGCAGATAAATCTCCGCGGCCGATGGCGACCAGCTCTTCCGGCTTGCGAAATCCAGAAACACAAGCGACGTTAACAGAGGGGCCCTCTCTTTCTCGCCCGGGGCGTGATTTAACGCGCTTTGAGCGCGCCGTATCTGCCTGCGCGGGGATTGATCGCCGCGGGATTTTTATCGGCGGCACACGCGAGGCTTAATCCTCTTAATGCGCGACTTAGCGCGGCTCTGTCGACCTCCCGCGTCCGGTTGCAACGGCATAATTTCACGCGGGATCTTTCTTCTCGGCGGATGAACGCGGGGAGTCGAGATTAATTCGAGATTAATTATGTCGTTCGCGGGTTTCTCGCTGCTTCGGATTTACGCGCGGTATAAAAGTCAGCCCCCCTTTTTTGGTTTTATCTTTCAACGATCGCAAGACATTATCTCGTCCAGTATGTTTTAAATCTCTCATGCTGGGTATATATAGCACGCAATTGCTTATTTATTTATTTATTTATTTTTAATTTTTTTATCGCAGCATAAATCGTAATTTTTGTGTATCGCCCCTCGTTTTACTATTTTTTATTAATCGTATTTTCGATTCGTGTTGCGGCATATATTAATTCGCAATGTTTCGTGGCATCGTCTCCACAACCGTCTCGGCAACCTGCTACCTCGCGCCAGGTGCGATTCGAAGCGCGAGGCGCTCGCCGAAGCGAAACTCTTGGCGCGGCGTAAACGATTTTATCGCACGGCGAGGACTACGAGGTGTACAGGGATATGGAGGTATTTCGCGCGGGGGCCACTCTAGTTGCCGCGTCCCGGGAGATAGATCAAGATATCCTCCCGTATTGTCCTCACCGCACCGTCGAAAGTCGTCTCATTGTCGCCCTAATGGAAGGAGCGAGTCAAGTGCCAAGTTTCGCCGGGACGCGAACGTGAAAGGGATGGCACTTTCGGCATAATAGCACATTTGTCATGCAAATGAAGAAGAGAAAGGTCGCAAAAGTTGCCACGAAGTCGAGCGAATTTTACCACTGAGACTCGCAAAGAAAAAAAAAAAAAAGAGGGGAAAAAAAGGAAAAAAAAAAAAACATAAATTACGCTCTACATTCACGAAGAAATATGTATAATTTGTTACTTCTGCGAAACTTATAACAGTCTCATGGGTGCTGTATCGCGAGCGGGGTATTCGATATCTGGTGATGTTCCACTGACGCAATTCATCATATAACGGCGGGCTCTCACCGGAAAGACGGCACAAATCCTGATGATCGCGTAAGATCGAGTAAGATTAACGTTGCCACATAAGACAACGGTTTAGACGCGGTTGAAGCGACAACGTAAACGTGACCGTGGCTTAGTGGGACGCTGACCACGGCGTAGGAACGACCCAGGGGACGAGGATCTACACCTCGATGAGCACAGCACGACATTCTCCTCGCTTCCCTCGCGTCTCCGTGCGCATGGTGGTCCCTCGCTCTCTTCCTCCGTGGCCGCTACCAAGAAGAAGGCCTCTTCTATCTCTCTTTCTCTCGCCCTTTCTCTCGTTCGACCGTCTCTCTCCTCCGTTTTCCCCGGGCCTCTCTACTACCTATTTTACTCCCTCCTTTCGATTTATTCTTTCTCCGTTCCTCTCTCTCCCTCTCGCGCCTCTCCTGTCTCCGCTCATCGTCCTCGAGCGCATCCACCACGATTGTCCGGTAAACCATGCTGCGAACCGCTTACCGTGACGAAGGTACCCACCTACAAACGAGGACTTATTCCGGCTCGTGGAAACTCGCGAGAAACACGGACATGGGAATGTCCGTCGGGGCCCCCGCGTCATGTCCATCGTGAAAATTGCGAAGCCGTCCGCGGTTTCAGCCGCGCTTATTTCCTAAATACACCGCGGTGAGAAAGATACGCCCGATTTCATCCTACGTCGCGTTTCGTACGTTGATCCGCTCGGGAGAGATCGCGCAGCGATATTTGATAGCGACAAATAAATTCTTTTGTGCCATTTTATTTTATTATAATTTCTTTTTTTTTTGTTTTTTTTTTTTTATTTAGAGTTTTCCACGCGATACCGATCGGCGAGCTGATTTCGCCCTCACTTAGGAAACCGCCTGTAAATCATTGCATCTTCATTAGCGTGAGGAATAAACGGGCGCTAATTAATATTAATAACCCCATAAAGCTAATAACTCGTGTCGTAAAAATACTATCGCCCTATTAATCTCTACGTAATAGAAAGATTAGTAACGGCGATCAGTGTAACCACATCGAATGAATAATCGCGTTCAAATAAATCAGGATTGCACAACCAATCGTCGGTTACGCGACGCGGCAGGCGTCCGAGTGCGTTTTCGTGCCGTTAACGATGCTCGCGCCTTAATCACAAGCGAAAGAGACGCGCGTTGCTTTTGGCTTACTTGCAAATATTTTTTTTTCTTTCCTTCTTCCCTTTTTTTTTTTCTTTTTTTTTTCCCCTCTTTCTTCCTCTTTTTTCCCGCCGCAACATAACGCGGTAACGAGGTTGAGCGACCAAGGAGGTGGGTTATTCGCCGATGGAGAGGATAACGCAAGGCGACGCGCGGTGGAAGCCAGGATCGGTTCCTACGCGTTGCAATTGCACGCGAATGAATAGGGTCTTTGTGTCTTGCGAACGACAGCCGGCGCGATATACAATAACGGTGTCCGAGGATTTCTCACGTAGCGGAGGACCACAGGCTGCAGCCGATCCTGCGTAAATGCCGCGGAGCTTGCGCTCAAGTCTAAGCGGATAAAACGGGATCTACAATAGGTTTAGTAAGCTTCGAGCTGTAAGAAGTTGATCAATCGCGTCAAAATTTGAAGATAACGATCGAATGGTTAGCTTTCTCACGACTTAAGGCTTACTGCACCATCGTGGTCTAAACGAAAACTTTGCCGGGATCTGATAGCGTTGGAGCGCGATAGGGCCCTCCCTTTTCTCCCCCCGTTCGATCACTGGAAACGCGAACTTTATAATAACTTTATTTTTAGAAATTATCAGCGCTCTACGCAGGAAATTGGAAAAGCCAGGCTTCAGAATTAATTGCAGGAGATTAATTGGACTGCTTACGCACTCGTGCGACACACGCTTTGAGAAGAGACTGACTGTCTTTAAAAGATAATGATACCTTATGTACCCGGAGGAATAATGTTTCTTAAAGAGGAAAATTATAAAGTACAATAATCGTGGATGTTTAAACGGCTTAGAGAGAAGACGGATTCAATCAGGATTAATTTTTTTTTATTTTTTTTTCTTCTTCTTTTTTTTCTTTATCACACACAGAATACAGTTACGCCTTCGGAATCTTTTACGACGCGTTCGTCCGCGCGGGAGCCGAACAATTAGTAATGAGTCTATTTAAAAACGTTTACCACGGTAGAAATCAGCTCGATACGTTCTTAACGCATTAATCGAATTTTAATTGTGACGCGGCCGGCGCTTTTTCTGCGCGGTCATTCCCGAGGACCTGATAAATCCGCGCGGAGCGCATCAGCGGCGGACGTTGATGGATGACAACCACTGATTGGTATCCGTGGACGTGGAAACGGAAAACGGAGGATGGGAGGGAGAGTAAAAAAAAAAGAAAAAAAAAAGGCAACGGGAGCGAGAGAACGCGTCGGTACGCGCCGGTGTGATGTAACGCCGTTATGAATATGTACAAAATAACAAATGGCGACGATACAAAAGGAACGGTGACGGTGTTGTACCGGTCCGCGCGGCGGCGGGTATTCCGCTCGTCACGGTGTCACCGTTGTTCGCGGCACGTGAGCCCACTGCAGAATCGCCGCGTTTGATTTCAGCCACTTTTCGTCTTCTCGCGCGCGGCCTCGCGCCCGACCGGAGCGCGCGAAGCGTATAATAACGATATCGCGATAATCGCGCTTCCGATTAAGATTTCACCGGACAAAGCCCGAGCACGCGCGGGCTTTGTGTCGCGAGCTGGCCGACAAAACGACGCCGATTGCGTCGGCCACCGTACGCGGTATCATTATTATCGCGGTGGAAAAATAAAATAAAAAAAGAAAAGAAAAAAAAATAGCGAAACTCGCGCGTCGGCGAGACGCGCCCCTTTATTTATTATATTCCGTTAGTTGATATTAGCTGGTACCTCGCCACTTAATTAACGAGCCTCTGAGCGTATCGCGCGAGCGTGATGAGCGCGAGAGATGATAGGAGATCAAGATCGTCCTTCGGATTATAAGGACGTAATCCGCCATGCAAGAAGTCGAAGGGGGCTTAGCTGAAATCCGGACTCCATGAAACACGCGAATCACGCCGGCTGATAACATCTGCTAATTCCTTTTATATCATCGCCGGATTCCGACGCAAAACTTTCCCGCTACGTTCGCGGTCATACGTACAAAGGAAACAACCGTGAACGAAACAAAAGCGTGGAGGACCGCTGCACCGTTGGGGAATTTCGTTGTTAAGGTGGCACTGCGCATCACCGATGCCAGGCAGGAAGTGGGAACCGCCGAAGCAGCGAGGGGCCCCCGACGTGACGGCGAGGGGAGCGCGGGGGGCGCGGGAGGCCGACGTTGCATTGTAGGAGTGAGCGGGCGAGCGAAATAAAAAAAAAAAAAAAGGCATTATAGCATTATGCGAACGAACGGGGCCCTAGTGACGCATTTACACGGCTGTTATTATTCTCCCTGACCTCCCACCCCCCTGTATCCTCTTCGCCCAGCCGATAGCTGGAAATGTAAACGCTTATGATATCCGCCGTGTGCCCCGACCGTCCTCCTCGAAATACGCGACATATGTTACCCAGCTGCGTCCAAGTGATTTCGAACACATTAGCGAGACGGAATGCGTTTAATAATTGGGAGAATGTGTGAGTATCGAGAGCGAAGAAAAAAAAAGAAAAAGAAACAATTATAAAACTACCGTTTTCCCTCATTTTATATTTTTCGGTATTAACTTTCAGCATCTAAAGCTAGAACTGAACCGTCGCTAAGCAGGTGGAAATTTTCCATTTTGATATATGTGAGTCATCTCCCGCTCGTTTGGCTCTATCTTGCCCGTGCAAACAAGTGCGCCGCTAATTCGGCGCTATCAGATGTACGCTCGTTGATCTACTTAGTTAGATCGTATAAAGGGCACGAACGAGGGTGACCTCATCGCGCGCTCTTCATCGTGCCCCGCGTGATTACCGCTCGCTGAAAATCCGCAGGCGCACCGGCGGCCGCCGATGACGGATTAGTTTGTTACGGCTTTCGGCTTCGCAGGTAGGCCGTACCGATACGCGTGATTATTTATTGTGCGGACAGATTGGATCATTCAGAACGTGCCGACGGGGGTCCCGCAGCGCGAAGGGGAATCGACCCACTGCAGGGAATAACCCGAGCTAACGACACTGCGATGTAACTTTCAATTTTGCGAATCTCCGCGCGAGGCGTAATCTCGCGTTCTCCAGCTCGCGACTCGATTAATTACTGGCCGATCTGTCGTTTAATTTGCCAATTTTCTAACTCATTGCCCTGAAAACACTTGCTGAGCGGCTAACAAAGATTTCGTTCATATTAATTTATGTTAATCGAGTATTGTAATTGTCGGGATATTTGCGAAAGTTTTTTCCGTTGTGTTTAACGATTATAAATGTTATTGATTGCCAACTGGTTACTGACTTCACGTCGTCGTTCCGTCATTAGTTCCGTCATTGCCGTCGCTGTAATTGTATTTAATTGTCCGGTCTCCGGTCCGATCAGATGAAGCATGAGTTACGATGAGGTCAACAATGGAGAACGTATATCACGCACGACGTAATTGCTATGTTGACACAATTTGCCAAATTGCATTTTAACGTGTTGTAATTAATGAAACGTTTGCAGATTTATCTATTCTATTTTCGCAATACCGCGCGTGTCACGGCAAATATTTTTCTTTTTCCTTCTCTTTTTTTTTTCTTTCTAAAATTAGATCGATTTGATGTATTTTTCATTTTTAATATCAGCGTCATTGGCAAATAGTCTCGAACGTTTATCAGCGGCGCGACGCGAACCCCGGTACCACATCCGCAGCTCCGGTCATCCAAAAAGGAAGATCGACTTCCAACGACTCATCCTTCCGCAGTCCCCCCTTTTATTAGGCGTAGGGAGTTGGAATCATCGAGCTACATCGCGAACCGAGGATGCAGCCCCGACGCGGATCGAATCGCGGTGGGAGCGTTTTCCATTTATACAGAGATAATATTACTCCTAGATGCTGCCACTCATACATATTAAACAGCATCGGCTTCGATTCGCGCTGCACTTTTTCGTCGAAAAATCTTCGCCGACCCCTCCCCCCCCCTTCCCCTTCGCGTTCTGCCCGCCGGCGAACCTCTTCCGTCCTCCTCCCGGTCCGTCGCTCATTGAGTATGCATCAGCGATATCGACAGCGCGCGGACTGTTACCGAGTTCCTCGCCCGCGGCGACGTCGGAAGCCCCCGTCGCCGAGGCAACATCATCGGTCCGGCAGCAACGGCGTCCTCGCTTCCTCTTTTTGCCCTCTCGAGGCGAGGCGGGACGGGACGGGGCGACCACCGGCTGCTCCGGCGCAATTTTTGCTCGCTCGGCCGCCCGACGGCCATTCGACGCGCGGAGTAACCACGTAACACGCGCGTCTAAGTCCAACCGAGAGATAACGACAGCTTGCCACCGTGCCCGCCGGTGCCCGTCGGCGTCAGGGTGCACTCGTATCCCTCCGGCTCGCTACTCTTCCTTTAACTCGCGCGACGCGGAGAAGATTCCGCTCGACGCCTCATGCCCGCTCGCTCGCCTCGCGCGCTCGCTCGCTCGTTCCAACGCTGCCGGAGTATAAAGCGATTTTGATTGCTACCTCGCGGCCACTCGACAGGCTCTATGATTCACTCTCGGGGTCTAATTTGATTTATTTCTCCGGTTACTCTTAACACCCGGCGCGGCCTCCGTGCGTCCGCTTGAAATGGTTGCGCGAGGCAAAGCTCGAGGATTAAACAAAAATTCGTTTGCGCCTACGACTTGATAGCGAAACGCCGCTTACGCGCGCTCAAGAACCATTGTTTACGTTGATGAATTCATTATTAAACATTCCAGTACTGGGGAAATGTGTGTCGCGGTTTAAAACAGAAATCTTAGGCTTTTCTCGCGGAGGACATTTTTTTCTCTTACGAGCTGTACGCAAATTGTGGGAAAGATTGGATGGAAAGAATGTTCGTAATGAGTAATGAGTAGCGAAGGAGTAATAAATCACCGACGACCGAGCTTGTCATCATATCCACCGCGAGAGAACAATCATTATCTCAAACCGCATTTCGCACCATAAAGCTTCCCATTTTCACACGCGTTTCATAACTTTCTCTATTAACTGAAATTGGAATAATCGTGTAAGAAAACTATTGATATTCACAGTCCCTCAAAAAAAAAAAAAAAAAAATCTGCATTATTCTCAAAATATGACCGAACGAACAACAGAAGCAAATACGTATCTTACTTCTGTCGCGAGTAAAATAGCAACTGTCGCAGTACCGTCTCGTTTTCTAAATAAGGCCGTTGCAAGAAGCGTTCGTATCTAACGTGCTCCGACGACACTTGGAAAAAAAAGATATTAATTAAAGCTTTGCGCCCGAGCGCGCCGACACGCGCAAATATATCCCGCATGCCGTTCCCGCGCGAAGAGAGGAAAGCCGACAGCGGCCAAAAAAACGCGAGCCCCGCCGACATTATCCTCGCGAAGCGGAGGTGCATCCCTCGCCGTCGATGCGCGTCGTGCCCTGTCAAACGTCAGCTGTAAATATCAATAAACAAACCGCCGCGCCGGGCGAGCGCGATCCGCGGCTCTTTCCGGCCGGGCCGGCCAAGGGTCCGGTTCAGCAAAATAAAGCACGTCGGAAACCGGGTTTTAGCGCTGCTGGCCTTTGTCGGGCGCCATCTCCGCTCGGCGCAACCAGCTTTTTCAGCGAGCAATTAGAAAGAGATTTATTTGCGCCGGCACGCCGGGCGCGCGCTCGCCGGCCGGGACCCGCATATTTTTCGCGATGAATAACACGTATGCATAGTGCTCCGAGATCCCTCGATAAATAAGACACTCGGTAGTCGACATTTCTTTAAATATTGACGAACACCGGTGCTCTAAATATTCTTGACGTGGCTTTTTTATTTTTTTTTTATTATCAAGATACGCTCGAGTAGTGTAGCTCACGTTAGCGGGAAAAAAAAATAATAAAAAAATCTGAGTCAAGTAGAAAAATTTTGAAACACTCTGTATACTTCATAGGTGCGTGCATGCGTTCGCGTCGTCAGTCGAGATGTTTCTTTCGGCCGCTTGTGCCGTGCTTTTAATGAAGAGGCACGGCGGAGTGTGACGACGCGTATTCCGCAAAACAGGAACTATACTTTATTTCTGACTTCCTCGGCGCTTATGTATAATGCAAAAGCCGCGCCGATTGATTCGGAATTTTTAATTCACCCCAGACTGTCGTTCCATATCTTAAGGAAATTAAGAAATCAGATTTTATTCGAATTATTCACAAGTCGATACATAAAAACGTTCTCGTAGTCTTAGCCCGATTGTACGTTAGCCAAGTGTACGGAATCAAGTTCCTTCATTCTTTTTTTTTTTTTTTTATCTCGTTTGACTCTCGTTTTTGACAGTCGAGTCGAACAAACTGAAAGCGATTGTTTAACCGAGACCCACATCATTCAACGCGCCGCTCTCGCGATTCGTCCTCCGCGCAATAGTTCGTAAAACACCGTGCCCGTATGTACACTCGTGTCATTAACTTTTTTACACCTCGAATGTCAATCAAAAACTGGACAGCTACTTTAATTAACTCAGCTGATTCGACCGGCCGAGATGGAACGCTAGAAAACAGGAGTCGATTGGAACACACCGCGAAAATAGTGACAACGTGAGACGGAAATGAATAAAATAAAAAAAAAAGAAATAAGGAAAAAAAAATAAAATAAAAATAAAATAAAAAGCCGGTTCGCTCAGTTGCAAAAATCTTTTGTGACGCTCCACCGCGTTTTATAAAGAAAATTAATTTTGTTCACGATATCGTCGGCGCATTCGTGAGATCGATTGAATGAACGTTGTTACATCAAGCAGTGGGATGTTTTAAAAATAGAAACATTCGATTACTGCCTGTTTTTTTTTCACCCGCGCGAGTTTCCGCAATGAGGAATTTCTTCTTTGTTCGTTATTAATAATTAATAGACAGCCGTGTGTATGTACGTACACGCATAACGGTATAATTTACATTCCTGGCGCATGTGAATGCATTGTTCGACGGGACTGAGATCACCATGAAAGGAGAGTAATCCTCGACTATGAAAGAAAAAGAACCTTCTTCGCGGTCGGTGAATAGAGACGGGTATTCACTGTATTCATCTCGCGGCATTTGATCGACGTGGCGGTGGAATATTGAGTTTGATCGGGTAAGCCCGGATGGCTGGTTCGTAGCGGATAGGCTCGTTAAAAAGTCATTAGGTGTGGTATATTATTGATAAAAAGACAGTATCTCTGGCTTCGTTTATATCGTCCGCTGTAACCGAAAATACTTTCCAAGTGTACGATGGAATGACGGAGAAAAAAAAAAAAGAAAAAATACATTCGCGAATCCGGAATAATAAATAAAATTAGACAGAGAATTAATTTTATTAAACGAGACAGATTTGAAAGTACAGAGGAATCGTTTTCGAGGACGGGATTTTTATTCTTTCTTTCCTTTTTTTTTATGAACCAATTTCGACGACACGTTCATGGCTACGGTTCGAGTTTGCCGCACACCTCGCGCGTATTACCTGTAACACGTACACACGCGTAACCGCGGAGTTACGTAAGACAGTGCCAGCCCGCGTCACGTGCACGCGATGCATGTGTGCGGATGCTGAGACAAAAAAAATACCGCATGTGCAATCCTAGCGGCCGCGCGCGTGCGCGCTGGTGCATACGCGCCGCAGGACGACGAGGCTGCGGTTCTATGCATTCGCGGCGAGGAGGCAAAAGAAGCGATGATTACGAAACCGGCGAGTGTTTCTTTTTTTTCTTTTCTTTTTCCCGTCGTCTTCGCCGCCGCGTACGAACCCGGCAGCACGGGCGCGATGATGCGAGGCATCGGATTAGACTCAGGCACGCTTTTGCGCATCGCGGTTGCGAAATGTATTTCCAATCGCGCGTCGATAATCGGCCGATGCGCCGCGGCGAAATCGGCCGCGATAAATTCACGGATTAATTTATAAGGGCCCGCGATAAAGCGTCGACGAAAAAAAAAATGAACGCGTTTGACTGTTAATATCGTGGTCATCAGCATTTACGATACAGCGATCATCAATTTATATTTAACATAACTGGTGCCGATGTATTCGTAAGTTAGCAGCCTATTGCGCTGCGCGTGAAATGAATTATGTAAAAAGTGTTCTGTGACTTCGTGAATATTCATATCTTCTAATCCGTCTTCAAGAATTAGTCTTATAAATTGCAAACAACGGCGGCTTGAAATAATGAGATGACATGTAATCTCGCATGACAAGATATACTCGTGGAAACGTAAATATAATGTAAATGCTAATAATCATGTAATAAGTATTCAACCGCGATGTGTAGCGAACACACACACACACATAGTTCCATCTCGATACTTTTTTGTCTCCGCAAAGTTCCTCTTCTATCTTTCCCGCTTATCGAATACCTTCAGAAAGTTGGCGGAAGTTACCTTCGTAATTATGATAAAGCGAAGGACAACGTCTCAATTAATATTGATAAGATTATTTTATATTTATTACCATCGTAATTTCGAAACGATAAAGTCCTACATTGTCAGATAAAAGTAAAGAAAAAAAGAAAAAAAATTGCGCAGAAAAAAAAAATTCTAACGTTGAGAGAATAGATGTCTAACGTCGTCGCTTTTTGCTTGCAGGTGAAAATTTGGTTCCAAAACAGAAGGAGTAAGTACAAGAAAATGATGAAGGCGGCGCAGCAAAGCGGGGGTGGCGGTGGAGGGCAGCACGGCAGTCTTTTAGCGGGTGGAACCGCTCTACCCGGAGGACCATCCCCTCAACCCGGTCAGCCCGGAAGTCTCATGCAAGGAGGTGAGTCGCGAGCGTACATACATATTCATAGATCCGTGTAAATTAAAATAAGAAAAAAAAAAAAGATATTTTTTATCGCGCGTTTTCGTCAATTGACCATCGATCGATTAACTCATCCTTACGATTAACCGGGGTTTTTTTTTTCTTTTCGGCGAACGCAATTTTTTGCGCATTTTTAATTGGACCGTCATCCACCGGTGTTAATTGAATGTCGCCGGTGAATGTGCGCGATGATTGCGCAGTCGACGGAACTGCTCCATCACTTCGCCGCATCGCAATCTCGGCGAGCGCCGACTCTGCCCCGTAATTACAATACTAATAATCCGACGCAATTTTCGCGGTTTGTATTTTTTTTTTTATCGCGCCTTTGCGCCGGTGCCCGCCGCAATACGGGAGCGCTTACCGTTGCCCTCTTTCCGCGGCTAACGGTAATCTAGAATCTGCCTAGTGAGTGATTTATTCGGAAATGTGCCGCGGCCCGAGCGTAATTAACCCCGTCTTGAGAAATTTCCCTTGCCAGAAGTGCCGTTTTTTTCACGAACGAAAATTTACCATCGATGTACTTCCCCAATAGTCATCGTTACATTTCGGTTTGTTATAATTTTTACAACATAATGTTATATATCGTTAATGCATTTATCTAATTTTCACGCGATTCTTTTTCGAATTAAATATCGTGAAAAATATATCGGCAGCGTGCACACTTCGTAACATAAAATCTCATTATTTAATGAATGCAAAGTGTAACTGTTCCGCAATTAAGAATAGCATCAAGGCAACGCAAATGTTTCGGAAGAGATAAAAATCGGTGCGCTCCTAAATGGTAGAATGTCACGGAAACTTGACGTGCGGGGATCGACTATATAGACCACCCTCTTCCCCCCGTGCCGACTTGGAGCCCGCGAGATCGAACGCGGCCACCCTCTGGAAACTCTTTCCCGTCTCGTAGCAGTCACCAGATGCATTAGCGGCACAATGCCGCTCCCTCGCGCGATTAATACAATTTGCGACGTCGGTCCCATTGAAGCCCGCGTAGCAGCTGCATGCAGCGGCGGCTAAACGGCCGCGAGAAATTCGTAGTAGCGGTTCTGAAACGGGTCCTCGATCCACGCTTGTGTTGCAGGGGGCGGAAGTTCCGTGTCGGGCAGCCCGACGACGGGTTATCTCGGCGGGATGGGTGGTGGAGGCGGCGGTCACACCCCCGGGAGCTCGAGCCCCGGAAGCGAGATGTCGCCTCAGCACAACGAGAGCCCGCCGGCACCCTCCTGGCCGGGCGAGATGAAGCACCATCCGCATCCGCACGCGCCGCCCCACTCCCATCACCACCCGCACACGGCCGGGCATCATCCGCCGCCGCCGCCACCGCCGCCGCATCACGCGGGTTACATGCCGCAGTACTCCTGGTACCAGGCGGACCCCAACCCCGGACTGCTCACGTAAGTGTCACCGCTTCTCGTCGTCGACGAAGGCCGGAGATTATTGCGAAATTAACGCACCTCAATAATATTCGTTCACCCTTCGCGCGCGCGTTAGGTAAGTTTTCACGTGAGAATTTTTCGCGGTTAATTCACTCGCGGACGTCAAAAGTAATTTTGCCTGGCTCGCGCGATATTTGTATTCACGTTAGCGAATCGGAAAGTGAAAATAATTACGAGTCGCGCTAAAGTGATATGGAAGCGTCTGTCGCGCTTCGCGGGGATAGCTCTGTTCCTTGAACGTCTCGCGTCTGATAATATAGCTTTGTCATTCCGGCGGCTATACCGCACGCCGGGCATAATTGAATAGCACTTCGATACTCAATCATAGACATTTTCAATTTGAAGTTAAAGTGCGACGCGTCAATCAGCGCGTCTCAACGGCAAACTGGTACTGCCAGTCACGTGTCCCCCTAGGACACGCCGGACGTTTCTCCTATTCACCGAGAACCGGCGTGACACGACAAATTTACCACCTCGCTTCGCCTCGCCGTAATATTCATTACGCTGTGATTCCGGAAGCTTCAAAGTTACCGCATATCTCTTTAATAATATAATAACCGGCGAGGACCAGGCGCGCGTGTACGCGCCGCGCAGGCCGCGAGCGTGAAAAGTGCATTTGTGCAGCGCAGATAAATGCGAAATTATTCCGCGCGGTGCCTTGCACCGTTCACGTCTGACGCGAAATTAATCAAAGTTACTTATTAAAGTAGACGGTTGAACTTTATCTCGGAAATAAAATCCTTCGCGAAGCAAAAACCCAAAGTGTTCCGAATCCCTGAAAAAAAGAAATTTCGCAAAAATCTCTCGCGGCGCGGTCAGGGTGCTTTCTAACTGAACGGTCGTATGTGATTCTTGCAGGGTGTGGCCAGCGGTTTAACGAAGATATCCCTTGAACTGAGTTCAGGCGAGCCAGCCCTTCGTGGTGCCGCGAACGTATCTCAGCGGTCCCGCCCCAAAGTGTGAATATGTGTAGCGCCTCTCACGAGGAAAATTGAATGTTAATATTGTTTCTAATCGTATAACGAACCCCCGCATGCCGGTATCCGTGCGGGCCGTCCGTCGAAATGTGAGCGGTATGAACAGTGCGACACCGTGTGTGATACGCGCTCCTTAGCAAAATATTAATGATAATACTAATGGGATGAAAGAGAGAGAGAAAGAGAGAGAGAGAGAGAGAGAGAGAGAGAAATGCAACCGCGAATACCAATCGGCGACGATAAACGGTTCTCTAAAGTTAACGAGGATCGACGCCCCGAGTTTCCAGCTAGTGTGGACTGCTGACAGTGTCGCGGACAACCGGAAGTCACGAACAATCTACGCGTCGAGTGACTCCTCACCGATCAGTGACGTTGTTTCGGTGCGCGTCGTTTCGTCGCGCCGTGAAACGTCTCCTCCTCGAGCTGGCATCGACATTAGACGGAGGAAGACAGGAGCGAACGTCGTCGCACGGTAAAACGTATGTTGTAAAAAATAAAAAGATAAGAAAAGGAAAAAGAGGGTGATAATAACGACGGCGATTGACGACCTAAAGTCACCGACAGTCAACCCGTAACCGTTCGTGACGCGAGTTCTCTAAGGACAACGTCGGTCTCGTTCGCTGACGATCTTCAAGTTCGATTTGCCGAGTTGGAGGGCACTTGTAACGCTTTGCGTATGATTGAGTGATTGTCACGACTGTAACGCTTTTCGTGTTTGGCAAGTAATCGTTGTCGCAAAACTAGGAGCCGCGAGAAATCTTTTTTCCCTCCCGGGAAATAAAACGTTCCCCCGGCCTCTCTCTATGTGTCTGTTCGTGTCGACCGTCGTGATTGCGTGCATCGGATCTAATTTGATTATTACGGTTAATTATAAGCAGATATTGCCTCCAAGTAATTGTTTTCGTTGTGAAAATGTTGTTGTCTGCTGTTTGTCAAGCGTGGAATTGCATACCGAATTTAATCGCTACGGCTAATCAAATAAACAAGTTGCGCGATGCGGCAACCTACGAAAAAAAATCTCCCGTGGACGTTACCGTCAATTATTATAATTAGACAACTGGTTTTATTTTTCCGATATTAAAAACTTTAAATTTATAAGCCATTATATATTTTTTTTCTTTTTTTTTTGTGAAATATATATTTTTTGGTTCACTAACTGCAGTGCTTTACGACTCAGCTAATTAATACTTTTTCATTTGAGATTTTAAACATCAAGGTCGAGGTTTTTTAACACAGTACTGCCCGTATTATTTTCTGAGTCTTCAGAGACCAATTCCCATTCGTACAACTTCAATTTAATTAAGAATTCGATCGGCGATGATAAATAAAAATGATACGACTATATTAAGAAATAAACTCGGGCTAACTACGGGACCAGGTTGCATGATTTTCTTTTTTTTTTATTCCAACGGGCGCGATTGGCCCGATATTTTCGTCACCTTTCTGAATAATCGGCCTCGGTCTGGCACAATCGTGCATCTCTGAAACCCAATTTCCATCTCCTCGCAAATGTCAATTGCCGATGACGTTAGACCGGTCGATCTTTTGTGACAGTTGCCCAACGTTCGCGAGCGCGGCTGACCTACTTCGTGCTGAATCTCGCGCGATAGATGGACGAGAGGAGCGACAGGGCCCCGGCGAGGTTTCTTCGGTAGGATAGGCCAGGGAAGGAGGGGGAGGAAACGGAGGGGGAAGCGAGAGACAACGTTGCATAAACTCGTTGAGTAGTCGTTCCTCAAGGCAGTTGGAAGTAATGAAATCCTAATGACATTTTCGTGAGTCAAACGATCTCGGCAATCACGGTGGCTCGCTGTAATCACCAGTCCCTCCTTCCCGGATGAGGCAACTGGCCGGAGGCCTCCGAAGAGGAGAATAATACGCGAACGGAGAAGCGGATAGCTATAGGAGCGAGTTGGAAAAAAAAGAAAAAAAAGTCATTATCTCCGTTGACGACGCGCGGAATGTCACTGATGCTCGAGTACATTAAGAACTTCGGAAAACGTAGAGAGAGGACTCGTCTCAATTTCAGCATCGATCGGACGTCCCTTTCGTAGTTCGGTAGCCTAACGCGCGTTGTCCGCTCGATTTTCGCTCAATTGCAATATTTTTGTAATTAAAAAACGACGAAGAACGTTTGTCTTAATAATAGTTAGTTTCCAAAGTATTTATTTATTTATAGACCTCTAAAAAAAATTGTCATTTTCTTAAGTACGCGCTCTACGACGGATTTCGAGTTGTAAAATTGACCTATTAAAAACTTCGGTGAATTCGTAAGCGAAACAGGAACGATTTGCTGCCTTTGAACGATCGAAGACCCTTTCCGAATAGAATTTTCTATTATTTTTCGTCGCGAGCGAGCCACGCTCGAGCACCGTCGGGAACGCGAGCTTCACGCTGCGAAGTCGTTCGCGTCGCGGGCAAAACGGCGGACTGTTTTACGCTGTTTCTTCTCCTACGTCGGCCATGTTGGGTCACCTTTGCCATCTTGCATCGCACAATATCTAGCTTTCCAAGCGGCGACGTAAAACCGCAAAAACGACGGCTGCGGCTTGCAACAGCGGGAAACTGGGAGGGCGGGCCTCACCGCTGACCCAGATCCCGTCGGTGCAACAACAATGGTCGCCGTCTCATGAGAACGCGTGGTACCACGCAGTTCCTGTCCTTCCTGATTCCGCCGTTTCCTTCGCTCTGATTGTTACCGTTCGACACATGTCGGTCGCGATGCGCGCCAAGCCCCGGCTCTCAGTTCCGCATATTCCAGATCGCAGGAAAAAAGAAGAAAAAAAAAAAACGTGGCTTCTTGAACTCAATATTGGAAATTAAAATATTAAAATCTTCAATTTCGTTTTATCGAATATTCCGCGCGTTCTTACGGTACCATCGAGCGAGTTCTTAACGTACCCCCCACCGTTAAAAGATTAATTACCCGGCGGAATGTTCACGATTTCGAAGTTACGTCGAGCTCGCGGGGCAATTCCCAGGTGAGATACGCAGCGCGGAGTTTACTTGACATTGCAGAGTGAAACGTAACTCGTCTCAATGTCGGTGCAGTTGCAGACCGCAGCCGTGTGATTTTTCCGCCTGCCAATGGAGATCGAGCCGGCGGTCGAGTATGCATCTCGCGTGGCAATGCGTAGGAATCCCTTTCCCCCGATTTCCCCCTGAGAATCGACGAGAGGGTGCCGGCGCCGCGCGAGTCGACGCGGCGCGGAAACTCGAGGCGGATTAGGCTGCTGGGTTCGCCCCCACGGTGCACAAAGAGAACAGTACAAAACTAGTTTTATGCCCTTCCGCTCGCGTCGACCGCGCTTTGCTGTTGAACGCTGGTGCGCGATCGCGTGTGCTTGCGTAAGGTAAAAAAAAAAAATAAAAAAAGGGCCTCGCGGCGGAAAAAGGAACGATAGTATGGTGCAGACTTGGGGAATCGATGTCACCGGAATTCCTCGTAGCCGTTCGTCGTCGGGCTGCACGCGTAAGATGCACACTGGCGGCGACGGTGACGACGACGGCGACGAATCTCTCCCGCATATAATAATAAGTGCC
Source organism: Cardiocondyla obscurior (assembly GCF_019399895.1). Taxonomy (NCBI): domain Eukaryota; kingdom Metazoa; phylum Arthropoda; class Insecta; order Hymenoptera; family Formicidae; genus Cardiocondyla; species Cardiocondyla obscurior. The sequence continues at coordinate 6,398,387 of NC_091871.1, read as the reverse complement.
GTTAGGTGTAACCGCAAGTCGCGCCGCGGAGAACTAGGAAGCACGACACCGGCCTCCTCGGACGGGTTCTTGCGTTTTGATTCGGTGCAATAAGAAAGTGTATGCGTGTATAATTTAAGACGAAGCTCCCCCTCAGTTCCTAAATTGCGTGTATAAAGCCGGGAAATACGGAAAACAGCGTAAAACAATTGAGCGTGGTCGAAGTGACAGGGCCGCGCGTTTCGATCATCGTTTTCGTGGGATTAGGCGCAGAATTTCCTGGAAAATTGCTGTTATAAAAAAAAAGAAAAGAAAAAAATGCTGATAATAATAATAATAAATTTGTCGTCCGCAAAGAAAGAAAATGCCGTTCTCGAGTTCGTAAACGAAAAAAAAATTGCCACCCCGGGAAGTAATTTATTCATACGTTTTCACGAACGTAGTCGTGCTCGCGGAGAAAATCACAGTTTCCAGGAAATAATGCGCGAGATGTTAATCTCAGCGACGTGGAAGGACGTCGGTCCGACAGGTTCGACGAATGGCGTGCAAAACCAGCCCGTGGCGGTTCGTCTTTGCCGCGTTCTCCTCGAAATGTGCGGATTGTGATTTCACCGCGCGTGAGAAACCAGTGCGAACTTAATGTTGACAAGTACGCGAGCGAGCGAGCGAGTGAGCGAAAAAAGAAAAAAAAGAAAAAAAGAGCGAATGGTAAACAGCATAAAGAGTCCATAGAATTTACTAGCGTTACTAGTCTCGGTGCAAGCCATCGGAGATCGATCACGCTCGGCAAAGCTTGGGCGAAGTTCGAACGCCGAGCATCTGTACATATTGCACCGGGGCCCTCTAGTGTGTAAGCCGTAAGTGAATTTGTGTAAAATACGATATTGTGATAAGAGTGTAAAGAGATGCGGGAAAGGAAAAAAAAAAAAAAAAAAAACCCCCCCCCTCCTCCCGCCGAGAGACAGAGAAAACAAGAGAGGCCTAGAAAATCGTCTATATACATATAGAATATAACACGGCAGACCCCAATTTATCGATTTTACCGAGTACCCTTGTACGAATATAGAATATTACGAAAACTAAAACACCTTAATTATGATTACTATTGTATAAAATATGAATAATAACTAATTAATTCAATTTAAACCGTCGCCTCGCCACGTTTTGTATTTAATCCTGTCCTAATATTATCTCTTTAATTTACGTAAAAAAAAATTAAATATAAAAATAGTTACTGACTGATTATAAAGTTTAAAAAGCAAAGCAGTTTTTATTTAATATCGTTTAATGATCTTTCGAAATAAATGTAGTTATTTGTGAACTCGATTTGGAAAGGACGAGACTATGTGGATCGAAGTGCGTTTATGTGCCAGCAGCGAGAAGAAGCACGACACGGCGATTGACACGTCCCTCGAGAATTACCACATTTTCGTGCAACGAGTGGACGTCGATGATTCAATCATTTCCTAAGTGAGTAAGAGCTCTCTCTCGTCCCGATGGATAACGTCTCGCGCTCTTTTTGCTTCTTGTTTCTTTGTTCAGCGGCAACCACCTGCCGCTCTAGAGCCAACGTACGCATGCTCTACTTTATGAATAACTGTACTCCTATCTTCGCTCAAAGGCGCACCGTATCCCACGTGTTCTCGCGAGGCTCCCGCTCGAGATCCCGAGGAGGACGGCCACGATCGGGAGCGAGGAAATTATCAGAGCTTTCGAAACGACTACGCGCGCCATATTTCCGCGCGTATCCGACTACTCGCCGGCTGAACGAACGTTCTGCGTTCTCGCGGAAGAAAATTTTTCTTGGAACAACGCTTTTTTTTTTTTTTTAGCGAGCTTTGATTAAATTATCCTGCCCCGAGCTCGGGCTCTGAGTGTCTCGTTAGGGGACTGAAAATTGTCGAGTAAAAACCGTTTCTCCGGGAAAGTACTTTATTCCGAAGTCCGTCGTTCGCCACGCGCGACTAAGCCCGCTCGTTCGTGCGGGACCACGCGGCAGAAAAAGGTACGCCGATGTCGGGATGAATACGGCGGGGCCCGTGGTTTCCAAACGTAAACTTATACTTATATACAGAAAAGGGAAGAAAGAAAAAGGACGAAGGGAGGACAGAGAGGGCCACCGTACGACAATGCGAGGAGTCCTCGCGGGAAACCTTGCGAAAGAGGGGCCCGCAGGGCGGCAAACAAAAACGCATAATGGACACAATGCTCGATGGGGCACGCTCGAGTTCTCGCAAGGCAGGCGCCTGCACTCGAACCTGGCTCGAGCCTTCGAAAAGATTACGTCGAGTGGATGTTTATTTGCTTTCGGCTACTCTGAAAACGAACACCCGCCATCAACGTCGAATTCGATTTAATTTCGCGAGAATTGCTATCCTTTTCGGGAACTTTGTTAGGCTCGATCTTGATTTTTTGATTTTTAATTTTTACCAGAGTTTTATTTAACAGGAAAGAGAAACCTTTTAAAAGCTGAATTCTACTCAGACCAAAACGCAAACTATTAACGAGGGCATAAGAAAATGATATGTATCTAACGTTATTAAGTACTTTTAGAGTTTTGTTTCGGTGCTATTAAATAACAATTATTAAAACGCGGAATATAATTATATATAAATCGTCAGATTCAGCGCGGTGTAATAAGTTTTTGCAAATATCGGATTATTTCCAGACGTAATTGCATACTTCGCGGCTCCCTCGATGTCATTTGTTTACTAAGAAAAGTATACGAGGCGAACGATCGATCCGGGACACTTTCCAGCTAACGCGCGTGGCAGATTTCGATAAACCCGGCGAATCTCGTCAAGCCAGTTTATCGCTGTTGATACTTAGCTCCCATTGCCGCGTTTATGGGAAGAATATAGCCGGACTTGTTATCATCGTCCGTTAGGCAGCCCGATCCAGTTTTCAACTGGCAGTAACAAAAAGAAAGTGACGGAAGGCGCTTCGATTTTTTTTTTTTTCCTTTTTTTTCCGTATATTTGAAGAGGCACGCGTTACGAGAAAAATTTATATTTATCACTTTATCGTCACCGTAATCTCGATTGATCTGCATACTGCACCGACGTATCGCCGCGTTGCGCGTCATATTGGATAATATTGTTTGCGCGAAACTGACCCCGTTTCTTTCTACCGGCCGTAAAAAGAAAACACGATATTATCGCCACGTGGAGGCAAATAGATCGCCGCCGCGGCGCGCGCGAAGTTGACACGATCAAACGCCGCGACTTTTGTCCACATATCGTACCCGTGATTAATAACTCGGTAAATTATTTACGACGCTAATAATACGCTCGGAATGCCGGCGGGCTCCTCCATCCTCCCGGCGTCGCATATTTTCCCACGTAACAGGATTACTCGCGAGCGCCGTTTATTCAGCTCGTGGCTCGGCGCGCGGCGTTTTAAATTCATAATATATACATCGATAATTTTTATTTCTAGCATTGTGGAAAGCACCGCAACTTTTTTTTCCCCGAGACGGGAGGCCGGTCGTGCTCGAGCGAACGTACGGCAGCACGCGACTGCTACACGAAAGCTAAAAGTGCCCCAGAACTCGTAGCCGCCGCGTACACGATACTCTTAACCTTCCCAATGTAAGCGCGGATAAGAACGTATACCTCTCCGTGTAGCTGCTCGCGTTATCACGGCCGCGGATCGTGCCACCCGCGGGATCCCCCCGACTTTGAGCAATTAGCATTTAACCCACATCGGATTTCTTGCCGGCTACTTCGCGAGCGAATCGCTCGCGAGACAATATAACTCTCTCGACGTACGAGCACTTTTGCGTGCCGGGGAGTTTAAGTTCGTTGAAAAAGAGGAAGGAAAAAAAAATTAAAAAAAAAAAAGGGGGACGTTTCGTTGTTAACGGCGACGATAATTAACCACGCTCGCGAGTGATTATTTCCACGTGTGAAGCGAGATATAAATTACGTACTTTAATTGTTGTAAAATAATTAAAATATGATGTTTAAAAAAATGTTTTATTTGGCAAGCTTCGAGTTAGATGAAACCCACGCGTTTTCAATTATTCAATAATTAATTAAACGTATTCAAAATTTGTGGAGAACGTTCGTAATGCGCGTGGCCTTTCTAAATGGCGAAATTCACCCGTTATTATTACTTTTTCGATATTTCCCTCCCGAAGTTTCACGCGCAAATAGCGCCGGCCACTTCATAAATCAGCCGTATAGCGTCATATGGCGATTGTATTATTGCATAAAGGTCAGGAAGAAAAACGGGAGCCTCGCAAGGCGGCCGGCGATATCGAATAAACAAACGAACGAGTAGGAGGCGGCGGAAGTAGCGGATATTAAGGTTTTCGTGACGGAACTTGACTCGCGTTATAGCGAGGCAAGTGAGGTCTCCTCGTCTGGCCGAACTAATTCTATTACCCCGTCCCTCTTTCCCTCCACCCGCGACATTCTGTCCGCTGAAAATCGTTGCTGTCGCGGTAGAGACGCGATCGCGGGTACTACGTCGAGTGTCACGAGCTTACCCGAGGGTAAAATGAAACAGGTATTTCTTACATTTAACAGAAATATTTCTGTCAACTTTCGTACTTTTTCCTATTCCACTTTGACAAAAATAAGTGGAGATTTAATTGTTACCGTGTTTCCGCGACGCCGACTGGCTCATTTCATGCCAGAAGAGTTAATGTGAATTTAATTTTCATTATTTTGTTAATTCCAATTACGATTACGATTTAATTGTGATTATTATTTTAGATGTAATAAATTTTTTTCCTGCAAAACGTAGGCACTGCAAAGAAGTATGTGACTCACAGGTTTGATGCGCAGCGGCAAAGTTCAGCAAGGCAGACGACGACTCTGTAACATATAAATATAAAATATTAGTTGCAGAAAGGCTTACAATAAATTTTATCATAAAAGAAAATTTTTTTAACGCGCTTCTAATTAATTATTCTGGTAAACAATTAAAAATAAAGTTCGTTAAATTTTTATTATCGTCTAAATAATGATCTATAATAAATTAAACCTTTGTGAAATGTAAAACTTCTTTCTTTATTAATTATTAAATTTTATATACTAATTTTTACTTAAATGATAAAGTTATTTAGATAAATATCAAGAAATTGTTTTTATTTAAAAGCAAATAAAAAATTATATTCACCGGAATGTTGCTTTGCCGAGACAGGATGCCTCTCCTCCTCCTCCTCCTCCTCTTTCTCCAGGAAGTCAAGAAAGGAAGTCGAAAATATCCAGAATAATCCATCTATTACAACGAGGTAATATGCCTGAAAAAAAGTGACTTTATTACATAAAATCAATTCATCGGCATATAATATTATAAATATGCATTAATATACATATTGAGAAATCAAGATTAATAAGTTAATTCACGTAAGTATCGTGCTCAATATTCACCTCGTTAATGATCTGCGCCCAGCGATCATTGATTGCGAAAAGCAATTTACAGCGACCGGTGTCTGCGTTCGTCAAACGTAGTTATATATTTTCCGATGTTCTGCGACGTCCTTAGCTGCCAGCAACTGATGACCAAAGTGACGAGACGTGTCCGAGTGCGGGAGTGCGGGGGTGCGGGGATGGTAGAATCACGTACGCCGCTCGCTCGCTCGCCGTCTCCTGAGTGTCTCGATCGGCCGCACGAATTTCGCTGCGTTATAAAAGAATAAGTATAATTCATTCTGCAAGCTTCGCGACGCGCTCGACTATCCACCGGCATACGAATATTTAAACGATAACGAGACGATTGCGCGAGTCATCCGTGCGCTGATTTTTACGTATCTTTTTGGATCGCATACGCACTTTACGCGTTAAAATATACTACGCACGCTGATTCTCTCTCTTAATATTACATATATTAATATGTTGCGAACTTACAATCTGTGGATGCGTTGAAATATTCGTCGATTACGGCTCACCGCTGCAATTAAGTTCCCGGCTAAACGACGACCATTAACTTTCGATACTACCAACTGCGCTTTTGACGGGAGCGTCACCTCCGCGTTCCGAAAAAACTCTGTTGGCAGTAATAAAAGTTAATGGCCGCTAATTGGCGCTCGATCAAAACGGGCTTAAACCAAATTTCTTTCATACGCAAATTAATATCAATCTCGTCTCGAATATCTGTCTATTATTTTCTAATTTTAATTAGAACAAGATAAAGAGCAAGTTGAGCCGAGATCGAAGTTAATTAGTTACTTAATTTTTGTTGCTCATGTGAAGCAGTCTAAGGAGAGGTACGCAATTGGTGCATAAAGCGCAAAGTGCAGAGGTGCAAACAGCGTTTACGTGCACTCTCCGTGTACAGAGACAGATCACGGAAGTGATTCTCCGCGGCTGATCGCTTAATTAGTTCATCAAGTACGACGTGTTTTTCGGCCGCGTACGTACGGAGTTTCGCCAGCAACGTCACGAATGGCTCGAGTGGTACGACTTTTGACTGCAGAGACATATGGCAGAGAAACAGTGGTATATGGAACGCGTGACGTCAACCGTGCGAGCGACGTACTGCAACGGCTCTGTTCGTTCGCGTATCTCATCCTCTGCGCAGATCAACGATCATATAAAAAGGTTTACACGTTAAATATCGTATGGAATATTAACTGCAATGTACACGAGTCTCCAGCTGGTACGTATATATTTCTCAGTTCTTTTATAATACATTAATGTCATCTTATATGGTTTTACGTAACATTTGAAATTTATACGCGAAATGTACAGAAACGTAACGTTATCGCTTGAACAGTTTTTAGATTGCGGGGGCAATTATTATATGAAAGTTCACAAAATGGAGTCAAAGTCGTGGCAGGAAGGAGCACGATGGAAATGTCTCGCGACGGCTGCTTGCCTTATAATGGAACAAAAATGGAAACAAGTTGGCATTAAAACTTTCAAAGACAAACGTTACTCAACGGCTCTAACGACGAAAAAATCGGCTGAACTTCTGTGCTTCCAGGTGGTAGACTTGCACGGCGCAGATCACAAAGGTCGAAAGGAACCAGGCGCAGAACTCCGCCCAGCGTATCGGTTGTCTCATAAGGGTTGCAGGCACGTGGCGGAAAGACGCACACAAACTCCGCACAGTAACGAAACTCGAACGACTATGTATAGAAGCAAGGGTAAAAATGGTAACTGACATTTGCGTTTCGCTCATAATCGAACGTACGATGAAAGACAGATATAGCGTTTAAAGGCGGCGGCGGCGATTATCGTACGTGTGCGTAAGTGTGCGTAACTTCCCCCTTCTCGTTTTCCCCCCGCGGCCACCGAGCAATAGGGGTGAAGTAGGGGAGAGCGCTCTCTCTCAGTCCTTGACGACCGGCGCTCCGTGAAACATGTATTGCTTGTGTTGTGAGATTCAATGCACACCACGACAAGCTCACATACGCTAGCCGACGTCGTCGAAGCACATGCTATATCTGTCTTCTAATGTAGACACGTGCGCAATAGTATATTCATTAGTTAAACGTTGAACAATTTATCTTTCAATTTAAAGAATAAAAACTTGTTTCTTTTATGCGCGTTAAAGCTTACGAATTTAATGTAAAAACGTGAAAAATTATTCATCGATTATTCCACGCTGCTGTATTAAAAATTGATACGTTTGATTGTAGCCCAAGCTCGAAAAGTTAAGTGACAGTTTGGAAGACTCTTTCGAACGAAAAGGACCAAAGGATTGGCGTGCAAATCTCAAGGATGTGTAAGCTTTCTCAAGAACGAGGCAATACGAGTCCGATGTCTCTCTCAGGCTGTCGATCATCCGAGGGTCAATCTTCTCAAGGACCTACCTGTCGGGCGAACTCGCGCAAAATAAACAGATTTGCAGAAGGGTCGGCCCTCACTCAACAGTAGTCACAAGGTAAGTCGCTAAGCATCGCCGTTGAAAGAAAAAGAGAGAGCGAAATCCGATAGACGGCGGGCGCACGCCCGACTCTTGGGCCTGACTCTCTAACGAATCGTTTTGGAAAAGGGCTAGTGACACTAATCTGACGTTAACAGCAACGCCGTAATCTTAGATCTTATCTTGCGACATGCCTGAACACGGGGACGGGTCGAGTCGGCTGTCCGTTAGACGAAAAAGCGAGCCCGGGGTAAATTTCTGGGACGCCAGATTTATTTGTTAGCTCGGCGCGTGTTAAACTGGCGCTTAAATAATGCGACGATACGTAAGTGAACGCCGCGATTCTATCTGGAATCAATATTCGTCAATCTTTTAAACGCGTTGTTTGCAAGTCAATTTCAATGTATATTCAGAAGATATAATCTTGTGGATTTTTCTCTCCAAGCGGAGCTATATACCCTGCGCGAGGGAAAAAAAAAAAAAAGAATTTACTTACATATCTCTAAAGTTTAAGTTATACCTTTCAAGTAGAAGAAGATTGAGATGTAAACCTCTCTCCGCTAGGGGGGACAATAGAAAAGCGAAAGCAAAACGGTGCGGTAGGTAGATCTGAATAAATTATTGGAAGTTAAGGCGGTTTTTAGGGGGAGTGTATTGATGGGAACAAACCAGCGGAAACGGCTAATAATTTTTTTATCGGTAATTACTCGGGAAAGACTATAAGATCAGAACGCACGGTGTAATTGAACGGTTGCCGTCCACTAATTCGTGTTTTATCATATTAGAGAATAAGCAAAAAATTATCGATCGACGGCGACGACGTCGTCTGCCGCTCGCGAACAATCGTATCCTACTTGCTTTATATCAAGCGAGAATAAATATTAGATGTCGACGTTACGCGCATATTTTTATTAGAAATATCCAGCTTCCTCCAGCTGGATTGCATATTAACTTCAACGGTCGTTTCTGGAGCCTAACTTCGGCGGTAGTTGCAAATGCGAAAAACGCCTCGAGGTTGTTCGTGGCAGTCAGAGTTCACGCCCCCCGGTACCTCGAACACAATCGCGAGGGGGTCGCGCCACAGAAGGGAGGGCAAAGGAGAGAGAAAAAATAAAAAACTCGCGGAGCAGACTGCCGATAAAAAAAGCCGCCCCGTAGCGGAGGGTGTACGGGGTTACTTTACAATGTGGGAGGAAATCCATGCACGGGTCGAAAGCATTTTTTTCGCCTGTCCTCCCGCCCCGTTGCCCTCTCGTATCTTTTCCTTGCGAGCACCCGATCACAAGTCGCACGCGTGTTTCATTGTGCTCGGCGTTTCCGGTGTAATCGGATCCGGCCGGGCGCATTGTCATTAATTTATAAAATATTCGCGGCGACACCCGTCCGTTAACCCCCCCCCCCTTCCTCCCCCTCGCCCTGCCATTGAATGTGCCCCATTATTGAAAGCGTCTTCCAGAAGGTAACGAGATCAGCTTTCGGTCAAGTAGCAGAAGGCGAAAATATTCTTATTACTTTTGTAGAATTTATTGCACGCGTCTACGAGTCGATTCTTTTTACGCGTTTTTAAAAGTCGAGTTTGACGAGATAACGCGTAAATATGAGGGCTACCGAGCGAGATCAAAAGACGACCGAGGAATAGACACCCTCACGGTAGCTTGATAATTCGTAGGAATGGTGTCGGATCACCGTTTCAACCTATCATCGCCTCCTATTTCAGGGGCTGAGTGGCACGCGTCAACCCCAAAGAAGTCGTCGCCCTTAACCCTTTGTTGCTCGCACGCGTCGCGCGCTTCGTTTTACATTCGGACCCTCCGGAGCAGTATTTTCGAATATAAACGCTAACGAGATCAAAGCAACGTCGCGACGGTGTCAATAAAAGCATCTGAGACGATAGCATTATTACTTATTACGGATGCGCGTCGAAGCGGCATCCTTTTAATTAATGGATCTGGATCTTAACCACACGTGTACATAATATATAATTCATTTTATTACATCCCGTAATAATTTACTTTTCTGTACCTCCGCGCTTTTTAAATACTCGATTCACCTTCGGCATTCCAAAGACAAACTCTAATCTAGATGGGTATTTGCATTCACTCGTAATCTTACGAGTCGCGGGAGCGTAATCATGTACTTATTAACGCCAATCGTTATTACACGTCGCGGAATATTAAGGTAGATAACTATAAATAATCTTACGTATGAGCACGCAGATTTATTTTATCATTGAAGAAACGCTAATTAATAAGCCGTATAAAGCAGTGTATGAAGCGTTCGCGGCTAAAGTCCTGGAAAGGTCACAGTTTTTTATTCTTCGAATAATGTATCGTTAACGTACAACCACGTGCAACGGAATGCCGTTACATAAGCGCCTTACTCACGTAGCGGAGAAGTATTATCGAAAATAATTTCTTTGCGTGGAAAAACAATATTTCGCTTTATCCAAGAGATGCATAAACATCGAGAAGACTGTATAATTTTTATTTAAAAAATCGGGATTGCGTATAGAATTTTTTTTTTTTTTTAACAGTATCTGATTAGAACGTGGTTCTGATTTTAAGTTCTTTCATATAAATTTCCTTCAAAGTAAAGTGTTAGTAGTAGAGAAATGCGCGCCGCGAGAAGAACGCACACGATTCGAATGTAATTGAGGTTACGCTTGCAGAAAGCCGGTGTCAAGACCTGTAAGGACAGACCGTTTATTCCGTAATACGCTTAATGAGGGCCCGTTAATTACGCTAACGAATCCCAGAATCCCTTCGTCTTATACCTGGCCGTCGCGTCGCTCTGACGAGCGAGGAAACTTGCTGTCTCACGGCCTTCACACGCAGGTTTTTCTCTTTCTTTTATTTTTCTTATTTTTTTTTTATTTTCTCTTTCTTTTTTTTTTTGGAATGAATCCCGCGTATTCTAACCCAGATTGCTTTCATCCACAACGCGGAAATACCGATTAAACTGTGACGAATAGAAATTGGAACGCTCTGTTATCTCGCGAATCAATTGAAATTGAAATGATAAAAAAGGAGCTTGATTGATTCTCGCGCGAGCTTGGTATTTTCTACAAAGTTGATGAATCTCGAACAATGGGTGATTTTCATACCGCGATGTTTCCGTAGCGCGCTTTAAATAATAATTAAACTACTGAGTTGCGATTCTCCGCATCGCACGTATGAAGTTCTCATGCGTTCCGCGAAGTCTTCATTGTGCGATCGATGGGATTAGTATCTGATTAAGGTGTGTAATTTTTTTTTGTTCTTCCTCAAGCACGTCTAACAATAAGCATCATTGTACTATGTAAATCTGCAATTGATTATTATGCTAATAACTCTTTAACTACATTAAAACAAATAGGTATGCAGAAAATGAAAAATAGGTATGTAGAAAATAAAAAAAAAAGAAAGAAAAAGGTATTAGATGCGATTCCTTCAGGGAATAAATCTTTCTCGGTAGAATAAAAAGAAATTTCGGTGTTAGCGCGCAGAAGAGTAGGCGCGTGGAAAACTTTCCAAAGATTTTCGTCACAAGTAGGATGTCTTGTTCACCTTCGGCCTTTTGCATCCCGCTCCGTGTTTATTTCGCGCAGGAGGTGTTTTTCGATTGCCGGATCGAGCCTCGGCGAACGGATCGCTGGTAATTCCGCGGGGCTTAATGATACGGTAAAATCAAACTTCGTACTTCTTTTCTTCCACCGTAATATTCACGAAGGCGTTTCGCGAACCCTATCGCCGGTATCGAGCCGCGTCGACGGATCCTGCCTTCGTGACCGCCGCGGCTAAGCGTACGCCATTAGCGCTACTTACCAACTACGGCCGGTTGTTATTACATGTGCACCGCGCATATCATTTTAACGACAGGGAAAACGTTTTCTCCAATTCCGAGCGGCCAGTAAAAAGTGGAGCGCCTTGTTTCGACGTTCGTTAGCGGGCGAACTTCTTTTTCCGAAAGCGACGCTACTTTCGTTCGTGATCCTCTCGCGGCTCTCGATTTCATCGCGTTCTTATCCGCGACGCAACCTCCCCGCGGTAATTATTCTCGCCTCAGAAGCGAAGATTCGTCGCAGTTGCCTCCGGGCTTTAGCGGAAGGCAAGTTCACCGCGTACGAAATTCCGTCGGCGGCTCGCGCAGATATTACAATAGCCGAAAGCCAAATTACATCTGCGTGCGGCGCACGAAACGCGCCAGCCTTGGAGGCTTCGGTGCCTCCGTCGTCATGGGATCAAAGCGAGCGAAAGAATCCGCGGTGCCGTGCACGTCGGTAGTGTTCTAATGCCTTTTTCATATGCGATGTCTTTTTGCCTTTCCGGCTGCCTTTTTTTTTTATTTTTTTTGCCCGCCGAAGAGGCGCGCGAGGTTCTTCTTCCCGCGCCCGAATCGAGGCGGCCGTCAGACGTTACGCGTCTCGATAATGAGACAGTAATTTCCTATCGTGACAGGAGTCACATTGACCGCAATTTATTTCGTATGCGAACTGAATACGCTACCTCGCGCACATATATAGTTATTAGGGTCTAAAGAGCTCGGATACTTACGCGAAATAATAACACGGTTACTATATTTAAACTTGAAAACACTTGCGGTCTTTAAGCCGTAATGACTGTGATAACTGAAAGTCGATGGGCGGGTGGTTGTAACGACGATATCATCATACCTCGTCTACGTGGATCGTCTGTTTGGTTTATTTTTTAATATACTTCCTGCCGCGTAACAGATTTTTTGCCGAAATATTTTATCGGCGGAAGAAGAGAATTATTACAAAAAAAAAAAACCAAAAAAAAAAGAAGACGTTGAATATTTTAATTCGTAGTTTCACTTCCGAATTTATGCTTCCCTTCGCGTCGAAAGTTCGTATAGAAATTGAAGCCTCCGGCCAGCGACGACTTTAATTGCTGGTAATTGTTTCGAAGGTCGGCCTGCGAAGATGCCCACGCAATTGACGGTCACACCATGCGATAACACGGAACGATTACGTAATAACTCCCGTATATAAAACTCTACTTCCGTTCGGCCAGACCCGATCGCAAATACGATCGATGTACGCGCGAATTCAATTGTAGAACGAACACGTGGAAGGCCAGCTGCGTTGGTGTTTCTTGCCGCCCATGCAATAATTTATTATTCAACGGCTGCTTCTCTCGATTAGTATTTAAATTTAATATCACACGCGTCTCACGGAAATGTCGCGATTGTAATAAAAGAGCAGGCGCGGAAAAAGTTTGCCGTGCGCGCGGATAATGAAATATTATTACCGTTATCGATCGGTAATCAATAAACAGAGATAGGCATCGGAGAAAACTTTGTAACTACTTTATTAAACGCTGTATTATAATTGATCAATCGCCGCGTCCTTTGACAGACGTTATGCGCGCCGACCTCTTATAAAGTAGCCTGTAATTGCATTAGCTCACGAATGTGCATTCATTTGTACGGAAGAGAAAAACCCGTGTCTTGCGTAAACGATGAAATCATGGCAGTAATTTTTTTTTTCTTTTTTTTTTTCTTCTTTTTTGCGGCTCACTTTTCATGCAAAGCGACGGCGGATGCCGTGAGCAAGCGTTATCTTTGAATCGCCGCGGAAATAAATAATAAAAAAAAAAGAAAAACCCGACTGCAACGAGTAAAATGTATCTGCCGCAATCACAGTTGTCCAACTTTTACATAAGCGTATTTTTTCGAGAAAAATTCACCTTTTCATTACTGGAAAAGAAGGCATTTCCATTTTCGTCGTTGTCGTAACGCGCTTCGCTTCCCGCCGATTGATCCGCTTTCTAAAAGGACTGTCGCACCATGTTGCGGTATGCATCAGCGGAGAAGAGTAGCTTAAAAATGCGCGGAGGGTAAGATCGGTGTCATCCTTTTCACGAGGACAATGCCGGCAAATCCGATTTCCGAAGCGATCGCGTTAAACGTGGACCGAGATTTGCCCGAGGGGGGAGGAGGAGGGAGGGAAGCCTCGAACGGCCGATGTTTACCGGGCCCCGGTGAAAAGAGGATTAACCGCGCCGTGTATCCGTTGCACATGAAAGTGTTCCGTCGGTCTCCCGCGGGGAAAGGGTGGCATGTGCGATACCGTGTGCAAAGGGCGTGATCTCATCCTTACGATGTCCTCGGCGACGAGGTGAAGTGGGTCCGGAAACTGGGTCAATAGCTGTCATACGCTCGAGATCGCGCAGAGCCGTACAGGAAATGAAACGCTCGGCACGTCTTTTCTTTCTATTCGAAAATACCAGATTGCAATTAATTACAAAAAAAAAAAGAAGTAATTAAACTCTAAAGTAATTCTTTAATTTCTAAGTTTTTTCTGATTAAAAATTCAAAGCGCTGCTTTATCCACTCTTCGTATCGTCCGTAATGTATTCCGACATAAATTGTTTTCGTGTTATGAGTGCGTGACTGAGGATGTTGGACAACAGCGGTGCGCGAGAGTCATTACGCTTTTTAACCGGCTCGCGAAGACATATCCCTCCGGCATAGAGCGAGGGAACACTTTCGAAAATCTCGTGACTCCTGCCGGTCGCGAAGGTATCTCCTAGACGAAGAAAGTAATTGTTCTCGTTGGTACAAATGAAAGCGATAGAAGGAGAGCGAGAGATACGGCGGGAGGAAAGGGGGGAGGGGCGAAGAGAAAAGAAGAAAGAAAAAGAGAGAAACGCTTCTTGTAAAAGGAAAACGAAATCTGAGGGGTGAATCCAGAGCATGGCCATTTTGTCTGTTTAGTTCCACACGGAGACACCCGATGTATGGGTGTCGCGATGCGTATAATCGCTAATGCTGGAACCCCCTTATCCGACCAGCGGGGTGGGCAGAGGGTGGACCCCCGCTAATCTACTTGGTATCTCTCGCTCTTTTCATCACCAGCTCCCAAATAGGCCTCGTGAGATCCCGATACCGATGCTGCTCTCGTGCATACGCATATGAGATAAACGCCTATGCGTTACGTGACGAAAGTCAGCCCGATAATTCCATGACGCGACACGTAAAAGTGCTCTAAAAAAAGCTTTGCTAAATATTTCAATATTATAACGAAAAAATAGAAAAAAAAATAGTGTCGCAGATAATTTAGAATATTTTTAAAAATGATTTGTTTTAAGTAGAAAAAAAATATATATAGGGCAAAGATTTTTTTCGGCCATCAATTTCGTGATCGATACGCAGTCGCGGATTATAAGGGCCATTTTGTCGCACCCTTTTTCCATCTGCCTCTAGCGGCCTCTCAGAATGCGATGCGCACGTCCTTTTTGCGGTCTTTTGTGAGAAATCTGCTGCACGAAAATCCCACTTGGTCCATGTCACCGGTTTTACGCCTCGGTGCATCGTGAGCCCCGTATTCCTCGCCGTTCGCACGAGGCCGAGCTCGAAGAATGGATGGAATTGGCCTTTTCCATTTTCGCACAGAGTGCCTGCCCATAATACGTTTCTGCGAGCCATAGAGAAGCCTCGCGATACGCCGAGTGAACATTCTCCTCATTGTTACGCGGAGGCTTGCCAGGGACACGCGTTGCGTAAAAAATATAAGCAGCCTGTTTCTTAAATATTATTGTTTTACATTTCGGTTGATAGCTCGCATATTTTTAACAGACATATTACAACGAGATATCTCTCGTGATATTTCCGTAGCCGTTATCTAACACGAATCACGGCCGCGATTCTTACAAAATCGAACCGGCCGCGGCGTTCGTTTACTTCCGTTATTATCGTCCGCAAAAGTAACTCGTAATAACGCGTTACGTTTCTCAACGATGGGATATCTCGCGAGCGTTTCTCGTCTTCTGGGTGGAAAAGAGCCGAAGGCGAAGTCACTCGGCAGATCCGTTTAACCGTCAGAAGAGTAGTAGGTACTCGTCTCTGGTCGCCGTCGGCCTCTGATTGTCCTTTATTGGGTTAAATTGAACTTCCTTCTCGTGATACGCGGCTCGCATCAACTCACTCGCTCTGAGTAGTTGCTTAGCTCTTAAACATCTGTGTAAGTACAGGGTGTGCTTAAAGTATCTCGTTTTCTCTCCGTCCACTTTGCCAGTCGACTTCCGACCTCCTATTTAAATATTCACGATATCGGTTCGCGCATCGCCGTAAAAGATCGCAAGCGTTACGCAATCGGGAAAACTACGTTTTTTTTTCTCTTATTTTTCTTTTTTTTTTTTTTTTTTATTTTTTTAATCTGAAAGTTTGTCTTCTAAAAATTCCGGCTGTTACGTTATTATTTTTCAAGCCGATTCAACCAATCGATTAATATTCACAAGAATTATTTTTTATTATTTAGCTTTTAATATACGTGACATTTAAATTCCTCTCGCGCGTCCAAATGTTTTTAGACTCGGTAGCCGCTTTCTGCAGTTTTAATTCTTGCGCAACGATATCGAGTCACCTTGTACATGACGAAGTTGGCGAGTCATGCGAGCTTAAGAGTTAAGAGTTTGGGTTTGCGCTGCGCAACAATTCGCGAGGGGGCGAACCGCAACTCAGGAATTCAGAGCGGGTAAATACGGTGGGCGTCTTATTCTTACGTGTGGAGAACGCGTTCCGTGCGACCTGTGAACCACGTTTAATATATCACATAATGTGCGTAATTGCGTCAAAGCTGTCGCTTTTCTTGGTCACGAGATATTTGCCGACAGCTATAAAATATTTCGAATATACCTGACCATATATATTTACCAGCGGATAACTTATCTTTTTATCTATCACGGTTTAAGTCGTACAATAAATAATTTTAATAATATCATAATTATTAAAATTTAATAACATAAATTTGAAACGTATCGATGTTCATTTAATCACATTTATCTATCAGATAATATATCTATCAACACTACGGTACATTATTTAATCACGAACTCAATAAAATATCGATGATCGAACCGCGCCGGTGGGGTTAATATTTTCCAGGTATCTAACGTTGCCGGTTGAGAATCTCTGCTTGAGGGAATCGTACTGATAAGAATGAATTATGCAGATGAATGTTGCGGCGATGTCGCCGATGTATCAAACCGCCTCAACTAGCTCATTCTCCTTCGTTATCTATTCATTGACGAGCCCGACGTGCGCGACGTGATCGTGGACCAGAAATCCGGACTGTTCCCATGTTCCACTTATAGCATTTGGTCCAATCGCACGCGTCTGACTTCAGACGACGTCTGATAGCCGCAGCGTCAACGTTACTCCCGATAACGATCGCGCGCAAACATTTCTATATTTATACGCTGAAAGCTCTGCGGGCAGCTGGACGTGCTCTTTCGAAACTGTCGTCGCTAATCGTCCCCGTCAAAACCCTTCCCGCGACTTCCACAAGTGTATTTGCATCGTTCACTTGGACGCGTCAAGTTGACGTTCATTAAACGTTCTCGTGGTAGGCACCGCCGGTACCGCTAGATTCCCGCTAACGGACACGCCGCAGAAAGCGCGTAACAACTCCGTCTAAATCGGCGATCTCGTAAAAAAAAAAAAAATAACCTTCGCCAGCCACGTGTGTGCACGTCCGTTGCCGAAAAATATTTGCCCGCGACGAACACAAATTACGAATTAATGCGAATACGACGTAATTAAAGATCGCGCGGAGCATATACGTCTCCGTTAATTACGAGGCTCAAAGAACTACCGAGGCGAGGAATAGCAGGAGTCCGACGGAGGTGACGATAGATCATTAGGCAGTTGACTTGATTTAAGTAACGAAGGCTAATCTCTCGGAGTTAATAACCTTCCCGGGAATAGAAACGGCCAGGTCGGTATTCGGCGGCCTGGTCGCCGGCGAGAAAACGTCGGTTCCAGCTACGGAGAACCCAGCGAGGTACAGCGAGGAAGATCGCAGGTAGACGGCGGCGAGGAGGACAGAGGGGGGGAGGGTGACTTAATGACGCCGCATCCGGGAGTCGCCAGGACATTGTACCTCGCAAAAAAGGATCTTATAACGCGTCCACACAGCTGGACCCGCATACTACGCTCGTCCGTGCGCGAATGGGAGAGCCCCGGATCCATTAACGGGCCGGCGCGAACATTAATAATCCGCGCCTTCTCGCCCGGATTGCCGGCGCGGACGCACGAGCTGCAAGGTGGCGGCAGCCTTGCTCGGGTGACGTAATGGTAGCCGATCCGCGGCATATCGGCTTCCTGAAGCCGGCCCCGCGCGGTAGCCGTCGCGTCTTTTGTACCACGTCAAAGCTAATCGCACTTTGTGATTTATCCAGATGGCGTCGATAAATCAGATTCGGGAACGGCGCGCCGGATCGGGCCCGGTTTTTGTGAGGCCGCCGAGCGAGCGGTACGATATTGCGGGAGACCAAAGGTTTGAACTCGACGCGATACGGATTTAATTGGAGAGGCATAAATATTAGAGGAGCATTGGAGAATTTTACATGTGCGTTAAATGAACGTATTAATTATTTTTGGCAAAATTATTTATTTAATTAAAATACATATAAATATATATAAAATATGCGAGAGATGTAGTGAGTTATTCAAGTGACAGATAACGCGAGATACAAATGCTTGAGACCGCGAATTATTCAACCCCCCCCGGACAATATAATTTTCCGACGGACGGTATAGAAATTAATTACAAAAATTGCAATTGACTTCTCGAGAGTGTCGGGCCGATATGTGCGATCTCCTCGTGTAGGTCCGCGGGATCGGGCTGATCGGTTCGATTTCAAAAAAGGACCGCCCTCCCGCGGCGCGCATCCCCGTTCATCCATTCATCCCAGCCGGGAGTTACGTTATCTTCCGCAGCGTGTTGAAAGAAGAAGACGAAGTAGAATGGAGAAGAACAAGAGGCGGTGGAGAATAGAGCGTACAATCACGATGAGTGGCGGCCGTGAGGTGCGAGCTGCGAGTGGAAAGGCTCCCGGGCTGCCAACCTAATAAAGCAATTTGTCACGGTTGTCGTCCGAATGCCAGCCATACATTAACACACAATCTCGCCTCCGAGAGAGCCGGGCCGTCGTCTTCTTCTTTCCTCGCCGGACAATCTCTCTCCCCCTGGCCCGGTCTCCTCCCGATTCCTTCGTATTCGTTACTTTCTCCTCGCGCGCTGCCTCCGACGCGGCTCCAGACGTGAAAATTCATCGCTGCGAGGTCCGCGGAATCGAGAGGAAACCCTCGGACTCCGCGAATCACGAAGACGAGGGCTTGAAATAGCGCGATAATGAACCGCTAGAACGTAAGACGCCGTTGTTTAACGACGATTCAACAAAGAAGCCACGTACGGCGCAGACCGACAATCGCTCGTTCCGACGCAGAAGAACACGCGGGAGCCCGAACCATTTGTCAATAGTCGTACAATCTCTACCGGCTTTCCAGCGGGCGAGCATAGGTGACTGAGAACATGCGCATACTATTTTCTCCACGTCCGCTGAAGCACAATGCCCGCGGATTATTACGTGCTTTTTGCGCGACGTGAGAGACCCTAGGACGATCAAGGCGAAGGATGGGGCCTGACTTCCTCAGCGACGCCGTGCTGCAAAGGCAAAGACGTTCTGCAGGTTCTTGCTACTGGGAAAAGGTGCGGGACACGTGTGATTGATGGATCCTCTCTACGAGTGGTCCACGGCGAACCAGATGGGTCTTCCTCTCCTCCAACGTGCGCTACTCCCCTTTCCTCCCCCCGCTCTCTCTCTTTCTCTTTTTCTCTCGTTCTCGTCTCCTCACGTTTTCTTCTTATTCATCGTCTTCTTCTTCTCCGCGAACGCCTTCGCATCCGATGTGCCGCGCGGCTTTCTAATCAAGAAATATTGGTCACACTTAGCTCCCGTGGCTTAGGAAACTTGACATGTACATTTTCAACAAAATCGACGCCTTAGAAGAAACATATCATTTTTGCGACGTTCAATAAGAAATGTGATAAATTAGTACGGCCTCACGGTAGAAATATGAAATATTAATTGCTAGAGAGAATGGATCAGCCGATACTCGTTAATCGCGTAATTTAATTCGATTAAAATCGTCGTCGGAATTTTATTAAAAACGCTGGATCGATTGCAAAAGAAAAAAAAGAAAGAAAAAAAAATAAAAAGAACGAGCCATCCAAGTAAACTGGATTCCCGCATAATTGATGAACAAATCGCGTTTATTCGACTCCTTGAAAGGAAGCTACCCGCTATTGTATCGCGCGCGTCTTTTCTTCTTCGACGACACGACGACGACTTTAGATCCGCGATGTGGTGCACACGCGTAAACGCGATCGCGTATGCACACGCGGCCCCGCCGCGTGCGTGTGCGCGCGCGTAGTTCGTGTGTCGTGGGGTTAATTGAATCAAGCAGCACGCAACCAGCTCTGTATACACTGCCGGGTCATCCGGGGTCAAATCGGTAATGGGCTGACCCTTAATTCACCATGCGGCCGGCCGCTGAACGCCGATACATCGTCGCTCGTTCTTGGACATGCGACCCCCCTAAGCACCCGGTGACCTTGAACTCGGAAGACCGGACGATGGACGTCGTGGATCCGCGGCGACTTCGACGGCACGAAACCACCCCGTCGAAGCTGTCCGCTCGTCACGGCCGCTATTACTTCCGCATAACTCCTCGCGTGCTACTTGGTGCCGCAAAAATGGCCGGTTTCATTGAAGAGGAGGCCCCGGCGCGATTATTAGTGGACTTTCGATAATTATGATTGAGAGGCGGCACTCCGCATGAATGCCCGACGTGTGGACTTTTTCTCCGAGGCCCGGGCGATTGATCCTCCGGTTTAAGGAGAATGGCGCGCCCGCAGTCGTACGTTCATTACGCGCCGTAGTCGCCGGGGTTGGACGGGAACAGGTATTTTGAATGAGCGTTCAATGGAGAGACGGCGGGGACAGGCATTCGTGTTGAAACGAACGTCGGGGTTTGGAAAATAAAACGGGAAGTCAATAGACGAAAATTGCGCGAGCAAAAACGACTTTTTATTTCTTTTACAAATTATGTAAATATGTTAAATACATAAAGTAAAATTATTAAAAATTATATATTTGAACCGCGTGAGGGGAAAAGACGACCTTATGTCGCGGAATATTCTTAGCACGGGCGAGTGCGAGCGAATTCGGAGGTCGGTCGTGGATCGATGAGCTTAAATCGCTCTCTCGTGTCTCGTCTGCAATTTACGAGAGGACCTCTTAATTCGATGTGGTTTTCTGCGCTCACCAGGCCGCTCGGTAGGCACGAACAACGTGTAAATATGTAACGAGTTCATTAGGCTGCCGGTCCGGCAAACTTTCGCTATAACGACGATCGTTGCCGCTAATTACGGTTTCACTGAATTTCCTCGATTAACCGTACTGCCCTCAGCTTCCTCCCGGCACTCGCGCCTTTGTGGCGAACACCGCGCTAACAGCTTGATTAATGACAAATCACAAATTACGTTTTATAGAGAGCAACGCTATCCGCATATATATTCCTAACCGGAAAATAAATTCTCGAAGCAAAAAGCAACGCTTCTGCATTACGTTTTATATTTATAATACGACTCTCATAATTCTTCGATCCACCTAAAGATCTTGTAACAAATCTTTATTAAAAGACCAAAATTCACAATTAGAAAGCGATACATTTATAAAGCGCTAAATATTAACTAAATCATCGTTGAGTTTTATTTGTTAATTTCCGATTTCCATTTTGAGATCGACAGGGAAAGCAAATGAGCTCTCTATCAAACGGCGCGGCGCTCTGGGAAAAGGCATCTATTGAATCTTTTTTCTTTACTCTCTCTCTCTCTCTCTCTCTTTCTTTTTTTCTTTTTTTATCAACTCGGCGCGTCCCAATCTCCAAAATTATGGCCAATAAAACGGTACGCGGTAACAAGAACAAAACCGCCACTTTACGACGGCGGCGAGGGGGCCTCGGCGCGGCGGGCGAATAGTGCAGAGCTCATCGCGTCTAACGAGTTCCCGCGACGCACGTTGAATCCCACACGGCGAAACCGCGACGCACGAATCCCGCGGAGACGCTTATCCGCGCGTATTGGCGCGTTAGGACCGACAAATTTAATTCGTTCGACCTCGGGCCTACGCGCTCCTCGCAGCTCCGTCTATGACTGGGTCAGCCGCGGAGATTCAGAAGGGACTTTCTCCCGCTAATTGTTTAATTGATGCGGTCGCTCGTGAGCCCGAAACGACGAGAAGAGAGAAGGGCTCGGAAGGGTCGAGTCCGAGACACCGACCGCGCAATCAGTATTGAATTTCTCCCCTTGCATGGCTCTCCTCGCGCACTCCCTCGTTTCTTCTGTTTCGTCACGCAACAAATTCTATCGGTTTGGCTCTCTCGACTCCTATCGCGTTGACGCATTTGATAAGAGCCGAGGTCACCCGGTAACCAGTCAACAGATGCGGCCAATTGGACGGTTTAATACTCTACGACGGGCGGAGGGAGTGCGCGATTGTAAAGGTGTGCACCTATACACTTGGCGAACGAACACAGGGAAGACGAACATTCGTTGTCAATGTGTGTTGCTGGTGCACTATTTTTGTATTAATTTTTTTATTTTATTTTATGAATTGTTCGGTATTCGTTCGCTAGGTGTATATATTTCTTTAGGCGTGCAGGTCGAATTTTTATAACGCCGTACATTACTAGATTGAAACAGTCGATGAAAGCGGATAAATTCTCTTAAATATCATAATATTAATTAAAACTTTATACTTTAATTTTAGACGCATTCATTTCTAATATAAATTTTTTTAAAAACTTCTTACTTGAATTTAAATTCTATTTTTTTTCCGTTCGGAATTATAAATATGATTTTTTTTCTTTAAGCTATCAAAACTTCTCAATATTTAAAATCAGATTCGAGTGATATTTTGATTTCCAAGCAGAGAATATTTTTCTTAATCAGACTCTCGAGTAAAGTACGTGATTCCTGTGAGTCCCATATAATATAACCCGAGACAATGAATGCGATGGTTTATTCACGAAGGACAATTTGGCGCCCGAGCACATTCAGAGCGCGGCGGCTCTTACGGCGAGCTTTAGAAATCGCCGAGTCGGCGGCAATCGTGGCCAAAGTTTTGATGTCACAAGTTTCTCCTGGATGTCGAGAGTGGTTGTTAAAAGTCGTGTCGCAATCGTCGGTGTCGGCGAGCCACCGACGTGGGGCTGCGCCCGACTGCGCAACTTCGCGTCTTTCTGTAATCTCTTAAGCGCGGCGTCTATATACGCGCTTGCACTTTTAACACTCCCGCGAACGCGCGACCGTCAGCGAGGGAAACGAAATTATTGCCGCCACACCGCGTGGAATTATAATTCTGTGTTTTTACGACGGCGCGTAGCTGCTTCTCTTTCTCCTCAGTTCGACGAGCTTCGTAGAATCCATCGACTCCGCAACATTAGGCGTCGTTCGAGAATTTAAAGCTGAAGTTTTAAGTCAAAAAGCAAAGCAAAAGAAAAAAGAAAAGGCTTGCTTCACGATTTTTAGGTTTGATTTAATTTTAATATTTAATTAATATGTCCAGGCAAAGACGGTCTTTGTGATTTTCGAGAAAAAGCACCGTCTTTCTCTGGACATACGAATTTAATATTACAATTAAATCGAAAGAGACTAACGTATAGGTAGTAACGTATAGATAGACGCGGGGGCGGCGGGGAGTGGTGAGAGGAACGGAGCGAGAGCGAACGCGAGCCTTACGTGCCGCGCGCTAGGTATATTCCCCACCACTCCCACTCTCGCTCTGTCCTTCTCCAGCGGTCGCGCGAGCATACACATATTACGCACAGCACGGCAAGCACGTGTCTCCGTACCGAAATTCGCACTTCCGTTTGACGAAAGCCGCCCGGCACGAGAACTATCTTCTCCTCTCGATTATCCGTGTGAGGAGAACACGTGTGAGTACATCTCCTTTCCGTAAAGCGAGTTATATCCCGCGTTTATCTCTCCGCAGTAATCCTTTTATATCAGATGTGTTGCGTAGATACGCGTGTTTTAATGATTTGTCTGGGCTTGTTTTGCAGGCAACCAGGGCAAGGACAATGTCCAGACGATCTGAGAGGAAGCTGGCCACTCTGACAGGAGGTCTGAGAGGAGGAGGAGGCCTCGGAAAGGCATCGTGCTTCATCGAAGCAACCCCGGAGGTAAGAATTACACTTTTATAAGACGCAGAACTAATAGCTTATACTTGTGGCATTTCTAAAATTAATATATATATATATATTTTTTGTTACAGATCGACGCAGCTGCATTCGCCGGTCGTTAACGAATGTCGTCACCGCCGAAATTAATTATTTTACGAACCGCAGCCGGTTCGTCGGCCGTTCCGGGAGTTTCGTTAAGTTGTCGGTCGTATTTTTTTCGCATTATTCTGAACGCGAGTGCCGAGCATGGGACGCGCGAAAGTGATCATAGTAAATTTTCGCGTATTAAAATCACGGTCGGAGTGCTCGCGAGTTACTTGTGCGCGGAAGGATGACTCGACACACAAACTGAGAGGAGGAGCAGGCCCGGGACGGGCATCCTGCATCGGCGGAGCAACTTTTAGGTGAGAATCAATTCTTTAAATAAAATCTTTATTTAAAAAAAAACCTTAACTTTTTTTTTTGTATTAATCTTATAAATAATTTACATGTCTATAATAATATATTTCTTTTTATGTTACAGACACCGGCTGAATTTTACAACTCCG
This sequence comes from Cardiocondyla obscurior, assembly GCF_019399895.1. Classification (NCBI taxonomy): domain Eukaryota; kingdom Metazoa; phylum Arthropoda; class Insecta; order Hymenoptera; family Formicidae; genus Cardiocondyla; species Cardiocondyla obscurior. Next base: position 6,374,007 of record NC_091871.1, on the reverse strand, counting down.
CTGATGCTCATGCAGATTGGTGAGTCGCATGCTTTTTTTTCCGTGGTTTAGGGTCTCTTAAAAAATAACACGGGCATGGTTTTTTCTAATACATGTATATATATTTTATTACATATATTTTGTACACAAAAGCAAGCTTAGAATTGCTAAATTCATTCTCGTTTAACTCTCATATTCATTCGGGTGGGTGTTCACCGAATCGAAACGAATCTGCAGAATCTGTTGCTCCAACAATGAGCCTCGATGTACCCCAGCAATTAAATGGTCCGTTGATTAGCGTGCGAAATCGGCCGAGTCCCATCGAACTCGTTCACGCTCGCGCGATTCGCGCCTTTTTCGTCCGCCTCACCGCGTGTGTCGATCCTCGAATCACCCACGTTCAACAGGCCGTATTAAGACACCCCTCGTTACACGCATTATAAAGGAAAGAAAAAGGGAACAAAAGTACGAGCGATTCGTGCATTTAATAAAGCGCTTACTGTTTACATCTCAATATAAGTTGCTTTAGACGACTTTAAATACCGTTGCGTATAACTTCTAGTTTTCATTTAATCTCAAAATTGTACACAGCGCGTAATTTGCACCATTGGGTAACGTTACATTTAAATTAGCCGTGCAAGCAAACAATTTGACGTGATAATTTATATCCGGCGTATCGATAAACGGGACTCCGAGGCGCACGTTTGTTACTATTTGCCGTTAATTGCGGGAGATTTAACGCGAGGAGCGGGATAAGACTTAATCATCGGTATCTGCGATACCCTGCTTTTCGAGCCGGAGCGTTGCGGGCAAGCGGTGAGATTTTACCATTAAGGAACGCCATTAGCATTACGATGATTAATTGCGAGCGACGACTTCACGAGTCGTTAACCGCCGGGCGACGGACTCTCTCGAATTCCCTCCCGACTGAGGAAACGCCGAGCCGCGATCTCGTTCGATCGTTCGGGCTTCGCAGCGGTTCTCGAAATGATTTTTACCGACTTGAAAACACTCGGGCGCACCCGGGTCTTCGTTATGTAAATTAAAACGCTCTAAAGACCAGTACATCTCGTCGCGCTTCCTCGTTGCTATTTTTCACAGTCACTTGCGGCTTGTTAAACATACGGCGCAACGCGAGCGAGTAAAACGATTTACCATTTAACCAGCACTAAAAGTTACAATGACTTTTATAATAATGCTAACGTTGTTTCTAAAGAAACTTTTCCTATCGACGAACATATAGTTTATAATATAATAGAGTCGTAAATTCGAAAACTTTCCGCGCACGCAGAGGCAAGCAAAGAGCGCGGGACTTTCCGAAGAAATTCGAGTTCTCGATTTATTAGATTCAGGGCGCCTTATTAATCCGATGTGTATAAGCTGTCGATGGCTCGAGGGGAAGGGGGGGAGAAAGAGAGAGACGGAGGGAACGCCGGGGAGAGATTCGAAGGGAAGAGGGTGAGCTTTGATTGGTCCATTGAGGACACGTGCTGGCAACCCCGACGTGGTCCAGCCCTCTGGCTGTGCATCTCGTTACGAACTCATTCAGGAACTCCAACGTCGCCAATGACGGAATCAAGTGGAATTGTTAACGGGGGCACCGTAGGTGGCTGAGAGAAGAGAAGGCGGTGGAGATCGAGCCCTAATGACAACGACGATATAATCTGATGAGATAATTCACTTTCCATGATCGCCACCGCGGGATCTCCGACACGTTGATACTTATCGAGCTCGGCTTCGAAGGTTAACGGCATTCCTACGTCGCATATCCATCGCGTTTCCGAGATTAATAATAAAATTTATTACGTTGCTAATTTTTTTTTTTTCTCTTTTTTTTTCACCAAGGATTATTTATTTACGTAACGACGTGATATCAAAGAGCAGAAACTAATATTAATTGGTATTATGCCGCGTCTGCTATTTGCATCCATAAGAGGCGATAACAAAGACACGGACGATAATAATAATTAACGATATCATTAGCTGAAACGGAAAGATTGCGATCGGGTTTCGATGACAATAATGTGAAATAACGCTGCGCGACAGCCAACGGGAGCTGTGAGATCTCTCGACTGCTTAATACACATCGGTAATCAATGCGGCCGCATACAAAAGACTCAAGATTCTATCAAGTAGTACGCGAGTAATAATAATTGCACTTACAAGCGTTAGTGAGTATTGGAGATACAATTATAATTGTAGCAACGCTGTTATTATATCCGTTTATAAATCACGCGTACTACTTATTTCCAACGGATGTCGGTAGAAATTTGCGGCTAATAATAATTACCACGTTGATATCTGCAACAAAGATAAATAATCTTCATCTACAATCACTAGAAAAAAAAAAAAATCCAGAAACAGTTAATAAAGAGGACGAATTAGTTATATAAATATTAACAGAAAAAAAAGCGTTTGAGGTAGTAAAATATTTCTCCGACTTAAAATTCGTACTCAGCGCCGGGATCGAAATCAATCGCGTGCAGACTCCGCCGCCGGACTTCCGCCTAGGGAACTTGAATTCCGACTTCGTCGCCGATAAGGCACAGGTAGGGCCCCATGTTGCGCGACTCGACGCTACTTGCCACGTTGCGAATTTCCACGAGTGCACTTTAGCGTAGTCTTTCAGCCGCGCGGCCAGTGAAGCACCCTTCGATGCCGTCGACGCCGCGACGGAGAGGGGAAATACTCGCGGCCGCATGGAAACGTGCGCGGAATATAATGGCTGGAGTGAAGTGCGTCGCGGTCGGCTCTCCCGAAGTGGGCATTGTTGGCCCACATGCTCCGCTCGAACAAACCGGGCCGATCGACCTCGCGGCGAGCACATGGGAACGCCGGCAGGCCGTTTCTTCCTCTTCCCGCGTGCCGTTCCCTTTTCTTCTAATCTCGTCTTTCCGCGTCGTCCTCCTTAACCCTCCCCCGTCGCCCTCCCAATTATGGTGCCGACCTTTAAGATCATTAGCCGCTGACAATGCTCCTGCACGACTTCCTCGTTTGTACACTTAAGATACGTGGGCAATTTAGGATTGGATTAAGTTACGAGATTGGCGGGCCCACTTTCCGTTGTGGAAGCGCGGATACTAACGCATCGTTAATTGCGCACGGTCGTGCTCCTTGAACGTTTGAAGGAATAGTATTTATTAAAAAAATAATTAGCGTCCAATGGCAGTTTGTAGAAACATAGAAACATCTTCTCTTAGCGATATAAAGTTTTGACCGGGCAAAACAAATTTGTGCGGGCAGAGCCGCGCCTTGCCAGCGCGATAATACTCTTCATTGAGAAATGGCATCGTTTAAGTATCCGCTACTATTTCGCTGTCGATGCCCTGCGACGAACCCTCGAGTCCGCTCTCCTTCAGGCCGGTTAGAGGTGCGGGTACGGATGTGAAAGAGAAACGTACGCGTATGCACGCCCCGGTACCCGAAGGGTGAAACAATAAGCGACGGACGACAATGAAGATTTAAGTGGCGACCTCAATGATATCAACTGCACGCCGGAATAGAATTCAATTGAATTGAAGGAACGGGCAAGGGGAGCCCTCCTCGATCGCTTACCCGGCTGACGTTTTGTAACCACCTCGTTGTCGACTTTAGCAACCTCCGCGTAGGTCTCAGTCACCCTCGTCTTCTGGTCCCCGACGTCCCAGCTACGCTCCAAATATCCTAAGGCGACGTCGCCTCGAAATTTCACCGCGTCTCGCCGCCCGCTCGTCACATTTCCGTCGCGCGGAATAATATCTCGTGCCTAGATAACACGCGCGTGGGTTTTTCGCCGGCCCTCGAGATCAAAGATTGAAATAAACGCGGCGGGGCAAACGATGTACGCGCGAAACTAATTACTCCGCGGAGCCGTGTAATTTCCGTCCCTCCCGCGCCCACGAGCGGGGGCCGGCACGCCAATTCTTTCGAGGATCACGTCGCGGTGCAGTTAACCGGTGCGAGCGTACGCCGGCAATCACGATTAAGGTGCTTCCCATCCACGAGCTGGCGTTAACTACCTGCCGGCCCAATTTGCGGCGAATCCGCGGGCGCCGCTCACCTCAAGCGGCCCGGGCACTCGTGGCGTAATAGCGCCACATGCATAATTAATCGCCGCGCTGATATGCCGACGAGTGCGCTACAAATAGGGATAGCATGTGGTTAATTCGTCGCGCCGGCAAGGCGATTGCGATTTTATTGCGCGACGTTACAAGCCGCGTTATCGCGCCCCGCAGATTATCGTTCGCGGTCGTTTAACCGAGCCGTCAGGCCTCAACGCGATCATGAAAATTGAAAAACAAACTGAGAGGACTATTACCGCCCTCGCCTAATGATTTACATCCTGAACTTTCTTTCCCGATAGCGGCTCACCCGGGGATTTTGTCGGCACGTTACTTTACCGGGGATAATTTGTTAATTAATTTAAGTTAATTGCTCCGCGGACGTTGACTGCGAGAAAAAGTTACGGAACGAAGCAGTGGCACATTTTTAATTATTCTTATCTATATACTTTTTGTTGTTGTATTTCTTTGCAAAAAAGAAGAAAGTGCTAGGCTTAATTTATTATGATTTTTTAAATATTTAATTAATAGATAAGGTCTTAGTTCTTTAATTGAATGCTCATTTGAACAAGATAAAGAGTAAAAAGTAAAAGAGAAGTTTAAAGTTTGTTTGAAATTACATCGAAGGCTCCTCCTGGCGCCATCTCTTCAGGAAGTGGAGAACCAAACTCTCGTGGACACGAGGATCGGTTAGAAACGATGAAATGTTGCCCCCTAACTGATTATTACGTCTCGTAAATCAAATACCGAAAGTAATCATGTGCGAAGTATTCCGCATTCCACTTTTATCTTCCGTTAAATCGAAAAACTTTACGGGGGCTAGAAACAATCGATCAGTACAATTAGATTTACAATTTCCTAATGAAGCGAAGTACGTAATCACGTTTCAAATGAATAATTACGTATCCACTGACTTTTAATAGATAACTCTTAAATTTCCTCGTTGCTGGACTGGCGTGTGATATAATATTAAACGCGTACCAGTTTTCGAAACCGCACACATCGAAACACTTAATCGGTCAATTTTTAAAACACATAAACCCGCTCCGCCGCGAAATACAAACGCGTCGCCGCGATCCAGCGTTCGCGACAGCTCGCCCGAGAACGAGCTTCATATCTCACGTGAAGAATTCGCCGAAGATGACCAATGCCCGTTCGAGGTACATGGTAGGAGCCAATCGCGCCGCGGGCACGCACGGTATCCAGAACCCCGTGATAAAAAGCATCAAACGGAGCCGCCGGCATTCACGGAAAGCGCCCGGTCCTGCTGCACCCTCTCTCGAGCGTGTCCACATCCTGCAACATCGACCGCATTTTTTTCCCCGTCGGCGTCGATCGCGGCATCGCGCTCCATTCACCGCGAAAAAGATCGTCGGGAGGGAAGGGAAAGTTATCGGGAATACGTGTCCCCGCGGTTATAGACGCGCTGCGGATACGTTGCCCTTTTACGGGTGGCAACTTTTTTTTTTCTTTTTCCTTTTTTCCTTTTTTTTTCTTTTTTTTTTTTTTTATCGAGCGTATCTGTAGGTGAACACCGCGAGAAGAACATGCGTCGAATAGCGACCGAATATCGTGTACGTCCGCGAATATATCGAGCGACGTAAGTCGAACTTAAGAAAATGCCATTGCCGGTGCTATCTATGCACGTACGGGAAGCAGAAATAAAACGAAGCGATCGACGGACCCATATTCAGAACTTCTCAGCAATTTAATATTATCGAAGAATGTTCTTTTTTTTCCTTTTTCTTTTCATTCAGTTTTTGCACCGGCGCGAGTTCCTTTTTCTGAGATTTTTTTTTTCTTTTTTATTATATGACATACCGTAGTCACTCAGTAGAGAAAAAAAACACGGTACTGATTAACGACGTGACGAAGAAATATAAAATTTTATTTATCTCACGCCTTTGTCTTCCTGTTTTTCACCGTCGCATACGTACGATTCCGGAATACGAACGCGATTCACAAGCCGCGGCTAGGATTATTATGTAAGAATGCACGACTCGCGTTCCTGTCGCATCGTCCGCATTCCTCTTGTCACGCTTCGTCTTGCGATCGTTTCATGAAATGTTAGATAAAAACCGCCGCGATGAAGACGAGTATTGCGATTACTCGGCGATGGTTAAGCGCACCCTTTGCGCGTTGGAGAAATCGTTTTCTCACTCGCGTCATTGTCGCGCTTAAATTATATACGCACGTAGCCAGATTGAAATATTGATATCGGCTGTGGTGTTACGGGGTTTTGGAAGTTGGGCCTTTGGTCGGGAAACCATATTCTTAACTTTGTACAGCCCGCGGTGGACTGTCATTACGGGAAAGCAAGCCGGCTTTTAATGCTAGGGTCGCCCGAGTTAGTTCGATACCGAAATTCCCAACTGCGATGAAACAAAGAACAGTTGCGGCGAACATTAACACGCCAACAATGACGAAACGCAGGTGGAGTGTATTACGAAACCGCGCTTAAAGCCACGAGATTGCTGTACCCGGTTGGAAAATGAAAACTCAAACGCTTCTGTCGAAAATTCGAAAGGACGAGGGAGGTTCAAACGAAACCATAATCGTGCATTATGTGCGACATAATTATAATTCTCTTCACGTACAAGAAAAAAAAAAAGAGGCGATAAAATTAATTTTTATAAAAATAAAATTAACGTTTGTATTCTGGATTTTTATCTAAGAAGCTAAATATTAGTTGTCTCTGTTACGAATTACCGTTTTTGCGCAAAAAAAGTGGACCGTCAGCAAAAAAAATTCTTAAACTGTGATTAAATTTAATTTGCATAATAAATATATTCATAGATTCGTACAGCACGTCTCGCAAATTATGTGGCTATTGATCTGCGTGCAGCGGGCCAAATAACGTCGTAAGTTAACGCGCCGGAGAGAATAAGCACGACATTTTTCGTTAAATGACGAGAGTAAATATGGCCAGCGAAATTACATAGTCAAAGTTGTAATGAGAGCGGCATTCAACACGTAAAACACACAGCCGACATCACGTAGTACAACGGCGGAATGATCGTTAGTACACAAATGTCAAACGGAGCGCATTAGGTTTATTATGACAGCTGTTTGAGTGTAATGGCCGTTAATTCGCGAATTCTCAACGTCATCGACTTGCCTTTTACATATTACATGCCGATGAAATGGTTGCCTAACTCGAGCGTGTACTACACGTTAATAAATGCCGCTAATTACTCCGGCTGTAATATTTAATTAGCGCGTTCTAAGTATCTTAAATAATTATCGTTGCCGCTTGAAAACTTAATTTTAATATTTAATTAATACGTCCAGCCAAAGACGGTCTTCGCGATTTTCCCGCGTCTCACCTGCAACCACCAGTCATCGGCAAAACTTTATAATTCCGCTGAAGTTCGTACAGATTGATAAGGCTCATAATTTTTTTAGTAGTTTATTCGTAATAAAGTTCCCAATTATAATAACGCGCACGAGAATTGGGACGTTTCGAAAAATAGCGCACGCTTCGCGTGCGCATGGTTTTTTTTTCTAGTAAGCAATAAGAATAATGAGGCACTAAAAGTCCCATCCTTTATCGACCTTCCGAAATCAGTATGCGCGTTATTAATATTATACGAGGCGCCAACGACGTCGTTTAAAATGGTTACCGCATATAAAAAAAAAACGGCAATTGCATTATTTGCATGAATTTAGCGGATCGTGTACACTTATCGAGACGTTCGGCAGCGCAGTTTCGATAACGGGTACTATTTATAACGTTACTTACATGACTGCGTATTATAATAATTGAGAAGTCCTCGTTATTGTTCTTATCTCGAGTTGACCATTAAGACGGGCGCATATTGATATTTGTATAATGACAAAATGTATAACTGCGTCTAACAGCTTAAATTTTAGTCTTATGGTTTTCTTTTTTTTTTCTTTTCTTTTTTTCTTTTTATTATTACTCACTCTTACATTTGAAACGTGATTATTAATGTAAAATCTACGGCTCGAAGTTCAAGACTTACGTAAACGGGAAGTTACACACGACGAACTATTAAGCCTTCCAAACTATTGGCAAAGTATGTGCTCGTCGCATTTAATAGCTCGTGTATAGGGTTGTCGATAATTTCCATATCGACCGTCATACAGCGACACAATGTTGCAATCGCAATTACAGCGAACTTGCAATTGTGTCTGGAGATAAGGTATCGTGTGCACGTATGCACTCCGTATCGAATGCACGGTAGATTAAGAAACTAGAACGTTTACAGTGGTCATTTAGTTAATTACCGAGTATCGCGCGTATCGGTTTAGCCTTGGCAGCTCAGCTGGGCAAACTATTGTGATGAATTTATAGTAGAAGGGACACGGCAAAGTGTCCCTTTCGGTTGCCGAGTGCATTGCGAGTCGCGACCGGTAACGAGATCTCGTTATCAGGTCAGGTTCCGTTTGAACTCTCGGCGTTTTCTCTTCGGGGACCGTTCGTCGAATCATTAAGCGTCTTCCGGTTCCGCGGCGAGCCGGCGTGAGCAGAACAAAACGCCATAAGCCGTATTAAGCAGCGGCCGTAAAACACTCCTGCCGGGCCGCGTATACGCCCCGGTTGATTTCAAATCCTTGGAAGCCCTCGCTATTCACCTTGATCTGAGAGCGGTGCGTGTCGTATATATTTATTGAGACAGTAAACCGCAATTATGCCCACCATAACCGACTAACTAGCCGCCGCGTCGTCTTCGTCGCGGATCACGAACTCCTCGCTTTCCCCGCCCCGCTGGCTTTTTTTCTCTCCCCTCGATCTTATTTCCTTTTCAAATCGCCGGAAGACGGGGGAGAAAAAGAAGGCTTATAAGCGCGAATGATGTTTTACGAACGACTAATCGGCCCGCGATTAATTTGCAAGCATCTGGGTACCGGATCAACGGTTATTTGTTTGGATTGCGGAGAAAAAAGTTTGCAGATAGTTCGAAAGAAAAGTTGTAAAGCTTGTCGTAATGATGAAACATAAGATTTTTACTTTCTCCAAAGATTTTTTTTTTTTTAATTAAATACGTAGGAGATAAAATAAAATTCACATAGATTCTTTTTTCTTATATTAATTTTTATTTACTATTATTATTTTATACTTTTTCTCGTAGCATACAGATTTTCGTTCAAATTATTATCGCGAGTACGCGACATTTTTATCGTTGTTTCCTACCGCAAGGGGGGAGGAGGGGGGTTAAGGTCGGTGAACCTGCCGACGCGAAAAAATAAGTAAACAGCCACGGGACAAATTTGACGGATAATGTCACGCTAGAGACGAGATAGTCAGAGGAAGCACAGGCACCGGCGAGACCCGCGGCTCCGCTCGGCTCCGTCCACCGGATTTAATGATTATTACCGCGCCGATGATTGCGCCATAAAACAACATATTGCCGTACCTGGAACTCCGCGGCGATGGAACTCCAGCTAGCTCGTATAACCTCCGGGCGATAATAGAACCGCCCCGGTTTCCGGATACTCCGCAGACTATTTGTAGAACGTGAGGCGCGTATTTGTAACGATTCTACGCCGCGAATCGAAACGTGGATTCGTCACAGGGCGTTGCGTTGGCGATGGAGTGAGCCTTAGCGTACAGCGTAAAACGAACACCGCCAATCGGATTATTTATTTTTCTTTTTTTTCTTTTTTATATATTTTTTTTTTTACACTCCGCGCGTCTGGGACGCGTCCGTGTTGGTACCGGACTGCCAGTTGTTGAACTAGCTCGTCGTAGATGCTGCGGATGGTCGCCGCAGCACCCGAAGAGCTCTTTACTGACGGCCCCTTTGTTGTACGCACTCGTGCACGTTCTCTCTTTCTCTCTCCTCGCTCTCATTAATTAACTCCGCGGCGTACACGGCCGTTCTCCTGTTTTGAGAATGAGAAGCGCGTCCCTATCGTCCGCTCGACAACATCCGCTCCGCATTAATTGAATACGCCAGCATTTACACGCGATATATATATCCCATTCGCGGCCCTCGATTACGCGCGACTAAACGTCATTTATCTGTAAAATTTAAGATTTATCCGGCTCCCCTTCGACAGCAGAGTTCGTCGTTTGCGTGACACGCGAAAGTACAAAGAGTAGAACTTAGAAAATGCGCCGATGGATGGAATATGTAGCGTGTAGATCATCTTTTATTAAAGACCTTGCAGTATCGTTGTAATTGTGAGAGAATTTTTTTCGGCTGAATTAATCCCGGATAAAACATTTTATTATTAAATACGTGGCCTTTAAACTACGACGATCCGCTGAATTAATTAATCGTTTAAACTGAAGCGACAGATTTTTATTGAATAAAAACCTCCGACGACGTAATGGCTTTGTAATTGTCACGTTTAGGACGTCGTCGAATTTTTCACAAAATACGACGTCTTAAAACAATCAGCACTGTCGCAAATATCCAGCACGAAAGCCGTTCGATAAACAATGTCGCCGCGAAACAAAAGTCAGAGGTAACGACGGAGGAGGCGATCCATCGCATGTTTAACGAAGCGCAGCCGGCGGGTATTGCGGCGGACAAAGAGCGGCAATATCGCGAGAAGCTATGACGAGACCAGAGAAACGGGCAGCGGTTAAAGAGGGCATCGCCGGTTGTAGAAACGGTCGCAGTGCCACAGAAGAAACTGACTAACTGGTAATTAGCATATTCCCGGAATATTTCGGAAGCACGCGATATTCCGGCCGCTCGTGCCCCGCGCGGCCTCGCGACCGCTCGGATTCCGGCGAGAGAGAACTTTGTTAAAAATCAGACAGATGCTGGCACGTTGTACGAGTCGTTCGTGAATTCCGACGAAATAATCAATTCATAGCGGAAAATAACTCGGCAAAAGGAAAATAAATGCAACACTCGGCGGAGATAAAAAAAAAAAAAAGAAAAGAGAGAAAAAAAAATAAAGAAAAGAGGAAAAAAAAAACCTATACGCGCGCGGATAATTTATCACTGGAGATTATTTTAATTTCGTATAATGGCTTTACTTGGGAAAAATGATTGTCTCTTGGAGCGAAAAACTCGTTGGAAATCGTGAAATTATCTCGAAAAGGAATTTTAATCCGCGTGCAATTTAGCGCACATCTCCCCAATCTGCGGCGCCCACGTCGGTTGTTTAGTTACTAATTATTTCACCGACGAAACTCGGATTTCGCAAGCGCCCTCGGGTTTGACGCCACCTTTCGTCGCAGAACTGTCCTCTCTTTGTCCTGATCGGCGCGGGCAATCTTGCAAAACCTGTCGCCCGTAGATGTACCGCTTTGCTGCGAGGGATAAGCCGTCTTTCGCCGACCGTAACCGATTATCCATGCGTGTAATTGGGCCTAATTGGACATCGATCTGCGTACGATCTTCCCCCGTTGTCCGCGTCGCGACTTTGATCCATCGGGACCGGGTGAATTATCTGCGACGCGCGATTATTACGGGATTAATGACACGATGACTCAATTAGGCGACGGCGGCGACGTGCCCGCGGAATTCAGACGCCTCGGAATCGAATCCTACGCTCACGCGCGCGTCGTTTACGCCCTCGGCTTCAATAATTTCGTAATTTATCCGCCGTAACGTGCTGCGCCTTATCCCGCTCTTCGGTTTACCTATCGAAGAGAAGACCGGTCATTACCTCGAAAATGTAATCGAAACCGGCCGAGCTTCGGGTTGATTTCCCCCCCCCCCCGTAACGTCTTCAGAAATTTATTTCTTTTAATTAAAACCGCTGCGGTGGGCTTGTAAAGTAGATGATCTCGCGCGTAGGGAGATAAAAGCGTCCGAAGATAAAGCTTTAAAAAAAAAAGAAAAAAAATGCAAATGGGCACTTGCATTAATTGTAACGTTTAATTCGCTTCACATATCGCCATCGTGACGTGTCATTACGCTGAAATTTATACGCAGGATCACTCCCCGGTGTAATTGCCATTTGTATACGCGTAGGCGAGACGGATAGCGCTCTTTCGCACGCGTGGAAGAGCATAGCTCGAATCTAACGAGCAAATACAGATCGTATCAGCTATTATGGCTGCTCTATTACGGTGATTAAGCTGTGCTCGCGTATAATCGTGCGAGTCACGGAGTATTGTCCGCGAAGTGTCGCCGTGCTATCTCGCCTCTCGTTTCTCGAACGAAGGTGCGACGTATCGTCTGCAATCTCTTTTTAAAAGTATTCCACACGAATGCAGACTCTGCTCCCTTTCGTCTAGGCGATTCGCAATAAATCCGATAGATTCCTTTACGCAAAATATTACGAAAAATCTCACAGAGACTTTGAAACACGTTGGCACGTTCGTTGATTTAATAAAAGCATTCGATACGTTTTTTTACAAATTATAAAAGTTAATGTTGCGGTTACATTTTCCATCGAACGGCGCGCTTGTTTAAAGTTGACGAAATGGCTTATAAATCTCGTAGAAATCAAAATGGAATTCCGACCGTAAAGTAAACGATGAATAACGCAAGGCACTTGTCTAGTGAAACGATTTAATAATTAGGGATTGCGTTCCTCACTTTCGACGTTTCGTGAGCGCGATTTGCTACCGGATCACTGGACGGCCGCTTATTTGCCGCAAAAGGAACGAGATCCTTCGGTTCGATTTACAAGCCGATAATTTCGTGGCTCGCACTCTTCTGGGAAAAACGTGGTGACCGATCGCTTTCACTCCACGCCATTTACGATTGGTTCAAGGTTCTCGTTCCTTACTTTTTTTCCGTCCCCGCGCGCTGCACCTGCAACGTGAAAAAAAAAATAAAAAAAAAACACGGAAACGTGATTACGATGTTGGGGCTGCCCAGATACGACGTCAATAAGAGAAACCACGAAACGCGCGAAAGGGTGGAAAAAGATGGGGGCACTCCTGAGAAAGAAGTATCCCGAATCGAGATGTACAACTAAAAAACCTCTTCTTCAATTACAACGTAATATATTTCCCTGCCCTCTAAAGCGCCGAGCTCATTTAAGGTGCAATATATTAATAATTTATAATCATATAAAGTAAAATATTTATATTGAGGTCTTTTATTGAGATCTTATATTGAGGATCTTTATTTGTACAGTTAATTGCACATTTCTTAGGCAAACCCGCAGATACCAAAGAAAGAAACGTATCATTACGTACATACATATATGTCTGTGCGATCGTCACATTTTGTCTGACGTGTTTAACGCGGTAATTAAGTCGCGCAAGTTCGCTCGGTAATTAGGCACTTTTTTATTTCCACGATTAATTTAATTTTGCGTCGCGCAAAGTTATCGAAAAAAAAAGAAAGAAAAAAGAAACAGGGGAGGAGACCTTACGCATGAGAAAATTGGCGCCGCGTCGCAGCAAAAAGGAAACGCGACTTTAAGGGAAAAACGTCCGATATGGTTCGCGCTGGAGAGGCGAGGTGGCAGGTGATATGGCACGCGATACGAAAATTACGGTGGCATCGATCAATACGCGCCAAGAATCGACAAAGGGACAGCGGGCGCATCAATGGCGGCGATGCTAATTTCCAGCGACCACTCTCGCACGGCGGCGTTTTCAGCGTTTACCGAGAAGCCTCGCATGTGTTAGCTTCCCTTCCAAAAAAAAAAAAGGGAGAAAAAAAGATTCCGCGGAGAAGTAAGTGAAACCAGCAACGGTCGACCTGCCCGCGTGCGTGTTCTTATAATATGTGGCAACGCTTTTCTTTCTTTCTCTCTTTCTCTCTCTCTCTCTCTCTCCTTTTTTTTAGATTTGTAATGGCCGTTGATAAACGCGCTGTTTTTATTCCCCTCGATCGGAATCGCGGTTAGAATGTTTTAGCGACAACACAACACGCGAAGGTTGCACTTTAATAATTAAACAAATTGTCGGTAGAATTTATCAATCGGCCCTCCGCGTTAATAAACGTGCGGTTCCTTTAATTTGCCGGTTACGCGGAATTACTTTTAATTTGCAATAATTAAAATAATAATAAGCGATAATGAGACGATACTTCCTACATTTTATCTGCGGGTTTTCGCTCGGGAGGAGGGAACGGTTTGCAGATCCGCGACGACGTCGCTCGCTTTGATGCTCGGAACGATTTCGTAATTACGCGGAAGCGATAAATCGCCCATTCAAAATGACGGTGAAGAGCTGATAAAGACACCATTCTATCCTCATATACAATTTACGATTAAACTCGCCGGCGATAGGCCGGGCGAAAATTGCGGCCCGATCGAAACCGCGGAGCACGCGAGCGAAGCATTGTCACGTGATTGTTGCAAATTACACTATCTGCAACAAAAATCTGGCGCCGATTTTCTTGTTTGTATTACAGAAACACCCCGTTTAAATTCGCGCCGAGCTCTTTCCTGAAAAAAATCACTGAAGGCATACAAGCGAGATTAAAGTCAACGCGATCGGTTTCAGAGTCCGGTAAAATCCTTGCCTCTTCAATTTCTTAAGAAGACACATTTTTCCAAATGCAAAGCGCAATTATTCAGACATTGCGGATTTAATTATTCGCGAGACTCGCGAGATTCATTATTGTTAACGCGACGATCATCGTCGGGTACTTCAGCGCACTGAGTGGAAGATGTAGTCGCTTCTGGAATCAGCTATAACGTTGTAATATTTTTAACAATAAGTATGATTAAGTCAATAATTAGTGCCTTCGAATCAATTATAATATCTTATGTTAAAAATATTATAAAATTGTAGTTAAGTCCAAAAGTAACTGTATCCCGCTTTTCTTTTAGCGATGTATCGCTCGGTGTCAAGTGCACTTGAGTTTGAAATGCGGCGGAATTGCGCGTCGAGTGTAACGACAGCGATTCGCGAGAGAAATTACTTCTGGCCGCGCGTGATTTGCCGGAGTGTCGGTATACGAGGCGGCTCTACTCGACTTCGCAGTGTAAAGGGCGATCGCGCACGGTCACCCTTCGCGGAGAAACCCCTTTTTCACTGTACACCGGTCACCGCGGTTATCCTATAGTCGCGTTGCAAATTGCTGCCCGAACGGATTAACGGAAGGAAGGCTCCGTTGGCCTCCACTAATTGGTCATTTAAATTTTACGTGCCGCACGACGGTGTAATGATCGGTTTATCGGACGCCGATGTTGTCACGGCGTTTTAATTATCGTCCCGGGCCGCCGACAATATCAGACAAAAGAGTTTCGTAATTTCCCGCGGGATAATTGCGGGGTAAAGCGGCGAAAACCGAAAAGAAAAAAAAAAAAGGAAACTCATCGACGAGGATTCCATTCATCTTGCTAATTAATCATTTGTATTTGATAACGACGGTCAATAAAGACATACAAAATACCGATTATTACGTAAAATACAGTTTCTTGAATTAAAAAAATTTATCAAAACTTTTATCGAGATCTTTCAACTGTGATTTTATTTTAACGATACGTGATCATTATTAATTTTGTGGGGGGAAAAAAAAATAAATAATAATTCTCGGGCTTCTGCGAGTCGAGGTGGACCCCGCGTCTGGTACCAAAGGTTTTAAAGACGAATTCAAGATTTAATCGACAAATGTTGGAATAATACGGATACCGGGCGCGCGGTTGCGAAATGGAAAAAGAGCAAGAGAATGCAAAAGAGGAGGAGGAGGTGGAGGAAGAGGTAAAGAAGATGGTGGAAGAAGGAGAAGAAATAGCATAACGCCGATCGAAGAGAGGGAGCCCCACCTCTTGCAAGAGCAATGCCGTGCCGGGACAGGCCCGTCGAATGTTAAGGAGACGTGGGGAACGAGCATAAACCTCGTCTAACCGTACCTCGCCTCCACTCTCGGAGGCCGCTGCACGGCCGGCGATCTCGTGTATGATTTCCAGCCGGTCTGCCATTGGTCGGCGGGTCCGTGCGCGGTTACCGCCTTCGCCATTAAACAAAACGTGCTGCCCGAAGAGGGATCAAATTAAAAATCGAAGGGCCACAGGCCCTTCGCCGCGTGTTTTCGGCCTTGCCGCGGCATTGTTGCGGTTTGCGTGCTCCTTTTGCAAGCATCTGCTTGTTTGACTACGACCCGAATCGCACCTGCAATTGTTCCTCACACGTGGCCGAGAAAAAGAGCCGAATATCAGTTAATTCTTTTTTTTTTTATTTTATATATTTCTAATACTCCACGCGGTACCTCGCGGTCGGGTTGCACCCCCGTTGCACTAACTACGTAACCGCCTAAAACAGTTATCTCGGTAATACTGCAGTTCGATTCTCAACAGTTCCAAGTACCCAGGCTGTTTACGCTACGTCGCTTATACCGTGATTGAGAGTGCAGCTCGGCTGAGCCGGTCGTGACGCATTTGGAGCATAACGCGATCATAACCGCATCGCGGCAAGTCTTGAAAAATTCATGGCACTCGCCTAGCGGAGCTTCCATTCATATTTCACTTACAATTAGTAATTCAAGTACGCCGCCGTTCAACCCGAGATCGCCTTATACTCATTAAAAAAAAATCCCCCAAGATTTGTTAAATTTCTTTTTAGCACACGAATAATTCGTATTTCTTGCCCAACGAGGGTAGACCCTCTCGGACTTTCACTGACGAGTACAAATAGGTCCAATAAATATCGAGTTCGGGGATGATCGGAGGGAACGCTACCACTATCGCGCCGAAGGGGGAAAAAAAAGACCGTGTTACCGATATCTTAGTATCTCCCGGGTTAAATCGCGGGGTTAACTTTCCCTCGCTCTCTCTCCTCTTCCTCCTTCGCGTACGATGCGCCGGGTCCAGGGAACAGGAGGCGGCGGAGGAAGAGGGCCCAGCATTGTTCGCGGACAATGTAAGCATGTCCGGAACAAAGAGCGGTAATCGACCCGTGTAACATTTATAACGTAATGGGAGGGCCCCTCTGGCCCATAATAATATCAATTACTGGGCCGGCGAGGGAGAGCGAGGGAGACATTGCGAGGATGGAGAACGCGTCAGAGGAAGAGCCGACGGGTGCGGGTGGCGGGCCTTAGATAGAGCGGGGGAGAGGAGGGGAGGGAGGGGATTGGCAACGCGAATTCGCAGATCTGTCGGGCAGAAAATTGACGAGGCCCTCTCTGCCTCCTCCGGCCGGCCAGCTGTCTTCGGGATCGCAAGAGGACGCCGTGACGCACTCGTTAGGCCTCGGTAATCGGAGAGTAACAAGATTCGCGTGTGAAGCACGACGACTTCGTGAGTCCCGATTGCCCCAGTGGTATCCCGATAATACGCCCCGCTACTTAGATTTTTTTAATAACTACCTCGCACGATCGTCTCTAACGAGATCACGTTACGATGTACCTTGGATTTCTCGAGATTCAACTGTGTTACGTTGCGTAGGTGCCTCGCACGTTTGTCGATGTCGTTCGGAGACACCAGTGGACCTCGTAGGACTCTCGCATAATTATTTTTTATGTATGCTCAGGTTAGACAAATTACTAGGTTTAGCTGGAGATTATGTTAAGAAGAGCGTATTAATTAGGATAGAAACTCGGCGTCGGGATTTTTTCTTTTTTTTTCCCCCGTTCTCCCGTCGAGGAATTACGCTTGGAAATTTAAATACGATACTACGAAAATCACGAGATGATGATCCGCCGCTATGATTATTAGCATTAGGCATGTCTGTCGCGTCTACGAATTTTGCGGGCGCGCTTTCGAGGTTTTTCGAGCGTTCAAGGCAGGTGGAGAACGGCTTGATATCGGCCGAGAGTATTATGGTTTTATTCTTTCCACGATCGGGGAAAAAATGTAATTGGCTTGACCGAAATCTAGCGTCGAGGGTGGAGGAGACTGCGCGAACGGGGGATGCATGGGGATGCGAACGAGAGAAAAGAAACGCGTGTGCGAACGGGGCGACCTTTCATAATAACAATGATTAGGACAACGAAGCAATCCGCGGGGAAAAAAAGAAATTAAAAAAATAAAAAAACGAACGGAAGACGACGGAGAAGGAGCCATGTAACGAAGCACCTTCAGCTGCTTTCTAAAATGGTGGCAAACGTTAAAGTTTCGCGTAGTTTCGTTCGGCGTTGTTGCATAACAGGATTTATTTCGCGACTGTAAAGTAACACCCTCGGTACTCGAGACACTAACGATCTTAAAACGAAAGAAATAAAAGCGCACTTTTATTTTAGGCAAAACCGAAAGCCGCGCACAACAGAGAAAATTAACGGAAGGGAGTTACGCCTCCCCCGGCAGGTTTAAAAAATCATTTTCGGACATGACGGATGTGAAATCGCTCGGCGCGTCATGATTTCTTTTCTCAGTCAAATCAGCGGCGGTCGGTAGCATATAACGAGCAAGATGCGTGTTCTCTTGTTTTCGTGTCCTTCGTGACGGCCCGGAAGAAAGTGGAGCATTCCCGCGTCCATAACGATTCATATATGCACGCAAGTTTTCTGGATTCCTGCTCGTACCCGATTCCTTTTCGGGCGTCGTTAAGAATCCACTCCGCCGTCGCCGTTTCTTTGCCAAATGTAAGTCCCGGGCTTTCCGCGAAGCGCGGGGAGGGCGGGGGGGAAAAAAGCGCCGGGCGAGCGACCGCAGTTATGTCACTATTAAAAACGCATTAATCCCGAAATTCCTCGTGGTCCCGTATCGCGGCGCGCTTTAACGCCGCGCGAAATGCCCGACGTCGCGCTATTACCGTACTCGCGTTTTTGCTCGCGCTTATGTTGAAGAAAACCGCACCGATTTCGCCGAACGCATCATCGCGGCGAGGGTTCACGCCGGGCGTGCGGTTATCGTGTCATTTCCCACGGATAAAAGGGTGGCGCGATATACGTAAAACTAACATTAGCGTAAGTTCAGCGCGTGCGATACACGACGCTTTGAGATCAAAACGCGAAAGCACCGTTTGCTTCTATTCTCGAAATTATTTAATATTTTCGTACCGCGAATAATTCTTAAACTAAAAAGAATTAAAAAAAAAAAGAAAGAAAAAGAAAATGCCTCTTTAACGGGAGAACTTCGGGGAACCAGCGGGAAGAAGTTTGCATTTGTCATCGCGAGACTCCAACGGCATTGTTCCGCACTTAGGATTAAAAGGCAACGATTCAGTCAACCCCGGCGGAGGGTGGGAATGGATGCGATATTACGAACGTCATTGACAACGAGAGAATAACGAGGGGGAGGGGGGATGCCGGGAGCTTCTAAAGCCTCCGTTCGCCGTCGCCGCCGCTAATGGCACTTCTCCGACCGACGAGGGGGAGATTTTAAGCTCGTTTCGCGGGAAAACTGTTGATTTTCCCCGACCGAGAAGTTACTTTCCCGTCGCGTCATCTCTCGAATCATCGATCGGTTGACGAACGCACGTTTACAGCCTTGGAAAGAAATTCGCATTCGATAGAATTACAGCACGATAAATAAAAAAGAACCGTATTTTATACGTAAATTAAATTAAATTAAACTAACTTTGTTTCATTTTATTAATACAGTTTCAAAAAAAAGAACTGTGATACTTAAATTGACATATCAATTTTCCGAACACGCATGTTAGGGAGTCACTTATTTAAATTTATTTGCCATGTTACATCGAGCATTAGGTATTAATAGAACGCGCAAGTTATACTTACGAAGCCCGCCGATCGGCTTCCACGAAGTATCGCGAGGGACGAATAGAAAACGGCATTTAAGTCGAAGCGACTATCATTTTGCCGAGCCGTTTTTAATAAGATTACGGCGCGGGGCGATGTTAAACAATACCAGTGGTCACCCTGCCTCCTTCTCTCGTCTGACGACGCGTCCCGTAAAAAAGTATCGAGAATTCGACGCCTCGGAGGGCAAGAAGACCGGAGCGTCGGCGGAATCGGGAGGGAGCGCGACGAGAGACACCCTTCCGCGCCTAATTCGATCGAAGCCTCATTATGATCTTAGACCTCGTCCCGGCAAACCTAGCATTAGTATAAACACGGATCGGGAGTACCATTATCCGTGCCGCGGCGGTGGCCCGTTTTGAATACGAAAGGAGCAGAGATATTATGTTAATCGGCCGGACGATATTACAATATGCGATCGGCCGCATTGCTCCCTTCTCACAAGAGCCCTTTTTCAGATTTTTCGCCCACGTGTAATGTTGCTTACGTTGTATGTGTGTGTACGTGTGCGCGTAATCTCCGGGGCGAGAAAGCAATATTATAACAAAAAATAAAAAAATTAAAAAGAAGAGGGAAGGAAAATAATTAATAAACGGAAGGAGAGCGGCGCAACGGCATCTCATGAATATTTATTTGGGTCAGACTTGGACTGTTCGGGTAGCCTTTTGACGCTTCGTTAAGCGACCGACAAAGGGGCCTGTCTGCCGGCCGTGCCCTTTTTAACTTCCACGGAGTAATTAGACGTCGCGAAGACGTTCCACCTAGTCGTCGCCTAGCTCGCGACGTCCGCTTCGCCGAAGTCGGGAATGAATGCGCGAGGCCGATAGGGTTGCGATGATCGAGACGAGTAAGTCTGATGTAAGAGGAAGAAAAAGGAGAGCGAAAGAGAGAAAACGTCGCTTCGAATTCACGTCACCTCTCGCGTCCCGTCGTTGCAGATTAGGGGAATCTAATTGCTGTACCAAAAGGGTTAATCGCTCGATCGGCGACTGAATAAAATATTATATTCTAATAAGTTATTTGTCGCAAGATAGTTGCGAGATATATATACGCCCCGCGGCAGTAAATTGTTCTTGTCGCCAAGTCCATTAGTATAATTAAATTATTCTATAATTCTAATTTTTAATAACTAGATAATATGTCATTAAAGGTTATCGATTTATCTCATTTTCTAACCGGTATTAAATTAGATTTACTTTTTCATACTTACGTAATTATTCTTGATCTACATATTATTTTCTAAAGCTGATTGCGAAGCAATTTTTTTCTTTTTTTTTTGGGCGAAAATTCTTTAAAGGAAAGGGATGAGGGGAGAAATATACAAGTTAGATGGAAACATTGTTACGCAATCACGTGGAGGAATGATTATACAAGTTAAATTCCTAGAAGTGATTTTCTGCATCGCTTTCTGCGGATCAACGCGTTCTCGCACGGGGCTATCAATTATTGAAGTAACTTTAATTGCAATCACATACGTAATCGCTACGGCAAATATATCTGCGATCTGTACTTACTATTACGTCACAAATTGTATTCTCTGCCCGCCGAGAGAGCTAATTTTAGGCCTCATTGCCTCTCTCATTGGTTATCTCTGAATATTATCGAAGTCGCAGTCATTTTCAAATGCTAGCACGAAACAATTCCCCGTGAATTAAAGTCACAGTAATGTCGATAGACTGACATTCCGATTATTATTTTCATCGTGAACAGATACGAGTTTGATTTCGAATTAAATTGAAGTTCTCTTTCAATCAAATCAATTTACTTGGTTAACTCACGTGTGAGAAATATCATTGGCCAATCGAAAAATATCGCGCAAACGTGAATTTGACGATTCTCCACTTTAATTAATTTAATTAACATTATTAAGCAACAAAATGTTTTAATAGATTAAATAATATTAGCGAAATATTTAATATTAATTTATTTTATACTTTTATCGATGCATATTTTTATAATTCCCGACAGACGTGCGCGAAAAATTTCCTCTTGCGATACATCATGAAAGCGTGTATCCTTTTGCGAAAATTGTGCAGTAGCTGTCTTTGAGTTCGAGCGGATTATATGGATGGCAGAGTTGAATGAAGGGTGTAGGAGGGTTCGGCTACTGAGGGATCGTTGTTGCCATGGTAACACCAACCCCGTCCTCTGGTCGTTTGCCATCCCTCCTCCCCCGAGAGGGATTCCTCCGACCATCAGGGAGGGCGCGATCTATATCTGCTAACGCGGAGTCACGTTTGAATGGCCATTTTGTGTCTGCATCTGTCGAACAATAATTTTGAATACTGACAGACTCGGTATTGATCTCGATTAATTACCAATTTTTATTCCACTTAAAACATTAATATTTTTTAATTAAGATACACGTTTGTTTTGTAAAAATAATTTTTTTATTTTATATTTATCAATTAATCTTTATTAATAAATTGTACAATAGTTCAAAGCTTTACAAAAATTGTTAAAAATTTAGAAGAGCAGAAAAAGAGCAGTACTTTGGCTTATACTATTATAAAATGGTATTACTATAAAGGGAACATTTGTTTCACTCATTCAGTTACTTCCATGCAGTCGTTTCCATTGAAATAAACCAGCAAATTGTTCCTACATAAAGAATAAATATAGAGTGCGATAATACTAGGCGCGGCTTAAAAGCAAAAAGTTAAGCTTCACACATAAATGGTGCGTACAAAAGAACCCGCGTGTCAAAGTTGACTGGGAAAAATTCTGAAACAAAGAACGAGGAAGCGGCGATTAAAAACAATGTTGCATGTAGTCGCGTAATTGTGTGTTTTCGTATTTATATAATCTTCACCGAGCTTAGACTTAGTGAATTTGCACAGCGATGATGCACATGACCTCTAACGAGTAGGAATTATTTAATGCACTTGATACACATCACACCACACGTCTTTAATATTTGAAGCCGCGCGGCTATAAAAACAGGGAGAAACAAATGTTAAATTTAAATTTTTCACGAGTCAAGCATTTAAAGTTTCGATTTCTAGCGACCGCGCAACAATATCTATCAAAGTACATTTTCTAACGTGCTTTTGAAGAATCAGAATTTCTATCGATTTAAATATTTAAACAATATAAAATAAAAAATATTTAAAAAAAATACTAACACGTATATGATTGCAATTAACACACAATTATAGAAAATTCAATACGCAAAAGAAAAGATAAATTTTCTAAAAATCTGTAATTACGATTAACGTTAAGATTTTCGCCGCAATGCCGCGGAGATGAAAAATGCTAAAGCTGGATTGCTCAGATGATTATCAATAGCATCTGGAGAGAAACACAATGTCCGTGAACGGTAATTATTAATTACGCTTCGTGGCTATCATCGCTAGTATCATTAAACGAACGTACGTCGGCAGTTAGACCGTCAACGCCGATAATGTCCCACGTGATTAATTATTTCTCAACGCTCGCACTTCTTCGCGCGCAAGGATCGCGGCGAGGAAGCGTCGCCGGATAATTAAGAAGCAATTGTTTCCAGCGTATTAATCCGCGCTCGCGAGCGTTCGACGTAGTGCCTTCAATGGCGCTTTTGAGAACGTTACGAGGCCACTCTGCACTCAACGCGACACCCTTTCGAAAGCGCATAGGGGTGCTCTGTCGCGATACGCCTGCATTGGCCCTCGAGCACCAATCTTAAGAGTCACGCTCTCACAACCTGTTACGACATTAAGAGGAAATAATCACGCGGACAATTACCGAAGACCAGACTGACACACGGCGGATTTCGCGACGCGGAGATGCTATCGAAATTTTTATACATCGCTCCGAGCTATTTTTATGTCTCCGGTGCGATCGGAAATTATTTTAATATCAATATACTTATTAATATACGATAAAAAGTCTGATGACACGCAATATATCAGAAATTGGCCGTTAAACGAGGAACACATGTTCGCCGTAAGACACCTAATATATTACGCATAATTATCAGCGCGAATTAACATAAATCCTTATTTAAAAATATCTCCCCGGGATTTAAGTAGGTGTTTCCCCGCTGACAAAAATTTGCACCTTAATGTGTTTTCTTTTGCATACACGTGTATCTAATTTCTTATACATTCACAAGTGCCGGAGTATACCTTACCGTATCTCGCGCTCGATTACGCATGTAATGGCCAACGGGAGAAAAAACGAATGACAAAAAGCGAATTTATTCCTTCCTTTGCGATTATGAAACAACGCGGAAAGAAAAAAAAAAAAAAAAAAAAATTGGTTCTTCTCTCGGCGGGAAAAATAACAAAATTATTATCTTTCAGAAAAATACTATTTTATATCGTTTATCGCGCATATTAAGAGATAACTTTAATAACCGAACGGAGTCCCCCTTTCTCTTTCCTAGAAGACGGAAAATACTTGTGGTCTTCGTACAATTAAGATTCTGAAAATTGACAGAATTAAATTCCCCGCCGTGTTTAATTTAGCTAAAGAGAGAAGCGATCACCGGGGAGGGATGGAAATAAGACGTGAAAATCTCGGGGCTCCTCCTTCGCCGCAAAAAAAAAAAATTGCAATATTCCGGGCGACCCTATCTCCGCTATGATTACAGCCTCGTGCGGGGAGCGAAAATCCCGATCGAACTATTTAGCCGCCCTTGAAGAGTCGTGCCCCGGTCCGGGGGGTGAACGGTGGGGCGGCGAGGAGGTAAAAGGGGGAAGAAAGGGCGTAGAATATCCCTTCGCTCGCTCGAGGCAGAGCTGCGTGGTGGAGGCCCATTTGCGATGCGAGTAATTCCACACCCCCCGAGATATCTTCGGCGGGCTGCTTCCTATATACCTATGCGGTGGGCGATGCACATGCAGCCCAGACGCGGGCAGAACGTATCTGCCATGCACGATCGCTCGGTTGCATATAGGCCGAGACGCGCAGCACGTCATTACGCGCGCGGAAAGCAAAAAGACGAGTGCCTCGCGGCCGGCCAATCGCCGCTCGCGTGCTAATGAATCTGAACCGACCCGACCAATGGTGGGGGTCCGCCGTTCCCGCTTATGTGCCCGACGTAACCCTCGCAGCTACACCGTGGAATCGGCGAAGGGTGTGGTGCCCTTCGATCGGGGAACCCGAGTATCGCACGAGATCGGGGTTGAGCGCGAATTACCGGGGAGAGTTTCTTGCGGCACGATTTTTCGCCCGATAACGTTAACTGCTCCGGGGGGTCAAAATATTAATATCGCTACGCCGAGATGAGCATGAACCCGAAATAGTCAAGTCGATCCTGTAATCCGTGCGTATAAATATTTTTTAATCAATCCATTTCTCTGTAAAAATGACGGACGTTAAAAAAAACAATGAACCTTGATCGCGGAACAATCTCCCAATATAATTATTGCCTCCTTTTATAAAACTAAAGTATCAAGTTTTTCCCTGCGTAGCTTCTCTCTCCGCGAATCGTGCAGCGGCGCAAGCGATCATTTAAAAATGAATACGCACTATCAATAAGTAACCACACGTCGTCCCTAAGGCCGCCCTAGAGGTGTACGCAGTAGGCCGACATTGGAGCACTCACGCGACTACATGAATTCTTTATTGCCCACCCCTATCCCATAAACATTATGCTCGCCCGTCGGCAACGATGCATAAGCAATAAACTCAAATTTCATCTAAACGCCGACGTACGTCGAAATCGTTCGCCTCCCACGCGTTAAGATATTCCTCCGAAAGCGGTGATCAGCCGTGCACCACCAGCGTTCGTTCGCGTTTGTGAATCGAGGTCAATGAATGGAGATCGTTTTTCGGAGGGGCGGCTCGTCCTTTCAGCTTTATCAAATTTAATTGCGCCGATATCAGGCGCTGTCTCGCTTTTCGGAATCGCTAGCCGCAGTCGCCGCGCGCGCGAAGAAATTCGGAAAGGGAACGAGGACGTCGAGAGGTCCGCGAATAGCCGCTGCGGTCCACGATGAACCGAAGTGACCGCGACGCGACATGTAAAGTAGCTGCATGCGCGCGTGCATGAACGCATATCGCCGTGCGAGCCACGAAGCGACGCACCGCGAGCTCGGTGCATGTGCATCGCCGAGGTGGAGAACGGCGCGGCGCGGCGCAACGGAGTCGGAGAGGCGCTCAGGGCTATCATTATGGCGGCAGTAGACACTCCCTCCTTATCGCCGGTTTCCAGCACGAGTCCCAGACGAACGAACGCTCGCTCGCAGCTTCGCTTGCTCGCCATCATTATGTTTTCCGCGGCGGGCAAGAACGCACATTGAGAGAGAGAAAGAGAGAGAGAGAGAAAGAGGAGAGGAGAGGAAAGGAGAGTGGAACGGGTACTGCATTTCCGTATACATGTCTAGCGCGTGCATGTACGTACAAGCGCGTTACGATGGAGAGACGAGCGCGTGCACACGGGCGTGGATACCAGTCAGATCGAATCTCCCGCCCCTCCGTTTTTTTTTTTTCCTTTTTTTCTCTTTATATTTTCAAATGCACTGCGCGGTCTTCGACGCTTCGCGGTTAATACTTAGGTACTTCGGTGAAAGGCCTGAGCATCCAGATGAAAAGCGAGCTTCATCTAAATTTTGCATTTCGCTTCGAGTAATGTAGCGAATTTTTTTAAAAGAGAAAACACGATTGCTTTTACACGCTCGTAAGCTAGTAAAGAGAGTTTCGCAGGAGAGAACTCAGATAAGCGTTATTTCTGAGGACGCGATACCGATGTAATTTCCGATATTAAAAAACGCGAGCGATTATTCGCGACAGCGGCAGAAGAGCCGCGAGCTCGCGAAGGATCATCGCGCATAAAATTCCATAAGAATGTAAATTTCGCAGCGTGAGAAAAGCGGCGAGTCGCAATTGAGAACGTAAGAAGTCACTTTGAATCCTAAGCTAACGCCGAAAATTTCCGTACGATTTAAATTCTTAAGTCCAAAGTCTTAATTACTGACAGAATTTTGCGCGTAATGACTCGGCGAGTACGGCGTTATCGCCGACGTCGGTGCGCGAGATTTGAATCGAACTCGGCTGTAGGACGACTTATATGTGTCGCTTTCTTAAACTCCTCTTTTTTTTCCTTTTTTTTTTTGCGACTGCAGAAATTGCAACGCGACCGCGCGACATGAGCGTATTGGGTGTGGACCAGAACGCGGTCACCACCATTCAGCCGTACGTTCTTTCATTTCCTTAAACACAGCTCGGCGAGCCCCGATACTTTGTAATCGATAGTTGTGCGAGCCGAGGTATAAGCATGTAGTAGAAACTGGACTGACCGGAATGGCAGACCGCAGAAGCGCGGACGTCTGTCATTATTGCGTATAATAATGGTTGCTTAGCGTAGCGGTTTAGTTGTAACGCTGACGTTTGCTCTCCCAAGATTTAGTGAGAAAGCACGGCCTTTCGTAACATCCAAAGTTATACGCTCTAGATGCCATTTGTGCGGGGCAAGTATATTAGACGAAGGCAATTGAAAGTAAGAAATAATTTTGCGACTCGCGCTCGAATAGGAAACAAGACCCTTCGCTTGAAAAAAAAATTAGTTTGACGCAGAGGTAGAAAGGAAAGGCTCGTCGATTATGAGTAAAATAAATAAATAAAAATTAACGCGTCGCGCCGTCGTTTAATTGTTCGCGTTAATCTTCGCGAAAGCTGTCCTGGCTTCTGTCACTGTTCCTTTTTAATTCGCTCCGCTGAACTTCTCGGCACACCAGGCGCCTTTTTACGTCGAAAAAACGATATCGAGCCGAGCCATCGCGCCGCTGCTTGCCTTCCGGAAGAAATCGCAGTTTCACAGAAAGGATCAAGATAACGCTCGATCGCGAAATCACGCGCGCGCATAGCGATTAAGTACAATAGGGGCGCGAATCATTATAATCCGGGATCAGATAATATTGAAGGCGATCGGCGTCACGGCGATGTGCCGGCGCGAAGATAACAACGCGCCGAGTTTGTTTTAAATCGCTTCCGTTATCACGACACGATCTAAAAGTTAATGCGTCAGCGAGATTGATTCTAACGGCAATTTCATTTCTCGGACGCATCCGCAGAATCGATGGTACGCGATAATTATTGTGATTTATTTCCCCGGCGTAATTCCGTTTAAGCTCCACTTCGTTTCCCATCTCTGTCGGGCCTCGCTTCCTATTCGTCTAGAATACAGTTAGTCCATTATTACTCGATTCCCAATCACGCTATCGAAGAGCCTTAAACGAACGTTACCTGATTTCGTTGCGTTTAATATAATTAATAGATACAATCAATGGAGTGGATCAGTCGTGGATAACTCTCGTCCAGATAAATAGATATTTTACAATACAAGATACTTTTTTTACGGTAAATTAATATTAATTAAATTTTTTTTAGTTTGGAACAATGCCGAAATTATTGCTCGATACTTTCATTTGTGTGATTGTGCGATAACTTCGAATGCGCAACAAATTTAAAAAGAAAGAGTTTAGTTTTTTTTCCACGTATTTATATTTTTTGCGTAAAAGGTTAATTCCTACCTTCTGAATCTCCGCCGTTCTTGCGAAATGGTTTCTCGGAGCTGTTTCTGAAAATTCAGGGGATGTCCTTTGCAGCAGAGCAGACGCTTGTGACTCGCAGGTATCCCGCAAACGGTCGGTTTTTAAGCGCGACAAATTATTCTCGTATCGTAAAACGACCGGCCTGGATTTCTAAGTTTCGCGATGAACTCGGCGCGACGCCAATAGCTGCAGCGGAATATCGAAAGTAATTATTACGACTAATTGTTGAGATCGTGCGGATGGGAAATTCAGATCGGAGGGGAAAAGAACAAGTTTGTGAAACGATTCTGTTATTCGGGCAAGCCCAGTTATTTCACCGTTTATTCCATTGCCATGACGATATATTAACACAGTTGCTTCGATGAGATCTTTTAAACGCTCTTTCGTGAATATGCATGCAACGCTAACACAGCAGAGAGAGAGAAATCTCAGTCGTTGAAGCGCCGCAGAGAGAATGACATTCGCATAAGTTTGACATTTAAGAGACGCTACGTGGGTTTTCTCTTCTTGCGCAATTGAAGTGACTTATTACACGTTACATACATAGATCTATACGTTAAGTAATTGAATTCTTTACGTACATTTTTTTTTTCTGATATAAAATTATAACGATACAATCAAATGACACTCCCATAATTACTTGTCGAATAATTTCCGTCTTACATGAAAGCTGAATGAACAATCGCTTTTACGTAATCGCTAGTAACTATATCTTCTCCTCATTGAAAAATGCAATTGTTGTTCAATCTTCTTTCGTGTATTTTTTTTTTTTTTTCTTTTCTTTTTATTCCTTCTTCATGTCTAACAGTTATACGAACTTGATCATTTTATGGTCGCGTGATAAGGTCTATCATTAAACGCGACTGCAACAGATCGATAAGTACGAATGTCGGTGGAAATTCAAGAATCGACAAATCCGAGTGTACAATTTGTTTTTCGTCAATTCCACCGCGACGACAATACCGCAGAAGCGTACGTGCATTCGGTGCGACATGTGCGCGGTATGTAGGCGTCCGCGTACAACACGCACGAGACCTTTTTACTGGAACTCGTCGAGGGCCACTCTAAACAAAGCCACCGGCAACGCTACGTAACGTCGCGCACAGTCGGCGATACATCACCGCAATCGATTCACAAAATAAGTCATCAGAAACGCAACTGGTGAAAAAAAAAAAAAAACCTGATATTTCTCGTACGGACATGAACTGATATTACAGAAGTGAAATTCTGGACAATTGAGATGTTTTTATTCTTATTTTTTTTTCTTTTTTTTCGGACCTTTCTTTCGATCGATCAATCAATGATATTTAATCAATCAGCGGCTGGACGCGAATAACAGACTGCAAAGTATCTGAAGAATAGCTTCACCACGTCACACCTGTCCCGAGTAACACACGTGAGCGGTCGCCATATTCCATCGCACAATACACCACGGGGAATAAATTAAAGATTATAGGGATTCGAGGAAGAGAAACTTGTTCGCGGTGCACTTTGAAGGGAAGAAGTACCGCGGACAGCGCGATGCGTGATAATTCCGGTATAGTGCGACTCCAATATGGCCCCGGTAACTTTCTTCCGACCGCTGACTCTTTCTTTTTCTTTCTTTATTTTTTTGTTTTGTGCTCGCCCCGACTGACTGACCGCCATACCTCGGTCACTCACACCACGAAGAAAGTTCGCCACCGCAAAATCGAACCCGAACGAAGAAGAGGAAACGCGGCTCTGCCGTGCAAGCGGGAGCATGTGACAATCCGCTCGCATCGAGGACCGAGGAGAGACTCTATAAGGTGGTTTCCATCCCCCAATAGCGCGGCTGGCGCGCTGGCGGTCCCGACGCTGCAATCATTCCCCGGTAATGATTGTCATTACCGGGCACGGGAGGGCGAGCGAGAGCGGGTGGACGAACGGAGCAGAGGGATTGGCCTGCATTGCGATTGCGTTTCTGTCTGGTCCCATTGGCCGACAAACTGCGACTACGGGACGCGTCTGTCCCTCGGCGGGCGATCTGCACCGGTTGGTGGAGGGCTAAGTAATATTCCCCTTTTTTTTGGACGAATCCACCGTTTGATAGGGATCGGTAATCGCGGGCTTCGATTGTCGAGGCCGCAAGTACTCTCAAAGAGGACCCCGGATCGATGAAGATTGTGTTTATCGATTTTTGCTGCTCCGCGCGAAAAAAGAAGCGAAAAAGAGGCTTTGTACTTTTTTTTTCTTTTTTCTTTTTTTTTTATTTTCTCTCTTTTTTTTTCTCCCGATTCACGGGCGGTGGAGTTTGATTAAAGAGTTAAGATACGGCGCTGCATCGAGGTGTTATCAGCGCAATCTCTTTTACGAGAAGATAAAAATGTATTTAAATTTCTGTTTGATAAATGCATCGAAAGACTGGCAAAATATTTCGTTATGTATTCGGTTATTATATTATTTTTGAGCATTGCTCGAATACGAGTTTTCTAACGGCGACGATTTCAGAGCTTGCAAGTAAAGATTGAGTTTGGAATAGCGAAAAAACATGTTCGAGCGTCGAGTTAGCTTGGTTTATCCTCTATAAAGGATGCTTCGAGCTCGCTTGATTTATCTATTTTAACGAAGTCGAGCTCGGCGAGCACATAAAAAAATGTAAACAGACGAGCTCGGCGTCGAGCTCGGCGAGCACATAAAAAAATGTTAACAGACGAGCTCGGCGTCGAGCTCGGCTTTTCCGAGAACTCCGTGCGAGAAGGACAGCGCGCAATTGACGAGCTACTCTATCGACTGTCTCACATTTTTACCGCGGTTCTTTCGCTCACTCCAACAGCCGAAATCTCTGACGGTCAGTCTAGTTGCGGAGATCCGGGCGCGTAGACGTGTAGTTAATCGCTCCGCAATTACGCGTATTTTCGACCGCGGATAGGAAAGTATCGCGTCCGAATAAGTGTCGACGTCGTCGACTCGGGAACGAACGACTATTATCTGTACTTCTGAGTTACTCTGCTCATCGTTTTGGGCTTGGTTTCGTCGCTCGAAAAAGTGCTTCGGAACGACAAAGTTACGTCGCGGATGCAGCGCGCGAAGCGTCCGACGTGATGTTAGCCGCGTTGCTCGCGTCGGGCATTTCCGACATCCGGGCTTCCATTACAATTTTCTTCGGCGGGTTCCGATAAATCGCCATAGTCAGAGTGTCAGGAGATCGACACCTCGTCCGTCTTCTCCGTCGCGGCTGAGACTCTCGTTCCGTTTACGACAAGTGACTTTCGAAGGACTTGAAATAGAAAAAGTGCGCGGGGAACGTTTTTTATCGCGGTCGTCATAATCGCGATCTTCTTCGGCGCGTTCCGGCGATCGCCAGTGACAGAGTGCGGGATCTGCACCTCGCCCGCCTTCTTCGTCGCGGCCGAGACTTTCGTTCCGTTTACAAGTGGCTCTCGCGGAACTCTAGAAAGAAAAAGTGCGCGGGAAACGTTGTCTATCGCGGCCGCCATAATCGTCATCTCCTTCGGCGGGTTCCGGCGATCGCCAGTATGGAGTGCGGGATGTGCACCTCGCCCGCCTTCTTCGTCGCGGCCGGGACTCTCATCCCGTTTACAACAAGTGACTTTCGACGAACTTAAGGAAGAAAAAGTGCGCGAGAAACATTTCGTGTAGCGGCCGGTTATTCTGCTCATCGTTTTGGACTTGATTTCGTCGCTCGAAAAAGTGCCTCTGAACGACTCGAGTGAAGATACCTCGGTGGACGGGGTAACGCCGCGAATATCGAGAGTGAAAATTTCTACAAAGAACAATCGTTCGTCGCGCTTCTTAACTTTAATCGGACGAAATCGCCGCGATACCGTCATTGTTTCGGTCGTTCGAGTGATAATGTTAGTGATTGGTGCTAGTAATCATAAAAAAAAAGCAGAGCAGTGTAGTGTCGAGTGATTTACAGTGCTATCAGACGTCAGGATAACCCAGAAAGACGTCAGGATAATCCAGCATACTGCCACGGAAAGAAGGAAGGAAGGAAGGAAGGAAAGAAAGAAGGAAGGAAGGAAGGAAGGAAGGATGGATGGATGGAAGGACGGAAAATAACCTGACCTACCTCTCAATTTAACCAGTGATACAAAGGTAAGTGAACCGGCGACACGCCGTCAGTTGTACATTATTTAATTGCAATTATCATAAAAAATATCATAATTAACTAATGTCTCCGAATGTAATAAACGCGTGCATGCTTTCTTTTAGTAAAAAATAAAAATTATAAAAATAAATGTAAAGCATTAAAGATGGAATTATACCAACGATTATATAATTCTTCTAATAACAATGTAAATTCACGTAAGCATAAAGTGACTTGAGTAACGTACCTCTCTGCGCGAGATCAACCCTCATTCGCATCTCGACCCGCGCCCATTCATTACAGTGGTACATCTGTGGCACTCACGCGTGGCCATTGAGCGGAATGCGAGTATAATTAACCCGGGATGCCCGGTTAACTTTTCTGAATGGGTGATTACTGACTCGTGCGTTCACAGAATCCGCGGTAATGTTCGCTTTTATCGGTTCTTTCCACGTCGATAATGAACGTGTGAGCCGGTGGCCTATGATGATTTATTTTAAAGCCTTTTCCCAAGATAAGTGATATTCAATGATCGTTCTCGTCGTATTAATTTTCGACATTATAATTCTTAAAAATATACTCTGCTACTTTTCCAAATTAACGTAGTAACTTTAGTAATTTATTAATTTAAATACAAAACGTTTTATATATTTTTAGACAACTCTAGAATTTTATTTTAAATATCTCTCTTTTTCGCGCACGATTATTAATCTAGTTTTTGATAACTGTTATTAATTACAATTATAAAATATACGTAACGAACAAATTTGCCGAAGTAAATATTGCCAGACCGATAGCACACTATTATACGAGTTTAAAATATCGGCGAGAAGAATCAAAATCGATTCAGAAGCGAAAAGTAGAAAAAAGTGCTAAGAGGACACATCAAAGCAACAGATATCACGGTAGGAGCCTTTCATGGCAACCATTATCGCATTACTTCCGCATGGCCGACCGTCATTTACCTCACACCCCCGCGATGATTTGAGGGCAACTGAACCACCGACCCGGCCCCTCGCACACTTGTAGACTATTGGATCCATTATATCGCCAGAGCATTGGTTCGTTGTCAAGTTCACTGTTAGATCAATCGGCACTGTAATTTCCAAATACTTTGCCGAAAATTAACACATTATCTGCACGGTAAACACGAGGCTTTAGGAAATTATTTTAATGAAAATTGAATGAGAAAATTGAATAACACTTGCAATTAAAATAATAAAAATTTAATCTAGGGCTCTTCAATTTTTATTTTTTTTTATTGAACTTTGAAGTTTTTTGTAAGTTAGAAAATCTACCAATAATTCGCGCAAGCAAATAAAAATATTAATTTAATTAAATAGTAAAATAATCTTTTATTTTACAATGGTACAAACACGCTTGAAAATTTATATGCGGGAAGCGCAGGGTTAATTTTGCTTCACTTTATATTTCTCATTTTCTTAAAAGCGCAATGTCGTCCACGTTCACATTTCCGCGAAGTGCGCGGTGCACTTTCGAGGCAAAGAAAATCGGTTCGTCCCTTAAAATCCAAGCGGAGGAAAATCGGCCGAACGATCTCACGCTCGATTATCTCCGCGGGCGGCATTATCAAGCCATTAGAGCTCAGCCGATGACTCTCTCTCTTTCTCTTTCTCTCTCTCTCTCTCTTCTTGCACACCGACTCGTCATCGGATTCAAAATTCCGGAGCGTAGGCGACGAAATGGCTCGTCTCCCTTCTGAGAGTCTCCTCTCCACCTCGTTTCCATTCCCGTGCTCTTCCCTTCCGCCATCGCGACTCGCACCTTCTCGTGACGACCGCATTAAGTACTTCGCAACGACAATTTACGATACATTTGCCGGAGGCGCGCCCCACGAAAAGTTTCCCGAAGAATGATGAAATTTTCGTCCGATACCGTCGATATATTTTATATTTTTATTCCCTTAATATCTTTTATTTTTTTATTACGTACAAAAAAAATCCCTTATAGTAAACGATAAATATAAAATATAAGTAAACAATTACGAAACAATACTTTGAAATGTTTATTACAAATTAAAAAATTTCGTAACGAATTAAAGTAATTTTTTTTAAATATTTTTTTTTTATTATCAGAATGTTTTCAAATTGTAGAGTGTTTTGCTGTATACGATTGAAATTCCATTCAATAAAATATAAGTAAACAATTACGAAACAATACTTTGAAATATTTATTACAAATTAAAAAATTTCGTAACGAATTAAAGTAATTTTTTTTAATAATTTTTTTTTATTATCAGAATGTTTTCAAATTGTAGAGTGTTTTGCTGTATACGATTGGAATTCCAGATTAGGTGTTCATACCCCGGTAACGGCAGACGATAATTGAGTCTATCCTCAAAAAGCGCC
Organism: Cardiocondyla obscurior; assembly: GCF_019399895.1. NCBI lineage: Eukaryota > Metazoa > Arthropoda > Insecta > Hymenoptera > Formicidae > Cardiocondyla > Cardiocondyla obscurior. Next base: position 6,339,585 of record NC_091871.1, on the reverse strand, counting down.
TATCAGCGCTCGGATTACAAAGCGGGCTTGCACGCGCGCGGCCGAGTAAGAACCCACGAAAGTTGTAACTCGAGCAACGAATGCGCTCGTGGATTGTTAATTAGGAGGCCCAAGTTTGCGAGGTAATCAGGAATCGCATTTCACCGGTGTACCCCGATGTGCCGCGCACGAAGTCGATTCATCAGCGGGGCGAGCGGTTGTCATGGGGATGCGACCCGCCCTTCATGCCAGCCCCATGCAAACCTGCGCATTTCTCGAAAACCGTTTCCCTCACCTCTCGAATACACGCGAGAACGCAGTTCCTTTAGATATATGGCCGCGAAATTTCTCTTTGCGCGTTTACTTCCCTAATTGTTATTTCGGAGCTAACATTACCCGGCCGTTTGAAACAGTAAATGCGGTAAACTTACATAGATTCGCACGATACATTCACCTTCGATAATAAATTAAAATATAACAACGGTGATAATTATGGAATAGATTCGTCGGCCATTTCAGGAAGTGCCTTCGTTATTTTAAGTTCGCCGGAAATCAGCAGGTGAATATAATTTCATTTTCGTCGCCTCAGTAATAAGCAATCGTTCGATTAGAAATATATCCGAACGACGTTGTTTCCTTTCGTTAAATATCTGTAATCGTACAGCGCGCGAGCACACCCGTAAAGTTAATTCGCTTCCGGCGTCGAAGAGATCGCGGGGACTCCCGTTTCGGCGTTGAACGATCAAGGGATCCGCGCAGTCACCTACGCACGGATCGTGTCGCTAACTTCGATTTTTTCTCCTTTCTCCACTCCGACCGTGCTCCCACGATTTGTACAGGCGGGCACTCCTTAAAAGAATAAGATAGATAACATCCTCCTCCGTTTAAGCCGCCGATGTCTTCTCGTAAAACTGCTATTTGTCGGGAAATCAAAAAGCGATATCGAGACGCGAGAGAAATTCATCGCGAAAGCTTGCCAACGCCCGTGGATCCTGGGATAGATTTAATTCGCCGCCGAAAGGATTAATTCTGTAATGCATCTTCCACCTGTCGTCACATTATGAGTTACATCGGCCGAGCTTGCAGCGCCGCGCTTTCTTTTCTTCGGTGTTACGGGGGCCGACGTTACTTCGCCGTTCGACTCAATACGCCTGAATCGCCGAGATGAGAGAAGCCCCCCGCTGCGTGTTGTCGGGTTACCCGGCTACCTGCCATCCTCTCACAAGGTCCGCCCGAGGCCTCGCATTTATCATCGCGGACCACCTCCGGTGACACGACATATCGAGATTAACGCGGCATCCGCGTCCGGCAGCTCCTTCTTACGCTTATCGAAATTCCAGTTGCGCATCCCCGCGCGTTTCTCCGTTCTCATCTCACAGTTGCGCGGGATTAATTACCCGTGAATGTATATTTTCACGAGAAGACTGTCGCGTTCTCGCATTAAACGCCGCTACACGTGTTTTCTCGCGTCGCTCTTTCTTAAACCCCCGGTGTCCTTTTTACCGGACGATTTTCCCCGATAATGAAAGGCTCGATTTTAAATGACAACTTACGAGGCGCGGGAATACTGACTGGCGGTGGCATTACGGAGACAGTTATCGCGAGAGCAAAAAGAAATTAGCGCGGACTATCGCGAGGGAAACGAAGGTGGTTAATAACATTGTGAGACGCGCCGTGGAACCGGTCGGCGCCAAGGAGCCTCCGCCGAGATTGATGCACGACAACGTGGTTAATCCTTCTTCTTTTTCTCCGCCGAGATATCGTGTATCGGTACACTTACATATACGCGTAATCTCTAATATGCATAAACAAGATTGATGGCCACCACGTGCACGGCAAGGATTTCGAACGGGCGGGGACTTCCGCGAGGAGAAAAACGTCCTTCGGTCTTCCCGAGGACGCGCCGGGACACGTCGGGGTGCCGTCCGGCGAGGATTAATCCTTCTCCCGGGATTTTTCATTGTCGACACCGACCGGTTCATTCCCGAACCCGGTAATTACGCGGCGCTCGATCGGCTCGACCTCGGTGGCGAGACGACAGACGTTATGGCTCCTTGCCCTGTCGCCTTCTTCGCGCCGCGAAAAGATACCTCGTGTAATAAGGCGAATTCCATGATAATGCGGTTAATTAAATAGGGCGTAGATACACGCGTTTCTCGAAGAAAGTCGAAATATTGACGGTAGAGAGCTTAATCAGGCGATTTCCATTTTCCTCGACAGATAAGATTTTTATCTCGGTGACAAAAATGTAAGATTTAAACTAACTGCTGACTGGAATAAAAAAAAAGAAAAAAAGTAGCACGCAAGAACTTGTACGAAAATATATTCTGCGCGATTTACAACAAAAGAATTTTCACTTAAACACAACTCGAGCGTTATTTAGAACAATTTTCTAACCGACGTTCAAAGTTAACTCAATAATTGCATTACGTCAGTGATTATTACGCGCGCTCATCCTTCTCTCCTCGCCACAAAGCCGGCACAACGAATAGCGTGTCCCGCTACGGAATTACATTCGCGCCAAAGAAGGACGCGCGACAACTCGGGCTATCGATTAATCCCGACCGAAAGCCGTCGCGAAAGATGCATGATTCCAGGGAGTAATAAACGTAATTACGAATTTAGCACGTACGACGCCGCGAAGTCGGCAAATACACGAAGCCGCGGGTCCTCCGGACGCAGATGAACCGCGTCGAATCGCGGGGAGAATCGAGCCCCGAAAGAAAATGGTGAGAGGAGGCGGACGGGGACGACCGGCAACAAAGGGCGCGCGACTTAGTTCCGCATGGACCCTTTGACGACCACCGTGCGTTGACGCTTCTCGCCCTCCCCTCCTCCCGCCCGTTCATCCATCGCGTTCCTCCGCGCCGCGCCTCGCATCTCGCGCTTCCGCCGCGAGCTACACGCCGCACCCGGTGACGATGATTAATCGTCGCACCTTTGTCTCGCGATAATGAGATTTCGGTTTGCGCAACGCGCGTCCACCTGCGGGAGCCGCGCTTTCTCTGCCCTTTATCTCGATCCGTTCGATACCCTCCCCGCCTCGGCGACGGGCCTGCCCTTCGCGGCGACGACGATCTGCTCGCTATTAGAAATATCAAAGCGCTTGGGGAAGAACGTAGCGGCGGGATCAGAGGGGCTTCGGTGAATTACGAGACGCCGGAGTGCGATGTCATTAACGGACGATTGGGAAAAGCCGTTCCGCGCGCGCTGGTGACTTCTCTCATTCGTTACGCCGGGATGCGAAGATATCGCGGAAATAGTTTTTACCCCGCGATCGATCAATCGCGTTCGTGGCGGCGGGTAAAGAGGATCGGTAGTTCCTGGCGAGTGTGTTAAGAAGACGTTCGCCGCTCTATCATCGTAATTACGCGATTACCGCGACGGCATGAGTTATCGCGCTCTCGCGCATTTTTTTTCTTGTGGAGCTTATCGAAGGTAGGGCGTGTTAGAGGAGCGACGGGGGGAAGGGGGACTGTGAATCGCGCGCGTTGCGCGCCCGTGCCCTTTTTGCGGAATCGCGTCGTTGAGGCGGCGAGCATGTGCGTACGCAGATCTTCACGTCCACCGTGCCTCGAGAAGCGAGCGCAAGGAAGCGTGGAACATTTGACTACGGGCTGTCAGAGTGTCAGCCAAGCCCATCCTCTTTCGCAACGTAGGAAATATTGTAATTGCCCCGCGTGGAGTTTCCTCCGTGACACACGCCGCCCGAACATTACCCGATTTCATTCCCAAGAGGTTCATAAACCTCATGCCCTTGAAAACCAATACGTCGTTACCACGTATCAGCCTGCAAGTCCACCTGACTGGCTTTGAAACATTAATTTTTTTTTTTTTTATTAATGTCTAAAAGCTTGATTTTTAATTAAAAATTTTTTTAATGCAAAAATTTGAAATATAAGTATTGTGAGGATTTTTTTTTTACGGTAAATGAACAATGTAATTTATCGACATCAATGGAAGGGATTTAAAATATTAATAATTTATCAAATCGTTAGGATTAAAGTTCCGTTTATAGAGATTGCGTTTTCAAACAGCAACTTCCGAATTCCACGGACGCGCCTCTTTTTCATTCGTTCCCATAGATTCAAACGAGCGAGGAAATAAATCACACGGCGACAAAGGGAGAAAGAGGAGCGAGAAAGGTTGAGAAACGTGAGGAACACGGTGCTCCGTTTGTACAGGCATGTCGCAGGAACCGATTGTTCTTTCCTCCCGCTTCTCTCTCGTTTCCCAAAACAAGGCGCGTGAAGTTAAAAGATTCGTCAGTCGGTCGGCCCCTTACAAAGCAATTCCGCCGAGATGGCAATCGATTGTTCGATAATATCGGATTCATTTGTCAACAGTGGCGACCCATTTAAATGCAAATAAAGCAAAGTGATCAGGCTGATTGTCGCGGCGTCGAAAAGTCTGCAGCGGAAAGTCAAAGCGCGACTTCTCTGAATAGGAATTTCTGAATCCGCATCGCTATTCTTGCGCAGATAACTTTGGCTAATAAAAATTATAGCAGCTCTACCTCGAATTAATTAAAAAAAAAAAAAATTAACTTTTAGACTTGAATTTGCTATAAGATCTTTTTAATTTTTTATTATATTCAATAATAAAAATAAAACATAGTAAAATAATAAAAAATAAAAATAAATCAATAAAACGTCACAAATATCTTCAGAAATTCTTATTAATTTTATTAATTTCTTTTGGCAATATTCGAGCACTGTATTACTTAATTGCAAAAAAAAAAAAAAGCAAAAAGGGGCATTCTTCGTACGAGGAAAAAAAGAGAACAGTAAAATTCCTTACAGCAACGAACGTTCGTCTTTTCTTTTTGGTCTCCGAGACAAACGAGGCCGACTGCAAATTGAAGAGAGAGGTGAACAGCTTCGGGATGAATAGCATATTAAAAAAATAATAAATTAACGCTCTCTCGTGGGGGTCCCGTTCTCAAAGTAGCGCCGCCATTGTGCTTTATCGTATAACGTAGCTACTGTTAATTATGGCGTGCCGCCGTTGTGTGTATCCTGCCGTGGAATACGGCGGGCATCACTCACCGCATCACGTCGATTCAGACATGAATTCTAATAAAAAAAAAAGGCTGTAAAAAGATGACCAAAACTTTCAAGGAATCAATATAGATACGTGAATAAAAACGAAGGACTTATTCGCGAGGAATAAATCGAAGTGGAATTTTGATTAATTTTATTATTTATTAAATTTTTTTTTTAATTTTGCACTGTCAGTTAAGAGTATATTGATCAAAGTAAAGTCTCTAATTATAAATGCTTTAATGGAACAGTATCCGGATTTTATTAAAATTGTTTTTAAGATATTAATCAAATGGAGCAAAAGCTTTCATAGTTTAAATCTCAAAAGGAAGAAAAAAAAAATCGTAGAACTAATCCAATTCTCGGGAGATAGAAAAAGTTGAAAGCGTGACTTTTTCTCATTTTATCTCCGTCACTTGGTTCATTTCTTTGATTCATCATTTCTATAATTCGACACGGAAATCCGAAAAAGGTTGGCCGATATGCAGATTTCTACCTGCGTTTTCTGCTGTTGTATTTTTTTTTTTTTTTTTTTTTTTTTTATTTATCTAGATGTTACGCCATTTACTCGTATTCCTATTTTATCTTTATCCAGCTAAATGTATATTAAATGAAAAATACGCACGACATTTATATCTAAAAAAAAAAAGAACTATAAAATTATATATCAAGTACATAGAATCGCCAAATACATCACTCGTGAACGCGGAACGTAAAAAGGGAGGATCTCAGAGAGCTTTATCACAGTCTTTATATATGATGAGTATCTTTTATGTATGACATAAAATATTAGCTTGAATCCTTGTTGAAATCGGAGAGATGAGACTCGAGATTGATGGCCTATATCCACGATACACTTTCGATAACGTCGATTGATATAATTAGAGGTGATTCTTTAACTTGCATCAAAACCGTACGCGTTCCGTTCAAATAACTGATCAAATCGCCTCCGATACTCGTCGAAGATAATTTTTTTCCGGGACGAGAGTTCATTCCCGCGCCTTCCCGCGGAATGGGTGTCGATGTACAAGATAAGCGCTAGATGCGACAAAAAAAAAAGCAAATACACGTGATCTACGAGTACAAATCGTGTCACTGGAAGAGACGCGACATGGTAGGCCGGGTGAGGAGGGGGTCGGGAGGGAGAATAAAAGCGGCAGTGGTGGCGGCTCGATTGATTACACCGCAAGAAGCAGGCCTTGTCTTCCCGCCGATGCCACGAAACGGACAGATGGACGCGCGGCTATGCGCCACAGGTGCTGCATAGAGAGGAGACGAGCTTCAGAGTCGTCTGGTTGACTCTCTTTGATCCCGCAGGAGAGAAACGTAGGCCGTACGGTATCCCTGGACCCCGGGCACCGGTGGGCGAGGGGTCACGCCGGTTTTTCTGCGCCCCACATTCCGCTCATCGCATAGGATTTTGCCTTCTGTCACTCCCTTGATCGACGTGCAACACCAACCCGCCGGTTCATACCGCTCCGTTTCGGGGATTTTCCTGTTAAGGGACGATTTATTGCGTTCGTGCGCGACGCGTGACATTTGAAAATGGCTTAACGCCGGTCCCAGACTCGTTTAACTGGATCGAAATGGAATCCTGAAAAAGGGAAGGCTGCTGCCCTGCTGAAGGGATATGCGGGATCAAGGGTGTAAATAAATGGGGAAATTAAAACTTTTTTTTTCTTTTAATTATTTAACGCAACGTGTAGATTAAAAAATAATTTTTTTTTTTATTAATTTTATTAAGTAATTAATTTTTTTTTTTATAAATGTAAAAAAATATTGTCTTAAAATATTATTATCACAAATGTATACTAAAAAGAATTAATCGACGTGGTTGAAACTGGGGCTTAAAAATCATATTATTACTAACCCTTTAAAATAAACGCCAAGGCCGCACAGTCAGTCCGTCAGATTGATAAAGAAATTTAAAGGCCTAATCCCTTTTCTCTACAAATTTAGCACCGTTTTTGATCCGTCTAATTTTCAACAAACTCACGAGATCTCTCGTGTCGCACGCATCAGCGTGGCGGGAGGGGGCACCCTTTGAACGTCGACGTGCAAAAAGAGTTCACCCAATCGCTAGGGCGAGAGGTGAGATAAATCGCGGAGGCGACGCTTACCGCCTCGTACGAAAAGGGGCGCGGGCGGAAAAGAGACAGCGTGTCCATCGCGCGGACGAAAAAGAGTAAACGCGGACGGATCGCGGCGGATACGTTAGCGCGCATAAAGAAGCAAACGGGGGAGAGAAAGGAGGACTGAAAAAGCGGAGCGCGGGACGTATATAAAGGTATTCGGGATGGCGGTGGCAGCAGACCGGCGGCCACATCAAAGCGCCCACCGACTGCCCGGGCTTTCCGCGCGTCTTCCCGCGGATACGTGCCCCCGTGAGAGCCCGGCGCTGTGCTCCGAGGCGAACCAGAGCGGGCTCTGGGAGAAACGCGCTTCGATTCCGGTCGGACCGGTGCGATCCCGGCGCGCTGGACGCGCGCGTGTGCGTGCGGTCGCGTATACACGGAAGGGATAATGTCGCAGCATCCGCCTGAAAACGCCCGTGCGAGCGGGACGCTCGTTCGTTCCTTTTTAGCGGGACGCGCGCGTATCCTTGAGCGCTGGCGGAAGGACGCTGGCGCGGTTCCCATTATCGGACCTTGGAGCGCGTCATTAATTACAGATAGATACGTGCGCACGTCAAGCTTCTATATGAGCTTCGGAATGGAAGAGCGTGGAGTACATTGATGGCGGGACTCGTGGTAAATTGCAGGGTGGATCGCTGAAGGATCTTCTTGCGGATTCTGAAGTGTAATTAACGAGAGACACAATGAAAATGTATAAAGTATAGAAAAGCGCGAGTCCACGAGGACTGTTATATAATTTTTTTTTTTTAGAGAAGTGAGGAAATAATATCGACAACGAGCATCGCGTATTAGTCCGAAATTAATTGAACTTTTAAATGAAAATTATTTTATCGAGAAAAGCAGGAGAAATTAATAATATTAATATTGAGCATTTACGAGCGAAATTGTGAGTTGCATTATTTTGTTATTTAATTTTGAATAATTTACCCATCTTTCGCTATTTACAATAATTTCTTTAATGTTACATAAAATTGTTTGAAATAGTTGACTAAGTGACTGAGTCCGAGTGCATTAATATTTGTTCCCCCGCGATTCTCTTCGATTATCTATCGCCGACTATTAGAACCACAAAACCACACGCAGGATACATTACGGACTACGGCTAATTTCAATTTCATTTTGATTGAATTGTACCGCGACGTGTCAAAAAGGTAACGGCGGTCCGCGGTGGGAGCTCGCAACAATGGCAATTCACTATAATAACTCATTCGCGTGTAGAAACATTTCGAATATGGCCAATGTGGCCGCGCACGGGATCCCTCGCAGCGTTTCACCGACAGAAAACCATAGCACTCAGCTTTCGCGTCGGGAAATAAAAAAGAAAAAAAAAAAAAAAGAAAAAATAAATAATAATCAAATAAAATAAGCGAACAAGCGAGAAGCCACTCGCGATCGAGGAGGCGCCTTTATTGTTATAATTTTCCACTAAACTTTATCTACTTTTTCCTCAAATCGACCGGCTATAGAAACATGATAAAATGCAAATTACGACGGTGTACTGTCCGTAATGACCTACATATCGCCCGGTCTTCCTTGAACGACATTTGTCACCCGCCGACTATCCATAGAAGCGACACGATAATGATACGCGATGGGCTCGCCGCTGTCATTACAGTCGTCTAATACGTTGATATCGAACTAGTTTATGACGGCGCGATAAATTCGAAGTGCGCCGCGAGGCACGCCGCGAAAACGGATCCCGGCGAAAACAGGCGGGATCGTATGGGGAATCGGATGGAAAACCTCAGCTTCGTGACCGAAGGAGGGCCGGGAAGGACGCGCGAATCCTGACCACCGCGGTGGGTTACTCTCGATCGTAAAATAACCGAGGCGCAGGAACCCGACGAAACGTGCAATTGAAGTGTCGAGCCGGGCGTGATTACCGTCATCAGCGAAGTTCAAATACCGGTGTAAACGCTTTCGCACTTTCGAGCCGCTCGAATATGCGATTGTGCGAGATCGTGAGCGGCGGGCTCTCCGCGTTCTCCGATCAAGGAGGGAGAGGAGGACTCGCGTTACGAGTTAAGTCGCGACGAGCGCGAGGAAGAAATTGAAATCCGCTCGCTTCTCCCCTCGGCTAAAGTCGACGAGTACAAGCGGCATCCCAACGGCATCGCAAAACGCGACGGCCGCCGCTGTTGTTCCGTCCGCGAGATCTTGCACGTCGTTCACAATCATTTATTTCGCAATGCTAGTCTACGTGACTCGCCTTGTTCTCTTCACGTTTACTGGATCGGCAGAAGAGCAACTTGCCGAGTGCGGATTTTACCGCGCCGAGGTTTTCTTTATTCATCTTAACGTACGCGGTTTGCATATTGGCGCGTGTTTCACTTTTGAGATAAACCCCGTAATAAGAAAAATGTATTATCGCTTAAATTATATTACGAGTGAACGTAACTCGGTGCGAATTACGGTATTTAAGAGGAATAGCGGTTGTACTCTTAACGTGAAATCTCTTGCGTTAAAATAATATATGAAATTCGTAGTTACGCCGAGTAAATAAATTGTATCTCGAACGAATAAATCGCCTTGTGGTTACGCCGCGACGACGCCGTGAAATGCAATTGCCGCCGCGTGACCGCCAATTTCCTCTCACGCTTTATTTTTAACGGAGTCGCGATGTCCGTTGTTCGATATGAATGAATATCTTTCGCGGGTATCTGTTTACGGGGTGCAGAGTAATGGGGGGCCCGTTTGACTCGCGCCTATCGTCATAAATAGCACCACTTAGTCGCACAACTTAATTCTCCATTTACTTGGCGTAATGGCGATGATAGCGAACGGAAGCGATAGGCTTGTCATTACTTTGTTACGTAAACAAGTTGCACGACAAGTAATTAATCATCTAATGCCGTTATATTTTCTTCAATAAATAACTTGCAATCGCTTTTCGTCGTTCGTGCGTTAAAAAAATATAATCTGTATTCTAAAAAATATTTTATTGATCAATGCTCGGCTGTATAATTTAAACCACCTTTGGTGTAATTGCGACCACTTTTATCTCTCGTTTATTTTAATTTGTGTTTTATTATATTAATTGTACATACATAATTCTTTATTTTTTTTTTTTTTTTTTTATGAAATTTTTTATCTACACATTAATATTCTAATCTGTTATAGTTTCAGTTTATATTTATTAAAATGTATATCGATATATTTTACGACTTGCATAAAAATTTTATGATCAATAAACGACTTGTTATATATTTCGCGATACTAACTACGCCATCTTGTGTTGCAGGTTACACATTGCGACCACATTCGAGCAGCGTGGCGGCCTCTTTACAAATCGAAAGGAAGCATTCATTCTTTCGCCTTCAAAAAAAAAAAAAGGTACTGTCCTATTATTAATGCATGCTTATTTAATTTTAATTTTTGCTTAAATTGTTTGACGAAATTTATATAATCCCCCTGTAAAATTTGTTATACAACTGTCTAGAATTAACGCTAATCGCAAATTAATATTTGCGAGATAACATTTGGGAGGGCTACTTGTTTTAATTATGGACATTAAATAATTATAGCACTGTAGCGCGATTTAATTACGACGCGACAAAAATACACCACAAAAATATCAAAAACATGAATCGAAACGTGGAATTTATCAACTCCACTTTTATTAAAAAAAAAAAAATCTCTAACGTTCGAGATAAAATGCAGAGAAAAATTAGCGAACGGATCGTAGACGCCAGAAGATTTCAAACGCTGTTGCAGCCTCGCGGCGTCTTTTCTTTCGGCAATTTCAACTCCGCCGTGTGCACAGCGATCAATTAGCGTGATCTACGATCTCGAGCGCGATCACATACGGCTCTCAATTATTCACCTAAGTCGTTTGCGACGATACCCCTCGTCGGGCATCGAAGTCTCTAAGAATGATTCGCGCGCGGCACGCAATTAGCGTCCACGAGCTGCTTAATAATATAACGGCCAATTTGCCGCGATTAGTTGGCATAATGATAGCTCCCCCGGATAATTTATTGTTAATTATTCCCGGCCGCGGTGATCGCGTACAGCGCGTGTATCCGTCAGGCGCCGACAACTAAATTGACAACTAATTGAAATATTGCTTCGCGCCGGTAATCGGAGGAAAAATTATCTCACCGTCGTGGAGTAATGTCGGAGTCCGCGCGAGTAAGTACTTTAAGTAAAGTCTTCCCTCGTCTTGCCTCGGGTCTTGTTCGTTCTTTTACATTGCTCGACGCGATGTTCGTTTTCATAGATCTTTCGCGAATTCTTCAGGTGGAAAAAAAGCTGCGGTATCACCGCGATATTAAATTATCCAACTGGTGAAGCTGATCCGATAATTTGCCGCGAATATTAATTTAAGCAAAGCGCACGAGTAAAGTTTGTACTCAATTAATCGCTGCTTAAATACGCCGCCTCGATTGCAGTAGGTTTAATTTTGAAAAATATAAAGCGCATAATCTGAGGTTACTTCTGCCGAAACATATACATCAGCGATTTAAATTACACATGGCACGTATGAGTCTGCTGTAATAACGAATTACACAGTTGAGCGGTTTAATGAAAGGAAATATAATTACGCGGACGAGATTTATCAAACCTCGGGTATCCTTCTCGCGTTCTAGTATTCGCGGCTTCTTATTTTTCATAGATTTTCTAGATGTTTATAGAGAAAAAAAAAGAAAAAAAAAAAAACTGTTTTTACGAAATCTTACATTATGCTTTATGCAATCCATCGGAGTCGACGGTTCGAAGGTTTTGCCCGCTCCCTTCCCCCCTTTCTCAGGATGCAGCGAAGGCCGAGAAAAAGCCGACGGAGCTGGCATTACACAAGGTGCGCATAAAGTCCCATGAATTATCGCGTGGCTCGGCGCAGCGCGGCGGACTTACGTGTTCGGAGAAGCAATGCTCCTGGTATGGCCGCGGGATGGCTAGAACTGCCGATCCAACCTATACTTACCGTCACTGAGATAATCTAGCCCTAGCCTAACCCACCGTAATCCGAACAGCGAAGGGGAAGCCGCGAACTCTCGTGCCGGGGCTCACCGGAGTTCACCTTCCTCTTCGCCCGACGAAACGTGTTTTGTTCAATTCGATATACCGTTCTCGGCCTGGCTCTCGAGTACTTTCGAGTGACGGCTTAGCCGCGGTCCGGCTTGTTGAATAAAATTTAGACGACTCTATTCGCCGCAGTTTACAATCGCTTTTGTATTTCCCAATATCGCATTGTTACTTGAGAGCGCGATAAAGAAATTTTTGTGGCCCGTGAAAGAAGGCGTCCCGATATGGCAATTGTTTCGCTTGAATTTGGCAGATCCTAAATTTAAAAAATTGCATATAAAATTGAATACTGAATGCAAGAGTGCGGCAGTATTTTTTTCAAGTACCAGGTTTTTATCGATCGACAAAGATTTGAGTAATAAGACTTTACGTCCCTGATTTCTCGAATAATATTAAAATATTATACGTATACACGTCGTAATAGTAACGATGCAATTTTTGGCTTCTCTAACGTTTCATCTCGAGGTGCACAAGCGTCGTTCCGTACGAACCTTAAAACGGTACGGGCCCGTAGGTGGTATAGTATCCAATGGATAAGGACGTCTCGACCAATCGGCTCGGAACGTGGGTGGTTGCGGCGGTATGAGTTTCTTCCGTGGGTTTGCGTGGGCTGCACGGTCCGCAAGATGCAGCATCTTTCAAAATGGTGGTCCTCTCGAGATCCGCGGGTCTCTCGTGCGGCCGCGCTCTCGTGCGGCATGCACGCCGTTTCGCAAAATCGCAACAATACTCGGAGTCCCACACGCGGGCGTATCGTCATTTTTTTTTTCTCTCTCTTTTTTTTTTCCCCTTGCGCAACATTTTCCGAGTATCAAGATACTCACGCTAGAAAATGACTTCCACGAAGAAATTTCCTCTCTCTCGCCCGACGCTGCGCGTAATCGATAGGCTTGCTCGCGAGCGGTGCAGTAACGTTCCAATACGGTGAGCAGAAAAAATATCGGCAAGGTGTAAAAATGGACGGATAAGTAATATTGTTTCCTGGGAACGTGACTGCCGTGGTGTGACGACCTTATCGACGATCGTATGATTAGCAGCGAGCAAAAATTGCGACCGCAACACGGTATGCTCGGAATGCTCGGTAGGAATGTTTCTAACATTGCGCGAATGATACCAGTTTCCATATGCAGATGCGTCGTAAATATTCACCTGCTATGTTATTGAGTACTTACAGCGTAACAAATCATCTTAATAGACACAAAATAACGAGAGACTTATCGTAAAATATCAATCTCAGTTTTACACGTATTTATTAAACCCTAATATTATAAAAGATCATATACTATTAAACGTTTTTTTTTTTTTTTTTTTATTTTTATCAACTCTTCTCCGTTACAAGCTTTTTTTTAACTAGATTAAATCATGAAAAGAAAATTAGACACACATGCCGTTGAAATCGTTTTCGATCAATATAATTTTCATACCGAGGTGTCGGAGAAATATTTATAATAATCTCGAAGCAAATATATTTCAAACGAAAGTGACAGCGAGGAATATCGGGACGACGGAAGTTTTAAGAGAAGCGTCTGTAAACTAGGACAATTAAACAAGATCGTCCGTGACTGGCGTTCCTGCGTGACCACCCCGCGGCAAAATATTTTTCGCTCGGTCTCGAAACAGGTTTCGAGAATTTTTCTTGAATTTTAATTGCGCCTTACACGTATCGTAGGTAGCGCATGAGGGAGGGGGAGGGAATAGGGCTCGCTTAGATATGCTCGCTATCGAGTGCGATCGTGATGTAATATGTACGCTGTGTGTAATGGGCGTGTCGAGATTAAACCGGACCGCCGGCGCCATTCTGGGCTCGCGCTAAAAAAAAAATTTATTTTTTCCCTTCCCCCGCTGACGCATGTATCTGCCAGTTCCTCGTAACACGCGAGAGCGTTGCAAAATGCGTAAAAATCTCGCGCATAAACATCGCGCGGATTTCTCGCGCCGTGAAACGTGCGCGGAACGAACCTTGCGTTTGCAAAAATGCAGTCCGCGTGGAAAGAAAAAGAATAGCTTACGAGACTATCTGAAACAGTTATTAATTGATAACGAAGATGAAACTAAAAAGATTCTGTGCCTTATCTCTGCGTTACGTTCTGGATCACGTTGGATAACTTTGAATCTATCCGCGGATCGAAGCCAGCACTGCGTTACTCCGTTAATATTTATTCCGCCTGTTAAAGTAATTAATTCTGTTACAGCGTACGCTTGAAATACGTAATAATATGTTTTATAAATGCATAAAATTATGTAAATCGCGTTTAGTTCGTGTCTTATTTTTTTTACGATGGGAACTAATGGTAATTCGGATTTAATTTAAAGTCCGGTATTTATTGCTTAAATAAAAAAGAAAAAAAATTACATTTGTATATCATTATTATTTGAGTAATTACGCAGTCACTGCTGTTGGAAACATCTTTTCCGAGGGTAATCTTCTAATTGCGGCCGTCTTTCGTTCAAGCCTTATTTTTTTATCTTCCTCGTGGACAAATCTGGAAACAGACAAAATTAATCGTGGCTGTTTTTCGGGTTTCATTATTTTTAGGAGTGTTATCTTTATACAGGGTTCGAATAAAGTCGTGACATCAATAAGCAGCCCCGGGTTTCCGATGTTGCGCGCCTCGTAAAGAATAAAGGCAACTTTGCATGATCGCTTTGATAATAATAAAAAAAAAAGAAAGAAAAATGCAACCGCGGGCTTCCTTCGCGCTCGCGAGATTACAATCGACCGAGGTGATTGTGACTAGCGGCACTATCATTCGAGCTTCCCGCGAAGGCGAACTAATATCACGACATTTTCGAGCGAGGTCTCGTCAATATCGGTGCCGTCGAAAGCGTGTTCGCGACCTTCCGAATTTAAATCCCGAACAAAATGCCGCCGGGACTCACGTGCCATTCCGTGTTATCACTCGGCTATGTTAATCACGCCGGCCGCAATCGCGTTCATCTCGAACTATGTTACGCGCCTACAACTTAGTCGAATTTAAATTACCGCCCGTGCTCGCGCATTTCTCCTGATAAAAGTTGAAACAAGCACCGAAAGATGAATGAGCTCGAGTGGTCGATTAATCAATCACTCTAATTTGAAAACTTTCCTCCTGCGTTTCCTTCAAGATTTTAGAAATTGAGATTGAGCTTAATAACAGTAGAGGCAATTAAACGCGAAAGGTACTTAAACCCAACAAGCACAGAGTTTTCCGACATCGTCGCAACCTCGTCGCAATGTTAAATTTCAGATCGAGGGATCAGTTCTCGAATTTATTTTTATAAATATATATCGCACGCAATTATACGCATTGTTCGCAACGAGTTCGTCTCGTGACATTAACAATTGCGATCGCGACGCCGATGCGAGGTTTTTTTTCGTGCCACCGGGGATTTATTTAGAATTGAGCGAGGCATTACTACCGGTAGTATCGCTGAAACGTCCTGTAGAAAGGCTGCTAATATCTTTGGGTTCTCAGGCAAGGTCTTCTCCATGTCGGTTCCTTGGAAACAATTACGCCTCGTGGGTTATAATAACGAACCGTTCCTTTAGAATCGTACGTGCATGTGTATACGTCCTTTGCGACGCGCATGTGAAGATATACGTGTGGACGAGCTGCGCTTTTATCGCGAGAGCGTGAGCATCGAGTGCGCACTACGAAGACGGATGGCCTCGTAAATCTATTGCCAGCGCACATTCTCTCGTTTTCGCATTCCACTTTTTTTCTTTTCTAACACCGCGAGAAGGGGGGGGAGGGGGGCTCCACTCGTCCCGAAATTTATCGCCTAACGCCAAAACGCCGATGGCGAGCCTAAAGCTCCAGAGGCACCATTGTTGTCCGACATTCCAACCGGCTGTACGATAAAAAAAAAGAGAACCTATCTTCGCGTTTAATTCGCAGCGAGATTAATTTAAGTTGCGCGAATGTTAGGAGACGTGCGATAAATGCGGAAAGTACGAAAGAGGTAAAACTCACGGAGAAAAATTAGTGAAACTCAGCGTTTAATTTCGCGAACGAGGCCAGAAAAGTAAATTTGTTTTAAGGCTGTTTAGTGTCAACCTGCATGGTGTACCACAAATTGTAACTATTACTCGTTGCGTCTCACGCTCGTTTCTCTCGATAATTGACGATACTGCGGCCGTTTTGGGCGTATTGCGACCGGTCTCTTCTTCCCCCTCTTTTTTTTTTTTTTTCGAGCAAACTTGCCATCAAACAGTGTAATTTACCTCATGTCATTTTACGCTTTCCTACTTAATGCCTCGCCTTTGAATAACGAATGGGTCGTTGCTCGACGATGATGTATTATTGGCGTAATGGTGCAGGCCAACTGTCAAAAGTAACGAACGCGCATCTCCCGACCCTTTCGAAAATGACGAAATTGATAGAATTGTGCTTTCTGTGATGGCATACCTGTCGTGTGCCATGTGTGAAGTCTGCACGGTATCGCATGCCGGCGACAATTTTCGGGAAACGTCACTGGCAGGGCCCTTCCCGCAGCTCCTCGTCACCCTGAAAGATAATCATGCGAGT
Organism: Cardiocondyla obscurior; assembly: GCF_019399895.1. Lineage (NCBI taxonomy): Eukaryota > Metazoa > Arthropoda > Insecta > Hymenoptera > Formicidae > Cardiocondyla > Cardiocondyla obscurior. The sequence continues at coordinate 6,322,896 of NC_091871.1, read as the reverse complement.
GTTCATCAGCGATGATGTATCTGACAAAGTCAGAAGGCAGAAAAAAAAAAAAAACCCCGAATTTAATCGTCTTTTAATATACAAAAATATAGCTGCACTAAAAGCCAATCGTACGAACTTCTTGGTAACTTTATCTATCAAGTAAACTATGTTATCAGTAGAATTAAAGATTTTCTTTTATTTAATATATGTATATCTCGTAATAAAGGCACCGCGGCCTTGTTTTTCTTATCTTTACTGCCCGCGATTCTCCCATACAAACCGGACGGCATTCTTTCTCGTCGCATTTTTTTCGACCCTGATATTTTCGCGAGAGCGCGCGTTCCCTTAGAATCTTCACGTCGTTGCCGTTGACGGCGGGGCAGATAAATTCTCCCACCCGCTTCCACCGGGCTCGCTTTCTCAAGCTGACACTCGCGAATTAACAGATCGCACAGTGGCAATTAAACCCCTCGAAAAGGGATTTCAAGCGGACCGCGCGGAGTTCCCATGGCCGCGTTACGGTGTTCGTGCGCGGGAAGAGAACGGCGGGCGATAATAAAAGAACACGAGCGAGATGCTCGCGAGGGGGATGAGGCGCAAGTATCGTCGACAACCCCGGCGTAGATGCGCGCGAGGAAGATCCCCTACGTTGCGGCCAGGGTCGTGAGACCGCGGCAAAAAAAAGAAAGAGAAAAAAAAAAAGAAAATGAAAAAAAAAACACCAAAGGTAGAGAGGGTGAAGGGGGGAAGAAACGGCGGTGAATCTTGCGAGAGGATGCTGCGTCGGTGCGCAGAGGGCAATATTTACGAGAGGGGTTGGGTTCTGCGAGCCAGGCTCGGCCACGGAACGTAATTGCACCGGCTGGGGTACCCTGATTTATTGGGTTATTACCGATCTCGGCGCAAGAAGAACGCGTGGTGTATGGGCATCCTCGGCCTGTGCCCTGGTCCTTCGAGGTTCTCGTCAAAATGGCGGCGGAGAGTAATATCGCTCGGCGTACGCAAATTCCACGAATGCAGCAACGATAGATAGATAGACTGGCGGAGTGGCTTGACGGAAAGCTCGCGGGTAAACTTCGCGCGTAACGACACTTCTCGAGGTAACGCATGGGGCCTTTGCAAATTATTGACGCTGTTAAAAGTAAAATTGTTTGAGAAATTAATGACGCGTAATAACCATACTTCGGCGAAGAAATAAAAATCGTAGCAAAACGCCAATTGATATCGCGTCACTTGTATCTTTATAATTCGTAGGACGACGACAGTTAAACGACCGAAATTACACGGCTATTAAACCGCAATGTGACATTTATTACTTTCGGGTAATACCGTATCATTTAACTGCCAATAGTGTTCTATGTCTTCTTCGATCGAGCGTCGTGTATTTTTCACATTTAACCGATCGGTCTTTCAGTTGGTCAAATTGTACAATAATAACAGTCATTAGATCGCGCATAGAGTATTGTAATCCAAAAAATGACAATGACAAATTAATTGCAGCGGCAAAGAAATAAAAAAATCCACGTACGAAATCTTATAACGTAGCGACGTAAAATACAAAATGTGTTAGACAAACCGTTACCATCGGCTCGCTGCATGCAACATCTTGAAAGTATCGGGATCGATTGTGTAAAAAGAACGAAACCGAGCGCGCAACGTCGGCTCGGCATCGAATCTCGCATTGCGACGCGTACGCCTTCGCTTTTGCGCGTGGCAAATAAAAGCAAGAGCCCAGTCGACATCGAAATTATACGTATAGGTGGCATTGATGTATGGCCGAGCGGGTTTTGATAGACCCGACGGCCCTCGCGGCCGAGTTATAATCGCGGCATCGTTTTCTCGCCGAGCCGGAATCTTCCATTTTGATGCGCGCCGCGGTAACGCTAATATCCGGTCTCCGTACCGAGGCGAGGATCGCCGGGACCATTGGATTTCAACTTCTGAAATTATGATTATTACCTACCGCGAACACCGCGCTAGGTGTTTTCTAATTGCACATTTTTTTTTTTTTTTTGAGTATATCGAGAACTGATTCGCGTTTCGAATTTCAGCGGCCGATCACTTCGCCCGGCTCGACGATTCGCACCGTCTCGAGCTCGATTTATACAATCGCGTATAGAAAGGTTTACGATGGTAGTAAGATTTTATTTTTATATTCGTTATTTTGTCTCGGTGCCCGGTAGTTAGTGTATTAATACATTTAATACCGACGTGCCTGACGTATTTAACTTCACAGCGCCGCATCCGGCTTCGAATCTGCATCGTAATCTACAAGGTATTAAAATACAGGTCGCCAGGTTTCGCGTGCCGCGATAACGATACCCGTAAATACATAATTAATTAACCGCTAGTTGATTACTTTCCCGGGATCGCTAATGAACAAAGGCCGTCGCTCAATTTGCTAATAAGCGTTATAAATATCCGTTTAATCGTTCTGAACCTTCTCCCCCGGCGTGTCTCGTCACACCCGTTCTTGCGCGAGCAAAAATAATTCCGTTCGGTTTGCATTTTCAGCCTCATTCAATCGGGATCAAACTTCGATAATTACACATACGTAGCGGCGCGCATAAATCTTATCCTGAGCGTTCCGATCCGCTTGCGCGATATGGGAAACGGTTTTTCCCAAAGGTAGCGCCGATCCGCGAATTTCGAAACGGAACTTTTGCTCTTTGCCAGCGTGCACGGCCGCGGAGTCGAGAATGGGTAGAACCTCGGGCCTCGGGATATAAATCTTCCGCTGACAGATGCACCGCCCTCGACGTTCCGCATCGACCAACCAACCGACCAGAATTTCTAAGGGTTACGCCCTGAAAAACCAGACTCGTCCCGAATGCCCCGTTGCATTTGCATGTGATTTCGAAGAAAACCATACCGCCGAGGCGAATACAAATAAAAATGAACGATAAGCGGAATAAAATCGCCCGACGCGTGGCCATTTAATCACTCTTCGCCGGCAAAGGTCGTCGTATTCCTCGCGCGCATTGCGCGAATAAAGTTTAGTTATAGTTTAACCCATTTCAACCATCGGTATTATATTTTCAGCGCGAGCGGCTTAGACTTAAAAATTCGGCCTCGCGTTTAATTAAGAAGTCTCATTAGAATAAAATTGCAAATAAAGTTTATGGTTAAAGATGTATCTTGGCGCGTGAACGGCAAATACTTTCGCGCAAGGGCGCAATAAAGCGCGACGAATGGCGAATAATTGGCCGGCAATTCCGCGGTGAGGCGAGTTCCGCGAATTTTTAATGGGATTAATGAAGGTACGCGGGAGGAAGTTAATCTCGGGAAGGCAACGCGTGTCGCGTGATTCGTCAACTCCCCGCGGTTGGCTTTTAGGCCTTCGTCGTGCCTTGCGTTCGTGACGATTCGCACCGTCGGCGAGTACGCGGCATGCGTTCCTCTACGCAGCGATAAACCGCCTCGGTGCTGTGTGCGCACGTCTTTCAACATACACGTCGACACACGTATCACGAGTTTTCTTCCTTACGTGGATGCTAGCTTGTCACGCGATTCTTCGAGTATCAGCATCGAATTCCCGCCTCGAGAACTTTGAGAATTATTCGTAAAGCTGTTGCTTCGGCGAGTACGCCGCGATTCTTTAAACTGCAGTTTAATTTTGCATTATGACAGATAAATGTACGCAGCTACTTGCTACGAGTGCGTTTAAAGTTAATAAAGTTGAAGACTGCATAAATTTTTTAGAGCATCGACGAATTATTCTAAATATTTAAAAAGTAATAATCGTCGTAAATTTAACAGTAATATTTTTAATAACTTTTAAAGATTAAATAAAAATATTATTTGCGTCAAGTGTTTGTGTGCGCATAAATAGTTAATCGGCGCAGATTCTAACGTGCTTCAAGAATCGAGGCATGTTGTAATAACGGAGGAATATCTTATCGTTGCGAACGTTCTTTTTGCGTTAATAGTGCGGAATCTCGTTTTCTCCTCGCCGCTCTCAGCCTTGCCATTGTATAACGCGGCGGAGATCGATGAATATTCACGAGGAGAACGAGCCCGATCGCTCTTCCTCGCGACGGCTCTGACTTATGTCTACTGTCGGATTTTTCATTATGCCCTCGTACTTGGCCTGAGATTTAATACGGACGCGAGGCCTTCCTGGGAGCCCGTCATAACTCTCTTTCCCTCCCCCTCGGCTCTGGCATGTACTTCTTACTGATATTACTCCATCCATTTTAAGGAGACTTCTAAGATATGCCCCGCAATATCGATCTCGCAACCAAGCGATTCGAAGGAATTTTTCAAAAAATTACGCGTATCCATCGCAGCATTATCCTCGCGGTATTATTTTTTCTAAATTAAATAAAATTTCTTAACTATTAAAAATTCAATACGACTACGTTATTTCGGCCTCGGAGTTAATCAATGAAGCGTAATACGTGCACGGGCATTCCATTACGCCACGTCGAAATTTTTATTTCCGCCATTTCGCAGGACGTGAAATTTTTCGTTCGCGGCGCGCAGAGTCGTCCGGCGAGGTCCAGCGTGGAGGCCCGGAGGTCGTGCATCACCAGAGTCTGGCAGGATAATAGCTCGGCTCTTTCGAGGAGTCTTATTGTCGGACCATGCGTCAAGTGATTGATAGGCACCGAACCGTAGAGCGAAGCGCCACGATATTTCGCAAGCTGCACGCGCGCCGGCAAGAGAACGAACGACCGGCCGGGAGAGAGCCGTCGTGATGCGAGGAGCGGTACGCCTGCACGCGGAAACTCGCGTGAGAATCTCTCCGTATCCCGGCCTCCCCGAGTCAGCCCGCGGATGCAATCTTCCTGGATCACGGTCGTGAACTTCCTACGTGAAACGATCAAGGCCGCGTTGCTTCGCGGCGGACAGGGAAAAATCGATAGTCAGATATTTCGTTCGCGAGGCGTAAACACGCCATCTTATTCCGAGCCGATGCTGGGCTTCTCGATCTTCTTCTCGATCTGCCGATGGATAACGAGACGTTGCATGCCAGCGCGGTATTGACAATTATTTTGCGCCGCTAGGCAGACTTTGTTTATCAAAATTATTTTTGGCATAAAATATTTCGTTTATCGATTGATTTTTATTTATCGTGATTAATCTCGTATCGGAAAAGGTTTAAGAGCGAATTACCGTGCGCCGAGCATATCGTAAGATCTTAACGTTAAATTCTTAAACCGTTCTCTCGAACCACGCGAGTGCGCAGCTCGTCATACTTTCGTCCAATCATAGTTGTCGCTCCTCAAATCCAATTCCGTCGGAAACTGCCTCAAAGTGATTTTCCACGACGGAACTAGAACCGCAATAAAGAGGGTGTGCTGAAGAAGGTAGCAATTTGACCGCGCGCGGCCGGCGGAGTTCGTTGCACTTTGCTATGTCGGGGTTCCTTCTTTCTTTGTCTTTTCCTTCTTCTTTTTTATTTTATTTTATTTTATTTTATTTTATTTTATTTTATTTTATTTTATTTTATTCTATTTTATTTTACTCGCTCGATTTTTGGTAACAGCAACAAGGACGGCGTGCAGTGTCAATATCGTGCGCGCAGTTGACACGGCGGTGGGCGGGTCGCTTACCGAAATGCTCATTATCGTCGAAGAGTATCGGTTTCGAAGGCATGTGATGCAAAGGGACCGGCGGTCATCTGCTGCGCGGTCTGCTCCGAATGTCAGGTGGAGCCGTACCAACAGGCTGCGCGCGACCCGGCAAGAGTGCCTCTCGCATATCATTATGAAAATTGTGCTTCGAAAGGTGTAAGCCGCGGTGCTGGCGTGCCGCGTGTAATTCCCGATTGAAGGGACCGTCCGCGGGGAAATGCCGGGCACGGCCGTAACCAACACGTGGTTCACGCCCGAACGCGGAACGAACAAAAGCTGGAAACCCTTTAACACTTTAACTCCTAGCCTCGCGTGTAATCGCCGGCGTAAACAGACCGTACGCCTTGCGAAACAAGTAACAATGCTCGCGCCGCCGTTGCGCGTTATGATTCTAGGGGTCGGTTAGTAACTCCGCGTCCCGGGAAAAGAACCGGCAAAGGGAAACGGAAAGTAAAGGATCAGGCGGAGCGCAAGTAATTTTTTCTCTTTTTTTTTTTTTAGAAAAACTTTATTTCAGAATATTACGAAAAGTATTAAATTTATATAAAAAAATAAAAAAATTACAAATAAATCTTCGGTTTATTTTCCAAGTACAGGCCGCGTCAGAAAAGCGCAAAGCGTATGCAGGCAAGAATCGCGTGGTGCTAACTGTGGAACTGGCGACTTCCGACGGATGGAAACGCTTGGAGAGGTCTCCCATCGGAGCAAAAACCGCGCGCGTTTCCTCGAAGGGTCCCTCATATACGACGCGCTCTGATATATGCGGACGAGGAATCTGTTTTAGATAGAAATCCTAGCATGCGAGCACGTATCCAAGCGTGTCCGACCGGGCGGTCCGACGTCAGGTACGCCAGGTATATCGGCCGCGGTGGATGTGTATAAGCGGCCCGGGCTATGAGCTACCGCCACCGGAAACCATTCTTCCACCGGCCGCCCTCTCGGTACCTTTTCCGGTGCGGAGACTGTAAATCTCCCGTGGCACGCCAACCGTTCCGCAGAACTCGAGTCCTCGAAAGTGCGCTATTTTCATGGCCCGGCCCGAGCCCTGCCCTTCCATGATTGAGCGGCTTAGATCATCTCCGCCGATCGACGAAAGCTTACGGAGATACCGCGCCGGCGGGTTACACCCTCCCCGGGCCTCTAGGAAGTTCTCCGCCGGAACGCGGTAAGCTATACGGTGGTTAAGTTGACTGGCGCACTTACGAATGTGTTATTCGGTTTCGTTTTCGCGCAGACAGAGCCCGGCTGTAATACCAGGTATCCCGCGCTCATCGGTCATACTTAATTACGCGTAAATAGAAGATTCGTAAGCCGCCCTTTACGTTTATGAGTTATGCATGAGCAGGGATTACGTGTAGAATTTTGCGTCGGTATCTCGGGGCCCGAACTTTCGTACACGAGCCGCATTAACGTCGCGCTCGCCGAAATTTCTATAAAGTCGCTTCTATAATTATGAGCCTAATGACTAATTGAAATCGATCGTCAGTCTATTTGTTCTATTCTTTTCTCAGGCGTTATATTTAGATGTTACCAGTCAGAGTCTTGGATTTCCGGTTATTTATAAGCACGATAATTGTGAATATATTCGTGAGAAAATAACGGTGCAAAAAAATTACGCGCGATAAACAATCCGCTATTAACGCCGTGCCGTCATAACGGTTTGCCGGTGGAATGCTTTCCTTCGCTGTATCTCCTCCGCCTCGCCTTTCGGCGTCGTTTTCCCGACGCGAACGCCGCTCCGGGCTCTGAAAAAGCCCACCGCAAAAATGCATTTACAGCCGCTTCTACCTCCGGTGTTTGTCACTCGTTCGCCGTTTCCTCTTTCTCAGTCCTGTTACCTTCAAAGTCTATTTCCGAGATACATTTCATCGCGCTTTGTAACGTTCACCGTTAGGATATCGCGATAAATTTCAATTGCAGCCGACCCCCGCCTATCTCGGTCCATTATCGCCGTTTCGAGCATCGCTGTCCCGTTTATCTTTCCGCGTTACATCCAGCGACGCGCCAAATCCGAAAAAAAAAGGATCCCATAATCGACATGCTACGTTAACTGCATCTTTGTAACGGTTTTCACCCAGCGGCCATAATCGTCTATTCGACCTTCCCTCGCTCGTCCTTCCGCTCGCAATTACACCGGAGGCATTCTACGTGCGGTCGTCAAAATAGCTTTGCATCAGCTCTCTTTGGTCGCATGCCTTGCGGTTAAGAAATACGCGGGCTCGAATCATCGTCGTATCGATTCGGGGCAAATGTCAGGCCTTCGCGTAATAGAATCGCCACTATTCCGATTTAGTGCACGATCGAATAGGAAGTTAGTCAAACTCAATTTTGTAGATCCGCTCTTTTACTTCCCGCACGAACAGATCTACGTACATAAATGTACAAAGTATGAAGGTTTTTTTTCTAAGATCGAATCAACGAATAAAAATAACTCGGTGAAAAAGGATTCGCGCATTAAAAAAAAGAAATAAAAAAGAAAAGAATTTACCCTGGCCGTGGAAAATCTCCCCGCGACGCGTCGCCGCGAGATATGCGACCGCTCTCGATCGCGTGGCTTTTGCGGTTGTGGAGAAAGACTTTGCGGACCAGACACCGCGCCGAAACGGTGAAATCGATCCGTGTCTGACGGCAGACGCCACATAATGGATCGCCAGTGCTCTAGTCTCCCTCTGCAACAACCCCCCCTTTTTCTCCCCCTTCCCGGTGGTACCGTAGTCCGTATCTCCGAGACGTTCGTCGCGATGCCTCGCGGTGGCTCTCGCGCGGATTCTGGCCCCCTCGGGGCCCCGAAAAGCTAGCCTCAAAAACGCACACGGATAATTGGGGATAATGTCGGGGTTGCCGAGGCCCCGTAATTGCACGAGACCAGGCCCTTTCCAGGTCTCGCGCTCCCCACGATCTCTCGCCGCCTCGCCCCGCACGACCCTCGCGCTAGCTGTCTGTTCGTCTGTCCGTTTGTGCCTTCGTTTCGTTCTGGCAGCGTCCGTCTGTCGACCGGCTTTCGCAGAACCCGATAGTACTAATTCGTCGGTTTGTTTCGTGCTGCCGTGTTATTACAGCTCGGACCCGCGTAGAGTGGGTCAACGTCGAGCGCTCGGGGTTCCCTGGCCGCTTCGCGGCGAAAACGCGGCCACCGCGGCTGCTTCTGACCCCGAAACCCGGGCGATTTCGAGACCGGGCGTTTCTTTAAGGCTGCCTTATTGTATGCAACGCGCTGGCCGCGCCGTCGCGCTCCTCCGACGACGCGACGTCGATCGACGGGAATGACGCTCCATTTTGTTTAGACCGATGTCTTTAGTGGAGCGCCATACGGTACGGTGAAAGTAGCAATCCGTTAGATAACCAGTAATGAACAAATTATATATATTTTATATAGTAAGATAGTAATAGCATGTTATATCACTGATGATTTGCGTAGATAGTACGTAAGATGCCTGCGAGACGTAATAACCGTATGAGTATGCAGTAACGATAACGCTTCGCCGGTCAATTCAATAAAGTTGCGTGAATACATAATTTCTTAATCAATATATAAATGCTTGCCGATAATCTTTATGAACAGCGCGAGCGCAATTGCATTACAAAAGAAAATATTATAATCGAAAATATACGATTCGCGAACGGTAATGAAAGTAGTTGCCTTTTTTTTTTTAAGCGAGAGGAAGAGGAGCCGAGCTAAGAAAACTCAATAGTTTCTATAATATTAATGTGCGATTGAGGAAAAAAAAAATTCTCATCTCCGTGAGAACGGAATCGATATCCATGAAAACAGAACATTAACATTTAATGTACATTCAATGAAGCGCTCGATGCATTTAAGTATCCAGCGTCGAATGATTAATGCTTCAAAAGTAATGATTATTTAATCATCAACGACATTTAATCACGCCTCATCGTAGATGCAATTTTAAACACTATTTCCCTTCCCCTTCCCGCGAAGCGCAAAGTAATCAGCGTACGGTAAAAATAGTATAATGACGGACAAATCTCATTATCGTAGACGCAAGTAACACTGCCCGTAGAAACGCGCAGTCAACGACCTTAAATTACATCGTTCCTATCAGATCGGGTTTGATACAATTATCCAATCCACTAATGAGACATGGGTAAACATCGCTCTCTTCGACTTTTATATGAATGGAAGTCGATGCATTTGTAAATGCCGTTTCTCGCCTGATAAAATGTTCTCGACGCGAGCTTTCAGAAAATTTTGTCGCGATCTTACGTCGCTTTAAATAATTATTTTTAATAATTCTTGACAACAGCAATGTCATTCGGCGTTAAATAGATTATAATAAATCAGTGAGCGATTTCTTGGGGAGGGTATTAATTAATTTATCGTTTATTTAGTTATCAAGCATCGAACATTGATGGAAGAAGACAAATCGATCTTCTTGTATATGAACACTTTGCATGGTCGTTTATTATTCATACGAGTGAGCCGCGATTTTTGAGGCATTAGAAATTCATGGACGGAACAGCTGTATATTCACCTGGCCTATACCTAGCCGCAATCATTGATCGCGTGTCGGCCGTCTGAAAACACGCGTATGCATTGTCCGGATCGTGACGTACGAAAGTTCTTTTCCCCCCACAAATTCCATCGATTGCTAAAATAACACGCGTGTGCGTTTTGCCTTGTGATTAAAATAATTTACGGCTTCGAATTAAAAATAAAATTAATATAAGTAATTTCAAGTTAAAGCGGTATAGCTGGCTTTACTCCGAGATTCCAAAGTACGCTCTTTAATTTTGAGCGACGGAAAGAAAAATTGTGTATAAATACATTTTAGTAACGTCGCATAAATTAAAATAATACAAATCGACGCGTTAGAATCGCACAGATAATAGGAAGCCGAGAGGAAAATAAAGTGACGGTCAGGAGCGATTTCTATGCATCGGTATCTTCTAAGGTTCTAAGCGGACAACGTTACAAATTAGCGGATAATCAATTAGCTTGAACTTCCGGTGTGCCTGAGCAAACAAATGACAGAACTCGTAGCGCGGCTCGTAAAATTTTTTGGTAATTAGAGGCTGCTGGAGGCGCAGGGCGGGGTCAGGACCAGGCCTAACATCGTTTCTTCGGGTGGACGGCGTACACCGCCGTGAACGGGATCGCGTACAAAAACGGCGTAGAGTAAGTTTAATTCCGCCGCGAGGCGGCAAAACCTAGGCAGGTCCCGGGCGGATCTGCATATAGATGGGCTCATCCCGCGTAATAGAGACGTAAAAATGAAAAAATTCCCCGTGGAGTTTCCAAGTTTTTCTTCCGAAACTTAACCGTTTCTCGACTTTCTCGGAACTCCACCGGTCTCGCGTGAAGCGCATGTTCCGAGACGCCGCGTGATTTCTTTCCAGATGCTACCCAGATCGAATGATATAGCGTTGTTACGCGCGAGATCGTTCTTATCACGAACAATAGACAGAGAATTTAATACATCGTTATCATTTATAATTATCCCGCCGACGCTTAGCAATTCCACACGCTGCGGCGTATTTCGTAGAATTGATTACTGCGAACGGAAAAGATACTTCCTTGCTCTTTTTCCCCGAGTCAAATTGTTAAACGAAGTGGGTTAGTCGATTCATAATTCATGCGCGTGTATTATAATAAGTTTAAAAATACAGCGAGAAAGCAGCAAGCGCGCGGTAAGTTGAATCAACGCTTCGGGGCAGTCGCCGTTGAACCGTTTTGAGATATTTTAGGCTCGTCTCGGCGTTCAAAGGCAGCGCGAATCGGCTCGCCGTGGGTAGGAAAAGAATTTTAATTTCGAAATTTATCGCAGGGAACGTGGAAGCCACTTTGTAATTAACGTCAGACCAATAACAGCGAATTAATGACGACTTATTATCGCGCACGCGTCCACGCGTCGCAGAATACGCGGAAGGACCCGGCAGAAAATCGTTGAATCCCGCCAATTTGCCGGGGCCAGGTCTTTTCACACTCGACAGCGGGTTACCTCGCTGCGGACATTTCCGTCGTCGGGATCACACGCGATACACCGATTGGTGGTAGTAATGTTTGATCGCCGGCGCTACAATCCGAGGAACCTGGTCGCGTCCTGCGTCGCTCTGAGACACATCGGCACGTTCGGGCTATCATTAGCTCGCATCTGCCGCGCGGTTGCGAGAGCCGAGATATAAAAAGAGGCTGTAATTACCGGCCTAAACGACGTATATTCCTTCATTCTTACGTCTCAGTCTTTGTTTCCGTGGCCGCGGGTTCATCGTATCATCGTTAAAATGATCCTCCGCGGCCGGCCCGGGTCGAAGGTGCCCATTTAGAGCCCCGAGGCTTTAGGTGGGTTTTCGGCCGTCTTCTTTTACCCCGCGCGGACGCGCGCTGTCTCATTTTCGAAGAAACAGAATATGGGTGGATGTCACGAGCCATTAATTTCTCGACGAAACAATCCAATTATTTCTCGATTAAAAAAAACACTCGGTGCCCGATTAGAAAACGCACAGACGTTTGTTGCCGCTTGTCACTGTTCGCGCACGGTTTTAGACAGACGCGTCTGCAACGTTCCATTCTCGAATTTCGTAATTTTTTTTTTTTTCTTGAGGCGGTCGTATTTAATTTTTATAAAACTATCGCGGCAAAATTGTCGCAAGGACCGGCCGACGGGGTGGTAGCAGGTGCAAAATGCTTTTGCCGTCGGAAAGACAAATGAGCGCTTCGCGACGGCCGGCGCGCACGGAAGAAATCGCCGACGGTGATATTGCGCGCGGCGAGTTCAATCAGGAACATTTTTTAAAATCAATCAAGGACATCCACGCGGCCGAGATCGCGATTAAGCGTCCTTGTGGTGGCTCAAGGCTGAAGGTGTTTCAGACGCGAAATGAAATCAGGCGGCGGACCGAATCTCGCTCGCGGCGCCGTCGAAAAATCCGTGAACGGGTTTTCGGTACATTGATCGAGACCGGGAGTCCGTTCGATAACTAGGAGGATCTTATCTCAAGGGCTCCCAGTTTCGGCGGTCGCCGTACCCCGAGCTCTTAAAGGATATACCCTCGAGGAACCGACCGCCGCTTTGAGGGCGCCGCATCGCGCCAACCACGCCTCCTCCACCGTTATTTACCTCTGTCCTCTTCGCCCTTGCGATTTTATTGCCTCTCCTCTCCCCCATTTTCGACGTTGGTCCACCAACTCTGACGTTTCGCGCGCCCGCGGCGGAAAAGCGCCGCGAGTCATTGCGGAGAACCGTCGTCCCTTAATGCTGATTAATACTATTCAGCTCGCAGCGACTGACTTCGATCGCATAATGAGTCGGTACGTCCATAAATAAAATACTTTTTTGATGAAGCTTCTCTCTGCTGCGCGACAGAATTCAGCGCCGTAAAATTTATTCAGAGAATAATTCAAACTTCCTTTAATTATTTTCTTTAACTTTCCTTCATTATTTCCCCTTTTTTTTTATCTTTCCGCGGATAGTTTTGCCGTGCTCTTTTATTCCTTCGCTTGCCTGTTTTTGTGTCCTGCAATTTTGCGACAAGTTTAATATGTTTATCTCTCCCCCATTCATTACTTCTTCCAACAAACCCGTGTGTTTGCTCATTCCCTTTTTCCTCTGCGTGCATTTCCCTCGAGCACTCAAGCATTCCCTTCTTTTTCCCTCCACCCCACTTCTTTTATTCTCTTATCGTAATCACTCCCTAAGAAAATGACATAGAGCGTAGCTATTTCGTGCGGTTGTTAATTTATCGAGGTTATTCGTAGAGATCGATTCCTCTCGCTCGCTCGGCTCGATCAAAGTTCTTTCGTATAAAGTTTTCAAAACTGGATCGAGCACAGGAGAGCGGCGAACGATGGACGACCGGGCGCGCAACCCCGCAAAGCAGGAATTATCCACTTTTGCGGTAATTCGTGGCTTCCGACGCCCATGCGGCAACGCGCAAGATGGTTGCTAACTCGCGAGTCCGGATTGGCGACGACGGGGCGGGTTATTTGAGCGGCGGTTGGTGGTTCAGCGTTACCCGGCGCGAGTAATTTTGATCGTGATTATACTAATTTCATAGTATGCCCCTTCTCGGTGGCTTAAAGCATCGGCCGGGTTCACACGAACGGCGACGCGAGTCAGGAGTAACAGTCTTCGCGAAATACAGAGCGGTACGAGGAGTCTCCTCCGCGGCCGGTCGCGTTCCGATTTTGAATTTCGTCTTTGAGCCTGGCCACGCGACGATTGTCGGACGGACTCCGCAGAATTCAAGTTACATGCGGCTCTGCACATGTGTACCAAACGCAAATTCCGCGCAGCTCACGTAATTTTTATTTCCTTTATAAAAAAAAAAGAAAAAAAAAATAGAAGTCAGAACACGAAGAATACCGAGCGTGCGAAGCAGCCGCTATCGCTATTAACATCGGCTATATTGAACCATAATTGTCCCACGTTGTTAGTGCGGTGTATTCACAGGCGAAAAGCCCCCGTTTCGCCTCCATCCCTCTATCCAGCCCCTCCGCTCTTTCTCTCTCGCTTTCCCCGTGGTTTCTTTCCTCGTTTTGTGCTGCCGCTCTCCTGCTTCTCCTTTCTGGAATTCCTTCTTTCGTTCTCCCTCTCTTTCGCTCGCGGTCTTTCCGATACCGCTCCTCTCCTCGTGAGCAACAAGCGGAGCGGCGCGCTGCCGCCATCGTCGCCGCTGGTGGGGGTTAAATTACCACAATTTTGTACTTTTTATACCGCGAGGGAAAAAAAAGAGGATAATTTTTGGTGGAAACGCAACAATTTTATCGGCCGTTGTTATGTGAGATCAGTTGGTGTCTACTGCCGCTGCGCGTTACACCTGTCTGCCTCGTGTGCTCCGATCCGCAACGGGATTAACGTGTTCCCGAATGTCACTTTGATCGGTGGGGGTGGGTGGCTCCGTGACCTCTTTAGCACCCAAGCCTCGGTCGCTATTTTGACGGCCTTGGGAGACAAGCCACGCGGAAACTGCAGACGCGGATCCGTGATTTCGCAATCGCATCGGAATCGCGACAGGTGACGGTAACGTAATAATTGTAAAGTGTTTCAGCTCGTGCTACGCTCGCGCGGGAATCAATCGTGAAACGTCAGCGAAAATCTTACGGCTTCGAGGCGTGTGCGTGATTACTCGTGCCATCAAGTGTATACGGCGCAGACGGATGATCGCCATTTTGGAGAACGTTTATCTGTCCGCCGCTAGGCGTTACGCATGATTTTTATACGCGGCCCCGGCATGCCTGTGACAATGAGAAATGACCGGCTGAGATTTCTCGCAAAAAATATTTCCCGCCCTCTCGCTCTGCTATTTTATTTCCAAGCGCCTTCGTACGTTCGGCGTAATGGAAAACACGCGCGTGTGACTCCAGCCGGTCTTCCCGATAGCTTATAGTTTAATATCCACGTGGTTCTCGCAACGATATGTTGTTTCAGTGTTTAGGTTTGCTCAGAAGAAACCCTTAATATCAGACCCCACGCGATAAAACTTTGGCGATCGATATTTAACTGAATTATTCACATGTTTATTCACGAACGACTTTGCGAAAAAAGATTAAACGTTTACTTTCCCGAAGTTACCGAAACTATTTTATTCTATCGAAAGACCGGAGCACTTATTATCTGATCAATCGTTCGAAAACGGTTCGCGTGGAATTATCCGGTTGATAGAAACAATCGGCCGTTAATGGACGACTTTTAATTATTAGTTGTCGCGACGGGAAGAATGCGCTATCTCGCACGGCTTCTTCGTTTTCAACGTGTAGCGCCTCCCCGAATGAATTCCTCTCGAATTCCCTGCCGGCGGCGAAAGCATCACTGTCCCAGGAGATTTATATCCTTTGGAAGTTACGTCCTCACGGGGGTGTTCACTTTGTGCTCAAAGTTTCTTTTTAATTTTTTTTAATTTTTTTTTTTTCATCGTTTATTCAGCCGTGAGCGTCTCTCCACCCTGCGCAAGAATTTCGGATATCGAAATTATTGCGGCGAATAAAAAAAACCCCCTCGAGAAGGATGTCGATGATCCTCTATAACCTCTGAGGCGATTCAGATGACGTAACGTCGTTAAAACTTATCTGATCTAGAGCTGGATGCTATTAAAGATTTCGACGCTGCAAGGAGAAATTCCTCGCCTTTTCGATCATCGGGAATAAGTTGAAAGCGTGAAAAATAGACCGCGTATAATCGTACTCAAAAGCGCGTACGACGCAAGATTTAAACTGCAAACTCGTACAAATCATTATTATTCATTGCCCACCGGCAATTTCGGGAATACGAATCAGGGTTTGTCAGTAATAAATTCTATAATTTTCCCGGCGCACATCGTCCATCATCGTATTTAGATATCGAACGTATTTATATATTATACGCGTACGTGTTGCACGCGCATTACTTTTCTGTAGACGATCCGCGGAGGAACATCTCACGCGACTTGAATCCGCAAATCGTGCTCTCGCAATGTCGCTCGCCCGGTTTTATCGCCGCGAGACCTTCGGCTCCCGTTCGCAGCAGTATCGCAGCACCGTGTAATTAGTAAAAGCGAGGCTAGTAGCGGTTATAATAACGGGTTATAATTATATAAAGATAGTACTACGTAACACTTGCTCTTTTAAGATGAATAACGATGTTGTGTTTCTCGAATCAATTTTTTTCTTTAAACGTTTCGGCTGGTAACATGGCGCAGTTAATTGTCGAAGGTAAATCGGGAGAAAATCGGCATGTCGGAGTCAGACGGGGGACCCGCGGGAGATGTCAGGGGGAGGGGGAGAGGCACTCGAAGACGGCTGGCCGAGCGCAACCTTCGCCCCCGGCGGGACCACGGCGAAATGTACGCTGGAACGGCACAAGGTATCGCCGAGGAACAGAAATATACGGTGGACAGAGAGGTGAGCGAAGGGAAAGGAGTAACGCTCTCGGAGAAAGAGTAAAGCGGCGGTGGGCTGTACGCGGTATAATTACAGAGGGTAGAGCAGTGGCTAGACCCACTGCAGCAACTTACAGTTGCCCAAGGCGCCAGGATACACGAAATCGGCTGGGGCCCCCGATCCCGCTGCGACTCGGTCCTAATTCGTATTCGTGCCCCGGGTGTAGCAGATAGGATACGCCTCGAAAAACGGCGGAAGGACTGGCAGGAATCTCCCGCGCTACGCCCTTCCCTCTGTCCGTCGCGTTCTTTCTTCTCCGCGTCTCCTTTGCAATTCAGATGCCCGATGTTGGCCCGGGCGAGAGTCATTTATAGGATAAAGTAACGTCTTTGTAAGTGAAAGACATGAAAGAAGGAATAGTAACGTGGCAGATTTCGGACGGACCGAGTGTGTTTTAACAAGACCTAATATTTCCCTTTTCTTCGTGCTATTTTTTTTTTCGCGTACACGTCATTGCTCAAATTACGATTTCCCTAAGATACTAAATCCCATTTCCTTTTCCTCCGGTAACGCTAGAGCCGCGCGCTACGTCCCGGGCATGAAGGGGCGTTTCTTCGGCGACGGATTAGAGCAGCCTAAACATACTAAAACTACTAAAACACAAGCTGCCGATGTACGCGGATTATTTTTACGAGAGCCCCGCCGAGGTAAAAACAACTCTGTCGACTGGAGCGCGAAGTCGTCGCGCGTCTCGTCTCCCGCCGCGACACTCCCAAAGCATGACTATAAAGTTATCGTAATTATTTCGTTATCGTCCTATCGAGATCGAATTTACGCGCGCGTAATTAGCACCGAGGAGTAATAAGTGACGCGAGCGTGCGCGCGTTTTTGATTTACGGCATGGAGAAAAGTGCGTGCTCAGCTGCGTGTTTCACGAGGTGCTTCTCTGATGCTCGAGATTTTGCAATCTTGTATCTACCGCATTACGCAAAATCGCGCGAGCAATTATTTCACGCATACACGCGTCGAGGGCAAGCCGCGCAACCCTCCCGTCCGCCCGAAGCGATAGGTCCCCCGTTGTGTAGATATTCGAGAGAAAGATAATTGGTTCGGGAGCGCCATTTCATTCGCGCGATCACCCCGATACGCATCTCGATACGCATCTAGCGGCATCGTCCCTGGCGGCCGCGATGGCGACTCCGATTTAATATTCGTGAAAAACGCGCCGGACGCCTGCTGACGGCCGATGGGCGAGCAACCTCCCTTCGGGTATCCGCCTCGTTTTGTTTTTCCGTCGGCTTATTTATTCTGTAAATTATCGGGACGGCCATCTGCGTCGCGCCACCGTATATATAATCACGGGGGACGAAAAGAAAAGGTACGACCGGGTTCGTTGCGCCGTTCTTGACTTGTGTCGGGTTTATTATATAAACTGTTAATTACTTTATTTTCGCGATTTAATAAAAAAATGAAACGCTTGGAATATATTTATTACATAAACTAGAAATATTTATTTATAGCTGGTAGGTTCTTCGGCGTGGAAAAACGTTAGATTCCTCACTCGTGTCACAGCTTTCGCAAGCCGACGTCCACGTAGAAGACGCCAGTCGAACGCGACGAGTCAAGTACGGCTCGATTTATAACGAGCGTCCACGGCTACTTTGATAAATTGCCGTAATCTCAGTTAAACGCTGTGAGTCATATCGTATGATACAATCGGCAGTATACGGGCATGTGCCGTGATTTGCGTATAATTCTCATGCATCTGCGGCATACAAGTATAAACACTGTCGCTCGCAACAAGTGATTACCAATCGATTACTGTAAAAAGTGCGTTATCTTAATTTTTTAATTCCTCCGCATACACCAAAAAATTATATTTAAAAAGAAAATTCGTTTCAAAGGGAGCGATTAAATTGTATCGTAAAATTGTATCATTTAGTCTGAACTACAAATTCAGACATCGAGATAAATTTTTTTTTTTAAACTGAATATATCAGAAATGTGGATGATTAATAAATGAGAATGCATGCATGTGAAAAACGTGCGTGCACGCATACTTGTGCGCCGGCTCGACTGTGCATTTCGTATACATTTGCAAGTACGAAGATTTATGTGCCGTTGCACACATCCGAGATGCCGCGTGCGGACGCGCTGCTCCATAACGTACCTACGTAATCGTTTTACTAATAAACTAACGCTATCCGAGGCACCTGATAAAAGATAACGCGCGGTGTCTGCCACTGCCGTGAAATATTGCCTTTTAACACGAATCTAACGACGGATTAAAGAATTAACGGAGATCTCCTGGCTCACAATCTCGTCATAAATCTGACGTAGATTTATTTTCTTCTTGATTTTTCTCTGTTTTTTTTATTTTTTATGTTATTCTTCTTATCGGAATATTTATTCGCACGTATTTACGCGTTTGCTTGCCGGCTCTCCCGAGTTTCTCAATTAGCCGTAATTTGGTGAGAAACGTTTCTTCGGGCCATAGATTTTAATTTTCTTACACGCGTACGAGAGAACGGCAGTGATTCTTTCCCCGCGGCGTCATTATTTATGTATACGCGCGAGATATTTTTTAAATGCGTCCCTTCACACAGCGGGTAATTAATTAATTGACCGTTTACTAATTATGTGAAATTAAATGGTGATTATTCGTATCACGCGAAATGCAATACCCGAGAGCTCAATGATAAAATATCTACGTGCATCAATCTAATTTGCTATCATTATTATAATTACGTTGTTTAATTCATCAGTTATTTAACAGCATTAGCATATATATTTTCTGTCACGTGAAAGTGTCCGGCGGTTCAATTTTAAATAATCCATGCATTATCATACCCGTTCTACAATGGCAGTAAAGATAAAGATTACAAACTGTAAGCCATAAGATTTAACCAATTATATTTAATTATTTAATTTCTTTTTTATATTTATTTACGATTGATTAATTTTTACAGATTACAATTTACAATCTTATCCTTTTCTGTCATTGCAAAATGAATTTTTATTACAAGTACGCGTATGTTAAATATCTAAAAAATTTTATAACCGTTTTGCGGTTATTTTTTTTGTATAATCGACTTAAAAGTCTCGCCAACAAACGGTAATTTTTTAATCGAAGGACATAGATATCCTTCATACTTTTAAACTGCACTTTAGCCCTCGATACAGCCGGGTGCTGTTTCTCCGCAAAAATATACCGTCAAAAGCATCGGACTTAAAAGAACGCGAGCGTTGCACCATATTGAAAGGGACTTGCTCGGCAGACAGCCCGTGATCACAGGCTCAATATAATATGCCAGCACACGACGTCTGTCACGCCGGGCGACGCGTTTTCGATCCGGGTTCGCGTGCAAACGTTAGGATCGCACCGAGATCACGAGAATTAAAAACCGAGCCCGATACCGTACTCCTGCCGGTTAACGAACGCCGTTACCGCTACCAGCTCGCATGCTCGTTTGCACGTTGATTCTGAGAAGCGTAGCTTCAGCAGCCCTTATCGGCGAAAGCTCATCGCCGGAAATTAAGCTACGTTCTAACGATAAAGATATTACGATTACGGGGTACCTCTTAAATAATAACGCCCGCGACCGCGGTCGGGCGTATTTTATTGAAATTTCTTTAATCTATTCATGAAGGCGCACACCGCGCGCGGAATATTTTAAAGCGCGGACAAGTACAATATTTTGAACGTTAGAACTGAAACGTGTCAGACAAATTTCTTTTTTTTTTTTTTTCATTTCTTAGCGTCCGTGCAGATATTAATGTCTGTCCCTAAGTAACGTCCGCGTTTCGCGATCGCTCGTAATTTATTGATATACTTTCCGACTCGCTGGGAAGTGCCCTCTCGATTGCGGCTGGCCGGGCGCGAGTGGTAATCCACTTTATTCGTCACACCTCGCGAGCTAACCCGGGCATTGATTTCGCATTAGCGAGGCCGACACATCGTGCCCGTTCCGTTTCCTCCTGCTCTCTTTCTCGCCGCCGATATCGACGTGTACACAGAGCGCGCGAGTACTCGCCTCAGCCCTCACGTGCCCTTCGTTCGTTCAAAGGGAGGAAAGCTTGACGCTGCAGCACGCAACATCGAGGGTGGCGGCGACCGCAATATTAGATTAATGGCGGACGTACTTCACTTTCGGAAGGCGTCCGGTCGCTCCTTTCCCTCGTCCTGAAATCCTCCGGCGAAATTAAACCGCCCGCGCGGCCGATAGATTTTTTTTCTGGGTCGTTCGCTCCTTGATCTCGATTTCTGGATATCTCGTTTCGGCAATTGAAGTCAAAACGCACGGGAGGAGTTTAGTTCAACCGTTGATCTTAAACTCGACTTTGCATTCGGATGATTTAAAATCAGAACGCTCAAGAGGGTGTCCGCGACGTTCCGGCGTCACCCGTCTCGCCGTCCTGTTCACGTCGCGTATACAGCGAAGGTCGAGAAACTGTAATCCCTCATGTCTAATTAGCCATAAATCAACGACGTTCGCAGGTAGTCGGATCCATAAATATCGGCCGATTTACCGCCGCCGCCGAATACAATTAGTCGTTCGAAAAATATCGTAACCCGTAAATCAGACTTGCGCCTCTGTCCGCGGGATACCCCCGTATGTAAATCCTACGGCGTATCTAGACCAGTTTCCGTCTCTGATCGATGCGCGATCGCAGCCGCGAGTTCGTCGTCGCAGGGACGTGGAAGCCGGCGTGGAAAAAACGACGCGGAGTTATAACCGCCGATGCAACAGGGAGAGAGAGAAAGAGAAAATGAGAGAGAGAGAAAGAGAAGAGATACTCGGCGTCTCTCCGGTTGAACAAGCGGCAGCGACAGCGATGGCCTCGAGGGCTGTACGTGGCGGAATGGGGAGATCCCCGACTACGATCGCGCGATAAGATGCAGCGGCGTCGTCGGTTGACAAAGGGTCGCAGGAACGCCTCCTCAGATCGGACGCACAACCGCTTGCGAGGGCGTCCATATTAAAATCGGCCACCCGCCTTCCTCCCTTCATCCCTCCTGCTCTTACCACTCGTGCCCGTGATCTTGTTTATTACCCGCAACGTGCGTGCCGGTTGCCAGAAAACTCAGCAACCCTTTTTTTCTAACGCGAGCCGCGAATAATTCCCCTCCCCCTTCTCTCCTCGTTCTTACACTCGCGCGTAATACATGTGAATAATTTAATAACGCCGGGGATGAAGAGACACGCAATATTTTATTATCGCACTGATAAAATATTGAAAGCTCGAGGATGCGACTCGTGCTGCAATCTAGAATGGGTCTTTTTAACTCGCTTCCATCAGAAAGTAATATCTATTGAACAAATAATATGTATGAAACGATTTGGTTGTGAAATCAGGGAGCAGTTTAAGAGTAAACGTGTTTGTATTTTAAATAAAAATTAATCTGGTACTTGTAAAAATTTGCGTATTAAGTTAGGCATGTGAAACGTTGAATTCGTGCAGTTATGAATATTTCCAGATAACGCACTGTATTTATAATTAGTTCTACACGTTTTACGAGATTTGAGTAAAGGGAATCTTCTTTTTTATTTATTAATAATTATACTGTAAAAAAATTACTTTATAAAAGTCTAAATATTTTAATGACACAACAGCTCGAACATTTTCAAACATTTTATAACGAGCTAATGTACTTCTTTTTTTTCTTTCTTTTATTTTAGTATAAAATATTTTTTTTTATAAAATAAAAGCAGAATTAAAAATTGCAGGCGCAACACTTTTATCCGCCGAGTCTTCGCAGCTTGATTTAAGTATGAAAGTTATTGCGCGGTGGCGTTACTTGCTCAGCTCACCAGTTCATAACATCAGCTGAGGTTACTTTAGTTTGGAGTATATCGGTTTGCAATTTCAACAATTAGTCACGATTTACTTTCATTTCGGGTTTTATTCGTTTCCATCACTTGTTTAGCCGAGATGTTCCCGAGTAGCTCGCAAAAGAAACACTGGATATTTAGCGACGAGAGCGATCTGACCGCCTTGAGAGAGAAAACCAACGCCGATTTTATTACAAAGCACGGTGTCAATATGACTGTAAGTTTATTTCTTCGTAGCTATTTGCTTAGGAATCGCCGCATCTTTTCAATATTGTTTTCTCATGTTCATTTTTGTGTCAGTTTTCAATTTACTGAATTAAGCACCGCCGACAAAAAGCTAGGTTATGTTTTGCATAAGATACACATAAGGTGTACACTGAAAAGATATGGCATTTGCTGAGGCGACGGCAGCTAGCGAACGCAACTTTAGCGTAATGTTTGTCGAGTTTCACATGCGCCGCATGTATTATATACCGCGCCGGCCGGATTGCCGATGACTGATTCTTTTCCCTCTGTTCTCTCATCTCTTGCTTCTGCCGCCTAGAGTTACGTATGCTAGCTGCTGTCGCCGCAGAAAATGCCATATCTGCTCTTCGGTGTACAAGATACTTTTTTTTTTTATTAACGTTGTTATTATCTCTTCAATTTACTAGACCTTTACTGTATTTATCTCGGACGAAATTTATTACGTTAACGAATATATGAAATATTACGACTGTTCGATTCTTATTTAGGCAAAGGAAAAGGAGGAACATTTTCTTTCACACACCGAGGAGCGCACGCTACTCCGTTTCTATGAATTACAATTAAGAGACTTCTGCCGTCGATTCAATCCACCAATGCCTCGTGCTACCGTAGCCACTGCTTTGCATTACTTTAAAAGATTTTATCTTAGAAACAGCGTGATGGATTATCATCCAAAGGAGATTCTAGTCACATGCGTGTACTTAGCATGCAAGGTAAATATTCTCTGTTCGTACTTACGACATTTTACAATCGTTCATAATTTCCAATATTCATACGTGAAAACTATTACATTTTAGGTAGAAGAATTCAATGTTTCCATCTTTCAATTTGTGGCAAACATTAAGGGGGACAGAGAAAAAGCATCCGACATCATTATTAATAATGAATTACTTCTGATGCAACAATTGAATTACAATCTTACAGTTCACAATCCATTTAGACCTGTGGAAGGATTGATGATCGACATAAAGGTACATAGCTTTCTATTGAAATTGTTTTATGCATGAACAAAACTAAATACCTTCTTTTTTTTGCACATACCTTTGTAGACGAGATACACATCCTTGGAGAATCCCGAAAAGTTGAGGCAACATATAGACGAATTCTTAGAGAGGGTTTTCCTAACAGACAGCGTTCTTCTTTACGCTCCAAGCCAAGTTGCACTCGCCGCAACCTTACATGCGGCGTCTAGAGCTTCCGCAAACCTCGACAATTATGTCACCGACATACTCTTCTCGAGAGAGCAGTTGGGTGGGATTATAGAAGCTGTGCGAAGTAATTACATTTTGCGTATTGCGTGTTATTTGCGTATGCCGCTCCATAGGTTATTTATATTTAAAAACTGATTATAGAAATACGCTCGATGGCTAAATGTGTAGAACCACCTTCACGAGAGCTCGTAAAGGCCTTAGAGAAGAAGCTAGATAAGTGTAGAAATCAAGAAAATAATCCCGACAGTGAAATGTAAGTATAATATTATTTTTTTTTATAGAAAACATTTGTACAAGCTTGACACTTTTTAGATACAAACAGAGAATGCAGGAAATGCTGGACGAAGAGGATTTGCAAGATAATGAGAAATATGCAAAGATTATACAGGATCAAGCAGTTTCTGATGACAAAGTTTTGGAAATGTTATCTCCATCCGCCTTTCAATCGTAAATATAAATTTTGTATAATAATAACTTCTCGTGTAATTCCACATGCCAATTCTATACATACGTTTCTTGAAAATTTTGCAACTTTATTTGTCGTTCACTCTTACAGTAAATATATAATCTTACAATGATATCTTCGATATTTATCACTGATTTAAATATGTAAGTATTTTTATTTTGTTCGTGTTCTAGAAACTTGCGTCACAAATATAGTACTTAAATTCGCATGTTGTACAGTAAGATTAAGAAATTAATTATTTTGTACATATACTCTAAGTATTTTTATAAATGCATAATATCAAAGATAGCACGTACAAAATTTAATCGCTTTTAATTTATTTCTTACCTTTTAGATAAATTTTGTGTCAAATTTTGAACTTTATGGCAAATACATTCGCTCTATCAAAAAGAGTAAATAATGAGCGCTCTGTAACGTCTAGTCAGTTTCATAATCATCGGTGTGGGCGACGCGAATGATATCGCAAGTAAATCTAGCTTTATATTGCATACACAATCCATAAGTTTTATATAACTGGCCATTGTTTTAAATTATCCAGAAATTAAGGATCATGATGCCTGAAGTCCAGCCTCTGAGTTAGATGATGTGCAATATGACTGGCGGGTACGTTTTGAAAGATAGATTGTCGCATCGATAGATTGCTGGGCAGCGGTTGAACAATAGGCAATGCGGGAGGTAATGGTAACGGCGTTAAATGTTGTGGGAGCAATTGCTGCGGTTGTCCCGGATAATTAAAAAACCTGAAAAAGAACAAACTTACGTCAGTATATGTCTTGTTAAGCAAACAAAAAAAAATGTATATATTAGCATTTTTCATTAGACCATAAGCGATCGCCAACGAAAATGGGTCGTGGTGCCGGGATTCCTAAGCTCGAGTAATATTGCTGCGCCAGCAGCTCGACGTCATTAGTGTATTTTCTTTTCCACTTGGTCCTCCTATTTTGAAACCAAATCTTTATCTACAAAAAAAAGAAAAAAAATTAATATCAAGATTAATAAATACTTATACGCGACGAGCGGAGTGTGACTTATCGTTTAATTAAAGCATTTAAATAATACAAATTAAGTCCATATTATTAAATTATTACATCGACTGGTAAAACTGCCGCGTCCTATTGTCTTTTTTGGTGGCCAAGTCGGATAGATAGTAATACACGATAGTATATTGCGGAAAAATATTGTCTCGTATACAGATCAAGACTTTCGAGGGGCCTCCGGCAGCCAGTTACGCGTACATAAAGGGCCGACGACATATTCTAATTAAAAAATCGACGCCTCTCCGGTTCGCCGCCTCGACGGCGCGCAGCATCCGTCGCTCGGTACATTTCGCTCGCGCGGCGGATGCAAGCCTCGCGACGGCGGGACGTACGAGATGGGCTGCGAGAAGGGGAAAATAGGGGCTCTGCCGAGTCGGCTCGTTAACTCCGAGAAATATTGTGACAGTTATGTCTGCGGCACGACGCGTCTCTTTCTTGCCTCCGATCCGTCGTCCGATCGTTCCTCCTTTCGGCCGCGATCGCGGAGATAATTATCCGGCTCGTTCGCGATATTTCGACCGGCGCTGGCAATTATTGCCGGCCGGACGGCGATGACGGCGTGGCGCAATCTCCGCGATGGCGAATATTCTGGGGGTGCGGGCCGTAAATTAATTAGTTTAGAGCGCGCACTACAAAGTGCCCGCCGAGACTTACGCAACCGTTGCACTCCGCGAGCTTTGAGGGAGAATCGTCATGTCGGGAAATTATGGAGCGCTCCGTCGGGACCGGTTAATATTAGATTGGGGATAATATTCGCGGGAAGTCCGCGGCGATTACGGATAATGCGGGGATAAAAGCGAAATGTACGATAACGCGAATAACGCCAAAAAGAAAAGCGTCGTATTTGGACCAGCGTTATAAAACTATTAAATTTTAACGCGCTGCTCCTGCCGTTCCATAAGAAAAAAATTATAAAATAAATTTTTATCTTAAATATTTTGTATATTCTATTTTGAGCAGATAATCGAGTTCCGGTTACATGGAATAGGAAAGAAAAAAAAAAGAAAGAAACTTTAGTAAAGGTTAAATGCGTAGCCGAAGGTTTTTCTCCAAGGCAGTTCGCGAGAAAGAAGGGTAGAAGTGCTAATTGGTTTTAAAGGACGATCCTCTTCTATGGCGCCATGATCTGGCGCCTGCACATATGGTGTTCCACAGGCTCATAATTCAGAGTCGGTTGATTTTAAGGAACTCGAAGTACAAGGGACTTAAACTCTTTCAGGCGCTGACGAAAGCGTACGGAAGCCCAGAAGCATTCCTAAGTTATCGAGTATAGTATTTCATATTATATACATATATTCCGGTAGGGACGCGGCCGTATCGTCTTCCGTGTACCAATTAAATTTTACGACGCGACATCGAAATATACCGCAGCTGGTGAGATAATTGAAATTACGTCTTCGTCAGAGAATAACTCTTTTTGACAACGGTGTTAATTTAAAAAAAGTAATCGTCGAAAATTAATTATCAACGCGAAACAAAGAAATTCTTACTTGCGTCTCCGTGAGCTTTAGATTTTTGCTCAACTGCAGCCGCTTCGCCACGCTCAGATACTTGTTCCTTTCGAACTCCGCCTCCAGAGATTTGATCTGCGTGGCGGTGAACGCCGTGCGCGGTCTCTTCTTCCTCTCGTCGTCGCTAATAGCGGCGACGCTCTTCTCCTGGGCATCTCTGTCCGCGCTCGTGGTCGAGTTCGCACCACTGCTGCTGGTGCACGCTTCTGGAAGAATATATTCCGCCCTTTATTCACCAGGTTAAATATCGCAGACAGATTGAGATATAAGTCCTTCATTCCTGCAAGCTTTTAGTAATTAACAACGACCGCGCTTTGGCGATATTTACGACATCGAAGGGTGCGATCGCGTCTTAATAATCGCGTCGGGTAAATGTTCTTTAATCTTTAACGATCGCATCAGTATCGAGAATAAACCGTCTCAAGTCCGGGCCGATTAAGTGACGGCAAATTGCAATGCGCGAAATTTTCCGATGTGGAAACGAGAATTGTCGTCCGCAATTAATGCGAGCGTCCAAATCACCCGGCGTCTCGCAGCATGCGTCGCGGTCACAGATCACATCTTCATCGCTTTAATTGCTTTCGAATGGGCCGAGTGACGTGTGAGAGAAACTCGGCCGAACGTGGAGCCTGGGCTCCAATTACCCCTCGTAAGATTCTCTTTCTCATCAATCTCGGGATTTTTTTTTCTTTCTCTCTTTCCTTCCACGCCGAGTTGTTTATCTTTATATTTATCCCGGGTTACAAGACTCGGCGTGCACGACGTCGCCGCCGCGTGTCATGAAGAATGTCCCCGAGCTTGCTTTCAGGCGGCTGGTAACGAGACCGCGGTCTTCTAAACGCCGAAGGATCATCTTCTAATTATCTGCCCATTCGTCATCCGACGAAAAACTGGTGGCATCGCGACAGCTAACCGAGGCTCACCCTTCGCCTGCGATTAACGCCCGAAATATTATCTCGCTTGCGTTATGAAAAATTTCAAAGCGCGGAAAGTAAAAAAAAAAAGAAGCGCCTGACTCGTGGCTATTTAAGCTCGGCTTAATAAATTGTCGCGAAAACTGTTTAAACTCACGGGAGAAAGAATGGGGTGGGGAAAGGAAGAGGGGGGGAGGGAAAAGGAGAACCGTTTAACTTACGGTCCAGGTGGTTTCTCGTGTGCGACGACGATAAATATTCCGAAAAAGCTATTCGCGGCGACATTATGCCAAGGAGCGCCGTTTACTGGCTACTAATTGTCAGATGGCGACGTAATTGTCGCGTTTCTCGCGCCTTTTTCGCAGCTTTCTCGCTTACGGCCGTGCTGGCGGAATTGTCGGCTAAAACCGTACCACCTCTAATTCACTTCGCGCGAAACACACCACCGACGTGCGCACTCGATGCAGTTATCCATGTCTCAAAAGAGAATCATGTCAGCTGTTGCAGCAGTGGCGATATTTCGTTCTCGGACTACCCGTACATCTTTTGAGCACGCTTGCAAAATGCCAAAAGTCTGCTCGTTACGAAAACGTTTAGATTACTCATTCCGATAAACATCAAGCGTTTTTTATTATTACATTATCATTATTTTTTAAATATTTTTTTTCTTAAGCATATTACGCTTACTTAAATATAAATGATAAAATAAAATAATTATTAGTTGTAATACGTATGTAATTCGCAACGTACTTGAATATTTAATGAACATTAAAGCTCGGTGGATATATATTCTCTCGACAATATCCGACGCACGTAAAATTATCACAACCCGCTCTCGCGGCTAAGAATCGCGCGGAAAGAGGATGAAGGGTTCGCAAAGGGGGCGAGTCTCGCACGGCTCATTTGTCGTCGCGTTTCTGACTCGGTTGCATTGACGAACGAGCTCTGGAAAGCAGTGGGAAAAGGACCGGGCGCAGAGGAAGCGACCGCAAAAAGGAGTCGACGACACGGAGGGCAAAGAGAAGCGAAGTTCGAGGGACACGTTGAACGTTGCGGAAATAGAACACCACGCCTTCTAGTTTACCTAATTGCCGCGAGCCGCAACGAACTTGTCCCCTAATTATTCGGTGACGAATGGCACGGGAGCGCGCAGAAATACGCGATAAAGCACGTCCGAATCCCGCTCGTTTGACATCGCCGGCCATTTCGTGCTCTCGCGATCATCCCCTTCCCGAGTGTAATTAATTTGCATCGTGAGGTACGGCAAGCTTGCCCCGAAAGATGATTTCGCGACGCATCTTTCGTTGGGAAATCCACGCGAATAGCGGAATTATTTCGATTGCAAACGAATTTAATTTACTTGGCCAAGACCGATTGTTCCAGCTTCCTAACAAACTTATCTCTCTCGTTCTCTCTCCCTTTATTCTTTATACAATTTTTTTTTCAAGATTTACGTACTGCATTGATGAGTTTTATGGTTGGACGTGACGTTCGATATATTTCAGCCTTAATGCACGGCATGAAAGAGAATTGTCCTTTCCTTAGATCTCGAATTTATCGCATCGGTCATTACAGAGTGTAAATCGCGGTTACGTACCCTCGTAGGCGTGCAGAATGCTCTCGTATTAATTATCCATCGAGCATCGGCCAATTCTCCATTACGCCACGTGCAGAAATAACTTTTTTGGAAAGCAACTCGCCGAACAAATTATCGCGCCGATAAACGGTATGTAATAATAATAAATTAACCATCGTGTTTAAAAAAAGAAGCTTTGCCTACGGATTTTCAAAATCTACAAATCTGCGATAAAAAAAGAAAAAAAAAAAAGAAAGATAAATCTTTAACGCGACAAACGATCTAGCATATTTTGAGAGTAATGTCTCGAGAAAAGTTTTCAGAGAAGTTCTACCAAAGGCTCTTTTACTTTAAATAAGAGAGTTACCGCATGTAGAATTAGCAGGGGAGACAGATAAATAGTGGACGAAGAGCAGAAACATTGAGTAGGCGTGGAGCCTGCAGGAAGTAATGGATCAAACTCATGGCGACGGTTCTCTTTGCACGATTTTACAGATTCATTGCCGCGTGAGAAGTCCCCGTGTGGATTTTATAACAATTAGTGCCCCTTAGTTATCGGTATAATGTTACCAGCTGTCTCTCTAATAATGTTGCCAAGCTAGCCGGTGCAAAATCGGTACCGTGGGATAGCGATATAATTCTTAACTGGTTTAAAGACTCGAGGACCTTTTTCGATGATCTTACAAGCACGCGATAATTATTTTTATTTTCTAAGAATTATCAAAAGTCTGCGGATGATACATTACGTATTATTGCAAATAAAAATTTGGATATCTTTAATTTTGAAGAAAGTTTTAAGCTTTTAAAAGTATATTTATTTCCTGTTAAACGTGTAATATTTCTTTTTTTTTCTTTTTTTTTTTTACGATCATGCTTACAACTCTTGTGTATAGCTCTATTTGATTTGCAGGAATTTAAAACACGTGTATTAAATTTTTTACCAAAATAAAGTGTAACATTATTGACCGTAATAATTTCAATAACTGTTATCGGCGAAATCAAATATTTCTCAAATCTTTGTAATGCCTGTTTTTATTCAAAATGTCTTTATTGATTAGGCGATTTAACAAAATAAATACAAGTGTTTTACACCTGTGCAATTTATGGATTTTGGTACTAGTATTCACATAAGCCTTTGCGCAATTTATTTTCATATATATTTATGTAACAAGAAATATTGTTGAAAATATCGAAGACATTTTAAGATTTAAAGATCGTTTAACAAGCTTGCTCGAGGCATTAAATGTATCCATTATATTATCGAAATATGCACTTGTGTATATTTAATTCACCAATATTAAATTCATCTTATAATAAATAAGCCGAGAAAGAGTAGCGTTCAAAATAAATATTATTTTACATATAAAAAACCCATCAATGCAGTATAATTATAACATAATTTTAATTAATTATGTAATCGGTATTGTCTGTGATTTAAATATCCCGAGAATGCAGTTTGGCGCGTAATTATTTTTATAGTTTTCTTTACTGTTGCTTCAATTTAAATTCAACAAGAAAGTAAAGGGAAAGAGAGAGGATAATTCTCTTTGAAGCGAGATTACATCGCAGATATTTATACGATTGTCTGAAAATGTAATAGACCGTAATGATGCTAATGAAACTCACCATAATACATCTCTGGCTCAGGTGATGTTGAACATACCATGTCCACATCGTCGAGCTCGATTTCCTCCGCCATTGACATGGATGAATCGGGTGCGACAACCATTCTCGTCTCTAATTCGTTATCTGGCAAATGAGATTAATTTAATTTTCGCCGTGAATTGTATTGCAACGATATCATATACAAAATCTATTGTGGCTGAAAGCAACCCTTTGAAAAAAATTACATATTTATAATAATGATTAATTATTAATTCAAAATATTGTAAGATTAAACCATCACGAGTCGGGAAATTCTTTTTATCTATTGCTTTGTTTGGAAGATAATTTAAAAGGTAATAATCGATCGTAACGAACGTTAAATACTTTTGCGTTACTCACTTTTCTGGCAAAGCGAAGATAAATCGGTGCGTTGTAAAAGCTTATTGTCTTTGTCTATCTTGTTCGGTGCTAATAGTCTGTCGATGCTGAAGGAGCACAATCTCGGATTTTCCACGGCACCGCTCGTCCCCTTAGAATCCGATTTCCTTGTTTCTTCATCGGACATCTTGAACAATATCTTGCCGATACGGTACTTCAGATGTTTAGCTAATAGCGTCTAAAAAACTTCAAAATTCTCGTGTATCCCATAAACAGGGCTGCGTTCACCGACATTTTAAAGTCTCTTTATTAATCTTAAATATCACGCACTCGAAGAAGATAGATTTTATTATTTTATTTACGCTGCCTAATCAGCGGGTTCAAGAATCAGTATATCGGCGGTAGAACTGCACTGAGTTTGATCGCACGAGTTTTATATTTCACTGCGGTATTCCTCGTTTACCGGTTAATATATTTTTTTTTTCTTTATTTTGTATTCGAGTTAAATGAGAAAATTACAATAATAGCGGTAATAATCGAAAGAATCGATAACGAAACTGGTTAAACAGCATTGGTACTCCCTTGATCTGTTCGGAAGATTAGAGCCGAAACCAGAGACTGTTTTGTCGGGGTTACTCACGGCGTCCAACAATATTTTTTTGGCACTCAAGTCAAATTCTTCGTTTCTTGAGGCGGTATCTTGAAGCCACGTGCTCACAACGTCACCGAGAGATCGGCCAATCGTACCAGTTCTTGGGCGGATCTTGGCAAGCACGTGCGTTTCTGGAAGGAGCTTTTAATGATGTCGTATCGTGGAAACGGTAGCGATCACTAAACGGTGGTAATGAGGCGACTATAAATTTCTGTCACTGCCATAGAACGCCGTTTAATAATCACGATAGGTAGCAGACGCGATGCGAAACTGATTTAGTTATAAAGCCTAATGTAATTTGATAGAAAAAAAAAGAAAGGAGAGAGCGAGGGGGAGGAGAGAAAGAGGAAAAGGACGCAGCCACGAATTGCCAACTACATCTATTTAATTAAGAGGAAAAAAATAATTTCGTAAGTAATGATCGAATAAACTTTAAATAAAAAATAAAAAAAAACTACTTTTATCATTATCATGCTGAAAATAAATGCCATCAACTAATTAATTGATTTAAAGCGTAACAATAAACACGTAATTATCTTATGGAAAATATGTTACTTGTTAATTTAATAACTACATGTTTTTATCTAATTAATTCGATAACACGCTTAATGCAGCGAGCCAAAGTGTTCACGTTATTAAACCATTATTTGCGTGATTATTTAACGTTGGCAATTGTGGCGCATATCGTCTATCTTATGATGCACACATTTTCAGATTATCGCGCATTATAATGAGACGGTTCAACGCGTTGCCGAAAATACGAAAAACTAAATCTTCAATTTTAAGAGACGCGATACCTATTTCTCGCGCCAAATGTACGGCACGTCGAAAACCAGCCGCGTATTTTTACGCAGGCCAAGAAATTCGCTGGTGTGCTGCTATCTATTAAAGAGCAACATTACTAATTGATAAAATTTATCTTCGATTAATTTGCCATATTATTAATTTATTTATTATACGGTAAAATATTTTTCTTTTCTTTTTCTTTTCTTTTTTTTCTACAGCGTGAGCCAGAGTGGATGAACCAGGCTTCTACCACAGGAGATAAGTTATCGACTACAATCAGCTAAAGATCTACAGTTTACATCACGTAATACTATAAATTCACGGTGGAATTATCTTTAGTTGAAGTCGATGCCTTATCCCTTATGGTAAAAAAATTATTCATCTACTTTGACTCGTCTTATACTTTACAAGAAATATGTATACGTAAAAATATTCTTTTTATTTTTTCGTTCTCCTTATTATATCAAAATTTGTCTCACAATACATTCAAGTAGCGACAGATAGCAGCACACCTATGGAAAATGCGCATCTTGCATTTTTAATACGACTATCCGAATCTGTCCGCTGGTATCACGACGCTATATAGCGTTCGTATCGTTAGCGCTAATTCAAACTGTCAAATCGGTACAGTAATGTCTTGTGTTACAATAACCATAACGATAAGGCTGCAAAAACGATGACTGTAACTGCCGTTTGTATTGATAATAAAGCAACCGCGCAAACGCACGACGTACGTCACGATCAAAAATATGGCATGGCACATCAAATAAAATTTATAAAATTAATTTTTCTCAGCTCGGCAGCTCGTAGGAGATAGATACCGAGCTCGTTTTGCATTTTGCGCCTCTCGCAATCTCGCTCGTTTATCCGCGGGTGGTTTTCACTCGCAGCGAAACGCTACAGTGGCTGTCCTTTGACGTGCGGGACGCACATGCCCGCACCACGTGTCACTCACGTGCTCGCGAAGCGAGAGGCATGTCGCGTGAGCGCGCACGTCAATAAAATCAAATTAGTGCCGCCACGTACCCGGTGCCTGGAAAAAACAACGCCGGTCTTTCTCTCGCGGTTACGTAGCGCCTCGTTAAAGAATGTTTTCCCTCGGTCACGTCGCCGGACGGTTTCTCGCGGGCGATTTACACTTTACGTAACGTGCAAAATTATTAAAGGTCCGCGTAACGTAAAACGGACACCATCCTTGCGATCGAATTCCACAAATTTTATCCCAAGCGATCCGATCGACGGCGCGAGTTTTATACCGCATCGGAAACTCGCTCGAATCTCGGCTGCGGACGGAAGAGCCGCTAATTCTTTCCGTTCGGGCGATTGATAAAAGTGGCCTGGAACGATTCCGTCGGACAGTTCCACTCACACCCGATATAACGTCGAGGTACCGAGCGCATTCCGGAGACACGCGGTTGCTTTCCGCTCTTTCATTCGGCGTATTTGTCTCGCGGCGGGTGGCTTTGCCGTAACGAGGCCCCATCGTGTTTCTACCAATGAGTCACGTACACGCGCGTTTATTTCTATACTTTTATCGAATTGTTTGTCATCGCGCTAACAAGATTGTCACGGGGCCATTAATTAACGTCGGCCGATCCTCAATCGCGCGCGTCGATTCCGCCGATTAAAGATCGGAAAAGAAAGACGGACGGCACCGAATTTCATCGCCACGCCAAGTTTTATTGTTTATGTGAACGATTAGAACGAAACTTTAATGCGAAAGTAACTATACGCGTCAATACGTCTATTGCAAACCAATCGTGAATTTATTTATGAATTAAAAAAAAAAAAAAGAAGTAAAAATAGTAAAGTAATTTTTCCAAACCGCTCTGTCGATTCCCCGAAATTAACGGCTTTGTATCTTTTTAATTATTTATTCGTGTAGAAAAACGTTCTCCTCGCGGTTCACATTTATTAAGCTTTTTACAAAATTATGCCGTATAATACATTTATTTCCCACAGTTGATTAATTTATTTCTTTGAGCGTAATAAGTACCAATTATTCCCAATTAAATGTCTGGATGAGACATTATGTATTATGTATTTTATCTACACAGCCAGTTAAAGCTGGACTCGCGATAAAAACTCGCGTATAGCTTTCAATTAATTTGGAAAAAAAAAAAAATAATTATCTGTGTGCAAAACATAGACGAGTATATAATACATTATTTGATTGTCAAATAAGTATGCAATAAATTCACGAAATATCGCACACATTAAACGTACATCCTCCGGAAATTTTTATTTCGTTACTGACACGGACTTTGAAACAACGTTTCTAAACTTATCACATGCACCGGCTGAAGTGGAAAGAAATAATTTCTTTCCTTGTCCGATTTTAACGTCACATCCTTGTTAGCGAGACATTGTCAATTCTTTGTTTACGGGGAAAGAAAAAAATCGTATCGCCAGCCACATGTTACCACGGTTAAAAATAACCGTTTCGTCATTTCTTCTTTTTAACAATGAGTAAAATATTAGATCAAAGTCCTCCATTCGAATAACGTTCGTTTAAATCGGTGAAACGTAATCTTCCGTCGCCCAGTCTTTTCCTTCCTAAAAAATTATCTCTGCCTTATCGGAAAGAAGGAAGTACAGACCTTGCCTCGTACGATTTTCAAAAGTTAAAATAAAAAAAAAATAAAAAATAGTCCCAAGATCTAAGCAAAAAGAAATACAGTAATTCAGTATATTAATTCAGATTCAAATCTCGAAGTCAAGCCCGCGGCCGGCGATTCGTCACGCGGATGCCGATCCACGTTCGATTACTTTGCAGCCGTAAATAACCGGTCGATATTGACATATGGCAAATTGCACGCGTACATCGGTGAATTTCCACTCCGGCTGCCGTTGTTGCTCGTCGGCATTAGTTGATAGGTGCCGATTGCGAAGGCGCAAATCTTTACCGAAATCAACCTCCGCGTCACCGAGTGACGTGCCAAATAAATCGGCCTTCTTTTCCTTTCCCCGATTTATCTCACGACTTCCCTGTACCGTGGACATTACTTTTGCACGTAAATAA
Organism: Cardiocondyla obscurior; assembly: GCF_019399895.1. NCBI lineage: Eukaryota > Metazoa > Arthropoda > Insecta > Hymenoptera > Formicidae > Cardiocondyla > Cardiocondyla obscurior. Next base: position 6,287,281 of record NC_091871.1, on the reverse strand, counting down.
TTACGAGAACGCCGTCGTATTAATTGATGCAAAATGAGCGTCAAGAAAGACTGGTTTAAAGAAAGGCGAGCGGCGAAATGCGATCGGTATCGAGATGCACGTACCGCGGGCATCAACTCGAGTTAACTCGTAGCACGCGACCATCTAACAAGCCCCTCAATTGATTAATTACTCGCCGACTCACGATACCAATCAGCACCGCTCTGAAAAGCGACGCTCTTCTCGGCTCACTAGAGCTGATTCTTCTCAAAGCTGTTGAATCGCTCGGAACGATTTCCTTCAGAATCGTCCTTTTTTTTCTCTTCTTTTTTTAAATGTACTTGCACGTACGTAAATTCCTTAATAGATCCTCCGAGTACGTTATTATCGTAGATTTATTATTTCACATTGACACAGAGGAATTAACTTGCACTAAAATGTTATGTAAGTCATCGGGGAGCCGAGATGAATAAAATTCCATATTTGCGGATAAATTCGCAGAATTAAGTAATCGTATCATTTCATAAACACTTACGCAACCATCGTAGCTAATTAGTGGATGATTCATCATTAAGAATCATTCACCTCGAACTATTAGAATAAACTGGGAATATCGTAGTTTACGATTGAAAATGTCTTTCAAATATTAATAATAGTTCTGCTTTTTTTTACGATTTCTTTCAACATTGCAGTCCATCGTGTGACGAAGCGTGACAAAACACAGTAATAATAGGAAACCTTATCACCACAAAAATTGTTTAAACCTCGCGAGTCTCGGTCCCAAATTGCCTATTATTTTTTCTTTTGATTTATTATCTAATCAATTTTTAAACTGTTTTCTTCCTTCTTATATAAGTATTTATCTTAAATTACCTTAAGCAAATTACGACCACCGAACGACGTGTTAGAGGAATTTTTTAATTTGCATATTTTAGTTTACGAATGTCGCTAAAATTATGAGAGGTGAAAACGCAAGTCAGAGAATAATTCTCCTTTTTTTTTCTTTTTGTTTTTATGTGGACGAGACCAAAGACTAAAATACTTTATCGTTACGAAACTCCGTTCACCGTGTTCGCCAAACAAATCGCATGTGATTTGTCACTTGCGTAATATGTCTTAATCTATCGACGACGGTCACATGCCGTCTGTAATCACTTGTGCTGATAAGAGGGCGGGCGCATGTTACAATGATTGCTGGCCAACGTGCTTGCGAGCAAATAATAAATATCAATAAATCATTGCATCTTCCTATTTCTTACTGACTCTTTCACTTTGTAACGCGATATATTTGCTTCAATTGCATTTTATATGCTGCCAACGTCGTGAATTTTTGAAATTATACCCGGTCGGTCTTTTATTTCGTTCCAAGATATTTAAAACATTAAATTTTATATTTATCGCAATAATCGCCACGTAAATTAGTATCTTTTAGAATAAAAAAATTAATAAAGTAATATTAAATTTCCGTCTCGAGTAGGCTGAATTTATTTTGAAAAAAAATATTAAATTTTACGACGATGGCGGTAATGCGATAATAAGTACCATTGCCGTTAATGAGAGAAATAAAAAGCTTCCCAATTTTGCAGAAAAGAAACGGAAACAAACCGAAAAAAATTTATCAGGGAAAAATCAGCTGGAAATCAGCAGGCGATCTGTCCCCGGAAAGTGCGCGACACGCGGTCTGCCCCGCGCCTACGACGGAGTGCAACGAACGTAAGACGTCGGCGCGAAAATAAGCGTAATTAAAGAAAACAAGGCGTAAAGCGAAGGAGCACATGACTGCTCGGATTGATAGCGGTAAACTCGTGACTCGTGACTCGTGATAACCACGGAGAAACATTTTCATCGGCTAAAGCTGGCGGACGTACGTGTTCAGTCCTTCGCCGGCATGTCCAGGAACAGGAATTACGAGACGTTCGGCGGTAGCGCGGCAGACGTTTCGTCGCCGCCTCCACCCGGGTGAGTACCCAGAGCACCGTTCTTTTTCACCCTCTCGCTGCGTTATCGCCGTTATCATTGTCGCCATCCTCGTCGAGCCGCGCCGCGTCATGTCGTTCCCGCCCGTGAACGCCGTCTATCTGAAACGGAAACGACCGTGCGTGTACGCATTGACGTTCGCTATACGTGCCTTCGATGCGGATAAGATAAAAGCCGCTGTCAATAAGGTAAGTAGGTATTAAATATTACTCGGTACATTGTGTAATTCCGCGACCGCAGTGCACGCCGCTTCTGACCGACGATATGTCTCTATCAATATTTCTCGACATCCAAAAGCCGCCTCCTTTTCCTTTGTTCTACAATCGCTCTTTATCCACGACTTTCATTAATAAAACTCCATTATTTTAGCCATTTTACTTGACTGTGTTATCTGCTGTATCTCGAATTTGTCTCTAAAAGATGCGATTGTGAACGAGCGAGTGTGCTGTGTAATATAGCGTCGTTACAAAATATTAAACCCCTCGGCATAGCGAGAAAAAGCGGAGAACGGGTACAAGTTCGTGCTTCTTTTTTTTTCTTTTTTTACGACGGGATAAGAAAAAAAAATTATGCCCTTGATGTTCTATAATTTTTAAATGCATTAGGCGCGTGAAAGCTGCAGGCATTTATAAAGTGGCCGCACTTTTCTACAAGTCCGCAGCTTCGTCAAGAGGCTTTCACGTTGCTCGTGCGGGATAATCAAACGACATATACGTATATATATAAATGCATACATACGCGACAATTATAGTATTTGCATAAATCCGCGTGATTGTTTTTTTGCAGGTCGAGGTTATCTCGTCTGCCAGATTTCATTTACCGTAAACGCGTAACTCGTCAGGCTCGAATTTGCGGTAATGACCGTCGACCGCAACGATATTGACTGATAATACCGGATGAAGCGTGCCCAGAGCGCAAGGCAGCTCTCGAATGAGTTCTTTAATGAATTTCTCGAATTTAATTTTAATAGCGTAAAATTTTGTTCCATCATATTAAATTATTTTAAGTATTTATTAAGAGCCTCCTTCAAAACGCACGTATTAAACAGTAAAAGCTTAGCTTAATTACACGGAACAAATTATGTTAATTTAAATAAAAATTTGTTGTATACACCTAAAGTTTTCTATCAGTTGTCACGTTTCGATTTTTCAATCTTCACTCCACTTTCTTTATTGTTTGATTAAATTCCGAGATGGCCTTCTTTTATCGAGAGCGATATGTCAAAGCTGCGTATCAAGTAAATATTAAATCATCTTCGCGATTCCGAGGCGAGAGATCGTCCGTCGTTATAATTATCTCCACTTCGACCTTATCACGCATTTATAAGTGCTTACGTTACGTCGTCGTGTTATTTTTTATGCGCTCGGGTTCGCACATTTTTACGAAGAGATTGTCGTAGAACAAATTTCTATTTGAGCTCAAGTTCTTATTTTAAAGAGTTTTCTAAAACGTCGGGAGCTCCGCGAGAGTCGGATGTTCCCTTTGCTTTTTTTTTTTTTTTTGCTTTTGAACTTTGTAGAAAGCAAATGGCGATTGTCTACCGCGTTAAGTGTCCTCTAAATTTACGTGGGTGAAATTTATTGCCTTTTACGTAAATACGAGGAGAGTGTTTCACGAATAACAATCGTGACAATTTCATGTTGCGAGATATAACACTATTTTTTTCAGATTAGAGATCTGACCGTGCGTCCCACGGTCGATAGCTTTTATCGATCGATGCCTGCGCTAAATTACACAAATAGCTGAAACTCTTTCAAAACGCGGCAAAATTGAGACGACCGTGGTGTTAGAAATATATATTTAAGTTGCAACAGTAAAAAGTTATTCGAAAAACTTTGCATTATCGGCGAACGTAGTCGTTATCGCGCAATCACGTGCTACCATATCAGAGGTGCTTTTTTTTTTTTTCAATCTCTTTATTGTCGTCATTAGCGAGAAATATTGACAATGTTTGCGATATTTCAATTTTCTGCACTCTACAAATTCTCATTAATTTTAATTACGCAATTATTTTTATTTTACTTGCCTACTTGAATTTAATATTTCTGTAGTCCGTATGCAATCTGTTCGTTTTATTGACTTGTCGTTAGCGTCAGTAATGATTAAAAAAGAAAAAGACTTCTTCTCTACATTATTAAATTTTGCAAAAAGGTTCGGCAAATCACCCGCGGTTCTATCTTCGCTCTTTACACTTTGAGCACCATCCATATCGGGATGACGTGTATTCCGCAAAGAGGCCTTCGTCATCGCGTACGAATGATGGTCTTGTTTATTCAATTAAAAAGTAATTCTGCTAAATATTTAAAATTCAAAGAACAATATCAATTTTACCAGGACGGCAAAAAAGGCCGCAAAATACTAAACGTAATACATCAAATTTAAATTATTACCAAAATTAACCTGGTGTCTCAAAGTGTTAAGTCTCTCGTCCAAGTTGTATTATTTTCTTGTATTATTTTATTTTATTTTATAAAAAAAAAAATTTTTTTTCGTTCTATACGTGCCCTCAACTTTTTTCCGGACGAAATTTAAGTTAATTTCTCCTGTATACGTCCGCGTACGCCTTGCTATCACGTTCTCGTAGACCAACTCAGCTGGCCTCTCTCTCTCTCGCTCTCTCTTTCTTCCACGAGCGGCGACCGCCTCGCATATAAAGCTTTCGGGACCTGTTGCAGTCAGTACATTCGCTCCGCGTGAGCCGTAACGTAGACAGTGGGCTTTGACGGTATCGGCTTTTGAAGCACACAACGCGCAATCACCGGGAGAGTAACGGGGGGAGAACTTTTTATCGGAAACACACGGGTGTACGAGAGCAACGGGGGAAGACGGCGAGGATCAGGCAGATGCATCGGACGTGGAAGAGGACCCTCGTGGGCTTTTACGAGATCGGACGTACGATCGGCCTCCCGACCAGCCTCTGAGAATAAAGTTTTCGGGGATCCTCGACATCCTCGAAAGGACCCAATCATCCCCGTGGCACGCGGATCGCCATCGGCCATCGAGCAGGGTGGACAAGTCGTCCCGAAGAGGGCGATGAGCCGCGCACCACGCGGTGATATTACACTGTGATCAGCGAACTGTGATATATACCTGTACCACGCGTTAACGTTATTTACGTACCCGTACCGTATCGCACCTCGCAAGGAAGAGGTCAACCGACGTGCGCCATGGCAGAGTAAGTAAACCAATACAGCATCCCCGGGTTCTCCTCTGAGAACTCAATTTCAATGCGCCTCATCTCGCGCTCTCTCACCTTGAAACTCCGGAATTTCTGGACGACGCGAGTCACGCTACTGTGCTAAAAAAAGCGCGAGTTTATTTCGATACCGATGCGGTCGCACGTGTTCCAACACGTGGCGTTCGCAGTTGGGAAACCGATCGTAGAAGGCTTTCGAAAATGCGAGACAGAAATTCAAAACGTGGACGGGTTTTTTTTTCTTTTTTTTTTCTTTTTCTTCTGACGTCTCCACGAATTTTTGTATTTACGTTTCTAAAAATTGCCTTTATGATCGTTACATTAGAAGCAAGCTGGCCGTCAAACAGTTTTCTTAATTGCTAATTCGAAGTAACGAGGCTGCTTCTTTCCGAAAGGAAAGCTGTGGCACATTTCGTATTACTCAGCACGTTCTCCGCATGATGTATTAGCGAAACCAAGATCGCCGTAAGCTTGCGATAGTTTCGAGGCAAGGTGAGAAAACGCGGAGCAAAGTCCATTCGATTGCAGCCGCACGATCAACAAGTGATTCTATCTCAGAGCTCTTATTTACGATGATCAGATGTCGGAATACCCCGACAGTGAAAATTATAGCTCTCACTCTTTGCCCCGAGATTATTTGCGTCTTCGTCTTCTCTTAAAAAATATTTAAATGCACAATTAATTAACTTCTAATTGCATTTCAAGTGATTAAGCATTTTTTTTTCTTTAAATGTGCATGCTTTTCGACACATTGAAGATCGTCGCGTTATCAATCACAAATAAAATGAATAAAAACAGATAATAGTAACTTCTGCAAAACTCGCTTTACATCGAAACAATAAAATAAAAAAAAAAACAAGATCAATTAACGAGAAAGACTTGAAAAAAAAAAAAAAAGAAAATAAGATCGACGTCCTCCAGAAGACACGTCTCCGGACGTGTCTCCTCGTCGCAGACGTTTCGATTTTAATCCGCTTAGCATGAGGCAGCGCGTTTAAATCTCGGGGTTTCTGCTGCGTCCGAAGTGGAACACGGCACGTGAATTGTAATTGAATATATAAAAAGGATGTGTCATCTTGTTGTCGTCCCCGTCGCACCGCCGCGGCGGTACGTTTCGCGACGTGCGCCGCCAGGCGATTATTATATATTTAGCACCGCGATTCCATCGGTGATCGAGAATTACAAATGTCCGCTTGACATTTGACAAATTTGTCAGCCGGATCGCAGCGCGATTGAAAGATAATACTGTCGACGGTCGATAGCGCTGGCGTATAATATAATATTGCTGATGCAATTAATCTATTAATGTTGCGGTCGGAGCCGACGATGCGTGACCAGCTGCCGGCCCATACGTGTTTACGGGCTTACGATATTATCGCCACCATCAGCAGCGCTACGTCATTAACGCAATGTTAACCGACTTTTAACGACACGTATCCGCCCACTCTTTATTAATCCGCAGTTAAAACCGTTATCGCGAAACCGCAGATTGTATTGTAAAAGTGTTTGCCCGGCGTGTTTGCTCATTTGATACCATTTTATTCAACCGCATCACGGTTGAAGGATCAATTACATTATAATACGGTTGTTGGTCGATCGAGAATTCTAACTCGTAGCGGCTGCACGTCCAGTAAAAGCGTTACTCTTCCAACTGCTGTAGAATTTCTAATTAGCGTGTGGTTTTAGAACCAGTCAAAAATTACGAGCGCACGTCAATCGAGTTCGCGATTTTAACAACAGCTTTTTCGAACGAAGCATCTTCTGCTGAACGCGGCTAAAAAAACTCGGCTTATTTTATTATATTTTAATTTTTTTTTTTTTATCTTTTTTTTTCCTTTGCCTTCTCAAGGCGGGATCAGATTTTCCGCTTTGCTGATTTTTTTCAACGTCCACCGGCCCTTTCGTCGCCTTTTCTCTCTTCCGCGGCGTGTTTTAAAATTATCTCCGAGCGACGACATCGTAATCTACGATGCGCGAAGCGACATTGAACTTGCACGATGACACGAATCGACGAACAAAGGAGATGGGCCCGGCTGATTTTTTTTGTGACACCGTCCCGAAGCGCGACGATCGGAAAACTACTCTCGCGCCCGCAGAAATTCGTCGCGTGCGTCATTCGTGCGATCGTACAATGCGGCGTACGGTGCATGCGTCAGCACATTTCTCTCTTACGAGTAATCGACACCGCGGGGGCTCGTAAAAGTGATCGTTGGGTGCACCCAGCGATGCGGAGGCTGTCATACTATGCGTTTTGCAACGCGTTGCAACGTCGCCGTCGCTTTTTGAGACGATTTACAGCCGCTGTCTCCTCGGCCGTATTTACCTTCGTTGAAGCGCGAGGTAATTAGACTATTAATACCAGGGACGCGTTCGTCTGTTCGTTCCTCTTTCGTCGAATGCAACGTACGCTGAGAGAGATGCAGCTAGCGCGTTTTACGCGAGCGCGCGCGTATATGTGCGTAGGTATATACGTTACACTTGAACTTTCATCTGCGAATCGGCTTCGAAAATAATCGCGCCGGCGAGATAGCGTCGTATCGTGCCAGAATCGACTTGGCATTGTTTACGCGATGAATAATTGGGAGCTGGGTTAGGTTTATCTGAGAATCCTTGGACCACTTGATCGAACGTTACTTTCAATTATTACACCGCGTTATATCTTTTATCTCCATTCGGTGCCTTCAAGTTCGCGTAATAATCCACGGCAATTTTTTTTGTGGACGAACATTCGCCGGCATTATTTTCAGACTGAATTAATTATTCGTGCGTGCTTGATTGGAGTTTAAAAGACGTTTTAAATATCTTCTCAAGTTCAGGCGTGCCACGAGGCGTCCGATATCGATTGCGTAGAGTAATAACAATCGCGGGCAAACGGCTCGATTTACGCTCGTAAGCCGAAAAACGCTGCCAGGCCTCGATCTTCTCGGCTCTCCTCGCGCAGCATCTGTTCCAAATGTTCTACGCGCGTAACGTCACGCGTTTTTTTCCTACGATCATCTCTACCTTTGTCCTTTTCCCGCGCGTCTGTCGGTCGCCTCTGATAAAGCCGCTAATCATTCACGTGTCGATCTATTGTATACCAGAGCATGAACTCCTTCGATAGCCTTTTTCCGACAATTATTTCGTCAAATATCTTCGTCGCTCTCCGCGCAAAACAACGAGAATAACAAACCGCCGCGCGATACGGATGTCTAGAGCGCGAGGAAAAGCGTGATGTGGAAAACTCGTAAGAATTCGTTACCGAACGCTTCTCGGCTGCCAATATTTATTTTTAAGTTCGCCAGTCATCAAAGCGATCCGCGAGTCGGCTTTTCTAGCGCGTAAGCGGGTGAAGGCTATCTCCGGTTGTCGTTTTGCTCGCGTCCGCGGGATAAGCGGCGTGTAACGCTCGAGAAATCGCGGAAAATTCCGCCGGCTACGAGGGGATGGTCGAGTCGCGCTTTACATCCGACGGGAGATTCTTGCGAAATCCCTTTCGCATTCTAATTTCGTTGCGCGAGCGAGACCCTGTAAGTGCCTCGGTATTGCCTCGCGGCCTTCAAGCGCGCAAAGTCAAGGCGCCGCGGAGATACCAGCTCGGGGAACGACGCGTCGCATTGTCTCGGGACCGTTTCGCTTGCGGAGAACCGGCGGCAGCCGCGTTCTTTGTTGACGAGAATGTCGGCCTGACGTCTAGAACGTATTCTTCCGCACCGCAAACGCTCGAGGATCGTAAAACTCGACGATTGCGTCACGCACGGTTTTTTTTTCAAGAGAGCTACTGTTAATTATCGTAAACAATATACCTTCTGTTAGGGAGACTTAACACTTCGCTCAGGGAAAAAAAAGAAAAAAGAAGAAGAAAAAAAAAAATAAAATAAAATACCGCACTTGAAATAATATATTGCACTTTGTAAATGAGAGTTTACTTAGTTCTCCGCTGACTGGCGAGCAACGGGAGCGCAAATAACGCAACTGCATTTTCTGTCTCGTATTTGCAGTGTGCCTACCGGGCTTATCTTTTAGATTTGATTTACTGCGACTTTCTCGCGGGGTTTGAAAAATTTACCTTCACCCAGCGTCTTCTCCCGAATAGCATTTCGGTAAAGACGCTCGATGCTATATTTATTTCCTGACTCGCGTCGTCTGAAACTGCGTGCGGAAACAATAGTCGCGGCCGCCTTGTCGCGATGGAATTTTAATAATACTCGGTGCGAATAGATGCCGCGAAGGGAAAGAATTCGAGGACATACGAGGTAATTCATCAGGAGAGGCCGCAGCTGCGCGACGTGAACACGCGAGTGTACTCGCATGCATTAACGCGTATGCGAGCACTTGGCTTTCGTCCAACCGTCCCGGCTAGGTCAAATTATCAAAGTCCGGAACATACTGGATCCGATATGCAAATTATTCGGCGACCGTTTGAATAAAAATAGACATAGAACCATCGGCAGCCTTCTTTATATGATAATTCGACCGACGTCACGTTGCAAGTGCATGCACGCGAACGGCATCGTTTTAGCTTGATAAGTTAATAAAGCGCCGAGGAAAGAGAAGCCGGGCGCGATAAATTAAACGAGCTCGGTACAAAGATAAAGAAGAAAATTATTAATACGTAAACGCGATAAAGGCGCGCAAATACGACTTTCATTAATTAACTCTCGTCACGTGCGGAGCAGCCGCGAGTGACGAATTAATGTTCCCGCGAAGTCGCCGGTAATTGTTAACACAGGTGCGAGTAAAAGTACCGGAAAACTCCGAAGATCGATAACGCTTGCGCAACACACGGCGAAAGTCTCCCCCGAATACCTAATCTCTTTTTTTTATCACCGCGGCAAGTAATTTCTCCCCTTCGTAATTTCGCAAATGAGAAAAATCTCCTTTCCGATAAGGCGGCACGCGCAAATCGATTGCAATCGATAAGCAGAGCAGAAGAGAACGTAAATCGTATCGCAAATATGTATAAGATATTTACGTAAAACGTGCACGATTATTAATATTTTTTGCCCTGCCTTACTTTTTTTTTTTTATTATTATTTTCTCTACAGTCGCAGATGTCGGCGGAATTTTGTGAGAAATAACAATTTCCCTGGCGATTATTGCAGCGTGCACGCACGCTGGATCGGTCCACGGTTCATTTCGAAGGCGCCGGTGAGGCAACGTCCCGAAAGTAAACGCGGAAACATATAGGTCGGATTTAATTTTAGTACCGTCAAATCCAAGCCAAATTCGCAACCGGCGGCGGCGACGCCACAAGTTTTTTTTTTTTTTCTTCGCAGGTGTTCGACGCTCGTTAGGATCGATTATTGACGGCCGCGAAATGATCTCTTTTTATCTGTCGATCAGCGCGGAAAGCTTTCCGCGCGTTATACTTGTAAAAGCGCTCGACATTTGCTTGCGTTATCTGCGGACGAACGAAAATAATTGTTATCTCTCCGTCGAAGTGATAAATAGTAACAAACCAGTGTTTATGTCGTTCTGTTTGCGATTCCTCGACCCGCCGAAAAGAAAAATGTTTGCCGCGAACTTGCGTATTCTCGAAACAATTTCGACGTTTGACAAACGTTAAAAGATCGTACGTGTATTGTCCGCTCGAGCGGATTTTTCGGTTCGTCACGGCGCGGGCATGTTAATGTGCTCGACTTGTCATTATACGCCTAGCAATTAAAATACGATAATTAACTATGTTTTAATAAGTATATATTACTTAAATACGTCCGACACGTTTCTGCTACGTAAAAAAAATTAATAAATAGCGCTTGTACAATTTCTTTTCCCGCTACGTGATTCGCATAAACGTAACCTTGCGCTTTGAGAGATCTCGTTATAATTACTTGGTAATAAATACGGTATGCAAAAATCCTACCTTTCCGTCGTTGATTATCCGCGCGTGTACGTCGTCCAGTTGATAATTGTCCGATAACAGGCTTTATCGTCCGTTCCCATAATAAAGTAATCGTGTCTCTTGCAGAAAAACTAGCAGCGTGCAAGACCCGGAGAAGACCTCGCTGGTGGACTCTGCGCTGCTCCCAAAGATTCAACCGTCCGCGCTGCTCAATGACGAAAGGGCGACTCTGGCTGCGAACGGTGCCGTCGCGAATGGTCGCGATCCTGAGGATGGCCCAGCACCCAGGGGTAGCGCCGTCAGACAAATAGTGGCCGCCCTAGTCGCCCAACTCGGTACCATCAACACGGGCATGGCATTCGGCTTCTCGGCCATCGCTTTACCGCAGCTTCAGGAACCGGACAGCATCATTCCCATCAAGGAAGGATCGCCAGAAGAATCATGGATCGGTGAGACACTTTTTTATATCTCCGAAAAGGAGATTATTCTTACGTATATCACGCAATCTCAATTGGCTTTTGTCGTTGCAGCTAGCATGTACTCTATCGGCACGCCGATCGGCTGCCTGCTATCCGGCTACATGATGGACATGTTCGGTAGAAAGCGTTCGCTCATCATCACGGAAATCCCAGCGCTTCTTGGGTGGCTACTGATCACCTTCGCCGTCGACATACGCTTGATATACGCTGGCCGTTTCTTCGTTGGTCTAGGATCAGGCATGGTCGGCGCGCCAGCCCGTGTGTACACGAGCGAGGTCACGCAACCGCATCTACGTGGGATGCTGACCGCGCTCTCCAGCGTCGGCGTTAGCACCGGAGTGCTAATAGAGTATGCCCTAGGAAGCATGCTTTCATGGAACATCTGCGCCGCCATCAGCGGTATTCTACCATTCACCGCGCTGCTACTGATGTTCTTCTTCCCGGAGACCCCGTCCTACCTCATATCGCGCAACAAGCCAGACCAGGCGAAAAAAGCGCTGCAAAAGTTCCGCGGCAACACCTACAACGTAAACCGTGAGATGGAAACGCTGGTTGAGTTTTCGAATAAAAACAACATCAAGCACCTTACCGGGTTTCGAGAGATCATGTGCGCGCTAATGAAGCCCAACGCGCTGAAACCGTTCACTCTACTTTTTCTGTACTTCCTGATATATCAGTGGTCCGGCACGAACGTCATAACTTTCTACGCCGTCGAGATCTTCAAGGACTCCGGGACGAGCATGAACAAATACTTGGCAGCGGTGATACTCGGCGTAGTCAGGCTCATCTCTACGATCGTCGCTTGCTTCCTGTGCCGAAAATGCGGCCGAAGACCGCTTACAATGGTGTCGTCCATCGGATGCGGGCTGTCCATGTTAGGACTGGGCAGCTACATGTGGTTGAAAGATCACTGGGTCACGAACGACCTCCCATTAGTCGCCACGTGGGTCCCGGTCATGTGCATATTCTCTTACATCATCACCTGCACCCTGGGCTTCCTGGTGGTCCCGTGGGTGATGATAGGCGAGGTTTATCCGGTGCAGGTTCGCGGTATCATGGGCGGGTTAACCACTATGTGCGGGCACAGTTTCGTCTTCATGGTCGTTAAAACTTATCCTTTCCTGGCCACCACACTCACCCGCCACGGTACATTCATCATTTACGGATGCATATCTTTGTTCGGTACGATATACTTTTACATATGCCTCCCTGAAACAAAAGATAAAACGTTACAAGAGATCGAGGATTATTTCTCTGGTAGGAGCAACACCTTGATGACCGGCAGAATAAGTAACAAGCCAAAGGTTTTAGAGATTAAAAAGGGCCAGATATTACCGTGAAAGAGAGGACCATTCTTAATCGTGTATCTTTTACAATTGTCGCTTACTCTAAAAGCATCTATTTTAGTTAGGAGAGTGGAAAGCATTTGCTTCCTAGCGACTAAAAGCGTTATCTACTTTTACAATGAAATGGGCAAGTACTTTAAAACGTTGACGTTTGCTTTGTGACAAATATATATTGTAAAAAATACGATAAAATATTTTTAGACAGGATCAAATCTGACAAGATAAAAAAATATGTGAGCGTTATAATTGTCAAGTGTTAACGAAAGTTCTTAAGATGAAAATGTTATAATATTGCATTGTTATCTATAAAATGTTGTACATTATATGTATTTGTTCGCAAAGCATGAAAATAATTAATTACACGAAACTAGTAGGCATTAATATTTTCATTTTTCTCAATCGTACGAGATATTTGAACAAAATGATAAAACAAAAGTATAGAAAACCTTAGGTAGAAAGTTTTATTCATAAAAATGTAAAACGCGAAAAACCATTTATATTTTAACGATTTAATTAACGAGGTATATGCAAATAAAAAAAGTGGTGCTATTTATTAATTCGTAGTATTAAACTACAAAGCGTACTCTACGTATGACAGTGCTAATGAAAGTTGTGAGCCTAACGTAAGGCAAATATGAAGTCGCAAAGAGCGTTCTATAGAATTATTTTATAAATTCATAAAAATATCTTGCACGTCGATAGCTAATATTTAACAGAAATTGATAAGATCTTTCAATATATATTTATTAATAAGCTAGTCAAAAAGTCTTTTCATATTTTGAGGTACTTGTACTTTGCGAAAATACGAAAAGACTTGTTGACCAATCTGAAATATGTAAAGCAGTAGATAAAATATCATTGTTTATATGCGACCTAAAATCATAATAATGAACATGAATTTCTTATATATTTAAATAAATGCTTCAACGCGATTGTTATAAATACATATATGAGAGTTTTGATGAGTGAATGCATCAAGTGACTTATTTTTTTATAAGAAAATAAATCTGTTGCTCATTTAATCCTATTTTGTTTTTCAATCGCCTATCTTTTAGTTTCGTATTAGTTTCACTTTCAGAGTATAAATTACAAAAGGAATATAATTCTTTTATTCAAATAAAGTTTTATTACCGTAATACATGAATTATAGAGTTAAACGAGGTTTGTTTCGTAATTTTTCCTTTCTTTCATATTTTTTTGCTCTTAATTGCTTGATCATTTCAGGAGGTAAAATTTCGCCTCTAAAAGTCCTTGGTTCAAACGTTTTATTCAAGATAGTCAATCTCTCATTAACATATTCTTTGGCGTCGAACGCTTGCGCTTCTTTAACTTTGGCAATTAGCTCAGCCTGAAACATTTTCTCCTTTTTTTGTTCTCTCTTAATCCTCAACTTTTCCCATATAAATTTCATCTTTTTCTGCAGCTTTCTTCGTTTATGTTTCTTCATTTTTCTACGTCTTAATTTCAACATGTTCACCGCCAGTTTGTCAATAATTATTCCATTTGTAGGTAAGTCTACAGACTTTTCCTGTATGGGAAAATCGTATTGAATGGACAAAGGCTTCACAGGCTCTTGTAATGGAGGGATCTTAATGGTAGGTGTTTGAATAATATTTTTTATTAAATTTCCACTGGCAGGCATTCCAAAGTCAATGTTAAGTGTTTTCGGTATAAATTTAATGCTTTGCGTCGTTTCATATTGTCTACTGCCAGTATTACATGTTAAGCAAGAAGACTGAGTTGAATATCTTGCAACAGTAATAATACCTGAAAAAAAAATCGGAAAGTTAGCTATAAAATATCTCATATATGTAAATGTAAAATGTATATATAATAATTAAATTAAACTGTACGTTTTATTTTAACGACAGTTTTACGGACAAATATATTAATCTTTATAGCAGTGATAGGTTATACTTGCTTGATTACATAAATCTTAATTATCGTTGATACATACTTGTCCTGCTCACCGCGATCTTACGAAATAGACCGCACAATGTGTCGATCATCATTGCAGCGACAATTTTATCGTCGACAATATATATATTTATTTACAATTACACGACACGATCCAAGCATTCGACGAATTATCTCGACATCTTTTCAATGTTCGAGTTTAATATCAGATGGCGATACCGTCGACGCCGTATCGACGACACGCATTAGTAACTTTAATAAACAGAAAAAAAGTAACATATTATGAAAAGCGTAACAAGTATATATATTAATAAAAAAACAATTCAAAATTTTAAGACATTAAAACGGAATCATGGGTTTAATGGATAACTATTTATAAGTTTTTATGTATTCTTAAACTTATTACAATAATAATTATAAAAATTTCGCCGTACGTATATTAATACGAAGAGGAAATGTATATTTAGTCCATTCGAGTTTTGACAGTTCTTTTCGTGACCTTATCCTTCTCTCTGAAATAAAAAAAATGCATCTTAATATCATAAAACTTTTATAAGAATAAAAATATTAAATTATGTTTATATAATATGATATAAACTTACATGATATAAACAACAGCACCCCATCCAGATATCGCATCTCGATCAAATGCATTGACCAAGGCTTGACTGACAGTCTCAAATAATTCTTCAGGACCTAGATTTGGTTCATAAAGGGACTCACACATACCGTAAAGCTGCTCTGTACATGTGCCACCCACCACAAAGTCCTCAGCCATATTTCTGGAGCCTATCAAGTCCATGTTACAAATAAATGGTTCGAACGTAACTGGGTCCAGTCCAGCAACTATAGGCTCGACGAAATACGGTCCAAATCGCCTCTCGTACAAAAGATTCGAGATCATGGCGGTAAATGTTTTTGGATTAATCTTTCGGTTTTCTTTCAGCTCATACAGATTCAGGCGGAAGCGAAGCCTCTCCATGACGGTCTGGGTATCGGTGGCAAGACCAGGTAGACTTACGTACAAGTGTGGGCCCATCTCGTAGATCTTCTGGAAGTCGCACATTATCGTCTGTGCCTGTATGCCGAATCTGCGATCAGCTGCGATAGCCACGCAGTTCTTCCCCTTCATAGCTATCACGGCACCGCCGTTGTACGCGAGGATGCTCTACAAAGGTAAGGAAAGTATAAAACGAAGTGCCATCGCGTGGATTAACCCGTAATAAAATTCAAATGCTGTGTCATAAACTGGCAACATAACCTCAAGTCGCAAATCGCGCTTCCACGTTATTTCGCGGACTCCGGCGAGAGAGAACCCTCGTCGTAAACCAACACGACGCGAGAATTACTTTTTAACAGATAAACACTCACCATCTTTTCGTGAAGGTACCCGACAGTTCAAAATGCTTAACGTCAGCCGTCCGGTCGAGACGCTTCACTCGAAATGCGAGTCACGACCACGAACTGCGAATGACATAGATGGAAAAAAGTGGAACGTCAATCGCGAGCCGTAAGGTGAAATCACACGGTGTGGAATAGAAATTGCGTCACAAAACAGCCAATCGGCGCCGATTCGCTGGCTTTGCAATAACTAACTTTACCCGGCCTGTTCGGTGCCCGTGTAGATAATTTAGTGCCACTTAATTTATGCCGACTGCATTTTTTCGTCCTCTTCGACGCCAAGTCAGACGTTTTATCGTCCTAAGGAATTGTCGTACGTCAGTATATATTTATGTCAGTTTGGCTGTCGTCAGATCATTAAATCAATTATAATTAGTTCGTCGTTGGACCGTACTGGAATAGTATTTTCAAGCTCGCTCACAATATGCTTGTTGTCGTAAAAGAGCTTGACAGGCAAAAAAAGTGTGGTTTTGTAGCTAACGTTCTCGCAGGTACGCACATCCGAAATTTTTCCATTAAATTACTTTGAATTTAAAGATAATTTTTGTAACACTGTTACGGTTTATTGCTCTATAATTATTAAGGCAAGAATCCGGTTTTTAAAGGCTATATTTTTCTTGATCTACTTATTCATTTTTAGATTAAGTGATGTGTCTCTGAGAAACGGGAAAGAACAAGGATGTTACATCGGCCCCACAATCTCGTTAATTTTATTCGTAGCGTAACATGTCGATATCATGCCGACCAATTGTGCATATTGCATGTTGGCCTAGTTAAAAGACATGCCAGTATATTAATTGTGCCCAAGTATGGTACACAATACAAAGCAAATGCATTCCTGAATTCTCAAAAGGTTTTTGCTAATAGAAAAGTAGATAGATTTGGAGACTGTAGATGGATCTGCACGACAAAATTCTTATCTGATGATGGGAAATCTAATAAGGATAAATCTGAAGGAAAAACTGAGGAGGTTCAGCAGAGAATAATAGAGCTGAATGAAGAAAAGCTAGGTAAACTGAAAGAAAGATTATTAGATATAGAACCAGTTGCTTTTGATGAAAAGAAGGAAGAAAAGGATCAAGTGGTGAAGCTTGGTGAGAAGCAATCTGTAGAACAGAAACCAAAAGAATCATTAGAAGATGATGTGTCAAAAAAAGGTATGAGAATCCAAATGCCGTTTTTGTTTTAAATACTAATTTTCTAATTTACAGTGAAAAAAAAGGTCAGGGTTGATAAAACGACATTTTCTCTGGAACGTAATTTTATTACACCTGTGAGGGCTATGTCTGATTTTTTGTTAAAACCGTCTGATTTGGAGACTTTGCCGAAGACAAAAAGACGTTCCCCCTATGAACTTGAACCACCTATTACAGTGTATTGGAGAAGAGATGTCGAGGCTAAGTAAGAAATCTGATTGAATAAATTTCTATAAGTTGTTTCATTGTGAAAAATTTGAAACAGAGTATTAAAAATTTTTACTTTTTTAGAGCTTTAGAAGTCTGGGGATCAAAAGAAGCTTTGATGAAGGAACTTTTAAGAAAGGAAGTAGGAAGAAAGATCTACCAGCAAAGTATGTATATCTATTTTAACATGTTCATCTTGCAAGATATTTTAATAGAAATACTTTTAGTAGAATTATATAATTAATATAATAATTAATATAAAAATTGTAATGTACATTTTTTGTTTTAGATGTTTTTACAGTCAAGCGGAGATTGAGGGACTACAGACGGGAAATTGGCAGCAAGTCATCAGAAATAGTTCAGAAAGAAGGCTTGTTTGGAAGATCGGGCAAAGTGGTTTTGACTGCGATCACTATGTACGTATTGAATTTATACTTTTATACGTACGTATATTTCTTCGATTAATTAATTTTTTTTTCCTTTCAGAAACGCTTTTAATTTCTTTTGCAAATTATTTGCTTGGTTATATACTGGTTCGCATAGTATGTTTTCCGAGTGTGTACATTCTGCTGCGGATACCTGCAATCAATTGATTTTAGCGTATGGTATTTACAAATCAGTGCAGGTAAATTAATTATTCGCGCAAATAATCTTAGGATCTGATTTTCAATGCTAATTAATTTTATGCAAATTATTTTACAGAATCCTAATCCCGATCATCCCTACGGTTACACGAACATGAAGTATGTCTCCTCATTGATATCAGGCGTGGGAATATTTTGCGTTGGTACTGGTCTTTCCTTTTACCATGGAATTCACGGTCTTCTTTTTCCCGCTCCACTAGATTCCCTTTTTTGGGCGTATTTTGTTCTGGGTGGATCTTTACTGTCCGAAGGAGCGACTTTAATGATAGCGTTACATTCAATAAAGAAAGGCGCGGAAGAAAAAAAGGAAAGTCTTAAGCAGTTCGTTTTGGAAGGGCAGGATCCATCTGTGAACGTTGTACTCATGGAAGACTTCGCAGCTGTAAGTCATTTTTACTTTTTAAAAATATGCGTTCGGAAAAATTATTGCGTTATTTTTTTAGGTGCTTGGAATTATTGTCGCGGCTGGATGTATGGGCTTAACTTCGTATTTAGAAAACCCAATGTTCGACGCTATCGGTTCACTTTTGGTTGGTGGATTGCTCGGCGGGGTGGCGTCTTTCATAATCTACTCGAACGTTGCTGCACTTGTAGGCAGAAGTATATCGCAAGAGAATCTTGATAAAATTAATGCTGAATTAGAAGCAGATATAATGGTAACGTTGATATTTTAATTAACTAGACACCACAAAGCGCGCGTTATTTACTATTTAATTTTTCCTAAAATTAATTTTTAGCAATAAACTACAGATAAAATAGATGTACCGTCTTTACGTTATATTTTTTGTACGTTTTAGGTTCGTGCGATTCATGATGTGAAAGGGATCGATATGGGTAATAATTTAGTGAGATATAAAGCCGAGTTGGATTTTGATGGGCGAGAACTTACAAGATCATATCTGGATAAGCACGATCTTATTGCAATGCTGGAGGTAAAGATATTATATATTTTAAAAAAGTTTTATGATATTAAAATATTAATAACGTGCAATATTTTGCAGGAAGTAAAACGTATGGAAAATATCGAAGAATTAGAGGCATTTTTATTAAAACACGGTGAAAATATTGTAGATATGCTTGGTGGAGAAATTGATAGAATAGAATTAAAGCTGAAGGTAAATATATATGTTTTATATAATAATATACAGTAATATATATTATATAAAACGTATAATAGTAATATATATTATGTAGAGCTTATATATAAATAATTTGAAATTATTAATTTATTAATATTTTTCCTTTCAGAAAAATCACCCAGAAATACGGCATTGCGATTTAGAAATTCTATAAAGACTTTTAGTATTTGAAGTTAAAACTATAAAGCTGGATGTAAATTTTATTTTAATATAATTACTTCGATAGATGCGTCCATCGTAAGACAAGTTTTATTAAGTATTTAGTTGTAAAGGTAAATCAACTTTTGTAATAATTTTATGAACGCTGTACAGATCTTATAAAAAGTACGTATTCCTCAGTATAATAAATCCACGTATTTCTTAAACAAATATGTACATTATTATACTAAATATATATTCTATATTTCAGAAAATATTAAAACGAATAATTATTAAATCGTTTATATCAAAATATAAATCTTGAGATAATATATTTTTGGGTGAATTCGTTTACGCAGCAGTCAGCGCAGTAACTGCACGATTTCAGAATTTATTTCTTTTTTTATTTCTTAATATGCAAGAAAAAAAAGCCTTTGAACTATTGCGTAAACGAATGTATGTACCTATTTGATTTGGACAAGTAAAGTGATTGGGAATATAGATTGAACTGGTCGCTATAGAGCTTTGTAATCACAACAAAGCGTTACTATGGGCGTCTCATAAGTCTCATAACGTCGTAGCCGGTAGTCCATACTCCGTAGCTACCAAGTCTCAGACAGTCGATCCTGTAACTATCAACTACACAGTTAAACTTTGCTAACGAGATTGTTTTTACAGTAAGCAATATTGTGCAGATGCTTCAAAGGAGAAATTCATAAGAATGCTTCGCGTTTGAAAGCAATCGCGAGATGGACGCGGCTCAACAGGACAGCTGAACAATTGCTGTTTCGGAGCGTTCAGGATGACACGCGGAAGTCGGGCTTCTCGTGAACGAAGGTCTACGGTGGTCAGCGAACGGGTCCATCAAAATGACAGCGAAGACGAGACTTCTGTTCGCGTCGTGAAAAACGACAGCTATATGAAACACAGCGGCACGCTGTCGCAGAAACAGCGGAGCAGCTCGGAAGATTCGAGCCGGTCCTACACCCGAGACGTCAAAGCAGTCAGTATCGAGGTTTTCAATTAAAGCTAAAAGTAAATTAAACCCGAGAGTATAATTTTAAGCCTCATTAGCGCGATTAAACAATTATATTGACATAATCACTTAATTAGTCGCGGCATATTACAAATTTCAATAATTTTCCCAGTCAAATATCGCATTTATGATTGATATTCGATTAAAAATGAATGATTAATTTACATATGTATTTACACATTCGTCTGTCGAAATAAACGCGATATCATATTAAACTAATTAGTAACCTGATAAATTTCACGGTAATTAATATTTCGTTATTTTTATTTACGTATTATTTGTTAAGCTGGAATAAGAGACCAGCGAAATTATTTGAATTAAAAAGATATAATGAGCGCACGATTCGACGTCTTAGAGCCTCTCTCGGGGACGAGATAACACCGAAGACACAGAGACCGAGTCACCGGATGCCAAGAGCAATAATAAGTCACGCAAAGCTGAATTATACTCGGGTCGTGAAAAAGCGCGTAATTCCGACATTCACACAAGCGAAGAAAGAATCTCTTCGAAGTCTCTTGAAAGAAAGAGGAAGCGCAGTAAACGGACTGAAAGACGAAGGCTTGGAACGCGGCCCCGCACGTCGGATCACGATCGGGCAGATACCGGATCTTCCGCGAAACGCTACAGTGACAAAGAAGATAGTTTCGCTGATAAATCGCGAAAAGGAAAAAGAAATATTTCCCGAGGTAAATAAAAAAATTAATTTCTATCTGTTTCGCTGTAAAATAAACAAATTAAAAATCGTTAGAATTGTTCAAAAATTTTTTATTGCAATATAAGTCAAACTATCCGATTGATTGATCAAGATTTTAAGTTCTTAAACCGATGAAAATTCTTGATCGAAGAGTTTTACATATTTTGAAAGGTCTCGTTCGTAAAGATAAAATTTATAATGTTAATTAACAATTTTCCACGCAAGCGGACGACGAGGTGCCGATCACCGAGATCCTGAAGAAGGCTCAGGAGAATGCGCGGACGAAATATGAGCAGCCGGTGCCGCTTCCAGAATTGACTACGGACACGATTTATATTCAGGGCAGAAGCGGCTTTAGCGCCGTGAAAATTGGTGGATCGAGACGTGCTTTGGGAAGTGATACGGCACGCGCAACAAACGACGGAGAAAGCCGCGATTCCGCCGAGACGTTCACGCTCATAAAGGTGGCTATCACGGCGCAGAAGTTCTGGAAATGCACAGGCCTCGTTTATCAGGGCCTCCTGGGCGGCATGGCATTTTTACACTTCATAATGGTAAACGTCTTTCTGCCCTGACTTCCGATAGCAAACCTCAAGGAATGAATGCCGTCCTATTCGCGATTGCAGATCCACATCTTTTTCAACTCTTCGTCAGAGTTCACGTCGAGTTATTCGGCTTTCTCCGAAATGTACACGACGATATTCTCGTTCTTGGTCGCGCTCTGCATCATCTCCATCTTTGACAAGTACGTCCGCCGTTTAGAGAGCTTAACATAATTCAAACGCACGCATTTAAACGACATTAGCTTTAAGAAAGGTATCGGTGGGTGTTTCAGATTCGATCTGGCGCGACTTGACATGGAGCACTTGCGGGAAATTTACATGGACCACGCGAAGACCGCGATCGCCGTTCTCCTGTATCTGGCAACTTTCGGACTTCATCAGGTGACGTCGAAGGTGGACGACCAGCTGGCTCTGATGCATTATCAAAATGTCAATGAAACGTGGCCGAACGTAAGAATTTCACGGAGAACAAAAAGTTCTTTGCGCTCACACATGTAATGATTTTTCAGAATGCAACGCAAGGAACTTTGGTGGAGCAGCTGAACGGTTGGCAGAGGGTGACGATGTCGAAAGATCTTCTCGCGGTCCTCGCCTGGGTTTTCATCGCTCTCGGGACGCGGGACAACATGCTGCTGACGCACCTCGAGTCGATGGTGCAGTACGCAGAATCCTCGAGATGAACGTTGATAAAACTATTTCCTAACGAAACTTACACTTACAAAGTTCTTCCGCACGATCGTGCAGACTGAAGGCCGTACAAACTGAGCGCAGGAATACTTCAGACTCTTTATAGAGTGCCTGGCGCTTGGGTTTCTTTTCGGAAGTACGATTTAAACATTTATTTGTAACAGAATAGCGTTTGATATGTACAATATGTATAAAGTTATCTAGAAGCTAATCGATAATACATGTATACATGATAGCAAAGAGAAGACAATAATATTAAGATTAAAATAAAATATGACGCAATGGTACAATAGTAAAATATGTCTGGACCTTCTCGAGCGCGGTGGAATCCGCAATTGCAAGGTTGTCGGTCGATATTTGCGAATTAAGCTTCGTATCAAAATTTGTAACGCCGCAAAGACACAATGGAGAAATGTAGAAAACGAACGATCAATCGGTAGAAAGAATTCAGCTTACAATTGCCGATTCGAGCGGCGCGCTCCAATTTTGTTTTTTTTTTTCTTTTCTTTTTTTTTCGACGCGGATGAAAGCGTTTATCATAAATAATGTGCAAAGGCTTGTACTTATTTGCGAAGCAACGGATATATACATGCTGCTCGTGTGTGTATGTGTGAAATTGATTACACGCTAAAGTCTCTCCTTTCTCTTTCTCTCCGCTGGTTCCTCTTTAATAATAATTTACACCGCCACGTATTTTTCTTCTATTTTTTTTTTTTCATTTTTTTTATAACGCGTACTCTAAAATATCTCTGAGCTTAACAATATCATCAAGGCACTGTTTACAGTTCTATCGAGTCCATTTTTGTCCCGTCATCGCCGCCGGACGTAGATTGGTTCGCTATCATGTTTACTACACCCCAGGTCCTTCTCGATTAATATTTATTCGTGCAGTGAGAAAAATCAATAGAAACAAAAAGAGAGCCGTAATTGAACCCGATGACGTGCGATCCGATCACAGGACCGTTGACACACTCGACTCGATTAGATCTTTTTGTCGCGCGGGAGAAGCCGGGACGTCGCGTGGCTTCTCCCTCGGCGTGAAAAGTTCCTTTTTTTTTCTTTGTCATGGCTTTTAGAACGGTAACGTCGCGATTGAAAATTGTGCAGATTGCGTAATGGCAGTATCGGATCGGCGCTTCCGCGCCGTGCAAAAATTCCGCCGGGCTTGCAAAATATTACGCTCGGCGGTTTAGAGCTCGTGTTTAATTGAACGTCAGCGCGGGGCCGACGATGCGCTATAAAAAGGATCCAGGCGCGTTCGGGAGATAAAATACCACAGAAAATATTCAAACACCACTGATAGCGAGGGCAATTTCGGATAATCGTGATTCGGTCGCGTCGTTCGCGAAAGACCTTAGATACATATTCGGAAAAAGGGAGGAGAGGGAGGAGGGAGATAATTATAATGGTCCTGCGCTTGTTTTTCAAAACTGTGCCTCGCATCTTGGCGACTCTTCTCGCGTGGGAACGGCCGTTCGAGAAGGCACTAAAGCCAGAATTAAAAATTCGTCGCGGCACTGCTCGTGAGAATTTCGAAGCGACACTGCAAAGCGTCGTTTCAGAAGTAAAATTATTACGAAGGCACGAACGAAACCGATCGATCTCAAACTCGATCTCTACGTTCAGTTTTTCATTTTCTCCCCCGTCGATTTTCGTTTCGCAGCGATACCGTCTTCGACGGGGAGATACCTGGACTTGTTTAATACCGTCGGCAGTGCGTGCGAATTTTAAAACCCGGTTTAGTCGCACAGGTATATCGGGAACGTTCACCTTTCGGACCCGTCATGTCCGAGACGTCGGATCGATTTCTATAATTTGCATTTTTATCTTCGTAACCCTCGCTTCCCACTTTGATTGTCCGTGATCACGTAATTTGCGCGAGGCCCGCGGAAAGCGAGGCAACAATCGCCGAAGGCTGCACCGTATCTTTATCGTTACCCTTATTTTCACTTGTTGATATCTTTCTGAGCGTGTCGGGGGGAGGGAGTGATGAACGAGGGTCCGTGGCGGGCTCCCTTTCATCCGTTCGACCCTGCGGCCGTAATCGCGCGTCCTCCCGCCCCTATTCCGACGATCAAATGGTCTCCGGATTATTCTGCATGTATCTGCACCACGACTGGCCGTTGTTGTTGCCCTCGGGGCATTGAAGCAATTCTCAGTCGTCAAAGTCGTGCCTGAGCTTTATGTAAAGGCAAGAGCCGAGAACGATGCCGAAGAGCTCGAGGACTGACAGGCCCAGCCCGACGGCACCCAAGATTATTAGGTGGTCCTTGGTCGTCTCCAGGAACTTGTAAATACAACCCTGAAAGAACAAACGTCAGCTATAAATGTTACGTGTGATTTTTTTTAGCGAATACATTTTTATAAAACGCAGTTTAATTGTAAAAATTCGTCGTGATAATTTACAGTCATATTTTCGGTTGTTTGTCTCTCGAGTGCTAGATTTTAAAAAAGAAAAATTAATATAGTGTCAAGTATTACAATGCTTCAGGATAATCTACAATACTACCACGGAAGGAAGGCAGGAAGGGAGGAAGGAAGGAAGAAAGGAAGGAAGGAAGGAAGGAAGGAAGGAAGGAAGAAAGGATGGACAGTAGCCTAATCTAACCGGAAGACACAAATGTAAGTGAACCCCGGCAACACGTCGTCGATCGTAGATCCCTCAATTGTAATTATTAAGAAATTAATATAATTAACTAATATCTAAATCTAATATGACGCGCGCGCTTTGTAATCTCTAGTTAAATTCTAAATTAAAAATGAAATTTACTCTAATTACAGTTTTTTCTTTTAAATATTAAATAAAAAATAATTCTTTTATATTTTAAATATAGCAAAGGAGTTCACTTAAAAAAAAAGGAGTTGCAAACGTTTATTTTTCTTTTTTTTTGTAAGTAAATTGAATGGCGTTCAATTCAGGCTAATGTCGCGTCTAATAATCGACTAAAGAGAAGTTCGAAGCCGTAGCAGACGTACCGTGTACTGAATATTGGAGGGATGATCCCTTTTTCCGCAAAGTAACGTCGGCGTCTTGCAGCAGCTGTCAGGCACGAGGCTGCCGTTCTTGAGGACCTCCTCATCCTTATGCCACTCGCTCACGAGCCAATCCTCGAATCTCAAGGCACCGCAGCATTTGAACTGCAAATTTCAATAATAATGTCTCTCACGATAATATTGGGAGACGAGTGGTTTCCCTGCCAAGCTTTCGTTACGTAAATACATTTCCAGCCACCTTTGCGAAAGAGAACTTTTAATTATCTCGCGACGAAGAAAAAAATGGGGTTCAATAATTAGAAATTTTTTCGTCCTTTAATTACATCGGGTAGAATTAAAAATTTACGAAGAGGCAAAAATAAAATACTCTCGACCGTGATAATTTTTTTTAAACAACACTAACCATTATTTGTTAATAAAAATAGTGCTTTAAAAAAAACCGTGAAAAGCTTAACGTTTTGCGTTAATAATAACGGGCTATTTTCCTTTTTTTTAATTTTTTTTTTTCCAGCTCGCGTTTACGACGAGTGTAATAAAGTATGCGCGACAGGAAGGGAGACGATGATAGCGACGATAGCAATGATAATAGCCGCGTACGATAATAACGATAGCGGGACGCGTTATACGCCGGGGTACCGCCGAGTCATTGAGAACGCGGGGTCAGAGGGGACCGAGGGAAGGATGAAGAGGGGCAGATTAATGGAGGTGAGAAACGTGTTCCGGCGGCGGCAGCAAGTTAAATGGTAACTTTAATGCGGGCACGTAATCCCGCGGGATTCATCGCGCGCCGGAACCATTAGTCGCGATAAACACTTCTACGGATCCTTTACACGTGCAGGCGTTACGGTCAACGAGTTTCAACCTTCCTTTTTCAAGCACGCATAATTCGACGTGCTGTCGCCTCAGAAGCACTAAACAAGTCCAAAGACTGGATTAACCGCGAAATCGACCGGCGAATTAGCATACCATAAAACTCGTCGATCTATTAATAACGACGTCTGTAAAAAAAAAAAAAAAAAAAAAAAATATATATATATATTAAAATAAAAAAAATAACTAATATTAATAAGTCCCCAGAAAATTTCTAAATACTTTCGGAAATTTATTAACTAAATCCGAAGAATTTAAAATAAAAATTGATGAAACTCGTAGCCGCGTTTATCAGCGTAGATGCATACGCGAGACATTTATTTCCGATGTCGAGCGAAAGATTCTCGGCTAACGCGCGGCTGTCGCGGCAAAACTCGATTTCCCGTACGGAATGAGAGGGCTTGCGCACGTAGATCCTCCGCGTATAAATAAAATGCGGGGTCCCGAATTTCTCGCCTATTTCGTCGAGGTTGAACGCCGCCGTGGGCACCTCGTCGGGCGCAAAGAAATGGAAACGAAAATCCCCGGCCGGCTAATAGGATCCGACGGAAGGGTGAAATTGCGAAGGCTCGATTTATCAGGGCGCGATGGGTGCTCCGGGAGCGACTTAGCTCCCGGTTCCCGTTATCGGTGCCGTAAATCGCATCACGTGTACGCGCGCTTGCGAATCCGGGTCCAAATCAAGATGCTGCACTCTCGGCATAAACGCTGGCAGCGCGCGCGCGCAATTAATTTCCTACGCGACGGCGAGCATCAGCCCTTTGAAACGGGCAATATGTACGCAATCCCGGCCGTCGTCATCCGCCGACTTGATCCCGCAAATATAACGAGCAGGTATAATCCCCTGCGATTAGGAGCGACTTCGATCACGACGGTGGAATTGTCCTGGACCGCGTCTCCGGCTGAAGAAACAGACGCTACGATCATCGCCGCGAGATGAAAAGCAAAGTTTTTCGCCGCGAGCTCGTCGCAGCACTAATCGATTTATAGCGAATGGGCGGAAACTGCTCCGCCAACGCGATAACGATGATTTACCGTCGTAAGGCCCTCGGTAAGAGAGTGTCATCGTCGCCGGGAGACATAAATAAAAGTGCTCGCCGGCATGATATCGCCGGGGACAAAAGCTGCGGGGCCGTGCCGTTTCAACTGCATTCGTAAATTAAGGTTGAGCTGCTTCGGAGATGACGCGGGCGTAGTTTACTTCCAATCAAAGAAGCGCGTAAAGGTACACGACATAGAAATTTATATAAAAAATAAAAGAAAAAAATATGACGGATATCGCTTTAAACTGGACCGAATGGTCCAAGAAGATTATACGTTATCGTCGAGAAAAAAATCGCCGGCGAGCTGCCCAAATTATCCGTGATTAGAAGGACGATTCTGGACCGCCTCTCCCATTTCATCATTTACCGAAGGTGATCGTGTTACGTATTTACAAGTTACGCGAAACGTTTGCGGTGAATACTCGACGCCGGTATCGCGTTCCGTATTTTTTCTTCTTTTTTTTTGTACTGCAACGCGACTTGTCATCGGAGATAGAAAATATTATTTCGGGTCCACGGAGATGCGATGGGAACGAATGCTGCGCTTCGGAGTTCGCGAGATCGAGATACTGGCGTTAATTCGGATAGAAGCCGCGATCGTTCGAGTTTTTCGACACTGATATGTATCACAAAGTGCGAAACAAGGGATCATTTGTAGGGCGGTCGTACTTACTTCTTTCTGCATTTGGTCGATGGCCGCGGTTTCGCGAAGCCGCACGGAATAGTTCTCGAGGAAGGTGCGATTCAGGTTCATCTTCAGCTCGGGACCAACCTGCTCCTCGTAGAGACGCGCCAGAGCACCGACCCCGGCCTCCAGCACCAGCACGGCCATCACCACGAAAACGTACTGTATCAAAAGAAAGCTAGGGATTAGGATTGTCCGAAAACAATGTCGGGACAGTCTTTCCGTAATTACACGGTTACAGTTTGGCGTTTAACACCTTTATCTTGGTTAATGAATCGAATGACCGGCAATAAGCGCCCGCCGGCCAGCTGAATGGAAATTCCGATAAAAGCTGTCGAATGAATTCTATCGAAGGGAGAAGGAGGGGAAAAAAAGGGAAAGAGGGCAAAATCGAACAGCTTTTAATGAAGAGGGGAAAAAAAGAGCCGGCTTATCTTCGCGCGAATGCACCCTCGCTTCTACGTCCGAAATAATAAAATGACATAGCGCGAAGGAACGATTTCTAACGCGCGCGCACTCCTTACAAACGCGATAAAGCCCGAGATTGAATCTGTCAGATCTACCGTCATATTTTCACAGGAAAACCCCCGCACGCGTTATATAACGGTATTTATTTTTCGCCGCCGCTCCCGCCGTAGCTTTTTCACGCCAAATTATCGATTCGCTCGACACGGGAATATCTCTCTCTCGTCCCGCATTTCGCTCGTATCGAGAAACGTTTCGCGTAAAAATGATGTATTCTCTATATAAATTATACCTGTACATTTATTTTCCCCTATACGCGGGCGTGTGTGTAAGCGCATGTACGCCGAGAACGAGGAGTGTGCAAGAGAAAAAGAGATTGCGCGAGGGCGCAAATTTTAAATGAACGATGTTTAATACCGCGCTTTCGCGTAATTTGTAATACGGATTTACGGGGCAAAGCCGCCGGGATGTAGCCGTAGATTCGCTCTTTCGGAGCCGCTATCCTCTCTTCCTCTCTCTTCTTTCCCATCTCTCTCTTCTTTCCCATCTCTCTCTCTCTCTTTCTCTCTCGTAAGAGCTAGCGCGACGTATTAAAATTGCGTACGTAATGTCCACCGAAGCTTTTCAGACTTTTCATGAATATAAACCCCTGCCGAGGGACAGGGCGCGCAGCAACCCCTCTTCCATGAATATTCAAGTTGCGGTGACTATCGCTCGTCCGTATACTTTCGCAAAGATTCTGCGACCCGCCGGAGAAAAGCGTGTACAACCGAGAAACACAGGGGAATCTTTTTTGCATTTAATAATTCCGACGGTTATTAATTCCGTCTCGCGGCGGGCTTATGCATCTCGGGCTTAGCTTCTCGGGGGAAGTTTGGCCGAGTCGTGCCGAGAGCGAGGCTGTGCATTAGATCGATGAAATATTGGCCGATGCGCGCGGAGAAGAGGAAGCGCGCAGCGGAGAGCACAGAGAAACCTGCGCTGGCAGCTAATTTGTGATCGATTCTCGGTTACGAGAATTAAGCTGTGTCATGCGAGCAAACAGTGCCTGCAAGCGTTTCGAAGCGGGAACATCGAATGTTATTGGATTCGCTAAAAATAGCCAATATTCCTGATCCAGGACGTTTAATATCCGAGCACGCGAGATTAATGTTGGAAAAGATAGAAGAAATTAGTAGCTCGGCAATTAAATCATTTAAGCTCGCGTTGGAAAAAAAATTAATAAATAATAATAATAATAATGAAAGCTGCGCTTTTTTGATAAGTAAACTCGTAACGTAAAGCAGCGCGAAGACAAACTCCAATTGCGGCCGCATCGACCGGCATCAATATACGCCGACTTGGCGGAAGAGCGAGCTTACTTCGCCGCAAGGCTAATTAACGTGTTCTTTCAGTTTCTCTAATAAGATCGTGGCGTTCGGGCTGAATGTACGCGCGAAAAATTGGAGCAGCGGGTCGGTAATGATCGAATGAATTTTCCGCGTAAACGTACGCGATCACCGAGTCAAGTAGCACTCGTTTATCGACGCGTAGCGGAATAACGTCCGGTAATTTGTAACATCGGATCAGCTCGGCGGGCAAGCGAATGCGCCGCGTCGATTTTCATCTTCGCGGTCATTAGTCATCGGTGGTCTTTTCAGTTAATAAAGCGGGAGGCGATGGAAATGGAGCGGGCTGAGATGAGCGCGGATTGCAGCGGTTTCGCTTCCTTCGCGTCGGGGCCGCTGCTCACGATTCGAGTGCATCGAGAAACTGCGACGTCCGCCTGGTACCCGTATATACCGCCCAAGTGCCACGTACATATTAGTACCTAAGTCAATAAATCGTCCGAGATGTATATACGTCACGGCGGAAACCGGTACGGCGTGGAATGGCAATCGACAGCTCGGGGGATTGCCGAGGAGGCTGACACCGAAGGCAAGAAACGATAGATCAAACGCCCCGATTGCTCCTCCACCGGCTTTAAATGCCGCGCGCACACGTACGCGGGCGTAAAATAAAACGTGAGCTCGCGACGCTATTTCGTCCAGGGCGACGAAAACCGGTCGAACGTGAGCCGCGTTCTCGAATAATTGTTAAAGATCGACGCGCTTTTGTTGAGGGCCCAACGCGCGCGCAAATGCAACAACGACTGTCGAGTAAAGCTTGTTGAAACACAAATCGGAACTCGAAGCGGAAATCTAGATGCAATAATCCGTGAAAAAAAAAGAAGAAAAAAAAAAGAGAACGTGCGGAACACACAGAATCGCGAGCGAAGATCTAAAGTGCGTGTATGAGATTTCCTACATGCTTTAAATATTAAAATTTGATCCCTTACGTGTGGGACCATCTATATGCACGAGCTGCGTACAATAAAGTACTATAATACGCTTAAAGAATTATTTTTTATAACAAAAAAGCGTAATGTAAATTGCGGGGGAAAAAAAAAAGGGGGGAAAAAATTATTTTTACGTCGTTCCGTAAACCTTTATTAAATTAGCAAGAAAATACTAGCTTCCTCCTTCCTTCGCGCGTAATATCCGCCGTATTTTAGAATTGCAGCGAATGCTGGGACTTGCAATAAATTCAGTTAATGTTTTTAATCTTCCGAGCACGAATGGCGCATCCTATTGTGTCCGTCGTTATGCACAGCGCGGCAAGATAAACTTCGTCTTGAGATTACCGTCGCGAGACATTGAGAATAGAGTTTAAGCCGGTCATGGTTCTTGGACTTAACGCGAACCCGTGATGGAAGCAAGAGGAAGCGCCGGATTGTAGGTCGCGTGCGGAAGACAGGTCATAAATGCACGAAGGTGAACGGATATATTTGACGGAATGCCAATTACAACTACTGGACGTAGCAGATATCAAAGTAATAAAATAACTCGTTCGATAACTTGATGACGTAACATGTTCAGTACTCAGATTTAGTTGTTTACTAAATTTATTAAAAAAAAAAAAAGCTACAAAGATTCCTCCCATTTTCTTTTTTATAATAAATTTGTTACTGAAAATATTTTTGCCGGACTAAAATAAAACGTCCAGAAGCGCGACAAGATATCTATACGCATAAATAAAAATGTAATTTAAAATAAAACGTGTAATTCCGAAGCTTCGCGTCAAACAAAAGTATTTGCGCTCGTCAAAATATATGCGTTCGAGCACTTGACCGAATTGCAAGCTCGAGAAATGCGATTAGCTGATACAAAAATCGGTCGCTCGCGGTAAAAAGAGCCTCGGCGAGTCATGCATTATATACCGTACCGAACTTTCTCCGTGTTCCCGTAAAGTCTTTTCTCTCCTTCGGCGAGCCGCCAGTGTGGCTCGTGTTCATTATGTGGATTTACCTACCCGGGACCGGTAAAAATCTTAATTGAGCGCCATATAAGGCTTCAGCTAATGAGACGGTTCGCTCGTGCCATCCGCGTATAGATGGTGAAAGGGAGCAGGACGAACGGGAAACCCGAGGCAAAAGGTGGCCAAGGCAAGAAGGGAGGCGGCCTTCTTGCCTCGAGGATCGTCGATAGTTTATCGCTGCTACGGTGGATTAAGCTCGTTACTTCGCCGTTATTAGAAAACAAGCTTTTGTGAATCATAAAAAGGAACGGCGATAGAGTATCGGTATTATGATGTAGAAGCGTAGAAAAAATTCTAGCAACGAATAACATACTATTAATAAAAAAAAAATAAAAGAGATAAATAGCTCGGGAAGCGTAGAAAAATTTCTAGCAACGAATAATATACTATAAATAAAAAAAAAAAAAAAAAAAAAAAAAAGAGATAAATAGCTCGGGAGTAAATTGACGTTTCGCGTAGATAGATCATAGGATGCGTTGCCGGATAAAATTATCGAGTAAAAGCCGTGCGTATGATAATTGAGGAGAAAGCAGAGAAACGAGTCGCCAATTTCCTAAACGATGAAGACATCATCTTGCCTTGATTGTCGATGGTTTCCCCAGAAACAACATGGGCTGTTATCTTATGATGATCAAGGCATAGGAGAGGACTTTGCGAAAGCAACTATTGCCGCGAAGTCCGTGTTTAGAGAGAAACTACCGGTTTATTCGCCAAAGAGAGCGGCATTGGAATTCACCAAATAACGAGTTAACTATACGATAAAAAGCACCACAAAATGGCTCACTCGTGCTCTTAAAGACTATTTCGTTCATTAGTATTTCGATATCACACTTGTATTCATTAGCACGTACAATACCATGAAAGATATTATGTAGTTTCTACCGTAGAATAAACGTTGACGGTTTTTTTAACTTTCCTTTTTTTTATTCTGATAAATTCAATTCGATTCAAGACGGTATTTTCAAGATAAGAGAATTAAAATTCGACAACAGATATTTAATGCAAATATAAATGAATACATTTTATTCAAATTTTTCTAACTGAAATAAAGATTATCAGATTAAAAAAAAAAGTTACTTTAAAAAGCAGACTTCTACTTTGTCAGATTATTGCCGTTATTGTAGCCGAACAACAGGCGACTTCGTTATCTCGCGATAATTATGCAACTCGACAATTCGAGAGTCGGAAATGTAATTAGGAGAAAGATTACTGACTTCGGGAGAGGGGGGGGGGAGTATTCAAATAAGCGAAATAAAACACCACAGCGCGAAACAATAGGGCGATACTGAACGAGAGAGGAAAAGGGGAAGTTAAGAAAGCGCACCGGCAGGGAACTTCTCCGAGATCACCGATATAACTTCGTTAAAGACGGCGTAAAATCGTTACGCTTTTGCGGCAGGCGCGTTTAGCAGCGGGCGGACTCGCGGAATTTTTGCGCGGGGTGAAAATTATGCTTCTCGGCGGGCCGCAATCGAGCAGGATATTGTACGTTTTCGTAGATGCGCGCCGGGAGAACGGCGGAAATGCGGAGCGGAAAAATTTCGCGCGCCGCCCCCGTGATTGCTGGGCGCGATTTTCCACGTGAATTCCCCGAGCTTTGTCGCAAGTGTCGCGGCAAACTATAAAAGGATTCTCTTTTTCATGTCTCATTTCCCACGGCGCGATGCAAAAAGCTCATTTTCCCGGACGGACAATTTCGCTTCGCGTCCCATTGTGCTTGGCAAATCTCCGACGTCTTACCTATCTATATGTCGCGTTTAAATATCGCGACGCGACGAGAGAAGGGAACTTAACCCGAGTGGAAATTGAGTCTAACCGTTATCTAAATGACTAATTAGCTGATCCGTGATTTATCTCGTGGCTGTCGAGCAATACTGTTCCAGTCCTAAGTCAGAAATGTAACACTCGATTGCCGAGTTCGCCGGATCCCGCGCCACGAGGACTTGCAAAGCGATGGCTATCGGCCGATGTTAACACACGCACGTGCTCGCGGCGACTCGACGTTCGAGCGCGCGTTGGCATAGGTCAATACGCGTAGTAAATTAGTATGCGGTAAAAAAGATTTAAACATCTAGCTTTTCTAGCTCGATATTAAGCCAGTAACAAAATTGTCTCGCTATATGACCCACGCTGGAAGATAATCACTAAATAAATATCTCCTTACAAATTATGGCTAGTACCAAGCTGGTAATTAATTAAAAAATATATCAAACCACTAGCTGTAAAATCAGAATAGTTAAATAAATTTTTCACTCGGATTAATATGCAGTATTAATATGCGACATTAGAGATTTTAAATATTCGATGGATTTGTATATCGCAGCATCAAATGGTTTCAGGAGATCGAAGAGACGTATATAAAATAATAACTGTGTAAAGGCTAAAGAGAGACATGATCCTCCGGAAGCCAAGAGAACGGTCTTTTTATACCGTTCGTGGATCCGAGACGTCCAAAGTGAGCGGGAGCATAAAAATGAAACAACGGCTAATACTATGCAAAGTACTTTCGGCCCGTCGCGAAACTCGACTTTATGCTTTAAATTAAATTACACCGTGAACTTATACAGCCGTTATTTTCAGGAATGGAACGCGCCCAGAAATATGACACGGCGCGTCTATTTTTATGTCGCGGGTTATGCATACGACATATTGCCTCTTCTCGCGACAGTCCGTTATTAAAAGTTAAACGTTGGATTTTCAACGCGGAAAACAACTCCGTAGATCGATCCTCCGAGTAGATTGAAACTTTACCCGAGAGGAGCTGAAAAATCTTGAGGAGCCTGTTATCACCGGGTAACAATGGGCTACCCCGCGCTCATTTAAAGTTTAATTGCTTGAAATTTCGATTGTATGCAATACGCCGGACAAAGAAAATGGTAGCGCGTAGTAATTACGGCACAGGGTCCTGATTTATTATATCCGTGCAAAACAGCGATGTCATAAATTAGAAGAAACGTGCTTTAATCGCCGGAGATTTTACCTGTTTTTGCTCCGAGTATTGCCTTAATCCTCGCCCGCGCGTGTACCGTGTTCGCACGGCTAACGAATTGCACTCCGCGTCAAGACGAAATTATTCTTAAACGTCGCTCGCGTTGAGCAGCGATTAAAAAAAAAAATATTATGTCTATTAAATACGTTAGCTCCGCGACGCGACTGGAAGGTACGTCGAGCTGTCCGCGTGCCGTAAAAACGTAGCGCGATCGTTAGAATTTTATTAAGCCGCTACGAAAGCTTCCCTGAAGAACAACAACATCGGGTTAATTACCGATAAGGAACAGGCTCATCTCGTGAGCGCGCTGTTTTCCCTTTCGCATCGCGATTACACCGAAAGGGGAGCCGGCCAAGCGAGCCGGCGCAAGAAAACGCCGTGGCTTGTTTTGTCCGCGGGCGACGAGGGAACCGCGCAATTATAAAGACATTAAACCTGACGAGCCCGCAGAGTGCCGACCGTGCCTCATTGAATCTTTACCGCCGCCGAAGATTGCCACGGCCGCAAAAAGAAAAAAAAAAGAGAGGGTGCGACGTTGAATTCCAAGTCCATCTTACGAGTATTTCGTCACGAGTAACCCGAGGGCGTTCGTTCGACGTCCCTTCGAGTGTCTCCTGTA
The DNA here is from genome assembly GCF_019399895.1 of Cardiocondyla obscurior. Lineage (NCBI taxonomy): Eukaryota > Metazoa > Arthropoda > Insecta > Hymenoptera > Formicidae > Cardiocondyla > Cardiocondyla obscurior. The sequence goes on along the minus strand of NC_091871.1, from coordinate 6,251,857 downwards.
ACCGGCGACCGGGTTTCACCAAGACGAAGCGGGAAATTTTATAGGAATACCGTTTGAACCGACCGACGAAGTGACGGTGCACATCACGCAAATTTATCGACCTGAAAGTGCATCCTGCCGTTAAACTTCCAATAAATGTTCTTTACGTTGGACGCGTCGCTTTGTAAGACGCGACCGAGAGAGAGAGAACCCGATGATTGCTTCTATCAATACGAAGCCGTAATCGTGTTCATTTCGAGAGGAAAAAAAAAGAAAGAAAGGGAAGAAACGAGAGCGTGTCTTATGTGAAAAAAGACATTTTGTTTTACATGGAAAAGTAAAGAGAGAGAATTAAAGTACGTGCCACCGAGATGTTTAAAAATTAATTTCAACGTGAAAGACTGCGATATCACTTGAGGCATTTATTTGAATAATTAAAATTGCCAGTTTTCTCATTAAAAGAATTGCGAGAAATTAATTTGGTTTATCCATAATTATTCGTACGGGATATTGATAATGATATGCGTGAAACAAAGAATATTTTTCGTACGTCGAATCGATATCAAGATTCGCAATCGAGAAGGTCGTTATTCTTCGACATGGACACACTTTAACAAGGTGCTCACCATCTAACTTCGAGGATCTCCGTTTACGTTCTAGCGTAACACTAACGAGCTTCGGCATGTGCCTTCGAAAAGAAAACTTCGTCCGGAGTTCTTCGCGAGATTGTCAATTATTTAAAATATAATGGACGCGAGAAACAAGATATTTTGTATCTATAACAAGCTATTTGATACAGTTATCTCGTCTACTTAAAATAATTAAAAAGATTCACGATAATTAAGAGGAAGAATATGTCGCCGTGGAAAAATATACGGAAATAAATTATACGTTTTAATTTATTTTAGAAAAGGGAGACGTAGAGATTTCGTACTAGTACGTTTGAAATGATTAAATTTAACAACGCGTGCTTTAAAATTTCTAATAAGAAATAAAATAGACAAAGAATCTGAGAGAATATTAACCGATAATATTCTTTCGTTGGCGATTCCTGAATAATTTTACGGTTGCGGTCGATAATAAACACGCCGTAAATAATATTTTGCGGTCTTACGCGAAACCCGTCAAGTCAACATGCACGTTTCTATTTTTTTTTTTTCTTTTTTTTCTTTTCTTTTATATATTTCTCGCGACTATTGTTCTTGCGTAAGTTAGCCGCGGATCACGGCGTACACTTAGAAAGTAATGCAGTCCCGCCCGAAGCAGTTGAATCGCATCGTCCGGAAGATGTTAAACTGGTTCGAAGCCAGTCCGAGGCGTCAAGCTCCGTTCCGTAGATCCCGCTGTCGTGATACGTCACTCCCGCGGCTGTTAAATCGAAAGTATAGACCGGCGACGAGCCCGCTCGAGAGAAGAGTCGTCGCCCTCTAAAAACTCGACCGCCAGTTTCGATTGCGACTTCAATTGCGCGTTTCAGTATCTTCGAGTAGCTCGAGCGAAAGAGATCCGAACGGTCCAATTAAACCTACCAATTATCGTGCCGCGTTCCCTTTTTCGGATAAACTTTCGAAAATCTCGCCCGGCTCGATGAACTCCGTCGAGAGGTAAATTTTTTTTTTAAAAGAACATCTATTTTTCAAGATGTTTCATTATTGCTGTGCAGCGTCGCGGTAATGATACGGTAACGACTCTAATTCGCGGCTTGGCGGCACGAGCGACGCGGTTGTAAAAGATCAGCGTCCGCGAGACGTCCGCGCCGTGTAAACGAACTTGTTTAGCATCCCGTACGCTTCGTACCGCTGGACGGAACACGGTAGATTGGCGCGCGAGATGCTCACGGGGGGGAAAGTCTTACGTAATTAAGATCGAGCGGACGGATAGAGCAGTGATTCCAGAGCGGCCGAGCGGTAGTATTACTCGGTGATTAGTGACGGTTGTTACCGGACGGCTTGGTCGTTTCTTTTGCGCCGCGTACGAGGGGCCACTTTCGAGGCGCGGGTGATTTATCACGTTGGCGAAAGCACGAAACAGGCGGCCGATAACGTGCAAAAATAATAAGAGGATTACGGCTGTAATGATGTCGTAAGCGAGCGATTAAAAAGCGCAGTTCATAACCGCGGGGCGGCTTCAGGGGGAGAAAATCGCGCAATTAAGGCTCAACTAATGATTCGGGAGGTGGCGCGGGTTAAGTGGAATTATCTGGTGATTAGCGACGGTTATTACGGCTGATTTAGCCCTCATCTTTATTTGAATGGACGCCACATTAAAAACATATTACGCGCTCAATGAGATAGAACGGAATACGTAAATAAAGAGAGAACCCTCTTCGAACGTAAGCAGCTCAAACAGATTTTTATTCGCTTAAGCACTTGCGCTAATTATACTTATACATGAATAAAGTAATATTGGCGCGCCGGCGCGCAAAAGAAAGAGGATCGAGATCCGCGTTTCGCCCGTGGGGAATAAAAGAAAATAATTCGTGCCTTCTTGCGCCTCGAGACGACGAACACTTACGCGATTGAGATCACGATTTGAATGTACGTATGTAGCGAGCCCTATTGGCAATTGCCGTTTGCAAAAGGACTTTAACTGCCCGATTAGATTGGATGAAAGATAATTCAATTTCTCTGATTAGACACCTCGCGGAAGTGGCGATGTTAACACACAGTCAACAGCGATTTATCGCGCGGGAAAAATAATTGAAGTGGCAGCAATGACGCGCCCGTATCTTCGCGATCATTAAAAATACTACACGGCTTTAGAAACTTTCTACCAAGCACCGCCGAGAGCGCGGGCATTAAATTACATTTGCATCTTCAATGAAATATGTATGCGCGCGCTCGTTTAAGCGCGCGTGGAAATAAACCGGCGCGGAGAAGTAGCGGCGTAATTTCTAGAGAAAACCACCGCGGCGGAAACGCCGCGGTTAGTAACGATCGACGAAGCTCGTTACCGGTATTTAACTATCATTTAGGTGGGATTAAAGATAATCCAGTCGGTGTCGTTGGAGATATAGCGAAAGCGCGAGCTACCACTTACGGTCGTCGCGCTAACTCCCGATTAAGGTCGATTTATTACTCGGCGAAGGGTGCCCCCTTTTGAACGGAGATAGGGGAAGGCCGCTAAATATACCTCCCGTTAAGTTTATCGTGGGTAACAGTTATCATTTCCGGAAATAAAAAAGTTTGCCATTGAAGAATAGTTCATGAGAAGATATTTGTTTTCCTGTCGACTAAAAAAAAAATTATTTTTAAGTCCAACCTTCGATAAAGTAACATTTCTTTAAAAAAAAAAACCAATTAAGGCGCTCAAAATTATTTAACGATCTAAAAAAAAATTAAGAAAAATTATAGTCTGCCAAAATTAATAATAGTAAAATAAAATAAAATAAAACTAAATTAAATTAAAACAAAAAATATATATATACGTATATATGCGTATACATTTTAAACTTTTAAAGCGACCGAAGCCTATGGGTGATCCAATTTGTCAAATAGGCTAATACAATATTCTAAATGCAATATATAATAGTTTCTCAGAAGAAGTAGCAGCCGTGTTAAATAACACTCGTCAGCCATGTAAACAAATTGAATTAAACACGATGCATAATGCTCGCTGTGGTAAAGGAATTCTCGGGCAGCGAGATTATTTCTCGCATCCATAAGTTCGTATTAACGCGTATTAAATCAGAGCCGCGTGTGTGCTCACGTATGCACGGTTCCCGATGAATAACGTCCTCCGTGGCGCGTGGGTTAAGCCGCTTTCAAAAATATGCCACTGCCTCCCTAAGGCCACGGCTCTGGCCGCGGGCGGCATCGAGGAGAGACTTTGTCGGCCGACGGCGATAATGTCGGAGGTGGTAGACTATGGTAAGGTCAAAGGCGATCTCGGGGAGAACTCCCTTTACCTGAAGGTTCAAAGGAGCCTGGCCGGGCATTGTTAGTAGCGACTTGCAGGGGAAAGCGAGTCCGGCGCCCAAGTCGCGTCCGCCAGCGCGGTGAATTATCCCATATCGACATCACGGTTCATTGTAATCGGCCGCGGGGCTATCGATTTTTCATTTATAACCTGAGAAAGAGAGAAGGGGTTCCTTGCACGACATCGTCCGAAGGCCAAAGCCATAGTATTTATAACGACGCGCGTACACTCGAAAGGCCGCGAAACAATTTGTAAAAATACGCTCGCCCGCGCAATAAAATAAAAATGAACGATTTATTGATTCAACTATCATTACTGCGAAAATAAATTTTTTTTTTAATAAAAATAACGATATTTATTGCAACAGGCTCGCGTTTCGTGGATCCGAAATATTCCCATGATCGGAATATTTTATTGATAAATAAAAAAGGAAAAAAAAAAAATTAAAACACATCCGGATTGGTTTGATTTGGAAGATTGATTTCCGCCCGCGTGTGTATGCCTCAAACAATTTTTAAATTATTCGTATAATCTTCAGCTCATATCGGTACCAGTATCTGCTTTTTTTTCCCCTGGTCACGTAACTAACTGGCTTCCAACAAAGACTGCGCCGCCCCGGGCAATAATGTTGAAGTCGCCCGGCTAAGTCAAAGGAATGTTCAAACCCGTAGGTGAAGAGCGACTCGACTTGTAGCAACGTGCTTGAGCTACTTTGACGAAGTTGTTCTTGAAAGTTTCAAAGAATGACGTTAACAATGAACAGTGCAAATAAATTCTTTTGAAATCCCGGAGGGTTCCCGCGGTTATTCGATCGCTGGCAAATGATCGTTAAATGAGATGAAAGGGCGCTCGATAAATCGATGCTAATACAACTGGCGGAAGAGGGAGGGGGATTTGAGAGAAAGGCATAAAATTGATAACTTCTCAAATGCCTGCTAACGATGGCTGTAATTGAGCTTCTTGTTTATCCGTTCGTCGCGAGCGAAATCGCGGTATAAAAGAAGGCAAAGTTAATTAGAGCAGGCTAATATTGATGCGAAACCATTCGTTAAACAGTCGATTTAAATTTTGTTCGAGAACTTTATGCATCCGGCTATCGCAGAAGTTGTTTTAATTATAGTTATATATATGTATATATATATATTTAATTCGTCGAGTGAAATTTCAGTTCAAATGTCGCTCCGTGCAAATATACATATATTTCCTTCTCTCATTCGCTCTTTAATCTGCGAATCCCATATCTAGTCTCTGATATCTGGTCCATTCTATTTCTAAAGCCTCATGGCTTATACGCTCCGCGCCGGGGATGCGATTGAAATTGTGATACAACCGAGAGAGAGAGAAACGTAGAAACTTATTTCCTATTTTTTGACTTATTTATATACACGAGCTATCTTTTCTTCTTCTTCCTGTTCCTCCGACCGTTCGCAATTTCGGCTTTACCCGATACGTATTGTTACAAAAAAAAAAAAAAAAAAGAAAACAAAAAAATGTATTGACGCAAGTTTCGTGCAATCTGAAATTTCATTCGTCTTACTTGTGTCTATAACCAAGCGGGGCCATAAACGAGACGTGTTGTCGATGGTTGCGAGATGACTTTCGATAACCGACTAAAGTGTTCAACGTGATATCGATTGCAAACAGCAGCAGGTTGATGTATTGCGACATCGTGGGGCGATCGCGCGCATAAAAGCGCATCCAGCATCCGAGACAAGAGATACTTTTAAGAGCGATACCTCTCGTCAGTGTCCGGCGCTCGATTCTGACATCCGCTCCTTCAGGAAGGCGTTCTCGCGATTATCTCGCCCGTAGCCCGGGAAATTAATTAGTCAGCCGATACTATCGCGCTGATAAATGGCCCCTCTTTTAAATTGATAACGCGGAAGAAAAATATCCGCGCGATTCCGTCCGATCTTTACGAGTGATAGTAAAACCAGAGTTGACAAACTCGTTATTTCCCGCAGCTTTAACGGGGAACATCCACTCATGGGATGAAAGCAAAGCGAATCACGTAATTTATTTGCCATTTATCACGTAATGAATTAAGATCCCCGCGAGAACCGACGGTCGGAACGGGATTATTACTGTAATCGATCCAGCCGTATTACTTCGCGTCAAACTCCCCGTAACGTTCTACGGGTGGGCTTCTGAAAGTCGATTAATGCTATTCGGACGGGATGATGATTAATGAATAATCGTAAAAGCAAATACCCCGTGCGTCAAAGCAAACGACGAAATAGACCCGAAAAGTTTAATCAAACGAGCGAGTTTAATAAAAAAAAAAAAAAAAGATAGTTTAATCAGCAATAGACATGCGAGTGTTTTGCACACATGCAACGCTCGCGAGATCGATGTTCGTCGCGGGAATTATTTCGAGGGCGTAGAAGCGTAAGAGAGACTTACCACGAGGAGAACACATCGATTTTCGGAAGTTACGCCGCCGCATCCAAGCCAGCTACCGATGACAGCTAGCACACCTGCGACGATCAGGGCGTAGGCCAAAGTAGGATATGTCGACGTGGACATCAGGGACACGTAGCTGTGCTTTGCCGCAACCGTCCAGATACCGATGCCACCAACTACCAGTCCGGATAGCTGCAACACAGAAATTCCACAATTTAATTTTCACGGAAACGCCGCAAAACGCTCGGCCGCGATGTAATAATTCACGAGTCGCACGCGGAGCTTGTTAACCGGTCCTTTGGCGCGCCGATAATACGCGCTTCGATAATGCGCGACGCAAATAAGGATTTTTCTCCGGCGTTAGGTACTCGGTACGAGGAATTTTTAACGTCGCCGACGTGAACGGCACCGAGCTGACCTCCTCGCGTTCAAACTTCGCCCGTTACGGTGCTCCTCCTTCTTTCCTCGCAAAAGTGAATTTTCTAACCGCGACGAAACGCGCTCTGGAAATTGACAAAGTGAGGACCAGGTCTCATTGGGTTCTCTCGAAGTCGCGGGAACTCGAGGAACAATTATGCCGCCCATCTCACCTTCTCGTCTACGAAAACCTCCGAGATAATCGACACCGCTGATCGACCGGAGAGCGGTAACGCGAAGCGAAAGTTGTGGGTTCGTGAGGCACTTTCGATAAGATCGACCTCACGGACAGTGCGTTTCATTCAATCTCATATCGCGGCCGCAAAGTCGCTCCGATGACTGCTCGGATATCGTCACCGCCCACGACAGCTGCAGAAAGATAATGAATAACGGATATCGGCTCGGTAACTCGCACGCACCGATACACGTAGGCATTGGCATACAAAGTGTCCGTTAATTGACGCCTCGTGTGGAAACAACGTCACCGCTGAGCGACATTCTCGGCGACGAGAACTTTAATTCCGAGATTTCGCGGAATAAAGGGGACGATTTAAAAATCACTCTTGAGGTAAATCGTCGCTCTCAGCTTTCCGCTCGATTTAGGAAAAAGGAGGAGTTAAAAGGATTAGGAGAGTACTTAAACCACCTCCAGATAAAACTCTCCTAAAGCAACTGTCTTTAATTTCCGTAAGAGTGTTCTCCAAAAGGGAGTACCTTCCGAGCGACGCCCAGAGTTTTTCTCTTCCTCGCGTTTTACGCGCGTGGCGCGTCATCGGCGAACGTCACCTGTCGCGTATCCGATTAAACGCCGCGATTTATCTCGCGTTCGTTTCCGCCTCTCGCGGCCGTTTTTCTTGCCGCGCGATACCACCGTCGGTTGACATACGCACAAACGCAGAGGTTGCCGCGGGTCGAAGGCAATCCGGAATATACGAGCCGCGTCGACGTAAATATCGGCCGACACTCGCCGATATTTACGATATCGGAGGAATGCGGTTCACGTAGGTCGCCATGCGCCGCATCCGAGAACAATGACCAAGTTATGAGCGCGTCCAGCGTTCCCCAAATAGCGCAAATATCTAATTTTATAATTATATTATCGTGGGACAACCGATCGTGGCCGGGTATCGGCGAGAAACATGAGATCGCGACGGCGATGCCGCCAGGAATGCCGCCTATAAAACGACCCCGCTACGACCGAGATTTTTCTGGTTCCGATCACTAATTTATTTAACCGTTGATTTGTTTAATTATCAATTGGATCGACTCGGACTAATAATTAATATCGAAGCGGCTTGATTGACAGAAGTGTGTAATTGCAGCGTGTAATATCAGCGGCGATTATTATCCGGCATCCCGGATATTACGGAATCAACGCACGAACCGTTCTGCCAATTACTGCATAATAATCGATAATGTGCCAGCTGCGTCTTAAGTCTAATAACCGTGATTAGAAAACTTCTGATTATGCCCCGGCTTATTGCGTTCTAATAACCGTACTTAACGTGTCAAATAAGTTCTCCCGATTTTGAGTAAGACATCCTTTTTCGTCATTCCGCGTCGCTCTTCGCGCGAGATAAAATGTTCTTTGAAAATAATAAACCACCGGAAGAAAAATAATAATAATAATGTGATTACGCTTGAAAAATATGCGAGTGTCGTCGATATTTACGATATCGAGGAATGCGGTTTCACGCGAACGAGTGGCAAAGCTCACGGCTGCTTTGCGCTGAAATAACCGGAATTCGCGGCGTAAACACGCGGATGCAGACGCGCGACGTTTTAACGGCGTGCTATGGTAATTTGTTTTAGAACAAGTACCGTTTTCTGGATACGAAAGTGTTCCGGCTTCGCGCGTGGATTATTTGACATGGATGAATACCACTGTCGCGGTATCAACCCGTGACGCATCGATAACGCGTAATCGTTACACTGCAAATAACTAGCTCGGTCGAGTATACTCGCGATTGTGTAATTTATTACGCGATGAAGTCATAACGCAGCGTCGTAACGTGCGAGAAGTCATGAAAGTAACAAGCGTTCGGTTCATTCATTAATCGCTTCGATAAAATACCGTCTTAAGGAACAGAATCTAAAAAAACGACGTCAGGCGCGTCGTCGCGAGGCGGCTGCCGGGCGGTATATTTAGGTAGCAAATATCGCGATATGCGACCGGGTCGCGCAATATCCACAGCGTCGCGGCGCGGTTTCTCGAAACGCGATCGCCGACACAGGGCACGTTACCGCGCATAAATAACAAACGTGTCGCCGTATCCATTAAGGAACCGACGGCGATGTGTCCGGGTAATATTCCGGTCCCGTATTCGAGTCGTACGACGGGGCACGCGCGAAAAGGAACTCGATTCGATTCCCCGCGGACGGGTTATGGGAGGAGGGCCGCAATTTATTATTTTATCATTGTCCCGACGGCGCACATGGATGTTTACACGCGCGCGAGCGCCGGGGTGGCTCGTGTGCGCTGCCGGGTTCGCCGATACGCCGTATATAAATCGCATGTATCGCGCCGGCTGATATTCTTCGCGTCTACGTGCTCGTATTTCAAATCGCCGGCCTTTTCGCGTCCCTCGTCCGGTCGGGAAACAGAGGCGACGGAAAAACGTCGAAGGTCGCCTCACGATCGCGGGATTACTCCCTCGATCGCGCACCCCGCGATTTCGCTTACGCCGATCGGCGGGAGGCGCTTTGCATAATTGATCGGGCGGGCTCCGGCATGAATTAAGCATGAATTAGGTGATCCGCGGTACGCACGATCTGGAGAAAAAAAAAAAAAAAGAGAAGAAGAAGAAGAAGAGAACAAAATCTCATTTGCTGGGGCTCGATAAAACGAAACTTACGACGCGATATTCATTAAATGAACAAAAATTTCTGGTCGCGCGTATTTGCGCTTCTCGTGAAGTAAATTGCGAACGCATGGGGCAAAGATTTATCGCGTTATTTTTCGAACGGTCCCTCAGCCTTCTCCTCCGTGGATTCCCGCGTAATACCGTCGTCCCGAGCAATCTCTTTCGGCACGCCGCTCAGGTACACTTCAGTCAGCGGTTCGCCTATGTACTTATGCATATAGTGCAACCCTCGCGCGAACTGCATCGGATATAACGAGACAGCTGGTGAGCCGAACGTGCCAGCCAATGCAGGCGCGCGATCAGCTCCGGGTTGAACCACGTTGCAACTTGGGGCAATGTTATGCTAATCCATTCACGTACCCGCTAAATTTCGCCGGACAACGGCGGCGCGGAGAGCGGAAACGGAGGAATTAAAAGTCGTGCATCACTCCGCGGGCAAGCATCCCCGAAAAAATTATCGCGGGCCTGTGTAAATCGTAAACGACGGAAGCCCGATATAATGAAATACTCGCCGAGAGGAAATACTTAAATTTCTTCGTTAAATTCCGGACACGGGGGGCACCTTTCGCCCCGTGTGAAAGATTTAATTAAGATTCGCGTAAGAGTGTTTCGGGAGAGCAACGGAGGTGACGGAGGCATACGTTTCGCGACGATCGCATTCAAAATGCACCCGTGAAAAGTATACGTTAGACGCAACGTTATGCAACTTTAATTTAACCCATCGATCGTGCGCGGACGCGCGTTTACGATCTCCGCCACGGATCGTAACTTTTCAGCGGGCTGTCTATCGAGAACACTCGCGGGTCCGGACTGCCACAGAAACCTCGTTCGAACTGGTTTTCTGGTATTCCCAGAGGGACGTCGGCGACCTCCGCCGACGCCTCCTGCCTCTGCCTCTTTCTCCCTCGCGTCTCGGTTTACTTTTTATTTTCTCGGCGGATAATCGACCGCGAGCTTATCTCGCCTCCTACAGTCGGCGTTACCAATCTATAGGACAAATAAAGTTCTTAAGGTGTAACGGCGCTGCTCTACGCCTTTTTTTCTTTCTTTTTTTTTTTTTTATTTCTTTTATTGCATTCCGCCGTATAATTCTTGGCAGACCGATCCGTGGAAACGCCTGGCCGGCAGACGGAACCTCCACGAAAGGAATTTTGTTCGATGCACGGAGAAAAGGTACGAGGGGGGAGACGACGGGGCGAAGTGAAAAGCGGCGACGCGGCGGCATCTCCTCGCGATTCGACTTTTTCCACTTTATTCCCGGTGCCCGGGACTTCGCGCAGATCTATCGTCGGAATTGGAAGCATCTGTTTCCCGCCCGGGCATACCGAGGGTTTCCCTCTCGTTCGGGAGCAGGATAAATGCCCACGCCACCAAAACGGAGAATCGAGCGAAACGAAGGCGAAGTGGAATTAAAGGCAACGTGATACTTCGAATTTGTATCCCGACCACCCCTTTCTCTCTTTCTCTCTCTCTCTATTTTTTTTCTACGCGCGTCCTTGTCTCCCTAATAAAAATTCGTTTCGCTGCTTTATTTTTCCGGCTAAAAGGAAGAGGGAGAAAAAAAAAAAAGCGCAACTGTCGCGCGATTGTCTTGGTGCAATAATTGCGTTTAGGAAATGAGATTCGAGGCACACAAGCCCGGACGGACGAAAGACGAGATACGGCGTCGGCCGGGAGGAGGCAAAATCGCGTAAAGAAGAAGGAAAACTGTAATATCTTCGCCTTGGTATGAGACTGGACGAAATTCCGAGCGCCTTCAAACGACGTTTCGCATTCCCAACGGGGTTAAGTACTCTACGCGAGCTCTTCCGCAGACATTCTGCTGCAAATGCCTGGCGTTCTCTAAATAATTAAATCATCTCCGCCATGCAAACAGACATTATTTCGAACGCAGCCGTCGAAACTCGGGACGGCGCCGATCGACGTCGAAGACCGGTCGGACCGCCTACGTGCATAAACGCAATGTAATTCGATTCGGTACTTAATTACTTTCCCTTGTGTCTCGTTCGGTATTAATAGCACGTTATTTATAGCAGGCATCGCGCGAAGTTAATTAAAAGCGCGCGCCGCCAATCAGCTCAGCGCTGTCGGTCTATCAAAAATAAATTAGCGCTGGAGTAATTAGACAATTACTAGAAAGACAAATTGCGTTAAAAGTGGTTTAAAAGAGAGAGAGAGAAAAAAAAAATTGATAAAAGCGATTTTTTAATTTTATTATTCTCTACAAATTTACGGCCGAGAAATTCTTGTGTTATATTTCGCGATGAACTCATCTTTGCGCGAATATGTACGCCGCGAATTTGCCGCGAAGGAATTCTAGACGCCAGCAAACTATTTTTCTTTATTTACTTTTCGACCGATCTCCGGCCGGCATTTTTGTTACATTATACGTCAGAATTTCAATATCTCGACGATGTACGGCCGGACGACGAGGAAATAAATTTTTATGCTCCACCGCTGGACACGCGAATGTCATCCTATTACCGGGGCAGCGTTCGAAATCTGTGCCGCGTAACGCGCGCGGCCGGTCGTGCAAAGTCGCCGCCCGTTCATGTCGGATGTACTCGTTTCCATTTTAATTGCGCCGGCAACGTTTCGCGACGCGCTTCCGCAAGGCGATTTCATCTTCGCCGGTATCGGAAAACCGTGCCCCGACTCTGCCGTCCCACCGGATGTCCAAAAACAGCGGAATTTCGCCAACCCGCGAAGCGTTCGTCCGGCTCTTTCGCGGACATAAAATTGCTTACGCATTCGCGAAATATTTGTAGCCGTGCTTTTAAATTTAAAGTCCGTATTACTTTTTTTTTTTTTTTCCTTCCTCTCGTTTAAACGAACGAAACGTTTGTACTCGGCTAATACATTACGCCGTATCTCGCGCTTCGTTTTACACATCGAGAGATACATTGCACGTCGGAGCAGAGTGAAGCGTCTAAATCGCATTGCGTTTCCCGGTACACAACTGTGACTGACATAATCAGCTTCAGAATATACACTTACGTAATCCCGGTCGTTTTGCTCGGCGCGTCTTCCGAAGTATGTCGGGGTTACGTCTAATTTTAGGCTTTCGACGGCGCGGAACCCGCCGTGCCCGAAATTTCCGCGAACGATCCCGCCGCCGCTCTTCGGGGGCGAGGAAAAATTGCGACGCGCCTTTTCCCGCGGATATAAATTTCCGCGCTTCTTGATATATACTATATAATAGCTTTTCTGGCGCGGAACACATAAATAATCGAAACGCGAGTTTGTTACGCGCGTATATGCGCCGGCGAAACAAAAATCATTTGAAGAATGTTTCCGCTTCTACCACGGGAGACATTTCGCCCGGGACGTCGGGCGCATAATTTAAATTCACCCAGGCCGCCCTTACGTGCGATCCCTTTTCCGCCGCGGGGCACATAAATAATCGGGTCGCGAGTTTGTTATAATATTCGCTGTCGCAACGTTCCTTAAGCGTGCCCTATCTACTCGGCCCGATAGGTTTCCCCGTAAACTTTCGTCGCGCGTTCTCTCTTCCGCGCCTCTCCTTCGCGCGTATCGCGCCCCGCGAATAAAACGCCGCCGTGAACTCGCAAGTATGCATTACGATCCGGAATGATTACGTACGACACGGTAATTCCGTGGCAGCCCTGTTCAAAGATACAGTCCGGATGCTGCAGCCGCCGCGCCGTCGAGAGATATCATCTGCCGTGCACTTTCCTCCAGCCTCTCGTCCTCTTTATGACTGCCGGTGGCACCGCGACGTGAGTTTCCTGCATTTGTGTGCGCGCGCGCGAGAGAGCAGAACTTCGCATGATTTACGACAAACGAGTTAAGAGCGCCGCCACCGCGTAATGATAAACATTTTCGACGTTGCGCGCACATGCGGCGGGCGGACTCGCGATTCTGAGACCGCGAGGGGCGCCTAATCGCCTCGCGTAATTTAATAGAATCGTTTACGAAGAAAGCTTTATAATAATCGGAGCCTACGAGGTTCTCGTACGTACAAAATTGCTCGTGTAACATTCAACGTTGCTCTTCGCCGAAGTACGCGGCACGCATTTCTCGACAAAATCCACGGCACGGTGTCGAGAATATTGTTTTCGTCCAGCCGCCCTTTCTCGGTTTCTCCGGTTTAATTAAGACTCTACGACGCTATCTTTCATACGAAAACTTGTCTCCCTTGCACGAATGAACGGCGGAGAATCCGGACGCTTGCTCGCTCGGCGCTAAATATACCGAGAGAAAACGGGCTATTATCTTTATTAGATGCTTTCTAAAGCGAATCGCGTCAGGTTCATTGCCGGGCGTGGATAGAATCGGAAAAAGTCCGCTTCTCGGCGTGTCACTCCGCCGCGCGAATAGGAAAAGTGCGCCGTTACCAAATTATAAAAGGGTGAGGGTGCATTACAGCGGGCGCGCAATCGATACGAGTGATATATCCGCCGGCCGTGGCCCCGCGTTTACTTTCGTACGTTAATATCACTTTGCGTTAAAGCGTATTTAATTCGAATTAACGGCGAGATCTCCCGGGAGCGGTAAAGTACGGCCGTTATGTCGAGCGGAAACGGCAGTTTCCCCGTGTATCCTCTATCTATCCCGTATTTTATGCTACTTTGCCTCGTGACCGGCGCTTTATCGCCACAAAGGATCTATTGATCCGCCGTAAACCGGTAGTCGTCTTCGATTAAAACTCGGCCCGCGATAGCGGCCCGATAAATTTCGCTTCGGCAACAACGGCAGCATTTAATCGGCGCGCCGTTACGGCATCTCTCTCGGGCGAGATGCCACGATTCGCCGTCGTCCCACGTATACGTACGTGGGGTATGAAAGAAGGTGGATATCCATTAGCATAAGACTCGAGAAGATCCCCGGCCGAAGATAGCCGGGGCTCCGTCGTTATTTATATAGTCGGTACCAATCAGCCGTCCGTCCCCACAATGGGAGCCTGATAAAAACCAGATCCTCCCCCGCGTGATACGAAACGAGCTACGGAACGCTCGTAACGTCGGCTATCATTAAACGCGGCACCTCGAATCGAAACGCGCGCACGACGATCTGCAATTATCACGTTTTTCAAGGCGGCTGTAAATTTTTATTACAAACCTTCTTTTATGTTAGTAATAAAGAGAAATAGAAAGAGAGAGAGAGAGATAATGGTAGGCGAGTGAGAACGCGAGAGAGAACAATGTATAAGGGAATTGAACGAGCAAGTACGCGAATCAGTACTCTGAATATTTATGGACGAGCGAGCGAATGGGAATGTTAAAGCGAACGAAGTACAGAACTCCGCGAGGTGGAAGAGAGGAGCGAGATGAGTGGATCACGCAGACGTTAATAATTATTACGTGGGTAATGGGCGCGGCTCTTTTTGCGACAAGTTAATTAAATAATAATGTATTATTGATATTACATGGAGCGCCGATGGATTTTATATCGCGCCGACGATTCGCGCTCGGAAATTATTTAAAAATGTCGAAGTCACCGGAGACATCGTCATTTATCCATTCGCCGCCCTCCCCCTCCCGCCCTTCGTTGCCTTCCTCCTCCGATACCCGGCTCCGCAAATGTCATTTCGTGGCGCACAGGATTATTATTCCGCGATGGCGAGCGTGAAACTGGCCTTAAGCCGCTGCCCGGGATATTCCAAGATCCAATCTCGCGGTGGCACGTAAATTCTCGCGAGGAAACCTTCGGGGGAAAGTGAGCAAGTGTATCCCGCGGCGAAATTAGAATAATTACGCGTGTAATCTAGCCCGTTTTTGCCATCGTCTGCTGCTCGACCGACTTTAAGGAAATCTCGCGGGCGTTTCTCCGTTCTTTCGGGAGTATTTAGCGGCGAGAGATCCGGTTAATCCTCTTTTCCTCCTTCCGAGTATCTCGTCTTTATAAATATATATCGCTTTCGCGAGATGAGAATTCACTCGTGCCGGTTACGCGAAAAAATTGACCCATATAATTAAACA
Source organism: Cardiocondyla obscurior (assembly GCF_019399895.1). Lineage (NCBI taxonomy): Eukaryota > Metazoa > Arthropoda > Insecta > Hymenoptera > Formicidae > Cardiocondyla > Cardiocondyla obscurior. The sequence continues at coordinate 6,236,334 of NC_091871.1, read as the reverse complement.
TCGCCGGCCAACGCATGCCAGGATACGTTAAATTATTTCTCATTATATACGGTTATTCATGAGCGAATTGTAAAATTCATGTTTGACGGATTTTACGAATTCACAAGGAAAAGAATTGCGTGCGTTATCACTCCGGGGTATTTACTACGATAAGCAGCAAAGTCGTTGTTAGATTGCATGTATAAAAGTAACGCAGCCGCTGTTAGATTGATATTTGCGGAAAATGAGTCGTTGAACCGCGCCGTCATACATTATTGAATCGATGCACGCTCGGTGGCGAGATATTATGTTCGCGAATACGCGCTACGGAAATATCGTTTCGAAGCTGCTGATTACCGCTGATATTTCGAATGTAACAGAGAGAAAAAAAAAAAAAAAATAAAATAAAAAATAGCGTAACAAAACATTTCATCGCTTTGTTGCCTTTACATCGGGATATTTCCACGTCCGCGATTGCTCTCTCGTGCACGCGCGTGTTTAATCAAAAGAGCCCGTGTCCGCTCGGGCGGATCGTAACGCAGAAACAAGTGTTTATTTGCCGCACGTTACGGGACGCGACGGCCGGGCTAATTAAGCGAGATGCCGTAAAATAATTCCGCGCACGACGCGCTACGGGAAAGGGATTTCGGCTTCGATACCCGCGATCGGCGTACCGATTGCATTCTACCGACGTCGAAGCGCGCGACGTGGCTCCTGGGAACGCGGCACCTCTTGAGAATGCGCCTGGGCTCGGCCGAATCGCGGGTGAAATTGTCGATCGAAGTGAGTAATTCGCGCGATCCACCTCCGTCTCCCGGCGACGATACGAGGACGAGATAATAGGAAGTTCCACGAGCAGGTGTGAACGATCCCGCTCGGGCGCAGAGTATCGCGTTTCAGCGAGGGATCCCACTCTAGGGAGACGCCTATTCGTCGTCTCTAAACATTATTGTTCTCGTCTGCGTACCTTTAAACGATCCAATTAATCACGCGTCGCGCCTTTACTTCGGGATTAACGCAATAATTTATGAAAATTTCTCAATGACGCGTATCCATAGACGGACTTCGTAAATGACGCGCGCGCGTTTCGGAGGTACTAATTAGCAGCCGAGTTAAGGACGCGATACGTCGAGGGCTATAATGTAATAGCGAATATATTTCGACTTTGCGTAAAAGCCTGCCGTTTCTCTAAAAGCTGCTGATCAAATTAAAGCGCGACGTTAAGGTCGAGTAAGAGAAACTGCGACAAGAGCGCCAGGCGTACGCTTCATTTGAGTACCGCGGGTACTTATTAGCCGGTAATTAGCAACCCTGCCGGCGATATGGTTAATTATTACAATTAAGCCATTCTCGGCTGAGTATCCGAATTCCCGTCGGGAATTTCCCCGCGCGCACGCGAGACTGCCATATTATTACTCATGCCAGGATTTAGTACAATTTCATACGGCGAGCTCGCATAATAAATAATATAGATCCTTCATTCGTAAAGAGCATACTGAACGCGATTCAGGAATACTGAAAAAAAATACGCGCTTAGTCGAAAGCGAGAAAGAAAGACGCGCAATTTATATCGGAAAACGTAAATATATATAGCAGAGCGAGATTGTTCAAGCATCGGGAGAACAAGTGGAACTTGTTGAACGTGAATCCACGAGATTCACGTTTGCCTATGGCTTATTAAAAGTTTGAAAGATACGGGAAAATACTTGTGCCTCAAAAAGTCGCAGTCTTTTTATACTAAAAAAAAAATAAAATAAAATAAAAACGTGCTACGCGAAAAAAATTAAAGCGACTTATCTTAGAGTGATTTCTGTTAATTGATTAACAGGCGATTACGCTTCCGCGCTTGAAATTGAAATAAAATTATTTCCCGATGTTGTAATTTGTGGGACGGGCTTCTGTAATTGCGCACTTGCAGTCTCGTTCAGTGCATCGACGGCGGTAACATTGATTTCACTGACTTTGGCCTGGCAATGACTACACTTCTCTCTGAATGCAATCAATGGGCGTAAACGCACGTGTTAAGCGGCCGGCATTGTTGCACCGGCATTGTTCGGGGCGGGTTATTGTTACATTATGCTCGTATTATTGAGCCTTATTACGAGCAGACGTTTAAGGCCGCACATTCAGCGCGACTTACAGTAATGTACAAGCCCGGCCGAAAGCGAGGAATGCGTATCGTTGGCACTGATATTCACACGTTCGCGTTTTGATACGAGTTAATATTGAGCGATGCCTGAATTACTGTCTCAGAATTATGGGAGCTAATGCGGGGCTAATTAATGTGCTGTTTACGTGTGTTAGAGAAAATAAACTAATTAACAAGAAAAGAAAAGACGAGATGCGGTCCACGGGTTCTTAATTATTTAAAATATCGGTTAATAGTTCTGAAAAAAATAAAAGGGAGGGCCGACCATGACTGTCGACGAACCGTGATCCCAATCGACCTCGGGAATCTCATCTATGCGGTTGCAAAAAGTCATCCATCGACATCACGCTTTTTAACGAGGTGCCGACGTTTAGGGTCGAAATTATAAAGCCGATAGGCGCGGGACGACCGATCGATTTTTCCCCTCATTCCTCTTTTATCTTTTTTTTTCCTTTTTTTTTTCCCCTCTCAACCGCACTTTAAAACTCTTCTCTCCTGCGTCGTTACTCGCTTGTATCCACAACGTACAAAGTGTCGGCATTTTACGAGGACTTTATTAGCATTTTATGGCATGTATCACCTCGCGCGAGCGTCGATGTCGGTATACACTCAATTTTTTTTTTTTCTTCTTCTGTAATATCGAGAACGAAAGAAAGAGAAGAAGAGAAGATCGCTCGAGGCGAAGGTGTCGCGCTTACAAAAAAAAATAAATAATAATAAAAAGACCTCTCGTAATCCAAGCGAGCATCTTGTCGCGCGACATAATCCCGCGGAGATCCGGCGCTGCGATTTTTCGAGCACACTCCGAGCGCAACACGATACACCTTCGTCAGAATGATTAGCGTTAATTTATTGCCCGAGATTAATGACTCGCGGAGCGCGTTGCATTGTACGATTATCCGCGTATACGAGATTATTATGTAATTAGCCGCGTACGAGCGTGAAGCTTCCCTTTCGATTAACGTGAAACACCGTTCTTCCGGCGCAATATCCGCTCTTCCGCGCCCCAATTATTCGCCGCGCGGGCGGTTGCAATGAAAGCGATTATTTCGGCTCGAGATTATTTCTTGCGCTGCACTTTAATCCGCCGTCTCTCCCTCCGTGCCACGTAGAATAAAGTTCCCTTATAGGATCGGAAGCACGCACGCGATCAAAGAAAGTCCCGCCTGAAAAGTGCCGCGCTTTCTCTCCCGTTTGTTAATTTAATTCACGATAGAAACGCGCACGATATTCGCAGTAGCAATTAAAGATAGATAACCGCGCGCTCGTCTGTTAGCAAGTGCCGGTGATTGCGAAAGCTTACCGGATATCCGACGAAGTGACGGCCGGGAACCGGCTCGTCTTTGCGATAAATGTGCCTCGCAACGAGCAATCCTGCTCTCGTCGCTTTAATCTCCCATAAATTGCGAGAACGAAAGACGGACGGAAATAATTGTCGAATAATAGCGCAATTTTTTTTTCTTTTTTTTTCCCTCCCTCGCCTTATTTCAGTGGCAATCAGTTGGCGGACAGCTGAATACGAAATGTCCCCGTTGTGTTTCCTGCGAAAGGCGCGTTTCTTTAACCGTGAAATATTACCGCAGGTATTTTCAATTACTAAATTGAATATTAAAAGCTACGCGTGAAAGAGTATTTCTCGATTGACTAGTACTTTTCATATTAAATCTCGATATGATTCGTAACTCCTGCAATAACCGTCTAATATTATAAAAATTTCGCGCGACGCGGTATCGTTGCTATTTAAAATTTAATAAGATTGACAGTGCTCCTTTTTTTTCTTTTTTCTTTTTTGCTAAAGATATTAAACTGCGCCAAGTTTCGAGTCATAAGCTATTAAAAGTGAAAAGTTTGAAAAATGAACGCTTCGGCGCTTCGTCCGTCGAGTGATTTCACATCTTCGCGGCGGGAAGTCCGCGGACTGCATAAGCGGTCGGAAAAAAACGAGACTTGGATTAAAGTAACTTCGTCGGTGAGTACAAAGAGGACCGTCGGTCGGGATATTCCCTGGCGAAATGGGACAGGCGGGATTTTGCAGTTCGCGTCTTTCATTTGCGTTAACGCGGCGTCTCCCCGAAAATAAAATATGCCTTTCTTTCGTTCCGCGCTATTCTCGCGGGCGGTTAAATAGCGAATAGTTGTGTGTATACGTACGAACAGCACCACGTTGTAAATGTGAAGGACGTATTTCAGGAAATTCACGGAACAACAGCCGTCGTCTCTGGTCCTAAGTCTGGTGGAAGTACCGGGTAATCTCTCGGCGCTTTTGGCCATTTTCAGTCGATTTGTTAGCTGCGTGTGTCACGGTCCCTCGTTGTCACCTGCTCGCTGTTGCTGTAAAACAGAAATGACAAAAAGCCGTCAGAGAAAGGGAGTAATTTCAGACAGGCAAACAATTTGTGCGCAAAGATAAAAAATAGATTCCAGTCCCCGAGTATAAGCGTGACTAAATAAGCGCAATAAAAAATATTAAAAAAAAAAGAGAGAACCGCTCGTCCTTCGGGTAATTAAAAAGGCGTTAACTAGTCGGGTAACTGGAAAACTTCCGCGGGGTGAGATTACTTCTGAGCCGCGTGAAATAAAACGAAAATAAAGAAACAGTTTTACGATTGCCTAAAGGAAGTGTTTAAGAAAGTAATCAACAAGTTTTCGACTGTCTATCGCCTGAGAAAGTAATCAGCGCGCTTTAGTTTCAGCGTTGGAATTTTCATAGCTGCCTGCTTATACTAGCTTGGACACTGCGAGATAAAGTTAAAGCTTCTCTCGCCCGACGTAAACTTTGCCGGAGCAATATCCGCGGCGACCTCACGCTAACCGTAGTTCAACGGGAGCTCCGAACGGTTTCGATATAAGAAGTATCAACGTACCGAGAAATCACTCTTCGAAACCCTCTGGTCCGTAAATATTCATGCGTTCGTTCTCTTTAAATTATGCCTTTGGCGATAAAGAGACATAGAATGTATCATTTGATCACGCGAGCCCGCATGCCGCCGCGGATGAGACTTAATAAAAATCGAAAAAAAAAAAAAAAAAAAAAAAAAAGAAGAAGAAAAAAAGAAAAAGATCTCTCTCGTCCAGGCAATTTAGTTTGCACCGGAATTGCGCTCGGGAAACGCTTTCTCGGGAGCGACCCTCACCTTCCAGACGGCGGAGAATGGCGAAGCGCTTCTTCCTTTGCGAAGAAGCGAGTTAACTTTAATGTCGTTAGAATTCAGGAGAGCGAGGGATGCTGCACCCGCCGCGTCGTTATGTCGCGAATGCCGGCGGAGCTATAGGAAAATTGACGTAATTCGATAACCGCGTGCCCAATGCCCTCCCCCCTCCCATTCGTTGCACGTGGATGTGTGCTTATACGAGGGAATAATCGGCGATGTAGGACGTTGATCGAGCACCGGGAGCGCAACTTTCATGCCGGTTCTAGGCGGGAGCGAGCACACGTTGGCACGAGCCCAAGCGAAGACGTCCATAGATTTTGATCCGGGACTATGAGTAGCCATGGGAGACCCACCGTTGCCTACTTCTACGAACAGCCTTTACTTACGCGAACAATATATCAAGCTCGCGTCTAATAGTCCGCAACGTAATAGTAATAATTTCGAGATAATAAAAAATCTTAACAATTAAAATTTATATGATTTATGAGAAACGTAACGAGTAATGCGTTTTTATTTTCTTTTGATACCGATGGCCTTCCCGAATCGATAACGCGAATGCCGGTGAATTAGCGAAAACGGGTCACGGACTCCGTATCCAATAAATTTGGCGCAGAATATCGTTTTACATTGCCAAGAAACGCCGAGGCTCACCTACGCTCTAATGCATCGCACCCTCTATCTCTGCCTATTTCTCCGTCGTTCTTGTCCGCGATTCTCTCGTATGCGTACGCGAGTCGCATTCCGCGTAAGAATGCGAGGAGAACGCCAAGTATTTCACTGCGCGAGAGCTGACGCGACAGATTGCACGCGGGATATTTCAGTTCTCCGCCACGCGCGACGATTATGCCCGCATCGAGGGAACGGCGAGATAAAGTTGAACATGTCGAAGCGACATAAAGGATTTACCTCTCGAATTCGAGCCCGGCAATTTATATACAATTTAACGCAATCTATTTATCGCAAATCCATTTAACGGAATATCCTCTTTATTTATTTTTATTTATTATTACGTTTAACTTTTCTTTTTTCTTTTTTTTTTTTTCTTTCTTTTTTAATTTGTTTAAATCTAAAACGTTGTGGAAAATTAACTCGCGGTATAATTATAGCATCGCATCATTGAGAGTTTCGATCCGGAACGATTACAATTTCGGTGAAGAAAAATTACATTTGTTGTGGTCGACTCCCGTACGTGACTTGTATTCGAACTCGTACACGAAACACATGGCGACCGTTTAATCTGCTCGATCGACACACATACACACACAATGTTAACGCGAAATCTTCTAAATCGCATGAGAGAAAAGTAAGAATTTCATGTCGTAAGAAGCAATCGATTCCTGTACTTTCTATTGAAATATTTATATGATTTCTTAAAACATTAAATGCACCTGAAATTTTATATTAATAAATATGTTTCTCTTTTTCAAATATAATTATGTTAAGATAATTAAAAAAAAAAAAAAAACACGTGAAAATATTTTTTACAGAGTCAGAAATATTTTAATATTAAACGTCGTTCGGGATCAAGAATCGTGATCACGCCATTTGACACTATGCAATGAAGAGTTAAGAGAGGAAGAAAAAAAAAGAAAAAGAGAGAAAAAAAAAAGGCGACAGCCGCTTTTCAGGCGCTTTCTCAGCCGATGAGAGCGCAGGATAAATGGCGCATAATGAGGACCAGACGAGGAAGTGCGCGCATCACGTCGTCGGGGAGGCTGGAAGGGTGGCGGATGGAGAGCGGAAGACAGAGGTGATTACAGCGACGGGCGAAGAAACCCGAGAAGGAGAGATGAAAGAAGAGAAACCGCGAAATTAAATGGGTGTGACCTGTTTCACGTGTGGGCGAAGCTGTTTCGCGTACATACAAAACTTCCCCGGCGTGTGCATGAATAAATTTCTCTCCGCCGAGTGCAAGGTCGAAAGCTTTTAGCCGCAGGGCGGACAGTTCGATGCACCGCGATCGCCGGCCACCTAAACAGTTGTTCTCCCGCTCAATTACATCACGCCGACGTAGTCCTTATTAAGCGATACGTCAACGGCAGCCCGGCGGACAATTAGCTCCCTCTTGGGAAATAAATTAATTTTTTTTTATGCAACGCCCTATACGCGTTACGTGAAACACGTCATTCGACTTGAACACACGGACGGGTAATTTTCGAAAAAAAGTACCCGATATTGGAATACGTAAATATGCAAATTGCCGTTATCGATTCATCGAAAATTACACGTGCGTATGCATTTTGTGATAATCAAGCAAAATGAATTCTGATTGATGATGTTAATTAATGCTTAAAGTAATGGTACAGCGTTGAATTCCGCGGAAGCGGGACGGTGATATTTATTTTGGATTTCCACTGTTCATCTCGCTTTGTTTTAAATTTTCTCGCGGGTTTGCTCGTTGTCGAGCTCTTAACCGCCTGTTATCGCTGGCAATGGCGCGTGTTTTTCTCCGACGCGGCGATTTGTCGATCGCGCGTAACGGCGATTAAATCGGTGTATCAAGTTTGCGCTAAGCGGCGGCGGCTCGCGCGATTTTAACAGATTCGTTATCCATTTCCGGTTCAGAGGAGCGCGTTAATTCGCGCTATGGAAATTTCACTACTCGCGTCGTTACTCCGATGAGAGGGATACGGGGTTGCGAAGTTTCCCCGGAAATATCGTGCATTATCCCCCGATGCTCTCTGCGGAAAACGCGGACGCGAATCGGGACAACGGCGTAAACAACTTCGCGGCTTTCCGCATCGGAAAACACATATTCCGCTCTCCTCGCGTGAAAAAAAAAAAAAATAGAAAAAAAGAACAAAAAAATACTACGGCCACGAAAAATACACTCGTTTGGTTTAAACGCATACTAAGACCCGCTATATACGTATACCGTATCTTCGACAGAGATAGCAATACAACCCACGTCACGTAAATCAAGGTAATTGATTAACCGATGTGTAATTATACGATGTTATTTTGCAGCGATATATCATTTTGTTGAGTATACCGCTCTTAAATATAAAATGTAATAGGTACGTACGCCGGACAATCTTACGTGATTAAAAAAAAATAAAGAGCCAAAAGGTAAAATTGGTATTTTGATAAGGTAGAAATTTTGATGGAAACTGCAGATGAAAAAGAGAGAGAGAGAGAGAGAGAGAAAAAGGGAGTACCTACGATATCTAAATTTAAAATCCCATCAATGTGCTCTGAATGTAATAATAATATCAAAGTGGAAATATTTTCAGGTTGCCGATTATACGCGCACGAGCGCAGCTCGATAAATCGTAATGCATTCTCATGAAATGCTAATATTTTGTAAAATTAGTGACACTGATATTTTCCAGTGGGAAAATTGTGAAATCATATATATATGCACCGCGAAGAAATGTTGGTACATTAAGTAATGCATGTAACAGATATTTGACAAGCATTAGCGACCGATGTACATTGCTATGAAAGTCAATATTGGTTCTGTTGAAAATTAATGAGTAAACATCATTTATTTGCGCTAAATATCCAGCAACAATAATGCATCGCGCGGCAATTTCGGAGTATTAACTGCTCGCAGTCCGGGTTCATAAATCTTAACGCGTATGTAAAACTTAACTCGCGCGTGGAATATCGACAATCCGTCGTTTAATATTCGTTGGACAATCCCGCCGCTCAATAATCCATCGTTTGCGCAGAGTAAAAAAAATAAATAAAAAAAAACAACAACCCCGGGGTGTTTATTATTGTTTGTTTCCAAGAGCATTGCAATCCCCATCGCCGCAAATACAAACGGGGAGGGAAAAAAAGTCGAGTTTCACGAAGAAGCGAAATTCGCGAACGGTCGCGGCAACGTGTCTCGGGCAAGAGAGAATTCTTCGGGCGTGCCGGTAACATTTCCGAGGCGAATGGTCGGTCCTCGCTGATGGTCCGAGAAATGAATGGTCGACGGTGAACATGGACTGTGAATAAAAAGTCGCACAGCTGCGCGATACTCACGGCACTCACGGAGAGTGAAGTCACGACCGCGGGTGGCGTGGCTAAATTTTTTATGGACGTGCACCCGGCATGGTTTACGATTCGAAAATTTACGGCCGCGCCGGGAATATAATTCGAAGGAGCACGAATTACGTGAAGAATTGTCCGCGGCTGAGGTCGACTTGAAGGCTCGATCGCCGTGAAACAGTGATCGAAATCCGTAAACCGCGAGGCGATCGGCCTCGACTTTCTTCGGCAATAATTTTTCCATCCTTCCGAGAACTTTTCATCTCGCGAGAGCGCAACTCTTGGCTACTTGTTTCTTGCAAGAAAAAAAAAAAGAAGAAAAAAAATAAAGAAAGAAGCAAAATCTAATTAGAGTGGCCGCGAATGTTGAGCCGCACGTGCTTTCTCGCGGCGCGATTCAAAAAGATCCCCCTCCTTCCCCATTTAATTAAATTTCAAACGCGCTTGAAATTCAAAATTCGACCCTTTGCAGATATTACAATGGTCTTAATTGCTTCGATGAATTTAATTTCTACGCGGACGAGCGGCGGATTTATAAGTCGATTGCGATGGATTAATTCGGGCCAGCGGGAGCTCGTCAAAGCGATATATCCAGATATAGTACTCGTTCGGGAAGCCGAATATCCGCGCAGCTGTCGCGGACGTCGGTTCGCGGGCGCGTTGCCCGCAAAAAGCCGCGTAATGCGCGTACTTTTCGCGCGGAAAACTGAGGGAAAAACCGGCAATGGTAATAACCCACGGGGCGAGAAAAAGCCCATCGTCAGCGCGGGGACACGCGCCGTTTGCGCAACGGCGGCGTTTCTTATGGCGTCCCACGTGCTAGGAAGTCGCGCCTGAACGCCTACTTGAAAATACGACCCACGTCGCACCGGATGACGCATCGATATGCGCGCCTTCGATGCTTTTATAGACCCCCGGTGGGCCAGAAAAAGCCACCGAGACCTGGTCCTCTCGACGGAACGCTTCATCTTCCAGATGCGGCGGCGGCTATATCGATTCGCTTGATTCGAGTTAACGATCGCACGCGCCTCTGTTTCCGATTTTTCCACGATCCCCGCGACATTATTAAACAAACATTACCCGCCCTCCCGAGACGATTCTGTAATATCCACGGATATTGACGAGACAAATGAGGCCGGAATAATTCAAGCGTCAAATAGACCGCCTTTTCTTGAAATATCCGAGTGTTTAATATTAATGCCTTTCAAATTGATTACCATTTTCCTCCGATTATTTGACTTGAATATCTGTGATTAGTAGAAATACTTTTGTGTATTTTGCAGAAGGCGAATAATAAAATCAAAAATTTGAAAGGAGATTAAAAAGTGTTATAAAACGAATGTTATTAACATATGATTAATAATCCTTTGAGTGCATTGAAGATAATTATTAATGATTAATTAAAATTTCCTCTAACAGCTTCGGCAAAGATTTCATGCGTCAGTCGCGCGGATTTACGAACCGTTAACGCACGTGTTGATGCTATCGAATGCTATCGAAAATCACGGCTCATAATATATCAGCAGCGACATCAGCACTGTCGCTCGAGCCCTTCCCATCAATTTGCCGCGGTACCATGTTCCCAGCGTAGACATATCCTCATTTATCCCAATGTTCTGTGCGTCGACGGCCAATTTGCTAATCGAGCCAATCATCCAATCGCATTAACCTTGCCGGCCATTCAGAGACCCCGGTCCCGTTTTTATTGGACGGTTCCTGCGACAGATTTTAAATTCACGCTCCTCGAGGACCGTGAGGCCGTCGGCGCAGATTGCGAGGCCGCTCTCTCGCTCGGATCTAATTGCCCGCCCCAGAAATATCGAGCTCACGCTAATTACCGTTTACAAACGTGACGTTAAAGAGACATCTTGCGCAATTCTCCTCGTCGTACGTCCGCGGCGATCGCGAGTACGTGCGCTTCGAGTCCGCCTTCCGACGATCGTTCAGACAATAATGTCAGCTTGCGCATTCCGGTACGAATGCAATTCAACGTATGCTTGGGTAAAGCCGCGGTAATGCATAACGCAGTTGCATCCACTAGTCACGCTCGAGCTATTGAGGATGAGGGGGAAAGAGGGGGAGGAGAAGAGGGCGGTAGATGACAATAAACGTCGCGATAAACGTACAAACGTTCGCGCGCGTTTGTTTAACATTAAACTGCAGAGCCTCGTAAAATACAAAATTCGTTACGCGTTTTTATAGAGGATATCCATCAGAAATAATTAAACCGGGATATATTGGAACCCGCCGCTCGTCCGGAGAATTCATCCCGGGAATTTGGCGGCGCAATCAATTATAGAGATGGATGAAAATGTGATGAATAATTTCTCGACGATATTCCGGCAGAGTGCTCATTTCGATGGCAATTTTTGCGACGGCCACTTTTATCGGGGGAGGCACCGGGAATACGCGGCCCCCCGGCTGCGGGGCTTTCGATTTTGAACCGCGAATTTTTGCGTACGCGCGCGAAAGGCGGCGAACCAGGTTCCGTAGCACGCGCGGATTTGAAAAACGAAATCGTAATCCGGATTCTCTCCCTTCGCCGCGTTTCTTGTTGCGAGAATCGTTCGACGTGCGTGCGCGCGGATTCTCGTAAAATTTCAGCGTGAAACGGCGGAATGGCACGCCGGCCGACGCGGACCGTTGGATTTTACAGGCCGGCGGCCTCTCAATCAGCGCGAGAAAAGTACTCCAGTTGCAGGAGGAAGGTAATAAAGAGCATAGGGCTATAAAGTTATAATATGTTTCGCGAACCTTAATTCGCTCGCCGGGAAATTTGATCCGCATTTATTTCCGCTGCAAACACCATCCCTGATATACGATCCCGCGCTTTCTTTACAGCTTTATTACATTTATAACTTTATTGCCACTGAGTCTAAGAATTGTGCTAGAGAACGGAAGGAGAGAAACTTTTTCACGGATGTATAATTCGACGCCACTTAAAAGAGCTCGGAGCTTCAATAAAAGTGTTCTCGGACGAGAGGGTTTGATCTCGTTGTAAACACGAGGCTGCGATTTTTAATATTGGCCTCCCGCGTGTCTCCGTGCGAGGTTCTGGACGCGTGACAGAGCGAAATAGAAATACGAATTTGAATAACAATGGCCGTATAAAGACACGAGGTATGTGTCGCGCGTCGCGATATATTGTAAAATATGGAAAGTATATTACGGCAACGCGGAGAAGAACGCAGTCACGTCTCGCAGAGACGTGATGGTACGCAGCGATAGAAATAATCGACGATACAGGAAGGAAGAGAACCCGTGGGCCGGCTGCATAGAGGCGGGCGAGTGCATTCGTGATGTCTCTGTCGCGCAGCTACACACCATGCACTCCCACGATCGCCGACTTACCTCCGTATAATTTATTATTCAGAGGATAGTCGGGGATTTAAAAAGTCCCCCTTTGCCGTCGCTGCGATTAATGACACGGATATCGATGACAGCGATATCAGCTCGAACGATAAATAATACAAAACGCGAGAGAGACCTTTTACCTGAAAAAGACTGACAAAACCGTCGCTACGTCGATGGAGGGAATTTTTCGTCGGCTACTAGAATTCCTTGATTTATATCGCGCCAATTAGACAAAGGTATTAAAATCAACGTGTCCCCGAGCCTGAAAATGCACAGCCTTCTCCCTTATAGCGACGATGGTAATCGGAAGTCATCATCGTGGCTCGCCGGGCTCATTGACGGTGTAATAGCGGCTTGGGTATCTACAGATTGGCATCGGCGAGCGTTGTGTTGCGCCAGCAGCTGCACAGCCTTGGACATGCAGAAGTGCAGCGAGAGAACGAACGCCTACGCCGTCCGCTCGGTGCGCGTGCAGTCCGGGATTGCATCGCGGAAAATTAGTTGATACCGCGGCCGGCGCGGATATAATCGGTCGTCAGTGCCGGGGACGTTGCGCGCTGCGGGCTTTTTTTAATTTTTTTTTTCTCGGGGTGGCACGCACGGATTTTGTAAATTTTTCCGGCCGCCTTGCTGTCGAAAACGACGGGCCGCCACGCTTCGTTTTCGGGCGCTATAACGAGCCGGTAACGAGCGAGATGCTGAACATTCCCGAAATTCTCGGCTTTTATCGCGCGATTAACGGTGGTTGAGAAATGAAGCGGGTGGAATTTTCATGAACAATGATCCCTGTTAACCGTATCGAATGAGCGCCGACGAAATTTCGAGCCGGCCAGTGCCCTCGGTATTTTTCGTTTTTCTTTTATTATTATTTTTCTTTATTTTTTTCTTTTTTTTACGTCGTCTCGTCAAAAGAAATACCGTTGAAAAGAGAGCGTTGTTCGTCCCACGTCACGGCGATTTTACGCGACCAGGCGAACGCCACCGTGGCGAATTAAGCGGGCGATATGAAGGTAATGAAGAGTGCACGAAAACCCGCCGGGATGCAAAGCGTGGCAGCATCCGCCGTATCTAAGCGAGTTACGGACCGTTATTTATCGGTTTATCACATCGAATGTCGTTCACGATACGGAAATAATGCGGGCGCGCTTATGCGATCGTAAAGGGCCGCGCGTCTTTACGCCGTCTTTCCAGTCCGGGGTCGCTCCGTGGTTGTTGCCCGCGATAAAAATTCCGCCACATGGCACAAACAAGCGGGGCCTATACCGGAACAAGCCGCACCGAGACCCGTGGACCGTGTACGCCTGCGAGACTCGCTGTTTGCTCGCATAATTACCGGCCTGATTAATTCCGCAAATGGCAAAACACGGCGGCGGTATTTAACGGCGGACGCTGACAACCGAAAGATCGCACCGATTATCTGTCTATTTTAAAATAATCGAGAGCAGACGCAGGCCGCTTTAATTGCCACGTAGTGCAATCTACGTCTTAATTAATCAAGCTGTTAACGATGTTTTTTCATAAGTCGTGTGAGGTGAAAATTAATGGGGAAAGTTCTCCCTCGCGGAGCTCGTGAAAAATGCAACTGGCCGTAGTTGAAACAATATTTTCCATTTAGAATTACAATTTTTCTGCTTTAATGACCGTAAAGCGGTATGTACGGCGTGGCCGCAAATTCGCGTTTGCAATGTATTTTATATACATTGTACATGTATATAGTATATATGTTTCATTTTCAAAAAAATGTATAAATGAGTGTAGTTTAAAAAATGCATTCGCGCAACGGCGTGTCCTCATTCCGCATTTGGCTCGAGGTATGAAATTCTAATTAATCAATAACTATTAATCAAGAATACTTTTTGCCGCGTGTGCGTTTTTTTTTTCTTTTTTTTCTACTGTCCTTGCGAAGTCGATGTTCTCTGTTAAATACGATAGCGGTATTCATACAGCCGACGCGTTGCAATTTCCGTATCAAGAGCTTTGCGCAGGTATTTAATTTTTTTCGGGGAATTAAAAAAATTTTGATAAAGGTCGTAAAAATTCCGCGATTCTCGCGGCCCTGTTAATGCCCTCTCCGTCGAGCGATCCGCTCTAACGTCCCGCGATATGGGTCGGGACACTCGAGAAAAGTGTAACGCCATTGTCGTCGTCGTCGCGAAGAAAGTCGTACGCAAATAAAGAACATTTCGCCTTGTTTCCCTGAATTACGGTGCGCGTAATTACGGGCGTCGCGCGCGGCGAGAAAAGATTAATGAGGCCGAGGTGAAATGAGAGCCAAGAGGGCCACTCCCGCCCGGGTGTTAGCAGCCGATACCGCGACGTGCTTTTACTCGCCGTCGAATCTAGTGGACCTCGAGTCTGCTTCTCTCGGGGAAAATATCCGATTTATCGCACGCGGAAACCGCAGCGAACGTGCCAGTCCCAATTTTTCCGCCGTCCTTTTAATTAAGCGACCCGAATTCCCTGGCCGTTTCTAAAGCTGCAAGCAAACTCCTCGCGCTCGGCCGATCGCTTTGACATCGCGTTACAAAAGAAAAAAAAAAATGTGTATATGGGCGGCGTGTAACCGTATTGCGACTGCGGTTACAATGCGAGAGCGCCGTTTCAGCGCCGTGCTTGCACTGTCGCTTTTATTGCTCGTAAAGACTGCACTATTATTCACGACGGCAACATAAAGAATCATAATGAAAAATAACGTAAAATATAGAAAGTATTGTCGCCATTGTAGAAAGTAGAAAAAAATTGAAAAAGTTAATTTGAAAAATTACTCCTAGCGTTTCGAAGAAAAGTTAAAGAATCTTTTTCTTTTTTTTTATCGAATATTTCGCAGCGGATAATTATTTTTAAAAGAAAAATTATTAATGTATATTTTATATGCATGTGTACGTAATTAGAAAATAATTCTTTATCGTTGCAAAATTAAATAAATATATAACACATTTTGATTATTTTTTACGTCTAAAAAATGAAAAAAAATAAAAAAAGAAAGGTAAACGTTATCATTAAAACTTTGTCGCAAATATGCGTCTGTTCGAATTGTAAAAAAGTTGGACGATAACCCGCGTGTCGGGAGAAAAGCGGACGAACAACGCAGTTTGATCAAACCCTGTTTTGTCGGGAACGTCTCGGAGCGTTGGAAAATTAACCAACCGCGTCGCATCGATGTTGCTGTCAGTTCGAAAAACGGGAAAGGAGAGGAAAAAAAAAAAAAAATAAGAGAACGACGAATTGTCGACGATTACTCGCTATTTCGTCGTCCTCACCTCGCGCGGACAGTTTCACGACGAGTTAATACATTTTCGAGTCCGGGACGGCCGTAAATTTAACGCGTGCGGGCCCGCACCACGCAGGGGCGATAAATTGGCGGACGTTAACACCCCCGTCGACGAAACAGCTGGTGCGCGAATTTTTTCCCTACGCAATCAGTGCGCGGATCGTACGCGTACGGCCGAAATCACTTTTTTTCTCCCTCCTGCCCCCCTTCGCTTCTCTTTTTATCGTTGCTCGCCGCCGCCATCACGCGAACCGTCGCTGAGAAACCGCGTAAAATGTTACGAGGCGAGACAGTCGGAAAATGCGATTAGAAAAATTTTGCGCGCCGCCTAAACGACGCAGCGACTTCTTTTTATTTGACAAATCCTCTAGCGCGCGCGAACGTAAAATTTAAAATATTCGGATTGAAATAAATTGTGGGGCCTCGAGACGGTTCAAACTTTCGAGGTGCTAACACTCACGGGAGTCATTTGCCGCAGACAAACGGCGATTTCTTTAGCGGACACGCCGTCTGGGGTCGTCGACCGAGTGATCGCCGGCATGATACCGCGATACAACGAGAGCGATCTCTGGACGACAATCAACTTCAGGATGGAGACACTCGTGACGTCGCACCCGTGAGGGAAGTTAAAGCGGCGGATGTTGAAGAGACCGATTATGGCGAAGGAGCATCGCCCGTTAAAGCGATCTGCACACTAGTACGTCGTCGAATAATCTTCCACCGTCCACGTGCGCGATTGTCGGAAATCTGAGATGTCCCGAGGTCGGTGTGAACGGCGACCTCCAGGCGTCTAGACATTCTTAACCGGTACATGATCTTTGAATCGACCCTAGAAGCGTTTCGTTGCTAGAAATTTGCATCGAGATCGATGCCGCGCGCCGCACAAAGCCGCTCGTAAGTTCGCGATGATTAATTTATCATTGACCGACGAATTGTATCGGTGCGAAGAAAATTGCATGGGAGAAATTTGCGAATCTGATTAACAATTTAATATAATTGTTACAACAAATTAATTTTAATGTAAAGCTAAGAAAGAATGTGCTACTTTAGCGAACGTACTAATAGCTGAATAATTCTATGAATTATAAAAATATGCTTCCATCGAAGTTAAAGATAACGATATATTAGCTTTAAAAAAAAATAAGTACGTGAAATTCGACGGTATCGCAGTGTCAGTAGGCAACGGACACGTTGCTCAAATATTAAGGCAAACCAACGAATATATCTTGCCGATGGAATATCCATACTGATCTCTGTACCTCATCGACGACACTGCGACTCAAATGTAAATACTATGCAGATTAATATTCGCTGAATTTTGCGGCGCGAAAAGACTCGCATGATTGAGCGATCGTAAAATATTTTGACCTTTCAAATACCGTACGATCTCCACAAAACTCGAAATTAAAATTTTTATCAAATTTCTCGTCCGTTGTATCAGTTAAAAAAAAAAAATATATATATATACATCTCAATTTTTATAAACCGTGATATTAATTTTCCTGTGTAATTTCCCGACTTTTTAAAAACATTGCCGCGCAACATAAATAAATGAAAATAATTCGGTGTTCTAAATATAAATATTTCGCGGCAGCTCAGCTCGCTATTTACACCGCGAAGCTGCATAATGTTATAACTGCTAATCACTTCGCTGCAATGCGCGCTCTCGTCGCGGTTTCCTCGCGAAAATAGAATTTTAGATTTCCGGAACGGAATGTCCAAGCGCCAGAGACAAAGCTTACTCGCGCGGTTTCATAAAACTCACGGCGGAAAGTTCTAAAACGTTTTAAATCGTCATGAAGTCGCTCTCAACGTTATATACAGTTAAGCTGCCTGAGCGCACCTTCAAGTGTTATCTACACCGTATCGTTTACATAATTTCGTCGTCATCTGGCTTCTTGGAATTCTGCGTCGCGATATTACAGCCGACGTGGCTTGGCACACGCGTAAGATGATAACTTGATAAGCATACACCGCCCGAGCTACGGTTAAGAGAGAGAGAGAGAGAGAGAAAGAAAGAGATCCCTGTGGGAAAACCGTAAAAATATATTTAACAATGTTTCACCGTGAAATAACGGCAGGGTTGAAACAATATCTCGTTGTGGCGCTCAGACATTTTCGAAATAATGACGACACGTGACGTTCGCGTAACTCAAGTGACGAGGATATTTCACCGCCGCCCGAATTATCGGGCGAGCGTGGCACAGAGATTTTATCTCAAAAGTAGAAATAGGCGTTGAGATTGAAAAATTCATGCCCACCCGCCGAGGTTGTTTCCACGAACGTAACGAGACACGTTTAGCCTCTTATAATCCTGCCCGTGTTGAATAAAAGAGAACGCGGCCCGGGGTACCGATATCGCAGATAGAAGGGTTTGTCTAAGACAGCTTCTGCGGAGTTCAGCGAATCCATTTAGTTTCTGCCTTGAATACCCTGAACACCAAAGTTGGATTGGTTCGGCGTTACGAGCGGAGAAGTAGACGCGTCGGGGAAACTGGAATTAAACGCGTCGATGCGATCCACGCTATTTAACACATTCACTCGCCTATTGGCCCGACGTAGTACATACGGCTGAAATAATTTTGGTAATCGGGAAGAAACTCTGTGTTGCACTTGGCTGAGAATACAAATAAAAAAATAAAAAAAGAAGAAAGGCGATCTCTCCGCGTTTGCATTCCTGAAAACCGCGTCGCCTTTCGCACGCGCGCATTTTTTGTTTATAAACTTAAATAAAAACGCAAAAATTATTAAAGTTATTAAAGACGTCATATTAAAGTTTTAATTATGACATCGTAAGATTTTAATTTGGCAAAAAAAGTTTTCTTTGTTTAATTATAAATTTTAAGTAAAATTATTTTCAATTTTCTCTTAGTCGGAAAAAGGTTGGAATACTTTTAAAAAAAATTATGTAAGCGTTTCACCGATGGCAATCAGCCGACGTATTAACCCGCGTAAAAATTGGAAAATTACAGCGTAAGAAATGTGCGCGAGCGGCAGGGTAACAGCGAGGCTCCGATAACAACACTCTGATTTCGTTGCACGCGATGTGGCTGAGAACAGTACGTTGTTGAAGGCACGGCTTTCGGGTCACGGGGTAAAGCAAGATTCTTGCGTGCCACCAGACGTTTGGGATTAATAAAATATCGACCAAAACGTAAATCGGCGCTCGATTAAAGCTGCCGTTAACGGAGTTTCGTTTGCGTTCATCGATAAAGCGAACGGAGCTTTTCGTTTGACGCGGCCGACCGAAGGGAAGCTTGATGAGCGTGGAATAGATGAAAACTCCATAGAAAAAAAAAAAAAAAAGAGCGAAAAGAGGTTGCCAGATTATCGCGTATAAAAACAAAAAAGGACCCGCTTTTCAAGCTGCAATATTTCCAACCCATTGCTCGAAATAATACAAAAATCACGCGAAATTTTTATTACTGGATAGTTATTGAATTATTATTTTTATCAGATTTACACAAAATTCGACGTGAGAAAAGGTTACCGCATTCTACGGATCGTCCAAGACAAAACAATCCCAGTGATTTCGACACTCCCCGTGGGACACCCTTCATCCCGCCCTCGGAGAATCACAAACAATGTCGACCATCCACCGGAAAATCTCATCCGATCATGGCGCGATCGCGTTCTTCTCATCGCCGCCGAATTCCGAGCACGCGTTTCTATCGTTCTCCTGCGGGAGAAGGATTGAAAATGGGAAGAAGGGAGTAAGCGAAGTAAGGAGTCGAAGCCGAGGGTAGCGCGATAGCGAAGTGCGCGAGCAGAAACCATCCAATCTGACTAAAACGAGGTCCTCGGTCCGCGGAACGTGGTGTGAAATCTCATGGCTTTCCCTGGAAGACCGTTTTTTACCTCGGTCCTTGACGCGAGAAAGGGTGGAGAAGGGTGGTTAACGCGGTTTTTTTACTTGCTTCTTTTTTTCTTTTTTTTTTTTTTTCTTTTTGCGTCTCTCACCTTTTCTCCCTCTCTCTCTCTCTCACTCTCTCTTCTCCTTGAGGAGAATCGCTGGCGGTGAGCGAGCTCATTTCATCACTGCCAGCGTGTGGTTCCTCTCGGAAATGGAAATTTCGTCGGGATATTATGGATCTCGTCCGGAAAATAGGGCGGACCGTGAGGGTTAGACGTTAACTGAATATTCGACCTAGAGAACATGACAGATAGATCACGAGGATCTTTGTAATAAGTTACACGTCGCGAATTGAATGTACGTTATTAAATTTTGTCCGAGTGTTATTAATCTCACGCGCAGAAATCGAACGAATCGGCCCAGGTATTAATTGAATATCCCGATCGATGTGATGGATCGCGAAGATTTCCATGATAAATTGTCCGTTGAAATGAATGAGCGTTATTAAATCCCGGCGGAATATTGTCGACCACTCGAGGTGGAAAAATAGACCGAAATGCAGGTATTCGGACAATGGATATTCGAGATCCCCGCAGTAAACTGTGTAATACCGCGAAGCCGTAGATATTATTCGTCGGTTTATGCTGACGGAGAGCGAGTGCATCTCGTTTCGCGATCGATACACGACATTTAGCCCTCGGAACGATTATCGCATCGCAGATTCCAGACGTCGGAAACGGCTGGAATTTATCGCCCGAGCTTCCTACTGCGCGCCCCTACGGTCACGAAAATGATTGCAATTAATTACGAGTTTCCCCGTAGCGCGTTATGCTCGAATATGATGTACGACGTGTCTCAGAAGTCACCTGGGCCTCTCCGAGCTCGTGAATGTTGAATGTTAAACCGTGGAAAAATACTACGAGCTGCCGAGCTGAATTCCGCAATATCCCGCGCAAAGGAAGTAAAACGGCAGTATCAACACGCGCTTTAAAAGTCAATTTTCTCCACGAAGGTGTATCCCTTTTAGTGACGGGCTAGACGGGAGCCAGCAGGCTTGTGTATCGTCTTCTTTGAACATGAATTTCCGTGCCGCCGTCAGTTCAATCCCGCGGCCTTTGTGTCGGAGCAGAGACGGAAACTGGATCGAATGAATTATCACGAAACTTGGCGGATTATAAGAGCGTGAAAGCCACCATTAGACGAAGAGAAACCTTGGTGGCGTTCCTACGGTATCGGATAATAATAATGTCTCTCTAAAGGCGGAAGACGAGAGGCGGAGAGAACCGGGCGCCGACCATTTCCGGCCAGCTTCCCGCCCCGTCGTCTCCGCTCCATCTCTCGCCGTTCTCTTATTTAGCGGGGAAATATATTCCCTTTGAGTGCCGAAGTTAAGCGAAAACAAGGACAAATTTAACGAAGAGAACTTCAATTGCGTATTAATGCCCAGATAATTAGGAACCCTAAGGGCCTGAAACTCCTTATTGAATTTTCTGACAAAAGCTTCCGCTTCCGGTACAACGAGCGTCCCGGCGGGATGAGGAAAGGATCGGTGCGAAGCTAGCGAGAACTTTATCGCGACTATTTCCCTTTTTTCTTTCTTTTTTTTTTTTTTCTTTCTTTTTTATTTTTCTTTTTTTTTTCTTATTCGCGCGATCTGCTTATCTCTTCTTAATCCTGTCGATGTAAAACTTTTTAAGTATGAAAACTGTTTGTCTTCAGACAGCGGAACTTATTCGATTTAAACAAAAATTTATTACAGCAATGTTAAAAGTCGCAAGCAGCGACACAAAAAAATAATTGCACTTTCTATAGTATTAACTACTTGTCTGGCTTTGAAATGCTAATTGTACACATGTTTGGACATCCTGACGGTCCACGAGCGCGTTTCGACTTGAGAGCGAGAAAAAAAAAGAAAGAAAAAAAGAAAAAAAAAGATAAGAAAGAAGGAGAGATGGAGTTGCCCGTACACAAAAGCCTAGGAAATCCGTCAGCCAGCAAACTCGAGAGTGTACCTTTCCATCAATCTCCGTCCACGCTTCTGCAAAGAAGCCTTTAAAACGCTACAAAAATCGCGAGGATAGAAAGACATCACACCGAGTGAAAAGAATTTCTACCACTCTGTCCATCCTGTGCAGCTCCCTGAAAGGAACTTTTTAGCGCCTCTTCTCTAATCGCGCGGCCGGAGCGGCCGCGCGAGCACAATTTCATAACGATCCAGATGTACTTCAACTTTGTCCTATTTACTTCTCTTAAAACTCATTAACCTTTATTTTTCTTCGTTAATCTTAATTAATTACTTACGCATTTCTGCGGGTGCGTTGTATTTTCTTTTCAAGAAAAATAAATTATAACCACCAAGTTGAAAAGAAAAGTCGAGGAAAGAAGTTCGATATCTAATTAAGAAGAGATTAATTTCTATAATAGACGGATAAATTTTTCCGGTGATTTTTGAAAAAAACTAATTTCAATGTGTCACGTCAAATCGATCGTATATTCCTCGGAAACGAGAAACCGTTCCCTCCTACACCTTCCGACGGTTTTATTTCGAGCTCGCGTGCACAATGCCGATCGTAATGAGCGGAGACGCGGAGGTGCGTATTCAAGGGGCGTGTCGGCGGCGAAAACAGAAGAGTGATCCGGCGGTGACTCTCAACGTACAAACAGGGCTAACCACCCCTCGAAAAAGCCATTACTCACCGACCGTGTCCTGCTGTCAGGTACAATTTGTTCTACTCGCGAAAGCGAGAAGAACGACGCGCGCCTCATGCTGGCTGTGACAGATGAGCTCGGGCCATGTATGAGCAAAAAAAAAAAAAAAAGAGAGAAAAAAAAAGGGGGGAAGAAATCATCCCCACGATGACGCACGCTGGGCAAGATTTCCGCGGACATAAATCAACCTATGTTAAAGTTAGCGCGATTCGTGTGCGTTTAACGACGCGGAAATAGCCGCTTGCGCGTGCTATGTTGCATTAAATAAATATTACTCTGATATAAAACTCAAATCGTGGAAAAAAAATATAAAAAAACACCGTTTTAATATAGTTTACGGCACGCTTTTTAAACACTTCTTCGCGATAACAAGTTTCTGAATTTTTTTCATGGATTAAAGAAAAGAGATGTGTTTAATCGGCTTAACTCGTCGATTAAAATCTAATTCATTGATGTTAAATCGGTCACTCCGTTGCGCAACATTGATATACATTTTTGTCAAGCCAATCACGATATGTTTGTACAGATTTCTATTGTATACTCAAAATACGGAGGAGCCATATAACACGATAATCTCACTTTTATCTACGCGACACGTTACATTTGACGTAGACAATAAATTGGATCACGAGAATAAAATAGTAATAACAAAACTAACTATAATATATTGCTTAGTAAATTTTGAAATTGTTTGCAAAATTAAATTGATATCGTTTGCACCGGTTTTTTTTTTACTTAAAAAAAGAAAAAAAAGAAAAACTATAAAATAAATAATATGCACGTGTAAAAATATAAAAACACGTAATTATTTTTAATAAGTATAATATTAAAATAAATCAAGCTCTCCCGGCGTCGCTGAATTGTCAGAGTAAAGCCGAGATCGGGCCACAGTTAATCTCGCGAGCAGCGGCATTAAAATACCGCGATAATTAAAAGCGTTTGGCGAGGCGAGGCTCGTCTCGAATCGTCTAAGCCATCGGGGCTCTCCGAAAGACGCGAATCTACGCGTCGTATGCAAAGACGACGCTTCTTCCGGCGGGGTTGGTTCCCCGAAGAAGCCAGCGGAAAGAAAATCAAGAGAGATGTCTCAAGTTTGACCCACTCTCGTGGAAACGAGGAGATAAAGACGCGGACGACCCAGTCCTCGCGCCGGAATAAACGCTAAGAAAATAATTCCGCGGCTTCCAAACGAGATGCCGGCTCTTCCGTTCCCTTTCAACCCCCTTGCTCTCCTCCCCCCTCCCCCCAAGGTTACCGCGAAGCTCTTAAACCACCGTATTCATGAGAATACCGAGAAGGAGTACCGTCGCGTAGGTGAATGTATGCGGCATTCAACGCGAATATATGTATTGTATAGCACAGAAAGCACCTCCCGGCTGGTCTTCTTTGCGGCCATTTTCTCTTTTATTTTCTTTAACGACGTCGCTCGCGTCCCTGAGTCGCATTCGTGCTCGCGCGAGACGAAAAGTAATCTGATTTCAACGGATTCGTTGAGGAGCTGTCCTCCGCGCATATGATTAATGCACTAAGAAGTCGGCGCGTCGATAAAACGCCGGCTTGCCATCCGCTTGCGCGGGGCGGAACGCAATCTGACTTTCAATTCGAGTTTAATCCTCATCTCGCGGTGAAAACCGTTTTTACAATTTCCAACGATGTTAATTCCTGGGTAACAAATAATTGTGGAATCACCGCGCTCTTTCCCACCCCGAAGTAGAAAAAAAAAAAAATAATATCGCTAGATATGAAAAGTAAGGCGCAAAAAGTCTACATTTCTGCGTTGATTATTCTTCGAACAGCGGACAATTAAAATTTTTTTGTAAACATTAATGATCGACGTGTGGTTTACCTACATTTTTACCATAGACGGGATTTATTTTTCTGTAAAATCTTGATTATTGTTCGCAATCATTACAATCTTTTTCTTTTTTTTTTTTTTTTAACAACGTATTATACTTGGCGCAAAAAAAATATATAAATTATATTCAAAGAATTATTCTCATATCAAAACGTGGATCAATTAATCAGTTTCGCAAATTTTTCAAACGACCACAATCATTATTGTCTCATTAACGACAGCGGAATAATTCACGAGCCGCTCGCGGTTAACTGCGTGGAAAACGCTAATATGTATCTTGTTTTACTCGGGGGAATACTTTGATTTTGTCTTGTTACTCGCGCGGTATTTAGCGAAGCGTTTTCCTGTTAATGAGATGCGCCAACACTCGCTAACTGCAAAAATGTTTACCGAGCAAACAGCACTGGCCGCAACAGCGTCCCGATAGAATAGGCCCCTCGGGAGATCAGAGCTGCACTTTGTACGATCCAATCAACTTCGTCGCAACGGCCTGACATCGAACGGTGTGTCAACATTGCTTTGATTCAGCTATGCTTGCCCGTCTCTCTCTCATCTTACGTTAGCAGCGGCCTCTAGTCGACGGTAAATTTCAAATTGAATCTGTATCTCGACTTCTTCAATAGAACAAATCCTGACCAACAAAACACACGCGCAAACAAGAAACTGATAAGAGTTACGAAAGCGACAGAAAAAATTTATTGTAAGATAAGGTGGAGCTGCGCGACCCTAAAAAAAGGTATTCGAGGAAACAGTTAAATAAATTTCAGATAAGAGACGATTATGAAAAATTTTGACGCTTTCGTATACGCTGTGATTCCGAAAAATATACGATTCCTGAAACGTGAAAACGTTTCGGGATACAGGAAAACTTATTTCGAGTGTAGAAAATGTTTCCCTATTTCAATACGCTTTACAATTTATTTACGACAAATACCCGACTGTCATCCGCACGCGCGGCTTAATTAACTTCAGCTGAAATTCGAGATTAATACAGGCGATTATTTTATTTACAGAGGCCACTGGTATATCGGTCGAACGTGTAAATATTTGGTAGTGACGAAACCATCACAGAGAGCTTTTAAATTTATTCTCCAATAGCCATCGAGCGATAACGCTGTTTCATTTGAGCGGGTGCAAAAAGAAAGTTCAAAACAGGCAACGAAACGATGGTTTTGACGACGAGTTTTATATTTGTCAGACAAATGAGAAAAAGCTTAAAAAAAATAAAATAAAATAAAATAAAAAAAGAGAGAGAACAAACATTACTCCGCAATAACTATATTCCGCCCCGGGGCTTTTCATCTTTAATTAAATCGCGTGAGATTACACTGCTGGAGGGAGTTCCTGTTGATTTAACCAGATGCGATTAAGATATCTCGAGCTTTGCGGTGGAATAAAAGAAACTCCCTCCGAGAATATCGATATTCTTCAGGAGGCGCTCTGGAGATTTAAATTCGCGGGACGGCGACTTTCGCTGAACG
This sequence comes from Cardiocondyla obscurior, assembly GCF_019399895.1. Lineage (NCBI taxonomy): Eukaryota > Metazoa > Arthropoda > Insecta > Hymenoptera > Formicidae > Cardiocondyla > Cardiocondyla obscurior. Next base: position 6,210,550 of record NC_091871.1, on the reverse strand, counting down.
CCCGCGCCAGCCGGGAACGACAATGGTGCTCGTGCGCCAAGATTTAATCGCGTCCGGAGGGAAAAGGCGGGAAAAAGACAGGAAGCCTGTAAGCAGCAATTTGTCCCGCCGGAAGGAAGAAGCGATGAAAGGACATTTAAAGTTTGCGGACAGGCGCGAGCCCGACTTCACGGTACGCTAAACAAAAGGGGTTGGTTTACGGCGATAAAGGCGCTGAACTTCCTTCCTTCCTTCCTTCCGCCGCGGCTCTCCTTTGTCGGAGGGAACACGTGAAAGGAGGTAATACCGGAAAGGCGAGAAGAGACGAGCGAGAACGGGCGAGAAGTCACGGAGGAGTACGGAAAGAAATCGAGAAACTTATCGGAGAGACCAATATACTTAAACCGCTGGCCGTTGGTTCCCGGGCCTCCTCTCGCCGTACTCGAACGATGTGGCTGACATTCAATAAGAAAACTCGACAGCTCCCGTGAGAAAACACATCTCGCCTCGCCCGAATCGACAGAACGGAAACGGAAACCGCCTCTCGTTACCGATTACGAAAACAGACGTGCGGGCCCAAGACGCGCGCGGCAAGGCCAGATCGATGCTTAATTACCGCGGAAATTCCCTCCCCCTCCCTCTTCAAGTCTTTCAACGGAGAAGAGAAACCACCCTCGGCATGCCTAGAGACGAAATCCGTGCGGTTTGCTCGCCTTCCACCGCACCTGCGATTCCGACGGGCGAAACAATTTATTCGCGAACAATTGCGAGATGAGACTACACCTGATACCGCGCGAAACTGTTTGCTTTAACGGCGAATCAATTTCGGTGCACTCGATTCCAGGCAGGTAAACGAAACTTGCAAGACAAAGAAACAGAAAAAAAAAACAGAGGATCGGCTCGTAGATTTTTTGACGATCGGAGTCTATTGTTCGACAATTGGAGATCTCCCGGCTTCCTTTTTATTTTTCTAATTAGAGAACTTGGCGACGTTCATAATCGCACGTGGCAAGAATTTCGAACCAGGTAAGATTCTATGTTCGGCGCTCGCTAGTTCCGATGAAGAGCTTCGTGTTGACGCGGCTACTACGGAATATTCTCGCACAAAGCTGAGCTTGTGAGGAATCGATGCCGGCGCGAGAAGCGGCGTGCGCGAACGACCGCAAACTCGCGCTTCAGATCGCACGAAACATCGTCGCTTTGACACGGCCCGACGCGATTTCACAGAGCGGCGCCTTGTGCACGTGCGGCAGCTCGCGCATTGTGCGGATGCAATGGGGTAACGTTATTGTGCCGCGGGGGGTTACACGGAAATCCCTGGCGTCGGTTTATTACCGGTCGCGCGGCGCGCAACGCTGCAAGCGCAAACCTCTCGAAAGCAAAGTAATTTCCAACTCTTAAACTGCGAGAACACGTCCGATCGATTCCAATCTGCATCGCAAAAGCCGACTTACATTACCGCTGAAAAGCGGTCACGCGCAGCAAAGGCGGAATCATTATATGCGCGGTGACGCGAAGGAAAACGATTTCTTCCCATCGTTTTTTATTTTTATTTTTATTCTTATTTTATTTTTATTTTTATTTTTGATCGCGCGGCAACGAATCTTCAACTCTCTCGCGTTGCTCGAAAGCAAACGCTTTTTTTTCCCCCCTCATCTTTGTAACGGAAGCTGCAAAAAAGTTTACCGCTTCTGACGGAATAAAAGAGAAACGGCGAGAAAGATAGACGGAGAATCTCACGGCTGTTTGATTCATTTGGAAAACAAATATTTCCTCTCGAGTTATGCCGACTATGTAATTCCGAAAGAGGATACCAGTGGATCGGCTAATGTTACCTCTGGACGCGTGCACGCGCTTTTTGTTCGTACATAACGTTTCGAATAAAAGTTTAATTATTTCAGCTTAATTTTCTCGCGGCTTATCGCGCAAATACATATTTCGTGGACGGCGCGATAGGCACGGCAGTTAATTAAAGCGCAGGGTAATCCCAGCTGTTTTTACTCCCGGTTACATTCCCCGCGTCTACTTCCGATCGTTAATATTTATAAGCGGTTTGATGCGCGGCGCGCAAATTTTCCATGTATTGTCGACCAATTGAGACTAATGAGCACCCGAGGTCGATTCGCGATGTAAAATTACGGTAACCGCAATTGCGTTTCGCCGCACAGGGATAACTTCTCTTCAACAGTTTACAATATACGAAATCGCTCGGAGCATAATCCTACCCGCGGCCCTCCCTCCGTTTACCCCACGGTCTTTTTCTACTTATTTATAACTAAGTCTCGGCTTGATTATGCAATCTGCTTTGTGCAATCGGGGGAACACTTCTGCCACGCGCGGAAATGCATTACCCTCCCCGCAGCTACCGCCGGAGCTAGGTGTATAAAGCTGCCGGTGAAATTTCAAGCGCGGAATTCGCCGGCGTCGTTGAAAAATGCAAGCGCGCGAAAGTGAAAGAAAAAGAAAGGGGATGGGGTGAGCGCGGAGGGAAGGAGCCGGGGGCGAGCGGCACCCCTTCCCAGGAGAGCGAGAGAAAAACTGGAGAAACAGTTTGAACTTCGAATTACCTGCTGGATGTACGCGAGGTTTGCTAGATTACGAACATTCGTAAGCCGCGCCGGCTACACTTTACGCGGAAGAAAACGCCGGCGGGGGGGAGGAGGAGAGAAGCGGGCAGCCTCCGTCGAATGGAATTCTCATTATTTACCAAACTCCCGACCGGGTTCATCTTCGCGCCGGAAGTATATCAAAGTCGTATTTCTCCGGGAGTCAATACCGCGGACGCGGCATTCGCAAACTTCATAACTCGCCTTAATAAAACGTAATACAATAAAACGAGGCGGCCGTTGTGCGGATCAAATGAAAACCGAGGGACATAAACAAAGGGAGCGTCTTTTCCGCGACGCGCTTTCTTCTAAACGTTTCAGCGCGTGCCATTGTTGCAAGAACTTTCTGATCCGCAGCCCGATCTATGATCCTCCCTCTTTCTCGCAGCCTCTGTCGCTTCCACCGTAAATAAACTATGTGAATACGGCAAATACTCGTTAAAATCATTAATTAACTCGCAGTCAGTCTCTCGTTTGCTCGCTATCAAATTAGTCGGCCGCAATTAAATTAGCAATCGAAAACTTCCTCCGGGCACGCAATTACCGGGCTAGAAACACGGGGGGATTTGCAACTCGCTTTTGTCTAAGACTTTGCCCCGCGCTAACTATGTAGGGTACAAACGGCGATGCCTTCGAGTATACTTAGATGACTGGAACGGACGGCACAAAGAAGCAGCGAGAAGGGCGGCGGCAAAAACTATAGAGCCCCAGTAACAAGCTCGGGGTAAAGAAAATGAAAGAAACGAGAAACGGGGTCCCTTCGGAGGAACATCTGACTTGGACCACTTTCTCCCTTTCGTATGATTAATTTTCCCGGTCGCGACCGCTTATTTTGCCATCAAGTAAAATTATGACGAATCGCGTTTAGCGCCAATACGGCTCGTGATAACGTAACATCAAAGTCGCGCGACGTCATCCGAACGAAGAGTGTCACCCTAGCGCGATATAAACAACGTGTGAGCCAAAAATCGTATCGATTATTTACTTTAACATATTACGAATCTGTAACTAGTTAACTCACTCTTTGGTGTTTCGGAAAAGTTTTCACAAAAAAAGAAAAAAACGAAATAGATAACAAAAGCTCTCCGTACAGCAAACAATTTAAAGGCGAGCGCGAGCGCTGGTATTTATTCAGATCTTATTTCGTTTCTGAATTAAGGCACTTTAAACTCCGACTCGCGTTTAGAAATGGAGTTCGCGTGTCAGCAAGAAAGACCGAGGTTGCGTGGCAAAAACGGTGCCCACCCCGCGCGCGGCGCACAAAAAGAACGACGGTTTGACTTGAAAAGACGTGAGACCGTGGAGTCTGCGGGCAGGCGAAAAATTTTTGAGCCTCTTTTTCGCGCCGCGAGATTGTGAATCAGAGCGGTTTGATCTATCGAGCGCGAGAAAGAAAGAGAAAAAGAGAGAAAGAGAGAGAAAGACGAAGCGCGCGGCACAAGTTCCATGCACGTGAGAGAACTCGTGCGAATCGTGACATATTGCGTCGCGGTAACTGCTTCCACGAGGCGGCGCTCAGCGAGGGCGACGAGGATGTGTCCCTCGTTATCCCGTATGCAATATGCATGGAAGAAAATATGCTCGCGCCATGCAGTCTATAATTTAACGGTGCAGGTCTATGCGAGGATTCATGCGTACGCGAGCGTGTTGGCCGAGACGGAAAGCGCATCCGGCGCCGGGTTTATATTGTGCCTCTCGCGACCAACGTTTCATATCTCGCCTCTCGAGCGCGGAATGATAAGAGAAGATATTTCGAATGCTCTCTATAAATTGATAAAATTACGTGACACTCGATTGAAGAATTTTAGCGACTGTCGGCTTTATTTTACGAAAATAACGCGGGATTCGCGTAGAGAAATGCCGCTGGTATTTTTATCCCGACGTGTAAAATTACGCATAAAATTTAGCAGAAGGCAATGAATATTGCAAGTGAACCGTATTTCCGATAAAATCAGATTCACCGTAGACAAAGAACGAATCAATTGCGAAGTTTTACGTCCAATTTGACCGTTGACGTCCGCAAATTGAAAACGAATTCCAGAACTGCCACTCTTTGTGTTTCACTATGACGTTGCGGGGAAATAGAGAAAAATATCGCTTTTGTTCGAACGATATCGGAAATGGAATAAAAAAAAAAAAAAAAAGATCACGGGACCGTCCGCGCGGAAGGCATACGAAAAATGTGGCGGAAAAAATCGCGGCAACGCGTGTGCCTTTGTCGACGTTAAAGCTGTCCCGTGTAGAATTTGCAGAAAACTATTCCGCGCGAATACAGTTGTAGCGCGCTATTCCGGTGCCATCTGCACAAAATTTTGGATTTACGTGACAATTTTGTTCACTGCTTTAACAAATATTTAGCGTCGCGGCGCTCTTCGCAACAAATCGGAACGCGTCTGCCGCGCGTAGCGGCGCGAGGGCCATTTTTTATTCGAAAATTTCGCAGATGGATCGCGGCGCGTGGTGTCCGTAAAAAATGCCACGATTCGCGCGATAATATTCGCGACGCTCCTTCCGTGTCATTCGATCCGATTCGTTACGCTATGGCGCAGATAAAAGTTATGCGAGCCCGGAAATTAGAATTCAATCGATAAATCACTTTGCGAATCGATTTCCACGGTGGAAGCGCGCCAAGGCGAGTCCCGAATGGCCCTCCGCGAGATATAACGCCGCTCGCAACTGTTATTTCGGCCAATTAGTTATCCGCACGGCACCCGCGGCGCGGAAAATAGCGCTCGAGACCGATAAACGTATAACGCTAATCCAATATATTATTATAAACGGGCGCATTACAGATGCATCGAGTCCGGAGAACGTAGAAAAAGTTTACGTTGCGATTCGAGTACTTTCACAAGTAGAATCGTTAAATAATATCGTTTCTCGCGCTGTAATAAGGACAGCACTGCCGGAGAGCGAAGTAAACCGAAAGTTATTATATATATACATATATTGCGTGGGTTGCCGAGAGTGGTATCGGCTTTAATCACACCCGATGAAAAGGGAGATCAAGATCGAGGCTCGAGAGTTCCTCGCGGAAGAGGGCCTTTCACCTAATGGTGGTTTGAGAAACTATTGAGAAACCATATCCGCCAACATACGCCAACGTGACCATTTACGGTCGCGAGAACGGTACGCGCGATAATAATTATAGAACAAACTAAAAAACGCATTATTCTCTTTCACCCCCGCAGATTTTCGTAATAAAAAGAATGAAAATTAACAAAACGATAAAGATTAAACTGACATTTAATTGCTTTCGCGGTAAGTGAGTCAAGTGCACGAGATAATCAGCATTTCTTTTTTCCATTTTTTTTTAAGGTAAAAGAAAAGAATGGATAATATAAATATGCAATGCTAACTCACCCTGCGTCATTGGCGAACAATGTCCGGTTGATCCTCGACGCACATGTTTATTTGAAAGTTCTCAAAGCTGCTTGCTGCTGCACCAAGCCACTCGACCTGAAACAAAAATTTTAATTATATTTAGCCAATGATCGCATTGAGCGCGCGGAGCAGCGCGCACTTTTGAACCGACGTTCGCCAACCGGTTATGCCATGTGAAATTTTATCTACAAAGTCAATAGCATCGATGCATAGGAGAAATCCGATATTTGATGACGGTCGAACGTGCTTCTTGTATCAAACGCTTTTAAAGCCAAGCGTGTTGCGCGAGTAAATTAATCACGTCGCGTATATTTTTATTCGCGCGGGTGGTCGAATTTATCGCGGGGGGGAAAAAAAAAAGTTAAAGTGAACGAAACGTAGAACGCGATCTTGTTAACGGAATGAATATTGAAGCCTCGTTAATAGCAATTAATATTTTTCCTCTCAACGTTATTCAGCGTACACATTTTTACCCTTTAATTATTTTAATTAATTAGTTTTGCTTTCGGAAAATTTAATTATACAGCATTATGAGGAAATTAAATATTATATAATTGTTCGCGAGTTCTAAGATGTACATATAATTTGATATCGGATGGAGGGATGGAATAATCCTCGCAAATGAGGCGATTTACCGGGTGCGCTCGCACAGCTCGCTTGTACGCGCCGAGAATTAGCAAAATAACGTGAAGATTACGGCGATAAAAGTAGATGCCTCCCGATACCGGGGGGAGGGGGGGGGGTAATGTTAACACAAGCATGCAGCAAACTCTTCACCTACGTCGTTCGCAATCGCGAGAGTAAAGCGAGTTATAAATGATGCTCGGAACAACGTTAACTCGGATACGCCGCGCGAACGCGATCAGATTTACGAGCATTTGCGGCAATAACCCACGATCTACTGATGAGAATTAACTACCCGGGCGCAACAATTAAAACGGCTTTCAAAAAAAAAAACAAAAAAAAAAGAGAAAATAACCAGATGCATTACTTGCAAAATATTTCCTTTCGAAAGATCCGAATTCATCTTCACTCGCAAAAAAAAAAAGCTAGCTTTTATGACATTTCGGAATAAAAACGTTGAATAAAAGCGTGACGTTAAATAATTCGCAATACGTACAAATAATAAAACATTTAAAGAACAACTGTCGCTTTTTTTTTTTTTTTCCTTTTTAATGCACCGTTGAACGAAAAACTCTATTTTTATTTACGCGAAGTTAAATTAAGGAAAGTTTACGCTCTGTCTCGGGGCGAATTCACGTCGCAGACGTTTTATGAAACAGCTTTCAAAAACTAGGAGACGCCCCGGCGGTTTAATATCTACATTTTCACGGAACTATACCGCTGCATAATTTCGCATTGTAACGGATTGTTTTCCTTCGGATGGATATCGCGTCGCGTTCGGGGGGGACACCGCGTTGCACTTTGCATTTTTCAACGAGTCATACGGAGTCTCATATGCGCGCGGCAGCGACAGAGGCAGGCGGCAGCATCAGCTGCGACTGCAAATCCCCGGTACCGGTGCATCATCCGGGATGCAGAAGGAATAGAGACGACGGTGCATCGGGGACAGCTCTCCTGGGCCGGTCGACTTCCGGCGCACCGTCTGCAATTCCGTTTTGTAATATTAAACTTGCCCGGGGATGAGTGCGCTCTCCGAGAGGCGCGCGGAAAAACGATAACGCTCCGATCCGTTGAGAAGAAAAAAATGGGCGCAGTAAGCGAGGCAAACTATCCTGTAAACTTCGTTGAAAGCGAACAAATCGACTCTCTGCGCTTCGAAGATTCGCAGAAGCGTATATTTCACTCCGAGAGCAAAGATATTTTCCCTTAAAATATTAGTCAACGGAATATAAGGGAGATTTGTACGAGAAGAAGGATGTATTTAAAAAAAAAAAAAAGTTAAAGTTAAAGTTACGTTACTCCTACTTGTTCAATAATACAATTTTGCGATAATTACGACAAAAATTAGCGCCGAGGGAAAAAAATTTCGCTGAGTTATTGTCCTTTCTTTTTTTTTTTTTTTTTTTTAAGAGTGAAATCAGCGAAGAGAAATTTCGTGACACTCACACGGACGGAGATGCGAGGAACTGTTTTCATAACTCTCGCCAGGAATTCTTAATATCCGGGTTACATATTTATTCTCGCCTCCGGAGAGGAATCTCTTTCTCTCATCTGGAGCAAATTAACGCGAGAGCATATCAACCTCACGTGACGCGAGAGGTCGGCGTGCGTCATAGTCAGTAAAAACACATTAACTGGATTCATTCCCGCTTCGTGCGGAACACGGTTCGCGAAATGTTCTTTGTACGGTATGAAAAATCGTAACAACGGAATACGCGCTTCCCGCTGGGAGCGGGCGGCCCGGTTGAAGGCGACGTTTTCTCGGAAAACTCATAAATGACGTATTGTTCATACATTGTACTACCTTTATCATCCACGAAAAGCGCCGTGGATTATTGCTAGTTTTTTTTCCGACTACGCTTCGCAAGTATTCACGCCAGAGAAGTTGCTGTCGTTACACGACATCGGCATATGCCGGCGACGCATTTTGTATCTTTTATCGAACCATTATCAGGCCTTTTATCATTTCCGCGATAGGCGCTTCTCCCGCGGGGCCTACGAGTTCTCATCTCGTTCCCTTAACCATGGCAATACGAGAAAAGAAAGGAAAAAAAAAGAAAAAAAATGTATACATATATACAGGAAAAAGTTAACGTTTTCAGATCCTCGAAAGTTTGGAAGTTTGAATTGAATATCAAAGGACCGCGAAGTAGCGCTGGACACGCAGCAGAGAGAATCAGGCACGGAAAAGAAAACTGATGTAGCAGGACCCGACGAGAGCGTCGTAAAGAAACTTTTTCTCCCGTTGAAAAATACCGGAAAGTTCCCTTTGACTCGCTTCTCGTCGCGAGTCGTCAACAATATCCGATGTATCAAAACCCTCAGAAAAATAACGCGAGGCTTTTCCCGTAGATACCCACGGCCGGGAGGCAAAGATAAACACGTCTCGTGTTTTTACATTCTTAAAATAAATACGTACACGCGATATAGATAATTCAATTGGTTCGCGCAACGGCAGCTTCGCAATAATAATTATTACGTTCAGCTGCGACGATCTTTGGGTAAAGATTTAATCGCGGAAGCATTCGAAACCTTTACTGTAATTGCCAGTGTTTCGGACGATACTTCGCGATCCAATCTCGCCATTTGCGAATCGAAAAATCTGCTCGATGGGAGCTCGTTCGGTTTATTGCGAGCTGAAATAGAGAACGAAAATCCGCGGCCGCCGCGAACGGTAATCCGCGTATAGACCGCGGAACGGTTTCGCTCCGAGTGTCTCCATTATACGAGCGATGCGCAAGTCATTTCAACGATATTCAAATATTATGACACGGCCAGTTTCGCGTTTCATCGGTTTGCAATTCCAAATTGCGCTCGATCTTCTGCGGCGTGTCGTGTCTCATAAACAAGTCGCGTTTCCCCCGCGGCTTGCCAAATTTACAACGACGTCCTCGCGAACGTTTTAGAAAATATTTCGCGGCAAAAATCCGCAGTCGTTGATTACTTCCGATCGAGCGATATCGCGAAAACCAAATAAGACTGGACGGCGGTTAATTTTACTTGTCAGACTAACGAGTAAAATTTAATTAAGATAAATGTATGTACATTTTATAATCGCGCGCATTTCATCTGTAATATCCAACGCGAGTGTATGTATATATATATTTTTTTTTACAGTTAGATATGTGAAATATGCTTTCGAAAATGCATTATGTGCAGTTTGATTACGAGGAAATGTAAAAAATAATATTACGTTATTTTAAATACGATTACGCATTTACATCACGCACGTGCTCGGGCGGATCAATATAGCGAAAATAAAAAAGACGCAAAAGAAAAACGTTCGATGAGAAAGATAGAATTCAATTCGTATTTCGTAAAACGAAAAATAAAGGAAGGAAATCGCGGAGAAATCGCCCGTGTACCTCCATTCTAAGAACACATCCGCATTCGTTTTTCTGTTTTTTTTTTAAATATACAATTTGCGAACAATATTGCATAATATCCGAAAAAATTCTCATTAACTTTTTTAATATCTATTTCAAGCTAAAATACTGTTAAAATATAATGTGGTCAAATATTTTTCCATGCATACGTAATAGAAGCTGTTACAGAAGCGCAAAAGTATAGAAAGCATTCCAGAAAATGTTCCTTTATTAGAAAAAAAAAAAAATAAATAAATAAATAAATTAAATTAAATTAATTTTTTCTCCCAAAAAAAAAGAAAAAAAACATAAGACGCTCTTTTCAATAATAAACATTTTCCGCTGTTAAAATTCGGTAATTAAAAATACATTATTCCTTTCATTTATCGTGATCGAAGTATTTTCAAAATCATACGAAATTTACGAGGTATGCATATTTTATATTAATTATATCTTGCTTTTGATCTCGCAAAAGCAAACAGAAACTCGGTTAATCGAGATACAACAACCCACGGCAGTTAAAACTCATCAAGCCCTTCCGTTGCGGGAACGAGGAGAGTAAAATCAGGATCCACCGATGACCCGTAGTTACTTTTCCGACCGCTTCGCTCGGTTACGTCGACGAAAATCTACGCGGATCCCCAAATATTAGATATCCCGCGTAGCAGTGTCGAGCGTTCACTTTCCATCGCCGGCGATCCGGAAATCTGCCGGATCTTTCACAGAGCGGTGTGCTGCAAGCCGCAGCCAGATCCGTTTTATCGTCGTCCGTAGCGAGTAATAAAGTTTTCATCGTTTCGACCGCCGGCTGCGCGGAAATGCAGTTTCCCTGTTAGCGGCTGAGCGTACCACCCAGTTTCGAGCGAGGAGAACGGGCGGAGGCACAGCATGGATTCGGTAGCGGATCGACGGTCATTTTAATCAATCAGCTATTTACTCGCTGTGTAAGCAAGGTTCGAAGGATGTAAGGACGCCAAAACCGAGGGGGGCTTTTTCAAGAAAAATACACGCGTAAATCAAACGCGATAAATGTAATTTAATCTAACAGGATTTCTTTTACGACGTCTGCTAATTTATTCTTCTACTTAATCGATACGTATGTATTTATAGCATCTCTTGATCTGTCAGTAAAATCTAATTTTCTTTTTTCTTTTTAATTTAACGTAGAATCGTTTACTAACGAAAATTCTCGCGGTAATGTGATTTACCAGAAAGGATCGCTTTTAAGTGAATGGCGAAACGATTTTAAGATCCTCGCCAAGCCGCGGATCCTCTGACGGGCGATTTCTATTGTGTTTCTTAAGCGAAATTCCTGGAGCAATTTCGAAATCCGGCACAAACGAGTCGCCAATCGTTTCACGGGAAGGAAACTTTCGTGGACCGGCTCCAATTTTTCCGCGACGCCCGGAGACGGCGATACGTATCGCCGCCGTGGTATACGCCGCGTTTCCTACGGCTTTTAACCAATGGAATTCTCTTATTTTGCGTCGGCAAAACGAGTGCTGCTATCGACCTGCGGGCATGTCTGATGGATTCTGAGTTAACGCTCTTTCCATACCAAGGACCGGCACAAAATCCGATTACATTTTATTATTCATTTGATTTTCCGAACGCAAACTCGTTTGGCACACGACGCACTGTGGGATTATAAGATTATAAAGAATAACAAAATAGAGATTAACGCAAGAGAGAGAGAGAGATAAAGAGACGGGGAGAGAGAAAGATTGCAAAGACGCAAATGCAGGTGATTAATCAGACAGACCGCTGGTTTCACCTACAACAAATTTCGCCGGAAAAAGAATTTGCTGCACGCGGATATAATTTTGATTACCGAGACGCTACGTGGACTCCAAACAAAGTCAAATTTCCTATGACGCGCCGCCGGTGTCTTTCGTTACGCGGAAATTGAGGCTTCTGTGTTTCCAAGCCGTTTGATTGCCCTTCCATTTCAGGAAACTCGAAGACAATTTCACTTAATGAAGTAAACGCGGGTATCCGCCGTCGAGGACCGACCCCGGGCTCGAACGTGATTGCCCTGTGGCTCTTTATCAGACATTTTCCCATTCGATGCCTTGCCGCGTTATCACTTAAGATACGTTTCCCTTTAACGGCACCTGTTAAACCGCCGGCAGTCCCGGCCGTGTCCTAATCACGCGGGCGAACTTTCGATATTAAATTTTTGCGACTGGGGTTATCCGCTCGTGTCGGATTCAGTCCCGAGGTTCCCCGGGAAACAGAACGTTTAATTAATAAACCAAACTCGCGGCGGTCGCTCAGAAACGACGCTTATCACGAGCATATTCAGCGCAGGTCTGCGAAGTCATAACCGAGCTCGATTCAGAAAAGGAGGCTATACCGACGGCGCTACGTTGTCTAACAATGCGGCGGACACTTCGCCGTAATTTGGCCGGCCAATAGCAGGGAGATAACTACGTTATGTGGGATTTCGACCTACCTCAAGCGGGAGAAATTTCGGTGGGGTAGCGCAAGCGGGCCCATGGGTGCAATCCCACTTACATAGCTAATATCCACCGTTGCCGGCCGGTGCAGCGGGTAGCAAGTATTCTAATAACATCGCGGCGCTCTTTGGCGACGTCAGTCCCAAAAATATTCGCGCTAGAAGCGAAATTTAAGAATCGCTTCGAGTATGCGTGCCGCCGCGACGTGCAATCGTAAGCTTTTTCGCGTCGGAAATAAGCGTCGCTTTTACGTGATGATTTTTAATCCCGTATGAAATTAATGCGACATACAACACGCATTTTTAATTCGTATTAATGAGGAGGTCCTGTCGCGCTAGTTAATAAATTTCGTAATTTATAACAAGATGATTTACGTTTTATTTTCTTGTCTCTAATTTCGCGTGATACGATCGTTGCGCGAATATATTTAATTAAACGACAGTGCAAACAAATTATTTAGCCTACGGGCGGAGTTTGAAAAAAAAAAAAAAATAAAATAAAATAAAAAAAATTCAATATTATTCATATCTCGCGAGACGCGGACTTGATTAAATTCCCACCCGCATCGCATTATACTCGCAATTTATCACACCGGTTATAACAACGGCTGTCACAACAGCACAATAAAGCGATCAATCGGAATCGAGCCGGCGTACCGAGACTCAGCATGTCTGGTCCGCTCGGGGAGAAGCCCGTATAATCTTCGCGACTACCTAATCGGCTGAATCAATGATCGGGCGGACAGAGCTCACAATAACATTCATGAATTCACGGATCCGCAGGCGCGGAGTGCGAGAGCGCGTGAGATACCGGGACGCGTGATTGAAGCAATCGGAGCCACTTTGTCGAGGCGCGACCCTTTCATTGAATAAGCGCAAAGGGATACGATTCATTTGGGAAGTGGGACGAGCGGATTAGATCTCGCGTCCATTACGCGCAGCGGTACCGACAACTGTGATTAGCAAAATGGAAATGGCATTGGATAAAGCTCAGTCCCCCGAATCGCGGTCCATTCAGAGCGGGATCTCCGCCCGTGCATGCACGAATAAGTGATGCCTATTGTACTGCATTAAGGAGCTGTCATTAGCACGCAGGCGGCCATTAAGCCCCGAGGTGCGGCTGTTTATCGGCGCCTGATAAAATATATCGTTTACCCCGACGTAGCTTAATTGATTCGTCGGAGAATTCTTAATTACGACCGAGCGCAAGTACGTGCCAGCGCGCGCCGGCCACGCGGCCGCGACGATAATTTTTTCTCGATCGACACGGATGGTTTCATTAATTTAACGTCGCCCGCTGTCCGCGAGCAACGCAAAAATAGCAGGCGAACCGGTTCACGTGGAACTCGGTTGCGGCGATACGCGCAAACCGGTAATTTATGCATTTTTTTTTTTTCCTTTTTTGCGCAATTTAATATTTTCTCAAAACAAAGTTCTTTCATTAATACGTCGACGCTTCGAAAGTACTTAGCATTTGTGCGAGCGAAATTAATGATTCCGGGAACTAAGGTAGTGCTCGAGATTTTTTTTTTTTCAGCATTCCGAACGTCGGTTTCGCGAAATAAAGGAGATGTTTCGAGTAAAAAGGGAGTGAGGAATCGTAAAATCGATGAAGGGCCCGGCCGTGCATTGCGATATCGGAGCTCGTGTCACGATTCACGTCGTGACTCACGATGTATCATTAGTCGCTGCTCGTTTTCCCATGATCTGTACATAAGGAACAACTAGCAATTGGTCCCCGACGTATCTCTTAATGATAAACCTTAGCTTCGCGAAAACATGAAGTAACGGAGCCGCGGGATATGCCGAAGACAACTCGATAAATTTAGCCTCGGCCAACCATTTATCTAAGGAGCTGCGTACTTATACGCGTGCGTACACGTTGTATCCGCATAATTAACATTTTCCGTTCGAATGCTCTAGTTTTAATAAGAGGGGCAAAAAGAATTTTCGCGGCGATTAAAAGCGGCTGCGATAGAAAATTAATTTTCCAACGAGTACGACTAGTAAAGCGGTTGTTTAATTTTCCCGGACGTGGTTAATGCGACAACGACGACAGCTCTCGTCGACGCAATTACTTCTACTTCGAACCCTGCGCCGACTTGTAATAAATGAAAGATTAAGAAATCAAAGCGAGTTAATATCGACGAACAACGTAAAGACTCGAGGCGAGTGGTTCTTGCAGCTGACAAAAAAAAAGGATTATATTTGAATAAAATATATTTACTTATATAATTATTACGTTATTATATTTAATACGAAAAAGCCAAACGCTTGAAGATTCGTGGACCAAAAACGGCACGCTCCGATCTTTTATGACCGAGTTTGGGCGCAGCTTTTCCTATGAGCCGTGGTGCGCGATCTTAATCGGCAAGGTCGGAGTAAATGAGGCTAATTAGGATTTAACGTATGCGGTCGGACTAATGAAGCTCAACGACCGGTGGCAAGTTTGCGCCGGAACCAGTAGTTGGAATAACCGAGGTAACTTTACGCTCAAAAGACGAGATATAGAGCTTCCTGCCATGTGTCTTAATGCGCTTTAGCGACTATAAACGGCTTAACAGGAGGTTGACACTATGAGCGTACGCCAAAGCGATGCCTATGTAACACTAATTAATAACCGTACTTAAATTCGCGTCCTTCGAGTACCCGTCAAAGGGCATATATTACACGCCAAGATCAAAAAACCACGGAGAAACATTTAATTTATTATAATACCGTTATATAAAATGTATTAATAAATATTAACATTTCATATTTTTCAAGAAATAATTTTTTTTTTTTTTTTTATAGAAAAAATTGTTAAAAATAAATTTCAAAAAGCATTGACCACTTTAACGTGTATGTAATATATATAACTAAGTAGGTATCGCTTTTAAAAGACATTTCATTTCTCGATACATATATCAATATTTTCCACTCGCGATAAGAGGATAGAACACATCAGAAACGATATCAATAAAAGATCGCTTGATATAAGCGTCGATTTAAAAATAGTAATCAATAGCGCAATCATATTTCTTAACGTGATATAATGGCGTTTTTTTCTTTTTTATTTTCTTTTCAATCAAAATGCTCTCACGTGATATATACATATAATTTTTTATAAAGAAAAACGTTTAGAGGAGTATGTAGATTTGAAGAAGGCAGACCGGGCCATGAATAACGAACCGTCTGGGTTACAGTAATTAACAATTTGAATTGGAAAATTGAGAGATTGAACTATTAAGGAGAGGCAGCTGTTTAACATAACCGCGCCGTGAGTTCGTTCCCACGATTGGGATGCCAAATAGAAGACACGTAGTACTCCTCCGAGGTTACAACCATTTTCGTGAAAGAACAGAGTGCCGTGCCAACACGGCGTAGTAACTCCTAACGAACGGCACGTGTGTGCGAGACTGTGTACATATGTACACATGTGTACATATGTATATGCAGGGAAATAACGTTCCGAGTGAAAAATTCGAGTTCCGAGGTACGAGCACCCCGAAGGCGTAGACGCGAGTAACGTCTCTGAAAGAGTCGAAACGGTTGGGAAGAAATTCCCCGCAGATTTAGGAGGCGTAACAGGTGATTCTTCCTCATCGCAGGAGACATCTCCGTGGCACTTTGAAATATGATTTAGCTACGACCTTACATACTTCGCATCGCAATTAACATCAGCGAGAAAAAGCAATAACTTAACTATCCATTACTCATCTCGGTGGAAAAAGGTGATTTATACTTCCGTGAAATAATAATAAAGTCGACCAAAAGACACGTAAATTGTTATATCTCACAAATAAAAAAAAAAGGAAAAAAAAAAAAGATATTTGCTCGAAACTTTTAATTCGCCGAACTTCGATTAATTAATTATGATATATGTATACTTGCGTCAAAGTAGAGTTTGTAAATTAAATTAGAAAGTCTTTTTTTTTTCAAACAAAAATACATCTTGCGTAAAGGGTTCACCGGCGTTCTGTCGCACGTTCAGATTAATGCGTTTGTGTTAATTAAATTGTTCGCATGCATGCCGGGTGCCATCGGGCAGGTTGTTTCACAGAGTTCGGTATATGAATTACCGCGTAGGTCCCTCGTCCTCCTCGCGAGCTTCGCGTCGCTCAGACGTCACATTTAATATGGATTGAGGAAAAGCAACGTGTATCGCTGCACGATGATTTCTCGCGCCAGCCAAGGGAATTAACACTGACGCGGGACAGGAACCCTGACACTCCCCCCACCCGTGCTCCTCTCTACCTGAAGATTACGAGACCTACCGGCATGCCGGGGCCTCGCCTAACCACGTAATTCTGTCCCTTCACAGAAGAATCCCGACAGGTTTTATTTCCCAGCAGGTATAAATACCTGGGAACCTAGCGCACGAATCCTAGCGGAAAAGGGTCGCCCGTCCGCTTGTAGGCGAACCACGTTTCAACGTGAATGAGCAACGATAATGATCGCGATAAATAATCATGTGATCATTCGATTAATTTAGCGTTATTTAATCGGTTCTAATCGCAGACCAAAAGCTACGAAATTTATAAGGGACTTTTTATTAATTCACACAGAGCGGAAACATGAAACGAGCAAAGTTTTTTGTCAATTAAAATATTTATATGACAGTCTTTTCACAATTAAAAAATTAATATTCCACGTAAAAAAAAAAAGAGAAAAGTAAAAAGGGGTTTTGTCGAGACTCTTAGAATCGCCGTGTCGAAAACGAACCGTTGATTGTACCGAATATTCGCGCAGTTTTGCTCTTTTTCTTTCATCCTGTCGTCATTAGCAACATCCAATTAACGAATATTTTCGAATCCGCGAAAAGGGTTTTCATCGTAAACGGAAAATCACGCGTCATGTTCAAACGGGCGTGCGGAGCGCAGCGAGAAAATTCTTCTCTGTTTAATGGCTCTCTATTCTCTCGTTCGTGCACTCGATCCGCCGATTCGCGACGCGATTCGACGCGTTGTCAATTAAACCAGCGCAAGAACCAATGACCGGAAGTAATAGTCTATCGGAAATCATGGAAAAGGGTCTTCGACCGAGACGCGTGTCAATCTCGTGCCTCGCGGAAATGCTTTTAATATTCATCGCCCGCTGCTACGTGTGAACTTCCCGCGGACATGTTGCCATAATGTTAATATTCAGTCGCACATTAAGTACACGTAGGGGATCACGCGATAAACGTTCTAACACGAAGCCATAAAGATAACAAGACACCGGTGTCCACCTTATTAAACATAGATTTTCCTCTCGCGTACTTTATTTCGCTACAAAAGAATTTATTCCGCCAGCTCAAAAGAAAAAGCGTAAAAAAAAAAAAAAAAAATAATAATAATAATAATCTTCGTAACATAGCGATAGACAGTGTTGAAAAATCTCGGCGACGCGTTACGTAATTCACGTCTGCGACTCTGCGCGCCGGACAAATGGGATTGTCAATCATTTACCTCTCGAACTGGAAACTTTGCGGAGGGCAACTTTCGGTCAATCGCTCATTACGCGTGACAACAGCTGACACATCTGCGCGAGAACATTGCGAGGACGCGGCTCCGAATTAATGCAACGTGGACAGGTCGCCGCCCGCGATATGCGAGAGGAGAGCGGTGCCGGCCGCACACGCGCCGTTACACACGTATACACGCGACCGGATTTATGTCAACGTATCTATTAGCCATGCAGCATCGCCGAGCCGGCTCTCAGCGCGAAAGCGCGATTGCGTGAGCACACAAGACGCAGTCGTACGCGAAATCTCGATGCACTGGTTCCGCGAACGGATCCTTGTGATTGAAAAGAACCGGTCACGCACCTACGCGCGTGCGTGGGCAGCTAGCGGCCTGCGAACACTTTTCGAACGCGTACGAGATGTATTAAGATGTTTTCCGAGAAATTGCAGACTGGGAAAACGCACGGCGGAAGAGAACATTAGCCTGCGCAATTAATCAGCGGGCGAGCGTTGGCGAGCGGCGTTTAACTTGATGGCTGTGCGTACTACTCGCGAGGCGACATTCTAATTAGTACTGATATCGTACGTGTCTTTCTTTTCTTAATTTTTTTTTTTTCTGCGACTACAATTTTATTTACCGTGTTGCTGCGCAAGTTTACTGACTTCGCGTCATTAATACTCAGTGACGTTTTTGATGGACCGATTACACAGGCGTTTATCACCGAAAGTAGCCGCGGATGTAAAATCGAATTTCCTGGAGATTACACGCTGCAGCTTCAATGTACTTTCATTAATTAACGATTAATTTTGCAGTAAATCCCGTACAATATTCCGCCCGTGACTAAAATAAACAGAATGAAAAAGGAGCTTAAATTAGACTTTGGCAGCGCATCCGATCTTCAATTAATTTCGTCTGACCGTCCTCGCCCCGTTTCCCCGTACCACCCGTATTGATTTCATCCTACTTTATTTAATTTAAACGGGAAGCTGATACTTCGGTGAAACTTCGGTTTAACTCAATTTTCATTGTCGCCGATGCGCGAAATGTATTTAAACCAATCATCATTCTTTTCCTCTAAATTTTACGTCGTCACTTTTAGCGCGGGGCAGACCCTACCATTTGCATAAAAATGAGAGACCCGGGCGCGATGGGCTCTGATTATTTGATCGCCGGTGGAGATTAATTCCACCTAATGGCATTACTCACGATCAAAGTGTGCGAAATTGCAATAAGATCGCGCATCGTAATTAAAGTTTGGAACCCTTCAAATTATCCGGCCTTTTTACATCATTAAAACTTCGGAGTTGATTCAATCCCGCCATAATAAACGCGTACATCTGGATAATTCCCAGCGTCGAGATATCTCTCGAGTTTAATTGACTTCATTTTCAATTTAACAATAACAAAAAAAAAAAAAATTAAATAAAAACCCCTCCCTTTCGCCAACTTTCCCCGTTAAATAAACTCCGGTTTTAAAAAGTGGCGTCTGGAAACTGAAAGAAAGGATCGATCACGATACGTCATGTTGTCTTCTCTCTTTTCTATTTTTTTTTTCCTTTCTTTTTTTTATATTGGCCCGAACAACACATGGGCCTTAACTTTCGTTTAACACGCCCACGCACGGCTCTCGCGGTGTACAACACTTTCGGCTCGATAAGTTCGGTCCCGGGGTTTGAATTATTCAGCGGAATTATTTATGAAGTTTCGAGACGACAAGATCGAAAATATATTAAATTCACGCGCAGCATCGCGCGGGCTGCGCGAATCGCCGGTTCGGTATAAATTTATCGCGCCCGCGTTTACATTTGTACCTGTGTACGATCCTCGACATAATAGCGATGCATATACATTTATTAAGAACGACACTTTCCACGTGCGCGCATGGCACTTAATAGATTTACCCTTTGCCGAATGCAGGCTCGTCTTTACGAGATGTAAGCTCGACCTGCCCCATTAATTGCGATCATATCTCTCGCCGCGCTCCAACGGGACTGCGGCGTCGTGTGTTCGTAAGTGTAATTGATATTGCGTTAGGATTAACGATAATTTAAGTGCTTTAATTGGATTCTCGTTGTAATTCACGGCACGCAATTATCGCGATACAATTCGCGTTGAATAATCGGAACGCCGCATTAACAGCATTTCTTGAGACTCGATAATGGTAAAAAAAAAAAAAGACTTATTAAAATGCTTGAACTTTTGCCAAACAAGCAGAATTTTATTTTCTAAATAGCTTTTATTATTTATAATACACGTACGGATTCCTTTTTATTGTTCGAAAACTTTCAAAGTTACCACTGTAATAAAACCGAGAAAGAAAAATGTCACAAAGAGATGTGGTTTATTCGATGGGAAAAAAAAGGAAAAAACAACTTAATCCCGTGCAAACGATTTTTAAGTAAAAACTACGGAAAAACGCCTTTCCATTGCCAATCATTGCTCTTTTTTTCATTTGCATTTTTCGAAAACTCGCAAAGTGCCGCCGTGATAGAATCGAGAAATAAACATCAAAGGGATATGGCTCGCTCGACGGAGAAACGAGAAGCTGCTTGATTTTGTCTAAACGATTTCGAAGTGGAAATCGCGGAAAAAGCCTCTCCGCCGTCTATTCACGTGGAAATCGCGCAAGTATGGCGAGTAAATCTACATGAATATGTAAACTATGCAAGTCGTATTAGTATCGCGCATCTCCGTAACGCGCATATATCGGAAAATGCGGAAAAGTTTCGCGCACAAAGGGCGCGATACGTTGTGAAACATGCCCGCCTGTGCGACGAACGCCGCCCGCGTTAACTTTGTTCATAAAATTTCACAATGCCACGGGCATTTAAAAGTCGCGGCCTTACTTAGATCCCGTAACTTCCGTAATCCTATTTTTAATTAACTCGCCCATGTACACGCGTAACGAGCCCCGCGATACACGCTTCAAACGAAAGTCGATCCTATTGTTTTTTTCCGGCTCGCCTTATCCTTCGCGAAAGCGAGGAACGTTTTATCTTCGGCGCGTGACGTTTAAATTATTATTCGATTCGAGGAGAAAAAAGGGGAGCGACAAATCTTTGGACTCTGAGTCAAATATTTATTCGAGTTCTCGAAATCTCTTTCTACGGTATTGCGCCTGGGAGCGCATTTGCTTTTAGACGATCCGATACGTACGCACACGTACACACATCGTGCGGCGCACACATTGCACTTGAACCCGCCTTGCCGCTCGAAAAGGAGTGTTTTAATTGGCGGCATAGTTAGAGGGAGCACGTAACATACCGCAAATTTGCATGAGAAGACGGGAGGAACACGTAAAAAAAAAGAAAAAAGAAAAGGGCGGAAGGATTGCCTTTTAAGGCGGCGAATCAGCGAGATTTAAAGGGTTTACGGAAAGCCGCGGCGACATCGAGCGATGCACAAAAGACTATTAGCGTAATTAGCCCGAGCTACCTGCGGTCGCCGAAACAATCCGCGATCTCACGCAAAATATCGAAACAAGAGAAACAAAATTAATGGAGCGTAAATCGCAGAGATATGTTTTAATTAATGTCGCCGGCGCGGAAATTCGCGTTGTCGAAGGCTCGAGAGAAACGATCGCTAAAGCGCGACGAAGTTAATGAGGCGCGGATATCGCAAGGAGCACGTAATGTTGCGCAAGAAATATTACAAAAGCCAATAATCTTAATTGTAAGATAAATCGATACTTGTGTACACCGGCGAGGACATAAATTATTTGCGAATTAATAATGGATGAATTAAAAAAAAAACTAGCGAGAGATCGCGGACGCGCCGTGCGTAATTCGAAATTGATAAATTTAGTTGAAGCAAAATTTGTTAAATGCTAGGATGAAGCAATGAGTCGATAATCACCTAGCAAATTTACACCGCGCGTAACATTTTGCAACGCAAACAAAAGAGCGAAATCACAAACGCAACGCGATAAATCTTACGCGATTCTGTTCCGTGTCGTCCAATGAAAATTTATCATGCACAATGAGAAGAGGGGGCGAGGGGGGAGGGGCGGAACATTCATTTTATTTCGCAGGAAACCACAAATTTTCTGTGTACTCGCAGCCGTTAAATAAATAAATGCGCTTTGATCGAAACACGCTGTTTCGCTCAAAGCGGATACTGCGCGCGCCGACACGCCGCATTGCATTGCATCGCATCGCATTGCATTGCGTTACCGTTGCGTTTTAGTGGATTTACACGCATATATGGATTTAATCACGCAGGCATGCCAAAATCCATCACGCGCCGTGAGCAACGCCCTAAACAAATTTATTGCGAAATAAACAAAAAGAGATTAATGGAAACTCGCCACTTCGCCCGGCGCGTGAAATTTTCTTGCGGCAATCGACGGCGTACGCACGTTCACCGGCGTTTAACGCACCGATCTACTCGCGACCTGCACGGGAATGCGCGCCGCGCGAGGTGGCGCAATATTACAAACGCCTTCTTTATCGTGCACGATAATGCATCATTAAATCCGTGTTGCCACACGCACGGCACGCTACGAGCTGATACAATACGTTCTCGATCGTAAACCCCCGCGATTTTAAATGCTACGTTCCGACGTTCCTTTTACGCCTTCGCGCCCGACGGCGATTGTTTAAATTTTAATTATGATAATTAAGCCGGTCGTTCGTTCAGCGACTCGCCAAGTAATTTTTCATTTACTTAAAAGAAAAATAAATGTCTAAAAACTGTTTGAAAAAAATATTGTGCTTCTTTTTTTTTTATGAGAGAAGAGTGTTAAGAATGTCGAGAGAGTTGTATTGTAATATCAAAGTCCGGCCGGCGTTAATCACCCTGAGTCATTCCTCCGCACGTAACCGCAGCCGATCAAAGACTACTAATTATTTTACATTCCTCGCGAGCATTCCATTAACGTTTCACGCCGCGTCTGTTTTATAATCGCTTAACCTGACACGCGCAACGGAACCCTCACCGCAAAATGTATCTCTTTTTCATCTTCCTCGCGAAAGATATCAATCTGAATCACTTCGCGTCCCCGGAACATTACAAGATCGATATCCTCCATCTAATCTCCTCCCTCTTCATTTTTAAGACGAAAATTTCATTACAGATAAAACAATCTTGATTCTCGAGAATAATCCCCTGGCAATCAATAACAAAGTTTCTGGAAGTGGCATTAATTTGATTTGCAGAAGAGTTAATCTCGAAAGATGAAAGGTTAACGCGGAAGCGCTTTTGATATTTTTAAAATAAAAAAAAAAAATAAAAAAAAAGAAAAAAAATTCCCCGTTTGATGAAAATTTTCTAGCGCTGCGAGATTTTCGCGTGGACGACGAGGAGCAAGATCGCGCACCGCGGAACGAGGGGGGAAGAACTTCATTACGTTATCGACCGGAGAGTACAGTGATCGGGGGCATTATACGGGTCGCGTAATTTTCCGGCAAATTAGAAGATTAAATGCGACTGAAGAATGCCGACGTTCGAGGTTAAGAGCGCACCTTCGTAATGTCGGTGCGTAAACACGGGGCGTAGAATCGTAACTGGTGTGCCGAGCTCCGGAGGACCGTGCCGTGCTTTTATTTTTAATGTATACATTAAGGACCATCTCGCGAACGGTGGCCGCGGTGCCCGCGGAGATGTAGGTCAGCCTGCGACAGCTATCCAAGTCTGTTATCTACATATTTTTCCCTCCGGCTTCTTTACGCGAAATATAATGATAAAAGTTATAGATAAAAGTTATCGATATAGATAGCGTTTTTTTTTTCTTTTTTCCCTTCGAAATAAAAGCTGTTATTTGTCCACGATCGCGCGCGTGTGCGAGTTCTGGCGTAAAAACAATCGCGCGGGGAACGTTTAGATTTTTGCTAATCCAATCCCGCCACTCGGCAGTCTCGCGTCGTGTTTGCGGGCTCGTTTTCTCGTACAAGCCTCACCTTCATTCATATACATAACACGCGTGTCGATACGTTATATCGGAATGAATATTGTGCATTGCCACGAGGCGCGTATTGACTTTTCTCCCGCGTTTCGCGCAGAAACGTACAACCTGTCGAACAATTATTTCGCAAAAAAAAAAATAAATAAAAATAAAAAAAAAATAAAAAAACCAGCAGAGCTACGAATGAATGCATCGTAGCCAAATTAGCTGGCTCGCTTTCCCGTCCTTCCCAGCCCGCGCTCGCAACAGGTAAAAACCGAATAGCGCCTCGAGTCACGATATGACTACCGGAGATAACGAGATTGTTTCCGCAATGTTACTCAAAAACAAGGTGACCGAGGACAATTGAATTAATTTCTTGCACGCGGGATCACGTTCGGTGAAATACGAACGCAAGAATGGGAAGCCGCGAATCGATTTGAACGAGTTTCAAAGCTAGTCGGCGGTGGAAACTCTATCTCGCAGACCCGCCGAGCCCGAAAAGGACGCGTCATATAAACGCCAAAAGAATTTCATATAAATCTTTATTAAAAGTTTTTTTCCTGACCTCATATAAAATGATGAAGAGTAGCACGCGTTCGTTTTCCAGTTTATTTCGCAGTCACGATTCCGAAAACCTCGGAAAGTAGGAAAACGAGACGACGGCCAAAGATTGCAAAGACTCGCCTCCCGGCTTGTATCTCTAATTGCAAAGCTGTGACACGTATCGCTTAACAGCTGTGTAATCACTTTAGAACGCGTTCCCGCAATGCGCGCTTAATGGAGGAAATAAATTCTAAAACGATCGCACGGCGTTTTCCGTTCGCGTTTAATAATTCCTACGTGTTTTATCTTGTAAATTTTTTAAAAACCAACGAAAGCAAAACGCTTTCTCGCAATCCGAACGGCGCCTTGTCCAGCGAAAATTATATTTAACATTTAAAATCGAAGTAAAGATACAACCGAAATAATAATATTCATATCCGACGAGCGCCTTGCGACAAAAATAATTTCAGCGGTATCAATATGCATCGAAAAAAAAAAAAATCGAGTCTTTTTTTTTTTATTATTTCCATGGTCTCTCCCGAACCGGAAATTGGTTACGTTCGATGACGGAAATAAAAGGAGAGATGCGCAACGTGATCTCGCGTCGCGCTGCTTTATACCGTGAAATATTCATTTTCTTTTCGCCGGAGTTAAATTTTAAACAGGATCTCTCGGAGACGGTGCCGCGAGGTAAAGAAAGGCCGTCTAGGATTTAATTTAAGTTTCGCCGCGAGTTTTGCATCGGCCACGTCGAGCGTATTCCAACGCATAATTCCGTATGTTAGAGATCGAACGTCGCAGCCCGGCTGCGAGCCGCACGCAGGTCAACCTACTGTGCCGTAAACCGATGACGTGAGTATAGCTAATGCGCAGTAGATAACAACGATAACGAGACACTTGACACCCAAAACGAGCGCGACGTATCGCACCTATAAAGCGACTGTTAAGCAACATACGCGAAAGCCAAAGCGTAACGCGCTTCGGGAAGCTCACGCGAATCTATCCGCTACATAAAGAATTTAACAAAAGCGTAAATCTACTCGAAAATACCACTGAAACGTACTCGGAATCGCTTGCAGGGAAAGAAACGCAGTTTCACAAAATTAAATTACCGTAAAATAGAAATAAAGTTGAGACGTTTGAAATTTATCGTAAAAAAAAAAATATGTCGAAGCTCCCGAAAATGAGAGGACGAAATAAATCCCGTAAATCGTGGGAATTACTGCCCGTTGTCGCAATTCGCGATACACGCTTGGCACCGACGAACCCAGATCTTTTAGCGTCGGCGTAAATTTATCGCGCCGCGTCGCGTCGGCGGGCAAGGTAAATCAAATTAGAAAACGTATTCGCGATACGACGTATTCAGCACGGTAGCCTAGATCCGCGGCGGAGATTATTTTAAGGGGCAGCCTCAAGGCGGCGAAATGCCGGGGCGAATGAATATGAAATGCGCGAAAGAACTATGTTGAATCGTTACTCTAAATCCTTTCGCCGTAGTGCTTTGCATAACGAGAAAATGACTCCTGGCGCGAACCCTCTTCCCTCCGCCTGAATCCGAATCTCTTTCCCTCGTGCGATTCACTTAACTCTACCACCGCGAAAACCGCAAAATGCCTTCCAAACTGGAATCATCAGCCGCACGCTTCCACTCTTCCTCAACCTAATATACGACGCCAGATGCACTTTAATATATTTCTAAAGCGATTTGATTTACGCTACGTTATCCTCGTTTAAGTACCCAATATCATTAGAAAATGTTCAAAGCCCTTTATCGCCGGTTTCGCGCACGCTGTAAAACATTCCGTGACTGACAAAGGCTTTCTTCGCACGTGCACGTTTTACTGTAACGCTGCTAATCTTCACGATATATTTCTTTATTTACTATTCCCACGGGGAAGGGAAAGAGGGATGATCAAACTGGAGCTGCCTGTTTGCAATTCCGTAAAACGATTTTCGCTTTAATCCCGGAACAGCGCGACGGCGAATTTCTGTCGAGCGCGGGCAAATCTCGGGGCCAGGATACCTAAGCTCTTTCATAAGACCCTGTATTTGAACCCCGTCACATCGCTCCGGCGAGCAACGCGTCGACCGGAAGGCTCGCCTTATTTCTCCGGCAACTTCGGCCGAGGGAGAGATAAATCCCGTCAACGTTCGCGGGCAACTTCCGAGCTCGCGGAACCGAATAACGGATATTACGGAGGGAGGCGCCTTCCTCTCGGTTACGAAGGAGGGAAGAGAGAGGGAAGGTGGGAAACGACAACTCTGAGGGACTCGAATAAACCTCGAATTGTGCCGCGTGCCCGACCGTCACGCAATATCCCGAGAGAACTGAGACACACGTGGGGCCGCGGCGTAACACAAACGTCTGCTTTAACGCGAGGATTCCCGCCCGATGTGTGCGAAACTCCGGCGTTCTCGCGCGCGCGGAATATTTCGGCGTCCCGGCGGGACATAACGCACCCGCGGGATGTTTTAGTTTACAAGCCCGACACGTTACTTAAGGGCACGTAACTAAATTTCCACACAAATACATAATTTACGCAACAAGTTTGCTAATCTCACACATGTCGCCGCGCAGCCGAAATTCTCACATTACCGTCCTTAAAAATAATTTATCTCTGACTGCGATCGAATTAATTAAACTTTCAAATTGATTCTCCGATCTACATTTTTGTCGTTGCAGCCTACAGCCCTTGTTACACACCCCATTCAGTTTTTATTAAATAATTCAGTTTCAATTATCTAAACGGAGTTGAGAATTTAAAATTTCATAAGCACGCCGAAGATGTTCAGCGCGCGTAACACCGTTCGCGCATGCACGACTAACTTATTGCGGCGTGCAGGATTAATTTTACTAATTAGATCTCAACTCGGAGCTACGGCACGTCGATATCATTGAGTACCTGAGGACATCGCGGAGGAAGTGACGCGGTGTTGTGCACGACGGATTTCTTGTCGGCTAACTACTTCTGGTTGCATTCGCTCGTCTATCCACGCGTCTCCTTCGCGGGCTGCGAACTACACGAACCGGTACGACCGGAAAGAGCCGGCAAAGTACTCCGTGCGATTCGCGGCATCTTCCCCGACGCATTGTCGAAACGAATCTCTCAGGAAACATCGACTCGCGCCGAGCACAAGTCTCTCGTGTCCCTTTTTTCTCTCTCGCGTAAAGGTCAAGAATACGCTGCCGGCGGGAAATCGTATCGCAAAACGAGGCGGCAGCCACGTGTACCCCGTTCGCGCTTCCGGGATTATTTCCGGAACTCGTCCCATAAGCGCGAGCACGTTTAACACGGCGAGTGACTTTAGTATCGAAAGCCCCGACATGTCCTTTCCATTTCGTCCCCGGCGTTAAAGCGAAACGACGGGGATTTCATATCGCGAACGAGCCTCGGCGAACAATATCAACGTGCGCGCTTCTAATACCGAAAACACGTACACTCCGGCAGCCTCGCGAAAAATGAAGCCGTAATTGATGTTTTTTTGTCTCCCCGCTTTTTCGCAGGGAAAATAATCGTGAGAGAGCTGCACTATTGATATAAAGAACGAGAGGGAAAGGGAGCAAAAGCGCGGTATGTCAATAATTCCACGTCAATACGGCGAAATGATGTATAGCGCGCAGACTAGTTTTATCACGGTAAAAAAAAAAATAAAAGAAATAAAAAAAATAAAAGCGCGTTGGTCCCGCGAATAATGCCAGTTTCAATGGTCACCGGTGCCGGGACGCAAATAGAATTCGCGCTTTCTGTTTGCCGCGGGTTCAGCTGCCCGTCAACGTGCGTGTACGCGGTCCCGAGATGCGAAGGCTGGCTGCAGCATCACCAACATTTTTTTTTTTTTTTTTTGAGGCAAAATTTTCCCTCTACAAACGGTGAAAAATTTGCACGCTTCGAATAAACGATTTGAATTCGCTGCGCGTTCAAATGCTGATCGGGATTCTAAGTACAACCGTTTGCCGGGTTTGTCGCAGCACGTCAGCTGAGACAGCACGGAAAAAAAAAATACTAAAAAGAAAAAGTTGCGTCCGCCTGGCCAATGTTTATCTGAGAAAGGCGAGCGTTTCAACGAACAGTTTTTGCCGGACGTTCCATTGTTTTTTCGACGCGCGTCTCTTGTTTGCACTGCGTACGCGCGTGCTCGGCGAATGCGTTGCGCAAATAAAATTTTGGAGTATCACGCGTGGACTTTCAAGTGCAATGGATATATACGAATGTAGACACACGTGTGTGCGGCGTAATTCCGGAGTCCAGAGTCTGGACGGTGCAATCTTATTTTGCGGAATCGGAGATAAAATCGTAACCTTTCTTGAACAGCTGTTTTTTAAGCGCTGACAAAAAACACGGAGCGCGCGAGTGGTTGCCCGACAAAAGAACAACGCGACTACATGATCATCGTACATCGCGAACGTTTCTCAATTGGGACTTCGAGTCCCGCCGGCGTGATTGGCATTTGGCGACGCCGTCGTATGTATTGTACGTGAATGTGTACTTACCGGACGGTCCTCGAAGGCGAAAGATGTGGTAGCGCCGCGACGTACGAACAGCATCCACTGGCGATGATCCTTGGCACCCGCGTCACCTCCGCTGGATTCTCCTTGGAACTCGCGTAATGGCGGTTGCGTCTTCACTGATCCAGTGACAGGAACTTAGGCACGATCGCGCGACACTGACTGACGTATCGCGGGAGACCGCCGTGAACCTCGTCACTTCGCGACGACAACCGAGAGCGCCAAAGCGGACGATGTTCACGCGGACACGGTATGGCGGCCGAGAGCGGGCAGAGCGCGGAGTGACCGACCGACGTAACCCTCACTCTACGGAGGTCGGAGCGCGACTGATTTGAAGTGCGGCTCCGTCGTGCAATTGGTGCGCGATGGCAGCGCGCGCGCGCGCACTACGTCCACGGTGGACGGTCCACCGTCCCGTACCCCGTCTCGCTACGGCTAGCTCGTGCGATCTGATCCCGCGACGACTGTATGCATATACATGCATGCGTATACCTTTCAATTTCTCACAGCTGGTCTCGCACGATTATTTCTAGGCACATTGCTCGCATTCGAGCGGCGAGTTTAATAAAGCGGGGCGATCTGCACCTTCACAAAACCTAATGCTTTTTCATCATCGAATACGAGGCGCTGATTGGTGCACAGTTGCTTTGCCGGATCCGTATATAAGACGCCGCATTTTCTTAGATCGCGACACTTCGATGCCAGCCGTTGCAGCGTGAATATCTCTCACTTGGAGATCAGTCCTTTTAAGGATAGACATTTACAAGTTAACATCGAACGTTCCTCCTACCGTCGTCGTTTCGAAACTGTTTAATTTTCAATCGTGCCTATAATTAGTAGCCCGTAAAGAAGTCGTAATCGTATTAAATACCGCCCGGCGCGTTACTCTTTCAACCACATTGCGGCCACGTTGAAAACGGAATAATTTTAATTTCCATCGCGATGCATTTCCGGCAGACGTCCCGTCAGTCTCCCGGCATCACGCGATTATTTTCGTTTCTGACAGCCCTTCGCTAGGTTAAACACGTACGCGATATGTAATTTGCAATTTTATGATCCGGCACAATTATCATCCCATGAAAGGCCGTTTATAATTGTACGAACGCCTCTTTATCTCCCCGTTTTCAGCATGCGTGCACCGGGTCTTGAATATTTCAATTGCGCCCGATTGATAATGATTTTCCATTTGCGACTTCATATGATTTAATAATGACGCGCGCTGCGCGACATCATTATTGCCATAATCATTAAACACTTTCGCGCTGCCTTGTTACATTACCAATTTTGATTTATGCAAAACTAACGTTTTATGCGACGATTATTATGGAAATCATTTACGCCAATTATCGATGTATGATCGTGAAATTAACTGGAGTGCCGGCCGTAATCGTGAATTATCATTTAGAATCGAGATCAAATAATCAACGACGAGCGATGTATATTTATAATCACGGCATTTTCGGGGTAATTTTATTAAGTGAGGTTTCGGCTTTAACGCATATTCGCGCGTAATTTATTTCGTCTACCGTCGCTCGTTCCTGCGAGACTTCGAAACGGCGATACGCAAATTGATTTTGCACATCCATCTCGGCACAACATAACCTAACATTAACATATTGATTCTTTTTCTTTCTCATACATGTAGGTGTGTTACATGTTAAGGTTCGTACATCGCGTACTATGTTTCTATCTGTGTTCTATCTAATGTTTATATCTTACATATGTATGCAAGTATGTATGTATGTATGTATATATGTATGCATGTATTGACGTATGTATGTATGCACGCGTACGGGAATATCGCACGAACAGCAAAGAGATTCCGCGATGATGGAACGTACAATAAGACAGCGTTATGCAGACTCTATTATCAAGGGGCATCTATTGTGCCTTTCCGTTGTATGCACGTGTCGCGAAACAAAGCACGACAAAGCGTAAAACATATAATCGGGCGATAAACAAATGGTTGTCAAGCGCCCAAAAGACCTCACTGCTACCGGCAATAAGCATTGAATTATGGCTCAAGAAGTAATAACGACTGCACACCATATAAATGGGTCGTTTAAAGACGATGCCACTGTCAGCCGTGATACAACGTCGAAACTTCAATAACATTTAACGTCGATATCAAAAAACGTTATTAAATTAAAAAAAAAAAAGAAAAAAAAACGAAAAAAAATGCTAAATTAATGTCGCGCTTCGAGCGAGTCTGATTACTCAATCTAATAACGAATAAAACATCAGGGGAACTTTTCATGGTGCAGTAAAGGGACAGCGAACGTGCCTGTTGGACGAGGAAAAGCAACAACGGTCGAAAGAAAAGTTTTTATTACGAAATCCAATTTCTCGAGTACAGAAGCTGTTTTCGGTATTGATGCACGCGTAAAGAGAGTTGCGATGCGAGGACGTGCCATGGATTATTTACAGAATTCCGACGCGCGGAGTTAGTTATTCGCGTCGCCAAGCGAAAGTCCGTCGCGAAGCAGATCGTTTGATTGCGCACGGTGGAAAAGTTGTCGGATGCGCCGGCGAACGTGACGAGATGTGTGCAAATGTACGGGCCCGACGTAATCTTGATTAGCGATCGCAGCGTCGTCGAATAAGAACAGCATCCTCCTCCTTCTCCCTCCGCTCCGCATTTTAATAACGCGAGGATTTGTGTTCCTCGCAAAGAGAACGAGGCCGAAATGTGGGCACTCCGCATCAAGCCGGTATTTCTCGACCGCAAGACGTATCGCGTCCGTGACACGCGACCCTTTCTCGTGCATACATTCCTCGTTTTCTTTTTTCCCTGTTTTTTTTGTTCCTTTTTCCCTTTGAACCTCGTGCGGCACGTGCGAGTTTTCGTGATGCATGAGTGATGAATATGCATAGACGTGAGCGATGGAGGCGGCGGCGACGGCGACGGCGACGGCGACGGCAATGGAGATGACGATAACGATGCTGGCGATAATGGTAATGATAATGATGATGACGACAAGAAAAGCGCGGGACCGCGCGACGTCGTTGGGTTACGGCGCTGCTTCCATGTGTATCCGGATCTTTACCGCTGGTCGTGTAGATGTTCCGCAAAGTTTGACGTCAACGAGAGGAGAATTGTGGCAAGATGACCCCTCTTTCAGTTACGATGCGGGTGCTACATGAGCATGGAAAGAAAGAAAAAAGAAAGTATTAACGCGGGAAGCGCAAAGTAACGAGTGCAGAATTATTAACTAAAGCTAAGGTGATAAGCCGATGATAAAGCCGAGGAGAGTAGCTCTCGTCGATTTTCCTCTGAAATTGTATGGGCACTAATGATGACTGATCGGTGCGCAATTAGTCCGCGATAATTAGTCCGTGACATGTCAGTGACGCTGGACTTTTGTTTTTTTTTTTTTTTAATTTTTTTTTAGTCCGTCGAATGCGATGACTTTTTTAGTCCGTTGCGTTTTTGTATGCTTGATGACTTTGACATACCATTTATGATGTATTTCGCGCTCTTTAGCACGGGACTTCCTCTGATGCGGATTGTAACTCGCAATATCATAACTAGATTAGCTAAAAAATTAAGTTGAAAATCAAAAATTAATACGACGCCAGGCTTTGTCAGACAAAGTCGAAACTGGCGATCGGAAACTTCTGTTCTCGCTGTGTTCTTGTTGCTTTTTTCTTGCAAAATATGAAACCGTGATTCGGTTTCGAGAAGCAAAAATGTACAAATAAAAAAGAAAAAAAATATTACGGAACGCTGAAAGCGTTAGACTTGTGGAGAAAAAAAAAATAAACTTCGATTCGTAGCCTGGAAAGTAATGTAAATCGTTGAATCGTGAATTCTTTTTACGTACTTTCAGCCGGTGCAGCTTCCGCTGGAGCAGCGGGTGTCGCGTCGGCGGGTACGGATGCAGCTTCTGCAGGTACGACTGATGCACCTTCCGGAGGAACGACAGGAGGAGCAGCTCCTTCGGCTGCAGGAGTCCCTTCCGCTGGCGGAACCGCACCTTCTACGAGAACCAAGCGAGAAAATCAATCAGTATCGTAAAAAAATAATTAAATCTTGACGTTGAAAAAAGAAAAGAACTAACTATAATCATTTTTAGCAAAAAACAATGCATTTACTTTACGTGGCATTCTAAATACTTTGTATTCTTTTAAACGCCTTCCATTCTAATAAATATATTAATAAAAATATTAATTATGTTAACCTAACCTAACATCCTTACATCGATTACATAAAATGAAATTAATGTAATCGACAAGTATTGCAGCATATCCAACATTAAAAAATTATTTTATTCTCTCTCTCTTTCTCTATATCAAGTTATTATATTTTTATAAAGTTAGCAGCTATCTTTATAAGGACTGCTTTTACAGTCAGATATGTTGTCTCTGAGCAAGCTGGCTTCGTAGTGTCGAAAACTGCGAAATGCGACTTATATACAGATCCGGCGAAGCAACTGGCGACCAATGATTGCTCAGGATTCATTTTAGACCACCGGTGACTCAAATAAGTGATTCAATCGATTGAATACCGCGACATATCCATCCGCGACACATTGATTTTAATATTTAATTAATATTTAATATAATATTCGGTATATAATTTTTTTGATAATCCGTTAAATTTCTTTACAGTTGTGTATACGAATGCTTGCAGACTCGAGCGGTGGTGCGCTGTGCCTGCACTTTCCTTCCTTCCATCAGTCTCATTTCCACTCCAATGACGAATGGATGTACGCAAGACGCGCTCCGGGATATTCGGAAGTTCTACGCGTATTTCACGAATGACGATGGAACTTTGACGCAAATAACCTGCTTCTACCCGCACCCTGTATGTGGAAAGCATTAAATTCTTCTTCGAAAGTAAGTCGTATTCTCATTTAGCGGAGAAATATAATCACGGCATATTCGGGTTAGTTCTCGTAGCGGACGAGCAAGGAGCGGTGGCGCAAGCGGCGGTGCGCTGTGCCTGCACGTACCTTCGTTGCATCAGTCCCATTTCCACTCCAATGACGAATGGACGTTCGCAAGTCGCGCTCCTAAAATTCGGAAGTTCTACGTATATTTCGCGAACGACGATGGAACTTTGACGCAAATGACCTGCTTCTACCCGCGCCTTATATGTGGAAGCACCATATTCTTCTTCGAAAGTAAGTGATATTCTCATTTAGTGGAGAAATATAATCGCGATATATTCGGGTTAGTTCGCGTAGTGGGCGAGCAAAAAACGGTGTCGCGAGTGACTTATGAGATTTGCGTGCGCACAGGGTGACGTCACGGGTACGTGCATGAGACCGACACCAAGATGGACGACCTGTAACGCAGAGGCGGGGCAAGGGAAAGTGATAGTCCAAAAATAGATCACCAGCGAAGCGCGTCAGCTGATCCTCTTACTTTCCGCGTTGTCTCTACCATTCTCATGTTTCTTCCAACGACCGAGCGCGTGCAACACGCAGTCAAGAGACTTCGTTTCGTAAATGACTGTGATTGAGCGATCGACCGGTATTTGACATGTATGTAATTTATATTGATCTAAATGTAATAATTAAAATTGAAGACATTGTTAAATCGGAATTTTTTTTCTTTTCAGATTGAGAATCCAGAGAAGAGGCAACGAAATCTCGTCGTCGATATTAATGAAAGAACGAACCGTGCGCCTGTTCGTTGCGTTTGCTTCAAGATTCACAAATAAGTAAATAAGCACGATAGGTGAATAATTTTTTTAACGCTAGTGCCGTAAAATTTCGCGCGAATTATTTTAATAACTAATCAGCTCACACGTGATTGTAAATTATTAACTACAGTTTTCGCGAGTGCCCCGTACACGGAAAAAGGACTTGGCCTGACGTCCCGGACATTCTGAGACAAACAGAAGACCTAGGAGGACACAGGAGAGGTATCCTGCCTCGGCGGAGCAACTCTAAAGTGAGTATTACTTCTTCACACAAAATTAACAGCTTTGTTCTTTCAATATAAATTTTTTTTACATTATGAAAATAATTTTCAACATCTCTAAAAATTGTATCTATTTTTTTGTTACAGAATTGCTGATAACTCCGCTGCTGCGCACCGACCGGTGAGTCAAAAACTTTCTTATTATTAATTAAAAAAAAGAGGATTCGCGTAAATCAAATTAACTCGGCTTTTCTAAGATAGAACTAAACGCTAAAATAATTTAATCTATAAAAATATAAAATAATATAAATGTAAAAGAACTCGCGTAATTCGTGCATAATATTGAATATTTTATAAATGAAGAAAACAAATTAGATATCGAATAAAATTAACCTTGAGCTGGAGGGCCAGCGGGTGCTCCTTCTGTGGGTGCACTTTCTGTCGGTGCACCTTCTGCGGGAGCAGCGGAAGAACCTTCGGCCGAAGGTACACCTTCCGCAGGCGGGGCTGTTCCTTCTGTAGTTGCGACTCCTTCTGCTGGTGGTACAGTCCCTTCTGCCGGTGGTGCTGTCCCTTCTGCGGGTGGCACAACTCCTTCTGTTGAAGGCGCGGCCCCTTCCGTTGGAGGCGCAGCTCCTTCCGTTGGTGGTGCTGTGCCTTCCGCAGGAGGTGCTGTGCCTTCCGCAGGAGGTGCTGCAGGTGCGCCTTCTGTGCAAATTAAAAGTATTAAAATAACGCAAAAAAAAAAGAAAAAAATTGCTGCAGGTAAAAATCGGAACAAAAGAATTTTCTGAGAGTCGACTGATAGATAAAATAGATAGGATTTGTCGTGGAAATCTAAGTAGCTTGAAGAGTATCGTGCATATTAGAAATACGTGAGGTTTAGACATTTACCAGCGGGTGCTGGCGCCGTTCCGTCCGGCGGCGGTGCACCCTCGGGTGCCGGGGCAGGGGTCGTTGCGGCACCTTCTGCTGGAGGTGCCGAAACAACCGGTGTCGGCGTAGGAACTGGCGCGGGTTCCGTTGGCGGAGGCGCGGGAGCTGGAGTTGGGGCTGGCGCCGGTTCTGGGGTCGGTGTTGGTTCCGGCGGTGGTGGTTCCGCTGCAAGTGGCTCAGCTTGTTCGCCTTCCTACATGCAATTCGAGCACTTTGTCAAAATGAAATATCTAGTCGCACGTTCACCGAGTTAGTTAAAGTCACTTAAAGTTAAAAGAAAAAAAAATTAGTTTGCGTACGATGGCATTTTTGTCGTTGTGCGATTTCTTTTTTTTTTTTTTTCTAAATTAAAAATTATCCCGCGAAAATGAAAGGAAAGCAAAATATTTTAGGACGATTAAACGCGCGATTGGCAACTAAAACTGGTCCATCCTCGCCGCAGAGGCTGTCACGACGGGCGCTTTCGCGAACAAAAACCGGAATTGCGCGTGCAACTGCGTGAGCCGTCAACGACACGCGTATTAAATTGTGTGATTAACGGTCAGCGAGCACGTTTCGCAAATGTACTCTCTGTATTAAACCACCGTTTATAGATACGTCATTTGTCTCGCTCTCGATAATAATGCTTTATGTAACGTTTGGCTGCGAGCTTACGACATGCTGCGCGCTTCCCGTGGTTTCGTTGACGGCGTTTCGCACCATAAATCATCGCGACCATTGTGATAGGGGAATATTGTCAAGATAATTAAACAATGTGCACGACACCCGATATGATTATAAATACAGTCCAATGCATGAAATCCGTGTCGAAGTGGCGGCGGAGGAAGCTACGTGCAATGCACGCGATCGATAAATCCCGTAAATAAATTGCGAAATTGCGAAAATCGACGCGCGCGGCCGTCGATCGAAAAAGGACGCTCGATGTTTGGCCGGAATTGATATAATGGGGCTTTATTGAAAGTGCTATTTAATTAGATAGATCAACATCCATTATCAGGACACAAATTAGCGCGATAATTAATTATAAACACAAATGAAAGAAACTGCAACACAATGGCGAAAATCATACACGGAATTAATACGTGATTTTCCAAAAAAAAAAAAAACTATAAACGAGAGTCGAGGTAAAAGTTTCGAATTATAAAATATCTACAAATTAAGTAAATCATATACCGTTATTACGAGAATATTAATTATGGAGAATAAATTTTTGATCGGAATAACATCGTCGTGCATTGCTTGTTTTATTTTTGAAAATTCTGATCGGCGAAATATTTCTCGTAAATGAAGGGAAATGAACAGATCCATAAATCAATAAAGCAGATCGAAATTGTCAAAGCATATAAGAGCATGTGTGTCATAGCGAACGTGATGAAGCGGTG
This sequence comes from Cardiocondyla obscurior, assembly GCF_019399895.1. Lineage (NCBI taxonomy): Eukaryota > Metazoa > Arthropoda > Insecta > Hymenoptera > Formicidae > Cardiocondyla > Cardiocondyla obscurior. Next base: position 6,173,588 of record NC_091871.1, on the reverse strand, counting down.
TCAAAAGCGTCACTCAATAGCGAATAGTTATGAAGCGAAATCCAGTTAGTGGCATACCTACCGTATCTCTGAATATTGGCTTATCTGCAAATTAAAAAGCTTTCGGCATTGTTCTTATTAATTAATACTGCGATAGATACAATAGATAAAAAAATTTTCTATTATACACCATAATAATATAACTTTGCGAATAAAAGTGATAAAAGTTGAAGTAAGAAGAATGCCGAAAGCTTTATATTTTTTATTCAATTCTATTTAATTTGAATTGAGAGTATTTAATTTTACATCGTAACAAATAAAAATATTTAATAGAAATATTAATAAAATATTTTCTTTTCTAAATAATTAAATTGATTCGTTGAAAATGCTGTTGTGCATTTCATTACTTAAGAATTAATAGTTAAGTGGTATCTATCTACATTCTCTATTAGACAAGATAACAAAAATAATTATTGAACGTACACGAAACATGAAATGTATGTGAAATGTTGAAACAATGTCTTATTTTAATACACATATCAAACGTTAAAACAAAATTCTTACGGACGGAAAGGAATATGTAAAAAAAAAATTCAGGAAAATGATCACACATAGAGGTTTTGAGTACCGTTAAATATTTTGCTTTACAATAAATCTTAAGTAACATTTTCCCCCCGTTATCTTTTTTACAATGTTTCTCCCCTTGCATTAGTAGACAGATAGAAACTTTATTTTACATTTTTTTTTTCCTTTTTTTGTGAATTCTGCACGCAACTATAGTGTTCTACCGTGATTTACAAGGTCCATTTAAAAAAATACGCCCATAAAAAAGATGAGATAGGGCACGAGCGGAGTGTAGAATGTAGAGCTACAGATTGGATATTGGATGTCAAAAAATGTCGATATAATCTGGGACGTACGAGCAATCACAACGGGCAGACGGGCGGGCAAAAATTTGTGCGTGCAACTCACGACAACGGGACATATTAAATTAATGATTCGATCGTTAAAAAATATAGAGGAGGCTCTTTGGTAGTTCCTGCATCGAGCGGTTATTAACGACGACGGACAAGACGATCTTGCGTTTCTCTCGGGAACGGCAAGACTGATATCGTCAGTGTTTTTTTTCATGCCTCGACCGGGGTCGGTGGCGCCGCGTCCTCCTCCTTTACCTTCTTTTCGTCGCCCTTCTTCGACCAGTCCGGTTTCTTCTGCAAAATTGAGAAAGCAACGCGTCAAATTTGTCAAAGTTCCATCACACGTTCGAAATTAGACTGCACACTGGTTAGCAGTGTCGGGCGGAACTCTTGCAAAGCTTGGGGGGAATAGGGATAAAGTCCTAGTTAAAAACTTCTGAACGGGGGGCATTCAGTCGGGGAAGATCGTATGCCAAAAATCTAGGAGAACGAGATCTAGACAAAAATTGCTTTGTAGTCGTCCGTGGATACCGTATACCGTTCGATCGCGAATTTTTTGCGCCAATTTTTCCGAATTGCCAGTTTCCGCGCTACCAAAAAATTCTCCTGACGTCGCCTGGCGCGCCGGGTTATCTAATACAAAGCCGTGCAGACTGTTAGCGAAGGAAAAAAGAGAAAAAAGAAATTTCGAAGAGAATCGCGAGTCTTCAACAAAAGGGAACGTATACGTAAACAAAAAGATATTGAAATGGAGGAGCGTCTAGCGTCGTCGAAAACGCTGGAAGCGACGCATCTGAAACGTCGTGAGGGAATCATGAGCAAACGGAATATAATAGTGAAGAAAAGGTTGCGTTGAAGACTGATTTACCGCGAACGTTAAAAACGGAAGAAAAAAAAAAAAGCGTCTTTTTCTACCCAAGACTTTTCTCGCTTTCGCGTGCACACCCACGTGTACAATCTATTCGCTCTATCTATTCTCATCTATCACACGAGTCATTCTTCTCCTAGCGAGCATGCCGAGCTACAAGTTGGTGGTTAAAGTTTTACCTTATCTTTTGACGCACTCTGCGAACATAATGCAAGAGCAACATTATTAGTCAACAGATAAGACACGGACACTGATTAAGCGTACAATTATCACTTAACGAATAAGGCGTCGATCGCGGCTCACGACGTGAGCCGCGATCGATGCCGTGATTAACACGCATATTGATCGTCGACGATACTCTCTTTCTAATTATTATTTTGACAAATTTTTTTTCTACAAATTTTAATAAATATTTATAAATTAGAAAATAAAACAGAGACTTGTACGTCAAAATGCGTGCTCGCCTGTGCACAATAAAGACAAAGACAGGGCAACAAATTCTATAATCTGAAAGCGTAGCGGCCGAGTGATGGCGATAAGGCAAGCTGCAAAAAGACTCCAATTGCGTGATCATACGACTTTAGTTTCAGAGTGCGTGTTTCAGTTTTTAGTTTTTTATTTTTTTTTCTCAGGCGAGTTGTATTCCTCTTTCTATCGATCTCTTTATTATTATTTTTTTTTTAATACTTTGCATTCGGTAGCGATTCGTCGGAACGAACGATGTTGCGTGAGAAAGTGTGCGGCAATTAACACGTGTAAAAATAAGATAAACGAGGCGAATGTGCGAAAAAAAAAAAAAGGAAACAGAAGGCAACGATATAATTAAACAGAGAAGAGTAGAAAAACGCGAATCGGCAGGCATGTGTGAGTAAAGCGTTTCTGCTATTATGTACGAAATAAAAGTGAAACTGTCAGCTTCAAATATACTTCGCAAGCCAATCTCACCTTTTTGTGTCCCTCTTTATCTTATACTTTATTTACTTCGCGTTGGATTACGCTATCGCGATTTTTGCGAAATTACATGGTTGGAAACGGGAAAAAACGCAGAATAAAAAAAAAAAAAACAAAAAAGTAAAATAGAAACAGATATGGATACAAATTGGACGGTACTGGAATCGCCGTGATGTGTCGGAGAGAAAAAGTAGAAGATAAAGGAAATTAAACGATGCCTCGGAGAAAAGCGAATTAGTGAAGTTTTCACGAGAAGGAGAAAGAGAGAGAGAAAAAAAAAAGAGAGAAAAAGAGAAACGGAGAAAAACGGCGCGATTCTCGATAACAGCTGACCTTTCTCCTTATCGAATATTTGAAATACGCGCTCGCGTAACATCGTCTGGAAGAATTTCTCTTATCACGCGACAAGAAAATACGAGCACACCGGGGCGAGAGTCGTATCTGATTTTGCATAAAATACAAGGTGCTATGATCGCATTAACATTCAACGTACACAGCGTCACGTTTCCGTTACGCAAATCGGAAACAATCTTCAATCGGGGATCGCGATCAATTTGAGTTACGGAGTTTCGCGTGTACGATGGACGATGAGGTGGCGAGAGGAGAAAATAAGAGTCAGGAGCGACGCGTTGCAGCGAAAAGAAGCTTGAGAGATGAGAGGGAAATAAATCGTAAAAATAATAAAAAAAAAAAGAAAGCTTAGGAAAAATCTGTCGATGGAGAATATAAAGAGCGTCGGAGACACCGAGGGGGAGGAAGAAACACACCCGACTTATCTACGTGCGCTTTCTTCGATCGTTTATTGTCACAACTTATCGCCGTTCTACGTAACAAGTTGAATATTTACGCGGAGCCAGCTTTCCCCAGGTACCGCTCGTTTTGACCGTTTCGCACCCGAAGAGGGATATAATCGAATACCGACCGACTCCTCGAATTGTTCGTGCAATTATCAATTCTCTAATTCGTTTCGTGGCGCTAACGAACTAGTTTGAAAACAATTCGAAGCGAACGTGACGGCGAGAACGCGTCGGCCAAGCGCGACACTTTCAACGGAGAAAACCGGTATCAAAAACGTTTTTTAAAATTCGTATTTTTACACATTTATTTTTTTCGTTCGTACGTCCTCTCTGCGCGCTTTTTTTCCCCCACGGCTTATTTTCACGCGCTTCGCGCGCGCCTGTTATCATTTGTACAAACGTGATTATGTTAGTGTTTCTTCTTATGTGTGTGCACGAGTATATGGTTGCTTTTATACTTGTTCTCGATTTGTTTTTGGTTTGTAATAATGCTGCCTGTATTTTATTGAGGTTTCGCACTCAAACTGTTTTTATTGTTCTTATGTTAAATCTATTTCTTGGTCTGCCACTCTGCCTTCTCGGATTTCTTCGGCTGTGGAGAACACAAATTGCCTAATCAAACTACCACTACCACTACTTTCAATACGGATAGGTTCATATATACATGTCTAGTCTGTAGGTGGTCCTCTTTAGGAGATCCCGCGTACATAGCGCCGGAAATAATATTAAAAATATTTCTTCGTAACTGCGATAAAATTTCATTTTATCTCAATATCAGCTAATTATAATGCATTTATAATTAGTACTTGTTCGTAGGAAATTTAAATCCAAGATCGGGTGAAGCTCGTTTGATGCACTGTTACGATATCAACAAAGAAAGTAATACGCGCTAATGTGTAATTACGAGCGTGAACTTTACACTATTAATTAAACAATTGATTGCCCATAGCGCGGAAATTAATAATCTCGACACCTATTATAAAAAAAATTGCGAATGTAATTGATCTCCGGGATATTCAAGTTATGGAAACATGCCCCGGCGTAATAACATTATTCAAACTATTACAATCATTGATTACTGCAATGATACATTTTGCGGCTAATCAATCTGCATAAATTCAACATCCTCGAAATGACAATAGCTTCATACATTTAATTGAAAGTACCACGGTCCGGTAAATCGATGATTAATTATACTGCGCGATTATCTATTGTTCGAGATTTTCGAGAGGGTTTTTGCCTTCAAATTAGCTGATAAAATAACATTTCTCCGGGGAATTGTGTTATAAATATTTTAATAGCAACAATATTGAAATGCAAACGACGGGCCGTGTAATGCGGATCTCCTGAATTGGACGCGGTACACTGAACGTGAAAAAAAAAAACTTATTAAAAAACTGTTTAAACGAAGAACCTGCCAATTGGGTTTTGTACACAAAAAGAAAACCAGGGTTACAAAAACTGTTTTTTTTTTTTTTTTCGAATTCACAAAACATTGACTACACTACTGCACGGTCTACCCGTCGATCGGTCATAAAAAGTAAGCGTTTCTTGCAAAATTCAATAACTATCGATGAGTATCGGTGGAAATTAAACAGGCAGAAATATCAAATATTAAATGACGTACAAATATACATATATCAAATAACCGGATAAATTCCGGTCTATAAAATAGTAAAATTAATGTAAATAATAGAATGACGTGAAAGTAAAATTTGCAAAGTTACGTTTACTCCGAGATTCTTTTCGATTTAATGAAGGTACGTTTGAATTGACCTTTGACGGGTAGGAAAAAGAATCGTTTTTACAAAAAAAAAAAAAAAGAAAAAAAATTACGTCGCTTGAATGCGAAGATTTTATCGAAAACGATCATCCTTACCTCCTTGTCCTCCTCCTCCAAGGTGAATTCCTTCTTCTTGACTTGTTTCAACTGATTGCGGAAATTAAACTCCGCGGCTTTCTTTTGGAGCTTGGCGAACTTGTTCTCGTATTTAGACACCTTCTTCAGGGTTGGTTTCATGCTGATAGAGAAAACGAAAAAAAAACGTACGATAAATCAATTTTATACGTATCTATATTCCCGTTTTCGAAATCGTATCGCGTAATATTACGTAGAAAAAAATGATACTTACAATTTACCTCGGAGGTCGTTGACCTGGCTGTTCAAGTCCGCGATCTGTACGTATTGAATATTTCTATTAACATTTATTGCGTTTGATATCGCGGATATAGTTTATTCATGCGCATTTATAATTTTCTTTTTATATACAAGGCATAGATATTTCAAACGCGCCCATTGCGCAATGAAGTATTCATTCGCAATGCGACGCGATGACTCGGACGAGCGTACTTTGTACGACAAATTATTCAAACTTTGAGATATCACAAAGGCAAGTCTTTTCGCGGGAGAAAAAATTTGTACATTGATGGTTCTTGTATACAGTAAAGAAATATCGAGTGTTAGGATTAAACGCGGGTTAGTGGACTCACGTAAACGGCATGACAATCCGGCCGCAAACGGTTAATCAAGAAAAAAAAAAAAGAAAAGAGATAGGCAGGTGGATCAAATCGTATCGGCGTGCGTTCTGCGTTGTAAAAGCACAGGCAGGGGAGAAAGAGAAAAAGGGAGTTACACAGTGTTGAGCAAACGCGCGGATATTCAGCTGGCGAGCCACTCGACGGATCGAGATTGACAGTAAATTGGCTTGCGGATTAACTGCAATAGCGGATGACGGCGATGGGCCCGGAATAGAGGAGTGGTCTCGCGACGAGCGAATGATAACGGGAAAACAGAGGGAGAAGAAAAAGGGGAACTCGTGGAATAAACAATAACCAAAATTTGGAAGGCTATTTAAAATCAACGGCATGTACGAGAAAGAAAAAAAAAACACATTTAATAAAACGTAAAAATTATAAGGGAGAAAAAAAAAGAAAAAGAAGTTGTCGATCAAAAAGTTTTGTATTACCTCGAAATACGATAATTACGCGGTGAAATAACATTTTACCGTGTTTTTCGAATAGAAATATCACAATTGAAACATCGCGGAAGTTATTTCATTCGGCTTTACATCAAAGGAAAAAATATAAAAAAATAAAAAAACAAACATACAGCGCATGAAAATCGATAACTGCAATTTTGCAGCGCAGGAAGTTTTGTAGGCTAATAATTGTAATAGAGGTTTTATGATTCGTGCAATTTTTATATCTCGGTAGATAAAGTCGACTAAAAATTTGTGCAAATTGAACGTCCGTATAATTGGTTCGCAGCAAAATTAATGCGAAGAGTGGAGAAGTTACGGAATTCGTTGCGCTACATATGCAAGAAACTTGAAACAGATTAAATCCAAATGCAACTCGTTCCTATCGTCGCAATTCTCGTTGCGCGAATGCGCCTCTGTTTCTGGAAAACATTTTTTTTTTATTGCTCCCACGGTTGACACTGATTATTCTACTTTACTGAAACAGTTTCTTCAGAAGTGAGGCTTTTGTTCTAAAGCCACTTGTCGGATTCTCTCCCTTTCTCTTTCGAGATTATTCAACCGTTATACTCTTTTCCTTTTATTCTCGTCCTCGCGCGAGTCGCGAGAAAGGGAGAGAGTGGAGTCGACAAAACAGAAAGAACGAGAAAGAATAGAGGAATTGGATAAAAGGAGGGAAAGGGGGGGGGGTGTGAATTTCATTTTGGCCAATCAAGGGACCGGCTGGTCGCGATCAGCTCTTTCGTCCGCCGTCCGTGTGTGATGAGAAAAAAATTACAAAATCCACTACAATCCGTTTTCTAGACTGCCAGAGCTCTGTTCGCCTCATTCGAACCGTGAAACGAATCCCTGAGATCGATAGCCCGATTGATTTAATTTCTCATTTTGCACTTGAACGTTTAACGTTACGTCGGACGTAATGCGCGCTCTAATTATCTCGGAATAATATTTGCTCTCAAAGCAGCAAGGCGTGAACACGTAGAAACTGTTTTGAATGCTGCAAGATAATCGTTGTTAATAACGTACAACTCATGTGAACGTATCCGTACCACAATTTAAATTTATAATAAAATCAATCAAAAACTGGTAACAAAATTCTATTTAAAAATGATAAAAGAAAGAAACTATTTTCTTTTATTTTCCTCTTTTTTTTTTAATCAAATTTTTTTGCTGAAAAAATAAAAGAGAAGAAGAGAACAGAGTTCTGGCGAGAAGTGTCCGCTATTTACAGCCTAATTGAACACCATGACAAGAGGACACTGACAGTCGGTGTGGTGCGTGCGAGTCGGTGCAAAATCACTGTCGCTATACTTAAAAAAAAAAAAAACATCGTAGACGCCTGTACGTGTTTGCTTCGATGTCTCTCTCGTGAGCCGGGGTAGTTCATGTACACATCTATATTATCTGTCTCGCAAAAGTTAATGGAGGTCAGCGAACGAGGGCTAGGCTCGATCGGCGAAATAAAAAAGAAGACGGAGGAACGCGTAGGGGTGGCCCGTAGATTTATCGCAGCATGGCACTTCGTGATCTTTCAATCCGTTCTCGAGCCAGTCCACCTTTGTGAGAATTAAAAATGGAAAAGCGTGTGGCAGCAGACTCTGTAACTTACAAAGTATTCGTGGGAAGGTTGCGCGGTAATCGTTTTCCGAAGTAGTACAAAACGGATTTGACCCACTGCCGACCGAATATCTACACGTATCCCCATCATCGAGCTTTTTCAACGTCTCTAATGCCTTCCTCGATGCTCGCAAATATCGTAAAACCATTAAGTTCTTCCTTTCTTTTCTTTTTTTTTTTTTCCTTTTTTTTTCTTTTTTCTCTTTTGCAAATAATAAGTCTGGGTAGACCATAACGTAGGTGAGATATGTTTTTTAAAGGCATTAACAGTGAAAACCGGCTTCTTATCGCAATCGTGAAGATTCTTATGACTGTTCGCGCGTTACGTTGGTAGTGAAATAAGAATTGTCGAGGCGATTTGCAAAAAGCCACTCGGTTTTCTTCCTTCGCGATGAATATGAAGTGCCATACTTCTTGCCGCGGCTGCATTAAAGTTCACGCGAATTAAGCTCCATTAACTCGGTCTACTCGCAATCACAATTGTATCGTTGTGGAAATTAATAGAAAAATTAGCGTTGGGTTAGCTCATACTGTTAATTCGGTCGCTAATTTCAAGTTACTCCGCGATTTGATAACCGATGCGATTGACATTGCAAATAAATTTTACTTTCCGAAAGCCTGTGCAATGTATAATAATTTTAAATAATTATTTTAAAGTAAATACATATTTACACCGATTCAACTTTGAATTTGACAATTATTTATTTGGCAATTATAAATATTAATTTGCATAACGAGATACATAACTTTGCGGCGAATCGATTCGACAGAATTAAATCCAGTCCTTGCCACGTGACGCAAATTAAATCAGATCGGTCTAGTCTTTTAATATCGTCAAATTAATTAGCATCGTTGTAATAGAGCGGTTCGCGGGTTTCCTCGTGGATCTTGTTATTACGCGGCAACTTTAATTAACCCGCATTCATAATTTATACATGTATTTTCTAAATAGGTTATTAGTAAGAAAAGCCATGCACGCGCAGTAAAGCGAACTTGTTTGTGCTTCACATAAGAAAGTACTTATTGCGGTATCAAGAACCAGTGGCAGAGTAAGCGTAAAGAAAAAGGGAGAAGGAAAAGAAAGAGAGAAAGAGAGAGAGAGACACGAAGAGAAAAATGCACGCGTGAAAAAGATCGAGTAAAGCGTAAAAGATGTGAAAATAAATGATAAAAGGAAGACACCGTAGAAAGTCGTAACCATCACTGCTTTCCTTAAATGTGTACTAGTTTCTTTTCTTTTTTTATAATTTTTTTTTAAATCTTTTATATCCATTCCTGATTTTGCACCGCACACGCACGCACGCACGCACGCACATTGACGCGTGCACGTGGTCTCAGGCATACAGTGTCAGCTCAGTTCTCGCGTGAGACCAAGGGAGAAGTAATCCCTTTTGGTGATTTTTGTGGATGATATTTCTTCGATTGCGTACTCTTTTTTTAATTTTTTTTTTTAATTATTTTTTATTTTTTTTTTTGGCAACAAATCTAGGGCAATTGCTTCTATCACTGCGAAATCGTGCGCCCGTCTCGTTTCACGATCATTTCTCTCGGCGCGCGAGATGCCAGCTTTAATTATCACAATCAGACGGCAAATTCGCGCGCGAATCGATACTTGCAAACTTGAAAAAAAAAAAAGGTGTGCGAAAGAGATACACAGTTACGAATGTATAGTAAAACAACAGTGGCGTCTTCTCTATAAGCTTGCCCAGCCCTGACTCGCGAGAGTAAAGCTTTTTTTATTTATTTTTTATATTTTATTTTCATTGGCGAGTTAGTATGAAGCTCAGAGATATATACTTGCGTTATGATAATAGAAAGTTAATTGATAGAGAGAAAGAAAGACAGTATAGATTTGTGACAAATAGACACGTTATAAAAGAACAAGTGGATACAGTATGCGTTTAGGCAAACAGCGTAAAAAATAGACGTAGAGAAATTGCGGGTTGAGAACGGCACGTTGCACGATAAAAAAAAAAGATGAAGAAAGAAAGAGAGAGAGAGAGAAAAAAAAATTTGGAGTAGAGCACAAAAATGTATGACCGGCAAAAATATTTCTCAATTAACGGCACTTCATATCCACGTGAAAAGGAAAAAAGGTTTCTTTCCCAATCGTTCGCGACGTTCGTTCGTTCGTTTCGTCACACTTTGCAAAAAGATCGCGTTCATAAATAACAATAATAATAAAAAATAAAAAAAAAAGACAGACAGAGATAGAGATAGAGAGATAGATCGTTGTAGACTATCAGTTGAGGGTTATCGAGACAGGACTGATCAAGATTACAAAGATTCATAGGGTGGCAAAACGTCGTTGTCAAAGGGTTCCTTCACGCGTATCCACCGTGGGAACTTTCCCCGTTGGTTCGCGCCCCGGAGCGGACTTGCGTTCGCGCCGCAAGTGTATTTTCTGCCAAGAAAAACATCGTGAAAGAGAGAACAACAATCGAAAGAGAAACGTATGTACAGAAAGGGGGATGGGCGAAGAACGAGAGACAACGCGAAGAGAGAGACCGTGGGTGGAGGGCACCCTTATCGTTTGATATACACGAGGGGGTGGAGGGCGTTAAGGGAGAAGGGCCAGGCGGAGAGGGGGGGGGGCAACGTGGGAAGAAATGATCAAAAGAGACGTGCGATCTAGCGGTTGCTCTCTTTCTCCTCGCATTGTTCGCCGTTGTCGCTGCTTTTCACTTTTCCTGTACCTCGTAGTCCCTTTTCCGAACTTCACGCTCCAAATCCCACTTCTGACCCTCACAAAGGTAGACGCGGTCGTAATACATTTGGCAAATCTTCTTCAACTCCACTACAAAGAATACGGAGAGTCTCTCAGAAATCTTTGGTTCCTCGATATGTTTGCTTTTCTGACAAGCGTAGGCAGCGAAGGGGCACGGGTGGAACGAGAGATAGACAACTCGATTGATCGGTCCCGCGCGACGTTTGACGCGAGAGTTTAGGGTCTTTCTCGAGTCACGAAATCATTTGTAATATTGCAAATACCTCTGGCCAGAATTTTGCAGTTCTGCCGAATTAATTGACTCATAAAATGTAAAAAAAAATTAAATTAGAAAATTTAATAAATGTAAAAAATTAAATTAGAAAATTTAATAAAAATAAATTTATCTTCCGGCTTGCAAAATAAATGAGCGTTACGCTAGCGATATCGGCAGATAATTTTTCGTGCTTCAAATTAAGTCCAGCTTTACATATTTTAGCGAGGTATAAACTGTAAGTCGAACTTTACATATTTTAGCGTAGAATATAAACCGCGTTGTTCGAATACTAATGGCACGCCGCGAACGGCGTCGGAATCTCGATGAGAGGGGGCCCTTGATCTCGCAACAAGCAAAACTTCCAAAATCTCCGATTCGGGTAAATTGGCGAGATCTCGCTCTTTCGCTCCACGTGTGCGGTAATAAAAGTTGCGCGGTACTCGAATGCTTAATCGCGCGGGAGGAAATTCCCGGGCGGTGTTTTCCTCAGCGCGGTCGAGCGGACGTAATTCCGCCCTAGAGTCTCTTTGCCGCGAAAATGGAGATCACCCTGTCGCTGCCCTGTCGGATGTACCATAGGGGGATGTGTACGCTGCCGCTGCCTCGGCTGAACCACCTTCGAAACTTCGATCTTCGACCATTCGCACGTCCCGGACTAGTCTCAGCGTAACTGCGAGCGACGCGAACGAAAAAGTAAATTGCCGCGTAACGTCGACGGTTTCTCGGCGAAAAAAGCATCTTGCCGCCGCCCCTTTACGCGCTCAAGCTCAAACAAATTGCGGCTGATTAAAATAATCGAGGGAATTGAAATAAAACGGCGCGTGAAATAAACCCCCGGTCTTTTTACGATCGCGCGACGCAATCTGGGCTCGCTGAAGTAACACGCCGCAGTTGCGAACGGCCGGTGGCGCAAACAAGAATAGAGACGGGTGGACGTTAACGTTAAAGCTCGCGCGATAAAAAATGCAGAGAAAAAAAAGAAGTTAATGCTGGTTACGTTCCTTCAAACTGTCCTCAAAGTCTCATCGAGAGTTTGGAACATTAGTGCCTCGCGACATTTCCCTATCTAAGAGACGTGCAAACGTGCTCGAACCGAAGGTTCAAAGACCCGTCAGCCAGAAACGCCTTCGAGAACCGTTCGACCAAGAATGTCGCTCGGTCAAGCACGTGGCAAAGTTAAAAAAAAACCACGTAAATAAAAGTGGGAGATAAAAGGTGAAAGTTGGAATAAAAAGAAATTATCTATGCAGGTGACTCGACAGGCTCTCTCTTCTTAAGGCAAGCCGATCGTAATTACCTCCATCTCTTTCAACCTAATTTGCCTCTCGAGGTCATACTTATCGCCCTCGAGTAAGTACATTCTGTTCCAATATGCCGAACAGATCGTCTGCAACTCGGCTAAAAGAACAAAAAGTTATTGGAAAAAAAAAAAAGGGACAGAGTAAAGTCCGCTGAAAAATTTCGTTATTCCTCGTCGCCGGCTGTCTTAAAACTTAATCTGTTATCGTATCTGTTCGAACTATTTAAAAATTGTACCTTCAAAAATCGGAAACAGGAAATTAAAATTAATAAAGTATGAATTATGTTAAGCGACGTGTAGACACAAAATTGCGACGACTGTTATTCAATCCATTATTCGATAGGATAAGAGCGATAACAATTATTTAATTTAAATCCATTCGCTATTACTCTTAACGTACCAATATTAATGAATTGTTTCGTGGTATCACTTTATTAAAAAAAAAAATAAAAAAAATAAAAAAAAAAAACTTTGTGATGTTTAAAAATGTGATAAAAATATAATAATGTGACGACCTGCGATCTTTCGTGATGGCTCGTTCCGGAGGAAGAATATTCGTGAGGAAATGAAATTACGGGAAGATACAGAAAAGAAATGAGTCTTTCGCGCTGGAAGCGAGAAGCACGAAGCTGACAATTGCGTGATCGTTAACCTACCACGGGAGGCAAGTGAGAGATAGGAGAGATTCGACGAGAGGAAATCAGCGGGACTGAAAATTACGGGGCTGCGGAAAAAAAAAAAAAAAAAAAAGGGGGGTGGCGTGGAGTTTGCCAGCGCGTACTCGCAAGTGTAAATTGAACATTCTTTCTACTCATGGCGTCTGCGAGAAATTAACATCGCTGAGACTGATCTACGTTGAGCGAATCTACGAATCGTGAAGAGGAAGGAGTGCTACGTTAGAGCTGCTAGAAAATACTTAGACGTCTATGTCTAATATTACTACGGACTCAGCTTGTGAGGAACATATCGCTAGATAGATAGGCGCTTCGCGCGTACAAAGAAGAAAGATAGAAAAAAAAAAGAAAGAAAAAAAAAGATAGACGTTGAGGAAAGAGTATTGGCGTTAATCGCAGCTCATCGCTCGTTTGCCACGGGAAAAAAAACTTTCTCGACCTCCAAATCCTTCTTGGCGACTTCGTATTCAAGGTCGTACTTCTCCCCCTCGAGAACGTTGATCCTCTTATGATACTGGGTCAGAATGGACTTCACGCTAGCTGTTGAAATTCAAGTCACTCCTTGAAAAATGCCCGCGGCTTAACAACATTTACGTCGCGGGTTGCCGTAATGTCGTTACTATAATGGATAAATGTCGTAACGGATAATTTGTAACTTTTTGCGATCTATATTGGAATTCCTTTCGCGCGTATGACTTGAACGGACGCTCGGGGGTGAGGTATAAGGAAGTGTGAGCCTTGGCGAGACTGGCGTGTGGAAGCTAAGTCACGGTGTTATAAACTGTCGTTGTTTTATGGCGGTGCGAAGACTGTCTCAAGTTTCCAGCGTGCGAAACCGCGAGTTCTCAAACCGTCGCCCGAGAGAGCGACCTGCAATTAGACGTTGCCGTGAAATTTGAAACAATCTTACGTACGGGAGCGAAGATGCGGACTCGCATCGGTAGATTCGCGTGAAATTAACTGGGAAACGGGTATGTAGTTCATCGCGGAATAACGGGTAAGCGTAAAAGAATTTTCGTGAATGATAAAAATCAGTGGAAAATATTGTATTATGCGTGTGATCATCGCGGAATAACGGGTAAGCGTAAAAGAATTTTTATAAATGATAAAAATCAGTGGAAAATATTATGCGTGTGGTTGTGAAGCGTGCCGTGTACGCGGATAATTCGACGTATTTAAAGATGTACCTGAATGCGTGATTCCAAAGTTGATGTTATTCGGTTATTCTGACTTTACTCATATTTTCACGGAGATAGAGCGAGTAGTTATAAGCTGCATTAACACAATAATCAAGATGCGAATAGTTCGTGGTGTTCTTAAAATGACCATTAAATTTGCCGGATATTCATAGACAGAGGATTAAACGGAGAGAGCAGATAGACAGAAGACAGAGAAATCGCGCGCACATTAATGCGAAGAAAGACAAGAATGCGGACAGAGTCGTGAAAATCGACGGCAGTTGTGTGTTACGTAGAGATAAAACAAAAAGAAAAAGAAAAATGCGAATAGAAAACGGTGCGACGGAAGAATGCGAAGCTCGTGTCTCTCGCCCGGCCGCAGAGCGGAAGCTGCGACGAATAATTAGAGTTTCGGCAAAGAGGCGTTCATTCGTCAAGTTGCTCCGATAACGATTACATTTGTTTGGTGATTGATAAAAGATACAATTAATTGAGAGCGCGAATCTTTTAAATAAAATTATTTAATGTTACAATATTAAACAGTAATTATTGCAAATAATCGCGACAATTTTATCTTCTTCTTTCTCTTTTTTTTTCCTTTTTATATTTAACGACTCTATTAATTTAACTGATCTATTTTTTAATATTTGTGTATTACTCGAATCTATTTTAGTGTGTCAATGATGTTACAGCTAAATATAACTGAGACATTGTAAAATGGCGCAACCGACAATTTTGCGACGCTGGCCACTTTGCCAAAACTCTAATTGCGTTCGTCGTCGCCCTACGCGAACGTGCAGCCGGACGGAGATTGGTGCGTTACACAAGTGCAACAACATTGAACGTCGTTGTTACTGTATCGTGAATGCCGCATTATATCATACTGCACGTCGCGTAAACGTTCTCGCAACTGTTGCTCTCTCAAAAGTACCTCGAAGTCCTTCTTCTTAACAACATATTCGATGTCAAATTTTTTATCCTCCAATGCTGCGATCCTATTGTGGTACTCGCGCAGCACGCGCTTTATGGTCTCTGTGTGGTTCATCAGAAAAAAGATAATGTAAAACGAAATAAAGACGCGCGCGAGAAACGTCGCGCAATTTTTGCTTTCTCAAATTGCTCAAAACGTATCTCGGTTATTGTGCCTTTTTTTTTTTTTTTTTCTACTGGGATGAGAAAATAATTTTAACTAAAAAGAAAAGATTCTCATTGATACAATAATGCGATCTTGAAAATCATACGCCAATTACCGTGGCCTTTATAAAAAGAACTCAAAGTTTCGACCTGTGAAACTGAAGACAAACACTGCATATTATTAATTAATAAAAAGAAAAAAACAATTCTTTCTACATAAATGCAACCTCGCTCACTCGAAGATCGTTGCATAAATGTAATAAATTTCTTAAATTCTTAAAAATCACTGGTGCGATTCACGTAAATTAATACTGAGACCAGCTTTTTGAATTCGTGGCTTCTGGCGCCGATTCTCGTTCTTAATTAGAAATAATCGTTCGAGTAGCGGCAAACGTTTTGTATACACAGGGCAACGTGAGTTTAATTCGAATATAGACGATATCATATCGAGAGAACTACTGAGGAATATCCTGAGCGCAATTTTTCGTGGCATTGTGCATAAATGAAGCAAAAGTACCTTCGTTGGCGTCGTCGACGATCTTCGGCTTTCCGCAACGCTCCTCGATTATGCGCCTCCTTTCGGCCGCTTTTCTTTCCTGCTCCTTTTTCAATTCTTCGGCAGCTTTCTTGCGCAACAGCAACTACAAGTGCATGAAAAATTCGTGAGGCTTGGTTCAACGGGAAAAGAAAAAAAAAAAAAAAAAAAAAAAAAATAATGTGTCGTAACCAGATAAGAGAGACATTTTGTCGGGAATATTTACCCTGAAATATTTACGCATTTTACCAACGAATCGATATCCAATAGCGTGAAATTGACATAATTTAAATGGAAATGCCAACTTTTATTTATTCCGCCGTAAACCGGATAAACAATTTAAATCGTATGCAATGAACCGGATTATTATTGTACCTATTTAATAAATATAAAGTTACTCGTTTACGCGATTGCTTATTAATCGCGCGTTAAAATAAATATAGTTGAAGGTAGCTGAGCAATTAATCTTTGTACTTATATAAATATGCATCGCGCAATAATAGGAAGGCGAAATGGAAATGAATTAATCCGGACTATGACCCGTGTTAAGCTTACAATGCTCGTGGACGGTTTCCATCCGCGGTTTATTCGCGAAATAATTTCAACTCGCGGCTGACGCCTTTCTCTTTCGGCCAGCGGGGAAGATAACGCCGGCCGGAATTCGGCGGGCGGCAAATATTGACGCAGCGAAGGGAAGGAAGGTGGATTTATGGGGAAATAACATGCCGGCGGGGCCGGCGAGCGCAAAAAGATTCTCGGAGAGGTAATCTGCATACACACGGGAAACTTTACGTACTGCGACTGCGAATGTTCGCGACGGTGCATGAAGAGGGAAATGTGGATCGAAGGGGCGCATGGATGTTCCACAGGATGTTGCGCGACGATGGAAACAGAATGGCGAACGTAAGGCGGGACCATAAAGTAGAGGTAAAAAGGCGAGATAAACTTGAGAAAAGTTTCGGACGCGCCCGGCGGCTGGGAAACAGAACAACGCGGGGAGGGAAAAAGGCGAGGGGTTGGGTTCGGAGAAAGTAATAGAGAAATGGATGTTGGCCGTTACGAGAAATATTTCGCGCGAAAATCGGCGCACAAAGGGCGCAAAGAGGATTATCGCGATATTGCCGGACGGTTTGAACAACGCCGGAGAAAGATTATGGCGTGCGATGAGGCAATAAGATAAATCGGGGCTGAGAGATTCGATCGACTTTGGTTGTCGATAATGCGCGGCGGCAACGGTATCGACGTAATATAAAACACTTTTGAAAATCTGGCGCGGCATTAACGCCGCTTCCATTAACGTGAAGAAAGAAATATGGGCTCGGAATTTTTCGGCGACTTGTCGCGATTCGGTTTTTAAAGAGGATACTCCGCGAGAAACTCCGGTAACGGGACCGAAATTTCAAAAGGGAAGAAACAACAAACGGACTTACCCTAAGCTTCTTCTTCCTGTCAGGGGTCATGAAACCCTTCTTCGCCTTCTTGGCTTTGGAAGCCTCTTCGAGGCGGGCGCGGACCTCCGCCCTCTTCCTCTCGGTCTCCGCCTGTTTCCTCTTCTTTTCCTGCATTTTTCGTGCAAAATTCCCTTAAAACATCTGAGAAAGCCTTGAAGCGCCTCGCGAAACGCGAATTCGGAAAGTATTACGCAATTCAGCTTTATCTAACATTTTTCGCACTTCCTCTGCTTTTAGCTAAACTTCCGCGGAACTTTAACTTACAAATAAATGCAATTAAGCGTTGGAAAAAAAAAATCAATATTTCTTTGAATACTAGAATATTAATTCCATTACATATAAGTAATAATTACGTCTTTTTACCGATATTAAAATTTTTTGTTTTATAATATAAAAGCTTAAACGAAGAAATTTATATATATTAGAATCTTCTACTTCAACGAACGATACCACAGTTTTTGATTATAAATTCAAATATAATGCTATTAATTTTGAATATTTGCGATAGATTTTATTTCGCAATAAAACGAGCTTAAGCCGTATTTCCGACGAAAGAATTCCTTTCATCCGTCCGGTAAGTGGTCGTCCTGTAAGAGGCGACTCTACGCTTCATAGCTAGTTTCCTCTCTTACGTACATCCTCGATGCGCTTTCTCTGCAAAAAAAAAAGAGAGAATATTTCCCGTTAGTATATTCTCTGTGTCGCAGGTCGCGCGGGCGGCGATATCTGGAGCACTTTTTGCAACGAAGATTCTTTTGACTGTAAAAAAAAAAGGGATATTTTTCGATGAAAAAAAAGTGGGCGAGGGTAGTTGAAAAAAGAAAAGAAGAAAGATCACGCGTTCGGTGCTCCAGATTTTGCCGACGCGGGAATACCTGGCGAAGCATTAGTGTGGCGACCGTGTTTCCGCGTGTTTCGCGACGATGCCGAGCTAATGGAGTCTGTCTTAAGTGATACAACTTTGTCGCCGTTAAGCGGCAGAATCCGGCGAGCATCTTGTAATATCGTTTCGCGCAAACGGCTACGTCTCTGCTTATGGCATTACGCGTGCCGACCATTAGCTCCGCCGTCTACAAGCGATGCAGATTCCAGCGACCGGCGTGCGGATCAGAAATGAGTCGCAGTCGCATACGATACAGAAGCGGTAACAAGCGAATTTTTTTTTATGGCGCAACTTTGCACTTTCCGGATGAACGTTAACGCCGACGTTGTAATGACATTGCTACAGGCGCGTCGCACGCTTAAAAAAATTTTGCCGACGCGGTTGATAATTGACTGCGACTTGTTTGCAAGATGCGAGCAGAAATGCGACGACTTTTCTTTCTTTTTACGCGCTTATAATTTTTTTTTTCTTTTTTTAATACAAAGTGCCGATTTGCATACGTTGCTGTGCTGTGCTGTGCTGCGAATACTGCACGGTGATATTAAATGTATTTCACGCCCATGTGTACGTTTATAACGAGAGAAAAATGAAGCGTTAGAGACATATAGCGTTGCAGATAAGAGACAAAAATCACGCCACACCATGCGAGAGTTCGCTGTTTACTTTACCCCAGATCTGTGTGATTGTTTTATGATTGTCTGTAATGCGCGTATAATTCTTGAGAGTTTCATACTGTGCTGTAATAGTTTTTCGAACAGTTGAAGGGAAGGCGAGGGTGAGATTTACGAGGAATGTCGAATAGTCCGCCGGCAGTAACGCGATAAAGAATAAAAATCGTTTGACACATTAATAATTACTTTGACGAATAATATATAATATATTACGACGACTTTCTGCGAAGTTACGAGGTAACAAAGTTATTTTTCATTTAATTAGCCATAATGAACCTCCCGCGGACGGTTTGAACGTCACGAGTTCGCGACATTCGTGCGCGCAGTTTAAATAAATGAAACAGGAATAATTTCAATTGTGCAGTTGACACGGTATACAAAGCAGGCTTCGTAATTATCAATAGAAAGTTTGTTTAAGAGAGACGTTCCTCGCGTCGGGATTGCTAAGTTATCGCTCGCGACTTCGGAATAAACGAACCGGCTGCAAAACTATGTTCGCGTAACGGTTTTAATCAGTAAATGGAAGTTCTACCGATCTTCGGTAGACGCTGTCTCCATTGAGCGCCGCTGCGCTGAGTTTTGCCCCGCGATATATACTGACAAATATCAAACATTTTCTCCCGCACCGAGGACGAAAATACTTTTTCTTCGTGCCGGAGCTTCGCGAGCGAATAGAGCTAAACCGTGACAGGTGACCGGACCGTTTTATAAGTACGAGAGAGATACGATAAATAAAATAAGAAAAGGCCGGGAAAAGGGTGGACGATAAAAGGGCGAAATATACATTATTATATTGAAATTGATACGTCGAGGTCAACAAATTGAGAAGCTCGCGGGTTTTCTTACATCTTGAATCTGCAATTGAAAATCTGGGAAATACTGTGTTCTTCCCGTTAAGGATAACGCGAGTGAGAAATAGCCCGCTCAAACAGCGGAAAAGAAAGGGTATAAAGTAAGACCGTGAGATTCGGTACGAGTGGAGGGATTCGCGTTAAATAATGTCGAAATAAGGGCGAGAGTGTGACGATAAATCAGGCAAAAAAGTCTGGGCCGCGGAGCATATAACGGAGACAACGGACATGTCGGTCGTAATACGACCAGTCCCATTTCCCGTTTCCTACAGAGCGGAAATTTTACGGTGAAATTTGCGGAATATATGTTCCCCTCAACGCCGGGTCCAAAAACCTTCATTAACTTTTACATTTGCGGTTTGCGCCGTGCAAATTGGCTTCATTATAACGAAAGAAAACTCCATCCCATCGCACAAACGAAGAATTGTCGTTCGCGGCATGGACATTACGTAGGAATGCCGGGAGTAGTCATCCGAAGTAAAAAGTACGGAGAATGAATAAATTACTTATTTAAAAACGCAGAAGTATGAGTCGTCAAACTAATAAAAAAAAAAAAAAAAAAAAAAAAAAAAAGGAAAATTTCCGTTTGAGAGTTCGGCGAGAAATCACGTCTCGCGAGATGCAAAAATTAAATGTTGAAAACGAAAGGAATATCGTATTATTAATTCAAATGCGGGCGAAACGACCGGGAGATATTGGGAGATCGCGGAAAAGAAAAGAGAGGAGAGTAAGATAATCACGACGAGAAGCGAGTTTCCATGATCGCCTCGTCATACTACGTGGCATATAAATCTTTTTTAGGGCGCGCAAACTATTGTGGTTTATCCTTGACCACCATCTATATCTTCTACTAAGCTGCTTCAAAATGCCACCGTAGAAGGGAATAAAAAAAAAAAAAAAAACGAGGCTCGGTCTGCTCGAAGTCCTCGGAGCTTTACACAGAAAAGCTTGACGTCGTAGAAGTATATTATATTAAAGGAACATGTTTTATTCACTCAGAAACGTGCATTTGACACTAAATTTCTATATTTCTTTAAAATAATTCATGTTTTTTTATTACGATAAATATATGTAGCACAAAGCTGGCTTTAGTCTTTAGAAATAATTTTTTTTCAAAATTAACCCGCTCGGTGATAATTATTATTAAAAAATAACGTTTAGTTTTTTAATGTCTTGAAAGTATTAGTATTAAAATTCGTCAAATGCATTTTCTGATGGTACGAATTAAGAAAATTCGTTGAACAAACATTCAGTAAAACTGCTGTATTCTATTTTTATTGACAAGGTCTACGTCAATTTTTTTTTCTTTTTCTTTTTTTTTTTTCTAAAACTACTCTTTATATTAGTCTTTCACAGAACCACAGAAAGCGCAAACAATGCATACCTTTCGAGAGCAATGCCGATTTTACTGCACGATTTTAACGCAAAGAATGCGCGTGGTATTTCAGCGTTGTTCAAAAACGAAGATCAGCAGCAGCAGCGCGAATCCACCGGAGACAAACATGAAAAAGAGAACGTAACATTAAGATACATCCGAAAGTTTTTTCTAAAATTCCACGATCCCTCTTTAATTGTCCCTCAGGCTTTTAAACAAATGCGTACAGGCGCGATAAAGCGCGAAGATCTCAAATTCGAATACACACCTCACCTCGTCGTCTGCCATGATGATGTCTTGTTGTTACGCGCGTCTACCTAAAAAAATTAATAAAACAGTACGAACGTTATTAGGGTGCACCTATGCATCGCGGATAAAAATCTCCGCGGCTATTAACGATACCATCGAGTTCTCTATCTGTATAAATAAATAGGACCTCATCTGAACGGCAGGTCCGCAAATTTACAT
Source organism: Cardiocondyla obscurior (assembly GCF_019399895.1). Taxonomy (NCBI): domain Eukaryota; kingdom Metazoa; phylum Arthropoda; class Insecta; order Hymenoptera; family Formicidae; genus Cardiocondyla; species Cardiocondyla obscurior. Next base: position 6,151,977 of record NC_091871.1, on the reverse strand, counting down.
CCAGCTCTAGACCGCTTCCGCGTTTTTTTTTTTTAACGCGTAACGTCGCGGACGTGTAAACGGAGCGAGTGAAAATAATAACGGCGGTAAATGGAGTCCATTGTTTCGCGTACGCCGCGCGGCGGAAATAATGGCGGATAACCAGGAGAAATTGATCATCGGCGTGTCCCTCTCGGGCTTGACGGGACACGATCGATTCGGTCGGCACGCCGATAAATCATGCGGCTCGCGGGTTTCGCGTCTTCAAAGAGGCCGGGATCTCTCTCGGCAGGCGGTATAGAATATCCGGCGCGCGAAAATAGACGCCGGCCGTCCCCACCTTTCACGACGTGCCGTCGTTGGGATGTCGAGGAACGTCGGCGATCCAAATTTGGATGCAACGACCGCGGTGGATATTCCGTCGGTGGCTTCGACTGGATTCGATGTCGAAACGGCGAGGCGGACGGATAAACAAAGTCGCCCGCGTTTTTCGCGGGAGAGCGAGCGAGAAGGAGGCGGAATATGCACGTCAGCACGTCGTCCTATTCGCGAACGACGTTCCCGTTCGAAAGGGGAGAACGGCGAAGAGGAAAATATCGCTCTTATTAGCCCGAGAGACTCGTCGCGGAATCGCGGGGTATCGACTTGCCGCGGCGTCCCACCGGGCCCGACAAAGTTCCAAAACAGATAACTTATATAGGCAAACTTCTACGCGTGCACGTCTGAAATTGCGCGAATTCGGTTAGGAAGATAACAATTGCGCATTTAGCGGCGCGCCTGCACCGAAGATGGCTCTAGAAGATGAATTGTGCCTCGTTCGCAGCGAGCGCATCGCGTACCGAAAATATTCCCGAGCATCACGGTTACACGAGCGAAAACGTCGTAACGAACACTCGACGACGGCGAAACGAGACGTCGTTAGTAATACGCCGAATGACACTTGTCGTTAAATGAATCGCGCGCTCTTTGCGAGTGCCTTGAAAATTTTCCCCCGCTTGCGGTCGTTACGTTTAATAATTACTCCGTATTTGTTTGATTAAGAGAATTAAGAAACCAGAGTACAATAATTATCCTAATATATATTACATTAATAAAAATCGAGCGGAAAAAAACATTCTTCAAAGAGCGGAGTCTTCACTTGCAAAAAAAAGAAAAAAAAAGGCGTATTAAAAATTCTCTCGGGATGTCGTAACGCTTAGTTCTACATATATATTCCGTCTTTGATCTCTGCTCGAGGCGTTTCACGACCGACGTGGAATCCGAGCGAGCGTTGCATAATCGGGGGATGTAATTTCGTTGCCTTACGTCACTGATGACGTTGCCGCGCGAATTTGTTGCCGCGGAAAATGTTACGGCGGAGGGTAGTTTTATAAAAATTGCGACGATCAAGTTCTTTTCATTCATCAACTGCTCGCGCTCGCTGCCTTCTTTCATGTTTGCAATGGACGATCGCCTTTGCTAAGTATAGATTTCCTCGCGCTCGGACCATTCCGAGACACGTCCCATCCTATCGAGACGCACGTACCATCTCCGATATCAAAGAAGCGAAGCACCGTAAAAATAACCTTCATTAAATTATACGAGAAAAGCAAAAAGAAAGCCCGACTAGAAGGAATTATATTCTACGTTGTTAAATCGCGTTAAGCTAAAGATAAAGGGTCCAAATATTTTATTTCTCTTAATTTAAAATGTGCAAATCGCGAGAGAATTAATTTCTACGTGTAATTAATACAGCGAAGTATTAATATAATTAAAAGAACGATGACGATTCGACACCGTTCGATTAACGGGAACAAAATTTTACAACCTCCTCTTGATTAAAATTAAACTACGAAATAAGAAAGTCCGAGGGAGATAACGTAACTAGCGTGCACTGAAGTATTTTTCCGAAGTAACCGATCAGCGGAGCCCTTAAATGAAAGAATTTCTCGTTCATCACTTTCAACTGCGCGTCACTTTTAAGACGAGCGATCGCTCGTCGATGATCGCCGATCAGTCACTGTCTTGGGAATCTTGGGTGAATCGTCACAACCTTGAAAAGTATTTTTCGTGCAGCCACTCGTTTCACTGACACTAGAACCCGAGGAACTTCTCAACAATTTCCGTCGTGAACGGCGATTTAAGAGCGAGAACTCATTGCTGAAAAAAGTTACGAACGTGCCATTTTTTTTTTTCTTTTTCTTTTTTATTTATCCCAAGATTCTCCAGGCTACTTTCCAAAGAACACGGGGTAGTCGATGTCCTCGGGAACACATTTCTGTCGCGGTAACGGGATAATCGCGAGATCTACGGGAAGTAGGCTTACCTTGTGGAGAAAAGTTTGCTGGCTGCGACTGGCCAACCGGACCTTAGGCAGCTGACTGTGCCATCGTGCACACCTAGTGGGCTTGGTGAACCTCCACCGTAGGTCTTCACGTGGTGCGAGTATGACCAATAGCGGCACGCTGGTCGTAAGCATTTTTAGACGAGAGCTCGGCTCGCCGTGCCTGCTGCCAAAAATAATCGGAAACTGAAAACGGAGCCGAGCCCGCCTTGGCATATCTCGCTAGGGCTCACTCGTTCGTTTGCCCGTTCGGCTTTCATATCTCGCTCGGCGTATTAGCGCGATTGTTATGAGACAAGAACGGTGCGGTCTTGAACTCGTTTGCCCTCGAACGCCGCTAATTAAGACGCGGTAATTAAGGATCGATGTAGAAGCTTACTTACGCTGGTAGAATTTTCCATAAAAAGAGTAATACTTGGTAAATAATAATTTATTCACTGTATTCAGAAACACGTTGCAGATGAATTTCTAAAATTCAGATTTTTTTTAAGATTAATTTTAATACGCACATGATGAATATTATATCCATAGATATATATAATTTTATTATTATTAATAAATAATAATAATTTTAAGCAAGAATTTATTTCTATTAATACAGAATTAATTATATAGTTCAAGTATTACTCTTAAAGATAATATGAGAGAGAAATTTAGATACATGTAAAAGGGTTACATTTCAGATCTTGTAAAAATTATGAAGCTCCTCCGCGGCTCGTTGAGTAGCAAAGTGAGATATTATCGGCTCCTTTCTCGCGTTTGCAGCTGTTATTTGGCACTAAACGCGGTAACGATGACGGAAATGTCAACGCGCCTGAACGTAACACAATCGTATCGACGTAATGTCATCGTCGAATTTCGATGAAACTCTTAGCATAAAAGTAGAAACTGCGGGTGCTGTAAAAGATCCGTGTAGCATCTCTTATCTGCTATTTAAGTCTAGAAATTATCGGGCATGCTTCGCATTAATAAATATATATAAATATTAGCGTTAATGATATTACATTTATAAATATCCGTGTAATCCACTTTGATATTTTAATGATAAACAATTATCATTATTCACACGATTAGATTAATATTACGTTACCTATGAGTTACACCGTAGAATATTATTACAATATCGCAAACAACGCCGTATCATATTATTTGCAAAATCCTATTCAGTGTTAAAATTATATCTATATTAAAACAAAGAAGAAAAATATTTTAATCAATTATAAATTATTGTGTTAATAATTAATTTGTACGAAACAAGAAAATTTACTGCCTTCAAAATTTTTAATACACTCAATAGCCCAATGAACGTGAAAGAGTTGAGGGAAACAAGAATTTTATTTTTAGTTCTGATTTAAAATAAGAGAATGATGCCTATAAATTAGAGGGGCTTTATGAAAAAAAAATAAATTTCAAATAACGTTTATTGTATCATTTTGAAAGGTAAAGTGTGGAAAGTTAAATAGAACAAACCCGCCAAGTCAGCTGCGTGGAACGTGTCGACGTTACGTGGCTCGTTTAGCATGGGTAACGTATCTACGGTAAACTTTATTATCGATAACGTTCTTCGTAGCGTATATCTTTCTTATTGTCATTTTTTATTTGATAAAACTTTTTTTAATTATATTTCGTTTATCGCGCTATTTTTAATGAATTTTCCGAAAATTAATTAATTTGCCAAGTGGAAGGAATTTACGCGAGTGGTACACGTCGAGATTTGTCGGACAGTTTGTTAGAGATGGATAATATAGGTTTCTGCAAAGCTCTGCCTGGAGCTTGCGATGTAGATTTCTCGTAACAAAGAAGATGGCGAGAACCTGCGGCGGAATTCGAAATCCTTTCGTCGCTGTAAAATTCTCGTTACATTTGTATAAGTATACCGGATCGCAGGAAAGCGACACCGTTTGATAAAAACTGCGCGTTGCAAAATTGCATACTGTAAATTCATCGGCATACACGCAAATGTTTTTGCTGCTGCAAAAATTTTTCGTGTCAATTCAAATAAGCCTTAACTTTTTACAACGCCCGCGTTAATTTTAGGAATAGGAAATGCTTTTCTTGATCGCACGAAATTCGACGTTTTAGGATATAATAAATACGCAATCAGGTGTGAATCGGCCTTTCGCGTCACTCGGCATTTCGTAACCTTATCGAAGTTTACGATATTCCCATTGACCGTTTAATCCAACCGCTTAATATCAAGAACATAATCATATACCCGACTGACTCTGGCCGTGGATTGCTTAATCAGCTGTACGATCAACCCCCCCTTGATGTTCACCTCTGATATTAGAGCCTAAATCCCGCACGCGAGCGAAAGGGACAGACTCACACGTATGCAGAAGACGACGGGGAGTAAGAGAAGGGCACGAGCTGGAGGGTAAAAGACGGGCTCTTCTGATGCGTGCACCACCGGTGTCGTAACCTTTAACCTATTCCTTCCTGTCGGAGAGGGTCACAGGTGTAGCCCCTGGGGGGGGTGCGAGGGGGGAGATGGGGACGGCGAGGTTGAATGTAGTGCGCTCGAACGAATCGCGAAGGTAAAAGGGAGACGGGGAGAATTGCCTCCGAGCCGGAGGTGATTGACCCGGCGTCCCTGTTGCCACGACGACGATCCCGTGACGTCACGGGACAAGCCGGGGTTTATGGGTGACCCACATTCCAAAAATAACCGTCACCGACCTGCCCTCCCGTCTCATCGTCCGATTTCACCCTTCGCCTTCTTTGGCGCTACAAACGCACATACGCATTGCACACACACGCGCGCACACCCGCGTATATTCGTCGACCGAATCATTGACGCGTTCTCTTCGCACATCTCAGGCTTTCTCTCTTTTCTTATTATACTATTTTCCCCCGCGATCGTCCCCGCGGGCTAAAGCTAGCAGGCAATCGTCCGTCGCGTGTCGAATCGTGCTCGATGCCAGACCGCAATCCGCGAAGAAGAAAGGCCGAGGTGCACGTAATGGCACTCGAATACCGCTGCTATCGATTGACAAATGACGAGAAATGCACGTATAAATGCACCAAGTTAATTGTACGCAGTCCTGCGAACTATACCGCGGCAGGATTGTGACGTAGATTCGTTAGAATGAAATGAGCTCGGCGGAAAGCGAAGAACAATAATGTGACACGTAAAATTATAGATCGAATCGAAGCTTATTACTAACGTTTTTAAAACAAGATTACTTTCTGGACATAGTATTAATGCTGTAAAAATTTAAATCCATCAAATTTCTTGCTCTATAAAATTACTCAAGTGCGTAACGCAACGCCTTTACTTCTCTCGCGAGCGAAGCGCGTAAAAGTTAATTTTTTAATTCAACAAAGTATCGATCTCGAGGCCTAGATCGTTGAGCCCAAAAAAACGTGTGCCGAGCACTTCCATTTATCTTTTTATTTCTCCGTTTAAAGAGACCGAATTTAAATTAGATGACGAACGAACAGGCGCGCGGGAACGTTCGACTTCGATGATAGTAGCCATTTTAATCTCGCTTCTTTTTTTCAATGAATCGGGCGACCAAGCAGGCGGGCAAGTATCCACGGGAAGTCGATGGGGTACTTCGACCCCGCGACCCAGTTTTGTACCCCCCGGTGACGTCATACCGACGTCATTGCCCGGGGAAAACTAGGTCGAGCAGACCCAGGCGGACCACCGGAAGAGAGGTCGGAGGGTTTATTGAGAAATTCCCTCGACTGGATTCGGCCCTATTGGGAACAAATTTTAAATTCGGGAGGAACTTTGCTTTCTTTTATATATCGCATTCAATATTAATAACTAATTGCGTGCCCGGAGATGTCTACGGAATCGAAAACGCTCTCTCATCTCGCTTGGTGCTTTTCATAATTAATAAGAGTGGGAAAAAGGAGGGCACAAAAGGAGGATTATTATCGAGGTATTAATTGATATTAACACGCCCGAACATTGCGACCGTTTAATTAATCAGCGATGCGAAATATGGAACAACAATTTAATAACGCGTTTAGGAGAGTCTTCGTGATTTGACGACTTTTAGTCTTTGATTTATGATTGGAAGTTTAAGAGAAGCGTTAGAGCTCGTGAAATTCGGAAAAGCTTTAGATCGAACTCGTTACGTTATTATTTGAAAATAATTTATTTATGATCTCACGTATGAAACAAAAATTTTAATAATGCAATTATCTTTATATGTAATATCTCCCGAGGCGACATGAGATCGATATTTAATTCTTCGATTTCCAGCGTGGATCGTTATCAAGAGCGTATTGAAATAGCTCAGAGAGTGATTCGCTGTTATTTGCACGCAGCAGGCGGAAAAGAGGAGATAAATGACAGGGAAACTTATTCAATCTTGAGGTCGTATTCAGCTGGGTGTATTTTCTCAGTCGGAAGAAAAAGGGTGGAGGGGCTCGTCTGTAAGTCGGGAGGCCGCGAAGGCAGCTGGCGGTCACCGGCGGATCGACAGGGGAAGATTTTGCAAAAAAATCATGAGACACGCCGAAAGCTCGAAAACCGAACGGTTGGCAAATCTCATGAATGGCCGCGTAATGTGAATGAAGCTTCAGTGACCCAGTTTTGCGTAGCGCCCCTGCATCCCCCCGGCCTTTCCGTTCCTCGCTCTTGGCCGACCGGGGAGAGAAAGAGACAAGCGTTCCCCGCCAACTGCATCGCGTGGGTGTTACGTCAGGGACAGGTTATCGACTGCACCAACGGCCGCACTGAGAATATTAATTCGCGGTATCGATTGGAAATTCGCGCGATAACACGCCAATCGCCATGCCGCATGTAACGAACGAGCCGAGATCCTCTGACGAGATTACAACTATTTTCTCCGCCGAAAGCCTCGTCCCTTTCGGCAACCGATTGCGCCGAACGCGTGCTGGATAAAACGTTTAAGATTCGTTGCAATCGCGGTTTTTTTCTTTTTTTTTTTTTAAGAAGGGTTAGTGCATTAATATGCAGTTGCATATTAATTAAATTTTAATTAACATGCGTATGGAGGTATATCTACTATGAAAAATATATTTCTACACGTACTTGTCACGCATATTTTAAAGGCTGGCGCGATACATCATATGTTTAGATTTTAAACTTTATCAATTCACAGTCATAGTTATTATTTTTAATTTGTTAAATTATTATTATTAAATAAAATACAATTTTTTTTTAATTGTGATTAATAATATTATATTCAATGATTTTATATTTATTAATCTTAAGACATTTCAATACATTTTTTATTTCTTAATAAAAAATGCAATTTAATTTAAAGAAGTTACGTGTAGAAACATATCGTCTTTTTGAATTTCAAATAAATGTATGACTCACGTAAGAAACAATTCAGTCGTCGAGAGCGAGAAGGGGTGCCGATCCAGTTTTCGAAGTACGAAAATTTGATCTGGCCGTCTCTCTCTCGTTGTTGCATCGGTGTCGGCGGCGTGCGGGAGGAGATAACCCGGGATTGCGAGGTAGGGTGGAATGACGTCAGGGGATGACGCGGGGCGTCGAACTCTCGCTGGAAAGCGAGCATAGGGGTGCATCGACCTAAAACCCCCGGTTGCCTGGCTAGGACACACTCTCTCTCTCTCTCTCTTTTTCTTGCTCTGTCTCTCTCTTTTTCCTCTTCTCGCCTGTGCGAGCATCAACTTGCCACATCCTGACGAATTTTTGTACACCTGACAAGGAAAAGATAATAAAAAGTATTGTAAAATGTAGCGACAAAAAAATGTCTTTACACTCACCGAGAACTTAAGAAATCGAGTAATTGCTGCCGTTTCTTCGACAACAGTTTGTTGAAGAAAGTAAAAAGACAATGGGATACAATTACAATTCTTTTCACGTTTTATAAATATATCCGTCGTAGTATACATTTTATAGACAAGACCTCGTAGATTTGTTGGATGTGTTTGATTTATCGGATAGTTACGTGAAAGTAGCGCAGTCCAAAGTGATGATAAAACGAGAAATGAATTTATTAGGCCCTTATTTTCTTAGGCAAGGTCGAATAAAGCCACGTGCCGCGATGCGAAATCGATAGGGATGGTTTCTGGTGCAACGATTGAGTTGGTTTTCTTAGGGGTAAACTTGTCATCGATCCTTTTTCCGTTCGCTCTCGCGAATAATCAGCGACGTATGAAGATACATCGGGTTTTCTTTCTCGGATCGCGATATGACGACCGCGATGCGTTAGAGCCCGCCGTACACGGGAGTGTGGAGCACCTTCAGCGAAGTAGCGCGGGTGGGAGGGAGGCGAGGTCGACGTCGGAAACTGGGTGAATGAGGCTGCTGGAGAAGAGCAGCCAGCTGTGGTGACTAGCGACGGTTGCGTTGTTGCTGCTTCTCCAACTGAGTATTTTTGGAATCGTTGAATTAGGCATCCGGGGCAGACGTATCTCTCCGAGGACGCCTGAAAGTGACTCCGGGCGTGTGCAGCTTCCGAGGAGCACCCGAAAGCAAGGGTGCTGAGCGAAAGGGAGGAAGGAGAAATATTCTTGCTGTGGTTTGCATCAATTCTCTTTTCGCTTGTATTTAATTACATTTAGATACGCACGCATTTTTGTGGCACATATGTCGCGGGTGAGATTTATAGAAGATGATTTTTTTTAAGTCGATAGATTTTCACGCATTTTTGTGCGTCGGTGAAGTAACGGAGAGTGACGATTTGGGAGAAAAATTCTTCTCTTCCCTTGCATATCCTGCAAGTAGCTTTTACCCAGGGCAGTGGAACAACGGGCAAGAGGGTGCCAGGGGGGACAGGGAGAGAGGCTCTCTCTTCGGGGGGGGCCACGTGGTGTGGCATGCGCGGGACAATCAATGTAATGACGTCACCGTCACCGTCAGGCAATCCCGACCAATCGCGGATCTGCTCCATTCAAACTTGCCAGCCTCGGGGTCCAAGTGGAAACTCGACGAGTTCCATCGGACTTTGGCCTGACTGCAGTCCGGCCTCGATCACTGAGAGGCGTGAATTCGAGCGGCTAGACGTGCTCCGCTCGCCATCCCGTTCGCGTAGCTCTCGACGGCCGATTCTTTACAAAGAATCATCGAGTTCGGTCATAACGATTTCTCTGGGTCCGCCAGTGCCTCTGCGACGACACAATCCGCGCGAGCAACCCCTGGGGTAGCACGATCCGAGCCACAACTTCAGACTGTCGGAAGAAAACTCCGACTTCGGGAAACGCGAAGTATCCTGTGCACGAGATTTTGATCAAGTAAAAAAAAAAAGGGACGTTCCTCGAAAAAAAGCAGTGAGAGGCAAGAAATTTAATTTATGGTGAACCACGGTGAGCCGCAGAGGGGTAAGTGGTGTATAACTTCAGGTTTTATTAACTTCCATCTAAAAAAAAAAAGAACTTTAATTGATAATCGTGAAATAACATGTTTTCAAATATTCCACCTGAAAGATATAAATTTAGCTCGCTGTTAAAAAATATAAGCACAAAGGATTTTAAATTACATTTAATATAGATTAAATTTAAACGTATAGAAATTTTTTTAATTTAAAGACCGAGAGTTAATTTGAAATTAAAATAGTTATACGGTTATTTGAGAGATAAAAAAAAATTGATATCATTACGCGAAAGCAGCACGTGGTTCGAGATAGACCCAAACAAACGCCTACGCGGAATTCTCAACAGACGAGACGCCCACGTTTCGGAAATCCACTCTGTAGCCGCTGCTTCCTTGCGAGAGCGAGAGTGCAGCGACCTTCCCACACGTTCTCGTTTATCTAAAAGGTTAAAAAGCCTAAAAAAAAAAAGAAAGAAAAAATTATACCGTTACACAGAACAATTTTGTAATATTCTGCGTGGACGACAAACGGCAAATGTTAAATTTAAAATTATTTCGAAGAGGCGACGGTATTCTCAGCATTTTATGTTACGTATATTGGCATATAAAATAATTGTTGAAAACGCAATTGATTGGCAGGTTTGTTAAATTTTATGTATTTTTATTTTAAAGCAAATTCCCTCCTGCACTCTTTAGAAGTCCGTGTATTTCGACAGATGAGCTTTTCCATTTATAGCGGCAAACAAAGAATTATAAATACACATCGGTCATATTTTTACAGCTGGCATTTCGTTAGTTTAGACGAAAATTTCATTACGATATGACGCATCTCTAGTCGTCACCGTCATTGCCCTACTTTTCACTCGGCGTACGCGATCGAGCGAGTTAGGTCTAGACACTTTCATGTCGCATAGCGTAGATTCGGTGAATTTCTCTTAAATCGCGAAACGTAACAATAGCAACGTTTATAATTAGATCATTTTTTATCGCTTAGTTTATATAAAAAAAAATTGATAAGTTACCGTAAGATTTAAAAAATATTTTAGATGTTGACTTTACGTAAATTAATCGACGCTGATATATTTACTTTCTGCCAATTTGAAATGCTCCGTTAGCTTCAAGTAATTATTAACAATTTAATAAAGATAAGAAAAATGTTATTAATTAAAATTTTAGAGGAACACACTTCGACGACGTCGCGATACATGTGCGTGCTACGCGCCCAATCTTCCGTATTCGAAATGTAATTCGGTGGCGCGCTAAAAATATATTATCGCGGGGTGTCCGAAGGAACGGGCAAATTTTCACAGCGGTCGTTTAGTCCAGTTAATTGGGTCAAAATATAGTGTACCTCTCATCCTTGTCATCCTGCACCTTCCGTTGCCGCCGTCGCCGTCTCACCCTCTCGCCCCCCTTCTCTCTTGCACCACGACAACCCTGTTCCGAACCCTTGCACCTCCCCCGCCCCTTCTTCTTGGAATGCACGTCACAACGGGGGAGGTGATGACGTCGGTGGAATGCAGACGTGCGATTGGTCGAAAGTCCGCTGACGTCACGGGGGTTAGTCTCGCTATATGCGCCTGCATGCAACCCCCCCCCTCCCCCGCCCCTTGAACCCCCCTGCTATCTCGATCGCGAATCCTTCCACCCGCCCTCCATCCGCGGGGCGCGGAGGGGCGCAATAGGCATCGAGAAATGGTGCACGCCAGTTCAAAGCCACAGTTTTCCAAGGCTGTCCGACACGAGTGGTTGCCGTGCGCCTCTCTAACCACCTTCGCCGTTCACCAATTCTTCAGAGCCTCCGAGACACCCTCCTCTCGTGACAAAGACTCATTCACCGTACTTTCTTCCCGTTCGCGTTGATCGTACACATCTGGTAGCTCGTTTCATCTCATTTTATGGGATACCGTATTCATGGGGGTAGGTCATCTCCTTTGTTCTTCATGTCCGTCTCGGTACCCGCAGTTCGCCGAAGTGATATCAATTATTTTTCGTCCCTCGATAACTGTACGGGAATGGTTGCTACGGCATAGGAATTTATTTTTGAATTTCTAGAAAATTTAATTGTTTAAATTAATCTTTATTATGCTATTTCTGTTTTTTTTTCTTTTTTTTTTTAATTTTAATTTAAGCTTGACTATCTCGTTTACTAAATTAAATATATTATTTCATTATTATTTATCTAATTTAACTCTACGTTTGGCTTACGTCCGATAATTTAATTAATGAATAAAGGCAAAGTTCGATTTTCTAAAAGCTCCGCGTATACTTTGATACATCTAAGTTACTTTAGCCTGACCGAGTTTCCGTGACCTTCGTGTAGAAACGAGCGGATCGATAAATTGTTGACATTGTCAAATGCGGTAATTTCTTCTGTACGATATATTTGCACCCTGGCCATTATTGATCAACGAATATTTCGGTTTTGCTGGTTTAAAATTAATCGCAACGCTAAAAATTCTGTGTATTAATAATCTCTTAGTACACAAAATTTTTTATATCGTTCTCAGTTTAACAAATACGTTCTGAAATAAATTGATTATTTTTGGGAATCTATCACACTTTCGTTCGGGACAAAATCCGCAAGAAGTTCTCGACTGCGTATAGTCAATTTACATATTCATTTATTACAAACTTATTATTAAAAAAAATAAAACAAATATTATATCACGGACTGCAAAAGAAAAAAAAAAGAAATACATTTTTGGCCGTGCGATATTGAGCTGAAATCTCATTGAAGCCGCGTTTCTTAGAACAATATCCGGGCGACATCATTCATGATCGGCGCGTTAATCGCGTACCGCAATTTTATTTGCACATCAGTAGGTAGATCCTTGGCCGAGCAACATCGAGTTTCATAAATAAAGCCCCATTGAAGAGAAGTTTATCGGGGGATGAGGTAGCATGACCCGCTGACCTAGATTTCCCATGACTTGCGTCATTCACAATCTCTCCCCACCAACGGAGCCTTGGTGACTACACGCATCTAAAATAGTGAAGGATACAAAGGGAAATGGCAAGTGGATGAACGGGACGGCGGCTCGCGAGGCTGCAGGACAGACAATCGCGTACCGAACGGCGCCCCGATCAGCGGCTGCAACTTTCGGTCTTCTTTCAAGGACGCGCTGCGGTATCGAACGCGATCGCGAGCATCGGTATCGTACAGTTTAATTTTTCTTTTGCATAAGAAATTACCCGGCAGTCTCAGAACAGTGTCGATATAGTTTTAACTCGAAGGTAATTCGCTACGAAATCGGAAGGGTGATTTTTTTTTGTCGGTATGCGGCGCGGTAAGGATCTCAAGTAGTTGGAACGGTAGCTTGCGAGAGTCGGCACGTGCTGGATATCGAAGTGGCCGTGTCACGCGATTCGCCGTCGTGTCAACGAGGTAAGTCAAAAATAATCCGGATAAAGGCGAGGTATCCGTGGCTCATGGTGCGGCTGTTGCTTGGCAACTATCCACCCTGGGTCAATGGGATACGCAGGAGAGATCTAGGGCAACCTGCAAGATCTCTGAAAAGGATGGTTCCTTAAATCTCTCCGTAGACGCGTGCGATTTCTTCCGTCAGTTTTCGTGCATTCGCGGTGTTCGGGAGTGCTATAAAAATGTCCGTGCTTTATCGTCGTAAAGCTCGCGCGACATAAATCTATGTGACTATAACGAGTTGTGTTTATTAAATTGTAAAAAAGGCGATCTTCTCAGGCGAGACGAGAAATATTTAAAAAATATTTACGATTATATATATCTCCATCTTTAATTAAATACAAATGATTTGATTTAAAAATTATTTTTGGCAAAATTTTAAACAGTAAGTCTTTGTCATTCTTCGAAACTCGGTGCTTATTTTTTTATAAGGTGAAATAATTAATTTATTTGCTCAATTTTGTTGCATTAAAATTTTGTATTAAAGGACACTTTTTTTTGTATAAAAAAAAATGGTTGATATGTATAATAAAAGAGGCTTGTTTTGGGCGAGAATCTGTAGAGAATCTTAAGCTCGCCCTTGGATCATCTTCATAGTCTTTCTTACTGACCTGAATACCTATGTACAAGGTGACGCGCTATTTATAGAACCACCCCCGATGAACGACCCCAACGAACGCAACGTAACGAAGGTCTGTATCAAATATGGGCAAAAAGACTGCAGCGAGTGCGAGTGCGCGCAGGTGCCTCTGTAACATCTCAACGATACAAATAACAGACTAATCAAAAATAAAAGACGAGACGCAAATTTCTAAGAAGCAAAATGCAAGCAAATTTTTACGATATAGATTATATTTCTTTTGTTTCTTTTTTTTATTTGCATTTATGCATTTTATTTCCTTTCATAAATCACGCGATCTTTTATGTTGAAAAGCTAGAAACGATCGGCATTGACCTTTGTGCAGAATATTTACGGATTTTCTATTAATGTATAAGGCTAGTAATTTGGTATCGCCGTCGAGAATAATGTGTGCGTTCTTCTTAATCCGGAGAGAGACCGGAGTCTGCCTTTGTGTCGAATTACGGCAACGGTCCACGAGCGTTCTCCAAGTTTCACGGGCTCACCAAATAGAACTCGGAACCCTTCGGGAACACCTGAGCCCCGGGACACTTTTCCGATCGTTAAAATTATACTTTTTAACACGCGCTAACGACACACTCGTCCCTGCTGGTTATTCTTACGCTATCTTCCACCCCCCTTTTGGCCTGGTTTCGCACCTCGCGTCTCTTTCAGTCGACGATGACCTCGCCGCCCCTCTTAGCGCGGCGGGTTCGTTGCCCCCGGCCGCGGGCGGTATTTCCCTCTGATGTCATCGACTACCCGCGCGTCATCGAACGCCGCCGCCTGACATTGTCGGTGCTCGTATGAATATCGATGCGGAGGAAAAAAAAAAAAAAAAGAAAAAAATATTCTTTAAATAATGACGTCAAATGTCACACCCCGGTGCGCCACTTCAAAGAAGTGACCGTCGCTGACGTGCTCGGGGAAACCTATTAACACGTTTTTAGCCGTTATAAATATCGAGGGAGGAAGGGCGTTTTCTTATCGTTGGCGGGGGATAACGCTGTCGACGTTAACGTCACCGTTTTCCGCGAGAAACGGCACGACCGGTGAAATAAAGCGCGGACGAGACTGCAGTACCGATATATGGCCGATAGGATACTGTGCATTGATAATCTAGACGCAGGGGTGGTAAACCTCATTCCCTTACCGTGCGAAGTGCCGGCAGAAGCTTTATCGCGTTTCCTTTTGCGGTAAAACGCTGCGTTATTCGACGAGTTTTAAGAGCGACCGCAGCGACAGCCGTCTGATCGAATATGCGATTATTCTACTGAAAGCTGAGGACTCTCGCGGTAGAATCGATGGTGAAATTAATAAATCTTTGACGTAAATTGAACGGACACAGAGCAGCGTGACGAATAAAGTTTCAACCAAGAATTCGCGCTGCATCGGAGAAATCGGGATTTATATACTCTGATTTAAAGGAGAAAAAGGCATCGTAAAATCATAGACTCGGCGCGTGCATCCTCTTCAGATATTTTTCTCTTTACGATGTCTCGTAGCATTTTAATTTATAGTTAGGACCGTACTTATCGGACCGCTGTTTCTTTTAAATGGCATATTTATTACTTTCGCCAGCTCCTAATATTCCTTAGCCGGAGTCACTTTCAGCGTTGAGCTGTTCTAGATAACGGTGAGTTACTCAATAGTGATGATTGAACAATCATACGACTAAGCTTGGACCAAAAGTTACTCGATATAGTATTACTGATCGGGTCTAGGTACTTCTGGGCTTTTGCTGATTGCGGGGTTTCTGTTTCTTTTGAGACGTTCCGCCACACAGGCAAGGTGTCGAGTGCAGGGAGGGCTGCACATTTATCACCTTTGACAGTAAAAACTCTTTACCTTTTTATAATTTGTTATTCCGTCGTTGTGTAACGATAGTTTTCGGTTCGTTGTATAATAAAATGCCATTTTAACAATTGCGATCTGTAAACGAGTAGAGACGATTAGTCGTTATTAATTAAAATTAAAAAAAAAAAAAATAATGAAACGATAAATGTCGGTGAGGTATCGTTAAAATTATAACAAATAATAGAATCCCACTACTGATTGTCTTAGAGCGTTTTCGTAAGAGTTGTCGTTAAAATGTTTTTTCTTTTTTTTTTTATCTGATTTAAACAATGGAACTGTGTTGTGTGTCAGAAAAATCTGCAAAATTTGTAGACTGAGGTTGATAATCCAAAAGCATCAATTTTCCGTATCGACATACATTTTTCCACGAAAGAATTGAGATAAAATATTAACATAAGAGATCGATATTTTTCTACCGTCTGCCAGCACGAATATTAATCGACCTAGTTGAGCTGTGCGCCTTCTGTAAGGACGTATCTTAGGAAATGATTTCACGCTGGTGACACATTTTTATTAATTGTCGATTAATTGTAAATTTGACACCACGCATCAGGCGAACAATAAATTACAAGTATAATTTCGCAAGCTCGTAGTTCGTTGTAAAGTTTATTTCGTTGAGATAAAAGCTCGTGATATTGAGATCAACGTGACATGACGTTAAACCACAATGGAGCGATCTGTGCTTAAGAAGCTCAGCTTACGCTCCAAAGTTCTTTTTGCGTACTATCTCCGACAAGTAATCGTGTTTTCCAACGGAAAACCATCGGCTCGAGAGGCTCGTTGAAAATTGAAAAGCAAATTATCCTACTTCTTTGTCGTATTTCTAAAAACTCAAAGAAAAGACTGCGGGAAGCTCTATAAGTTACACGTTATAGCAAGTAGAAGTCGCTTTTGAACAGACATTAGCAGTTCGGTCTCTGACGGAGGCCAAATTTATGCGAGCAATCGCAACGGCCCGCGGGGTGTCGGGAGGGAATCCGGAAGTGATCTCGGAGATTACGAATATTTTATATTTCAAACAACAATGTAAAAGCCGCTAGTGTTACCATCCGCATCCCAGATGGCAGGGCAAACTCCGAGAAACTGGCAAATTGATCTGCCACGAGCTCCTATACAGGCAGTCGCTTCGCGAGCATCCCGCTATGTCAATTATTCTGGAAAAAGCGCGGATACCGTCAGATCGCTTCTCCTTTCTTTCGCCCGATTACCGTTGCAATCGGAACATTCAACCCTCGCCTGATTATGCCGAAAATCATCGTTGCGTCATTCAACGTCGTCCGCCGTCGCTCGTGATCGACTTCGAACGCGGCTTTAGTTGTCTCGTGTCTCGCAAACAAAACCGGCGGTTCCTTTGCCGTTTAGGTATGTATCGAAATTTTCCTTCAGCATGCGATTTAACCCTCGCACGTCTTTTCGATTGTTCCGATCGTTCCGTAGCGATCGGCGAACAGCAGATCGCGTTGGATCTCGGTACCTTCGGTCCGGCGGCGTCTGACTTTTCGTCGATCTTTCTACTAGATGAAATTTATTTTCTTTTCGCGGTGCCACTGAAACGGAATTTGAAAGAATGAAATAATCTTGTGTGAATAAGAAACGTATCGACGTTTATATTGATACCTTGTAAGATTCGTTTAATTATGTGCGATCGTCGGATATTTTTATATTTGTTGTAAAAATTATATTTACATTAAGTCGTGACTAATGTAAAAAGAATTTAGTGTTAAAGATGTCTGCGTTTGCACATTGTTGTTTCGATTAAACTCATTTCACGCACGTAGGTTTAAAATTTGCAAAGTAGTTTGTAACACAAACTTGAAAAAATTATAATATTGTTATTTATTATGCCAATAATATGGAACACAAATTTATTTCTTTTTAACTCTTATTTTTTCCAATTACTTGTGTCTTGAAAAATTTTTGTCCTTTCACAATTAAATTAATAAAATTGATTTTGAATTAACTATACAATTTTTGTCAAAAATATATTCCGCGGTTGTTTCATGTGTAAGTTTTGGCCAAAACTTTATTATTTTTCACTGATTACTTTTTGAATACCAAGTAATAGATAATTGTTTAAATAAAAAGTTATTTAACAATAGGCCTCAAATGCATTATCGATGAAAAGACTCTTTTATCGTTATTTTAACTTAAAATTTATGAATACCTTTGAAAAAAATATGTTTGTATGATTAAATCATCAATATCTTAAGATGCGTCGCAACTCTCGACGACGGCACGTTTAATATTAGAGTTGCACACGAAAGCCTAACATTGTTAGCGTAAAAAATACATTACTTTTTCTAATGAAAGACGATTTCTACGCCAATGATATTGGCAAGGCTTCTCACATGGGGAAGACGGGATTAATCCCGTTTACTCGTGCAGATTTAAGGTTTCTTATGCAACTCTTCGTATCTACGCATGTACATGACTGTCCATACACGTATTCACATACCGAAATGAGTACGTTTCTTTTAAACCGTATTTCATAACAGTTTTCTTTTTCACTCATTCGACTTTATTCAGCTTGCCGAATAATAATTTAGCATATTATAATTGCGCAACAGTTACAGCAATCTACTACAAGTACCTTTAATTTATTTATAATTTAGACGAACTTTGTTTGTGATCATGTTTAAAATAACTATTTAAAGTAACTTAATTGAAAAGAAAAAAATTTATAATAGATGTCGGCTTTACTCTAAAAAATATACAATTCGTATAAAGTTATATATTACAGAATTCGTTCGTTTCTTGGTGAATTTATTTGTTGCATCATTTATTGAAAATCTCGAGACGTACAAACTAAAAGCAATGCTAATAAAAGCTAATTAATGCGTTATACGAATTATATACGAATAGCTTTTCGCCTACGACACGTAAAGTCCTTATTTTAGGAATAGATTCCCAGAAGTTTAATGCTGCTACGAATTAATTATATTGAGCGTGATAAAATCAAGTTTATTACTGACTATACGCGAAATGTCATAAATTTGTTACGCAGACTTCATGTGTGAAGAACACAAGAACTTTACTTATATCCTACGTCTTCAATATACTATATTAGATAACACACTGTACATAGATAATGTAAATGTCTCCAGTCCGATATTGTTAACTTTTTTTTTTGCGATAATTTATAATAGGTCATATAACGCTATGTAACTGATGATTTTTATAGTCGATGAACTTATAACATATTTTCAGGCCGTATATAACGTGCGCTTCCAAGTTTTTATGTAATTTTTTTCAATATCATATGTTTCGCCTTCGACAAAGTGATTCTATTAATAAGTTTGTTGACACGGGAGTAAAATACCAAAAAATTTTTCCAAGTATGTAAAAGATATGAGATCGAATAATTTTAATATAAACGTCATGATACAGTTGGAAAAATGGTATATACTTGATAATATTTTTTAATAAAAACGGTTTCATAAAGTAATATATTGAGCTTGAAACATATGTAATTAAGAAATAAATAAGCTACCTAGTTTGTTAATGTTAACCGTTTAGCTTCAGCGTGCAGAAAATTTAAAAAATACTATCAAAAAAGAAAAGCAAAAATTAATTTACACTTGCGACACATCGATTAATTATTTTTACATTAAATTGTGAAGATAAATAATTGCGTTGAAGATTAATAAAATATTAATAAAACAATTCAATTATTTACCTAAAATTTTACTTAATTCTATTGTAAATGTTTTTAATTTCTGTAAACGATATATTTAACGCTTGTGGCTAAAGGATTAACGTATTTCTGTTGCAAATAGGACTATTTAATGTTATATTAATCTAAAAAAAAAAATTACATAAAGACTCAAAGAAGAACCGACCGACGACGAGGCCGATGAAACTAAAAGGAAAATATATCATAAGCAAACCGTCTTATGTTTCTGTCTTATTTCATTGTAAATTTGCAAGATGAAATATGACATAAACTTAAGGTGGGTGCTTATATAATCGACGAATTCAACTGCGATGGATATTTATAAATGCCATAATTAATCACGGTGAGGAAGAACTCCGAAAACGTCAAAAGCATTAAGAATCTTTAAAATGATGAATAAGACGCGCTATTTATCATCGGTACTGTATAAATTTATGCATAATTGGTAACAAGTTTTCATGAAAAAACCTGTATCACTATAAGTTACGACATCGAGCGCAACATTCAAGATATCACGATGCAATTTAATTTTCTCATGAAAAAAAAAGAAAAGAAATTAAAATAAATTTAAACAAGTACCGAGCGCATATTTAGTTATCAATGACAATTATCGCGAACAAGCCATTCTTCGACGCTATTTACAAGACCTCCCTTTAAATTATTGTACAACTCGCTCGCGAATTTCCGACGGAGCGTGTGCCTTGGATAAATTCTCGTTCAATTATACTGTTAATTACTCAGTTGCATATACAAGGTTTTAAAATTTAACTTGAGATAAGTGTATCGCTTTAAGCACTTATCCGTCGGTTCATCGGATTAGCGCCGTCACGAAGCGACGGTAGTTAGAGCGCATAGGAAAATCACTCCAAGGTAACGCGAGCGGCTAGTAAGACGTGAACGAAGAAATTTCTGGCGTAAGAGTAATAGAACGAGCCGTTCGTGCCGAGGAGCTAGGGCCAAACGGACGTGAAGCCTAAGGAGCCGGGGGTGCTAAGCCGTGAATCCTAAAAAGTGTCCGGAGCTTACTCGGCTACTGTTACCTGCCCGCGCTACGCTCTCTTCTCACCTCTCAACGTTGTACCCTCTTTATGCGGAGGATGCACGCGTTCCCCTTCACATTCACAAGGGCGTAAAGTCAGTGGCCTTTAGTTTTTTTTACGCCCACATTTTAGTCCTATTCTGTCCGTTCGTTCTAGCAAAATTTTTCTCGATTAAACGCGCTTTTTGTTTGTTTCTACGGGATTGAGTTCAGACTTTGCAAATGTAATGATTCCGTCGAAATAATAAAGTAAAGATTCGAGACTTGTATCGCGAATTATGACCAATTATAATCTTATAACGCGTGAAAGTTATAATTGCAGCGTACGATTCTGTTATCGAGACAATTCTCGTATTGCTCGGAATAAATTAACTCCGCGTAAAGTGAAGTGAATTGAATTAGATGGGATGAAGTATTTGACGCTCAGAGATTTTTACCAAAATTCGTTTTTATGGTAATTGAAAATAATGATTAAGTTAAAGGATAAAGGGTATTTTTAGTTTGTATCTTTTTTTCGGTTTATTTTATTACGAGAAATGTCAAGATTTTTATCGGTTTACCAGTTTTGTAAGAGAACTGCGCAATATTGTACAATGAATATAGCCAACGTGCCCAAACTCTCTTGCTACCTCTTGCCTTGCATCGACGTTCCTTGCGTATATTTCTGGCCAAAAAAATTTTACGTTTTCAGGTAGATTCACAAAAATGTGTTCCTAATTTTTTCTGATTTGTATTAATTATAAAATGCAATGCAAACGATAATGTGTAATTTTAACTGCGCGGCAACGTAACTAACAATACAGCTAACAAAAATGCACGAACAAAATATTGCTATATATCCAAAAAATATAGAAAAAACGTCTGCATATAATTTCTGCATTTATTAAAGCTATTATGTGTACATATAAATATTAAGTCACTGACAGGAAAAATTTATAATCCACAATAATTAAATAATTAATCATTGGCGCGCTATTTGTATTACGCACGTAACACGACTACGTTGTACTATTTTTTTAAATGCTTATGCAATGAAAATGTACGGCAAAACTGCGATACAAATGTTAAAGATAAGCCTCGATAATAAAGGAACATTTATGCGCGAAGTCATCGGTGTTATCTGCGAAAATACCCGTCGTGGCGATCACCACGATCGCGAAAATGTATTTAAAAAAAATGTACAAATTAGGTCGACCTAATGCCGGATCCCACTATTTACCGAACGGAGTACTTGCTTCACGTCGGTATGTATGTGGGGTACGTTTTAGGGATTCACCTCTTCACAATATCATTAAACACCACCACCGCCGGCCACCGTCGGTTGTGGCAAACAGCAACGTGGCCAGGTCAGAGTCTAAACTCTTATATAAGCTCGCAGAAAAGCTTTACGCAATCGGCAAAAAACACATGCGTCGTAAATTGCCTACGGAATAAAGAAGTCGCCATCGTCGCCTTTGCAACAAAGAATATTCCGGTCCAAAGACGAGGCTAAATTCAGAACTCGTACACGTCCACGTTTATTAAGTAGCAAAACTATCAAAATAATTTTTAAACGCGTATATTATAAGTATATAAAATTTGCGAAAACAAAACTGCGTTTATAATATGTATGCATGAGAGTGCGACTCGCGAATGTATTCAGTTTTTTTTTTTCCTTTTTCTTTTTCCGAAAAAAAACGACACTTTATTGCGACGATATGGATCAGTGGTGGACAATTTTTCGCTTTAAATTCCTCGAGGGAACGTGACAGATTTGTCAAGACCGAGGTGCGGAGACGGTGATCGGACGTGCGGACAAGCCGCTGCCATTCGATCGGCCAACTTCAGCGAGGCAAATACGATTTTATCCGTAATTCCTGTGCCCTTATTTCCGAAGAAACACGTGTCTTGCAGCTTTAAAGCGGAACGTCTATTGGCCCCTCGTATCTAAAGCCACCCTACCATTGGCCGATGGATTAAATGACCACGTGGGGTTGTACTATATAACCAAGGGTGAACTAAGAAGGTATCGGCAGTTGTGCTCGACCGATGGCGGAAGAAATGTAAGCGTTTCCGATCGACTTTAACGCGAACTTCTCTATTGTAAAATAGTATCACAACGACTCTCCTAAAGAGAATTCTTCGGCAGTGCAACTCGCAAAGTTCTCCGTTTGTCTCGACGAACCTGAAGAATTATTTTTTTTTTTTCTTTTTCTTTTTTTTTTTTTTTTTCTTAACCGCAACACGTCGTCCTACCACAAACTGTTCTAGAAAATATTATCTACGACACTTTTCGACGAGGTGGATATAACAAAGTGAATAAAATAACGACGAAGAGCAGATAAGCGATGTTACATCGTTATACATCGGCTGGTGTCATAGGTCTACTTCGCGATTCTACGAACTCTCATCGATTCAACAATCTATTTTAGATTCTGTAAAGATTCGAATTCCCAGCGAGGAGCACTTGGGACGCTCAAACATGTTCGAAATTATGTCGGTTTAAGTAAAAGACGATGTATGAAGTCTCTAGGGTATGTGAATAATATTTATTTAAGTGCGAACGCTTCGCGGTTTCGTAAAAATTGGCCTACGCGGCCCAACTCACTTGCCGAGCCTCCTCTTCGCTCACCGAGGCCGACCTCGCGATATTAACGGCCAGATATTATTTTTAGCACCGTAATGTCGATAATTTTCACCGACATCACCGAATTGTGAATAGATTGATTTTCCCGACGGGGTGGCATTAAGCGGTACAGCAGCACAATTTTTAGCATAACGCTTACGCGAACGGCAGTAGGTCTGTCGTACAATCGTGCACGGTTAAGAAGATCGAATATGATGAATTTTATATTCGAGCTGAATTGTCCTATCGGCCTATAGAACCGCCAGATGTCCAGTCCCCACAGCTTACTTTACCGCGGAAACGCGTTTTTCATTGATATTCTCCGTGGCCCGTTACTTGCTTTTAAATCTGACCGACGGCACTTTCCTTTATTTTTATTCTTAAAATTCGAAAGCATGTTAACATAGAAGACAAATTTTTTTTATTAATTAATTAATTAATTAATAAATTTGTTCTGTAACATTTATTTTTTAATTTATGCTAATTGTTATATAATAGATTTATATTTAAAACTTTGTTCAATGACGTGAGTAACGAAAAAAAAAAAAGAAAAAGCTTTTAAGAACACTGGTTTGTTAGTATCGGAATTATAAGTACACGTGAAGAAAAAGAAAATTATTCTGGCGAATACCGCATAAAAGTAGTTGCACTTTCATATATTTCATTTATTCATGCGTAACGCTTATACATCCTTGACTACTACTACTCAATCTTTCTGACGATCACACATGATGACAAACGACGACAAAGATGTATTAAGCTATACAGTATTGAATAAGACCAAAAGATCCTGAATGTGTTAAACGCCAAATCGGAAATAAGTATTTTAAACTATTTAAATTGTTTAATTTGCGAAAGAAAAAGAACGCGGTACGTATTTTCATTATTTCTTAGAGTTTGCATAAAAGGCATGTGCAGAACTATTAAATTTTAAATTATAATAATTAATAATAATTAAAATTAATCATCTGTACTGTTTTTTTTTTCTTTTTTTTCTCGTTACGAAGAATTTTAAAAATAATACGGAATTTGCGAGAACCATCGTGTGCGTTTAAGCACATGGATCGAATTTGATCCAATTGAGCAGAACTGACTAGAATACCGTAAGATGCAATATGGGGCAGTAATTGGACCCCAATGCAGCTGCTGGCCACTGCACAAGATTAGAGATAACACTCTTGTGCGTGTGACAGCGACTATCATGGGGCTTCCATGATACATCACACTTCGACGCTGGGAACCATCACGAGAAGTGGAAGCCCCGAATTAATAAAAAAGAAAAAAAAAAGAATAAAAATAAAAAAGAAACCATACGTAAAATTTACGCGTTATAATAACTAATAATATTTAATTATTACATTGTTACGACTTAATTATTGTGATAGATATTAAAATTACTTATTGTTGAAGATATATTAAAGTGCGCTTGTTGTAAAATACATCCAAAACTATTCTTTCGTTTTAACAATTAATAATTCGTAAAATAAGCATGATAAAAATCTATATCCATGTACATGTATAAACAGGCAAACGTGCGATTTGATAATTGTGGAAAGAAGCAAACGGAATGCAGTGTCTTCCTTGACAATCCTGATTTTTTAGTGTATTTTTCAGGTATGCTGAAGCGATCTGTGTGTTTTATCAAGATTTTTTTTTTAATTCGACAGTGCTGTTATACGTATGTTTTATTTAATTTTCACTTTTTTAATTAATCGGCATGGTATCTGTCGTGCAAGCAGTGCTACGATTTCACGAAGTTAAGTTAATCGAACTCTTGCGCGTTCGCATTACCGACGCGAAGTACCGTGCCTGGCAAATACTACGATCGCACGGAGTTCAATCGATGAACTGTCCCGTTGTCAGCGTGGTACCGATATTGTATTCAATAAAATTAAAAATATTACACGCTCATAGTTTATTAAATACACGAATTAAACATGGTTGTTTATTGTACGTTTAAAGCGACGGATTTTCCATTAGTTATAATGATATAAATTCTGTTTACGGTGAATAAATTAAATTGCGCCTGGAAAAATTTTTCAAGTAGCAAAAACGGCTGCAGCGTAAACGAATAAATAATAAATCTACCCATTTGTAACTCCGTTGATATCCGATACATCCCAGAGTTTCTCCTTCATTGTCTTTCTCGCTTTTTTTAACGTTCGACATAATTTATAATTAACGTTCGCAAACGTATTAATTTTGTTAATCGTAAAAACACAGTCGCAATTTCATATCGTTTTGTATGGGGCTGTTTTAATGTAGCTTTATCTTATTTTATCAATGGAAAAAAACGAGAAACGTGTAGTACAAAAAGCTGAAGATTCTTTTGACTGAGTCTCAAAGCAAAGACGGAAAATCCGCTTTTTATTGCAGAGAAATGAGTAAATAGGTCAATTTCAAGTAGCAAGATCGACTATACAATCGCAAGGATGCTGTACGTACCTGTTGCTCCTATTTGCACTTCTCACGTTTTCAACGACAGCTAGCACAATACAAGTAGGAAAACGAAAATCAATATCCAGTTTAGTTGGGCTACAACGCTGATTGGTTAAGCTGCGCCTAAATATCACTTGAAATCACTTAGAAAAATGTGAACACAAGCGTCAGAATCATTGCAAAATTTAAATTTATTATTCGATGCTTTTTACATCTCAATAATGTGTTCATGATCACTGACACAACAAGAATTATCACATTTGTGGAAACAATATTAATAACAAATAATTAAATATATAAAAATGTGCTCGTTATTTTTTATGTGTTCTATTTGAAACACCAATGTTACACGGATAAAACAGCGATTTAGAAATTCGATGTAAAAATATATCCAATTGTAAAATTTCGTAATAATTCAACAAACATTTTTTTTTTCTTCTTCATGCTTCACATTAACAATGTAAAAAGGCACTTTCGTCAAATTACTTTATACTAACAATTTTTAAAAAGGTACTTTCACATAATGTTTCGTAATATCTCGCTCATGGCAAATTTTTTATCGTCAAACAACAAGAAACATAATATTATTCGTAGCCTTGTAATAGCCGGTTCAAAATTCGGATCAAGTTCAAGTGAAGATCTATAGAAGCTTGCGGCCGTCTCGAAATCGCCCTGTGGAAAAAAATTTGGTTAAACCTTTATTTCATTGTATACTTTACATTAAAATAAAATAATGTTTAATTTACCAAAGCAGCGTGGAGATTGGCGACGACGTAATGATTGATTATGAAATCTGGGCCGATCGAAAGTGCTATCTGAGCGATTTCGAGGGCCTCGTGGAAATAATTCTGCGAACTAAGTAAAGACGCTAGATTTACGAGAAGTATGTCCTGCATGTCTTTCGGAGTGTTCTCTAGACTTTGCCACATACAATCCAACGCTTTGCGACTGTCGCCTGCCACGCGCCAATAAAATGATGCAGCTATCGCTAAGGTCCAAGAAGCGTAATGCTAATTTAAAACAATATAAGTTAATTATAATGTTACGAATACATTTAAGATATTTTATATGTTCCCAGTGTAACTTCAAGGTCTGTTTAATCACCTTTTGTAAAGCAAACGCGATTTTAGTTCCGAGCCCTTGCAAAGTTTCGTTTTGCGTTCCGGTTATCATAATCAGCCATTCGGCCATGTCCAATTCAGGTTTGTACTGCAATAACTGCGAGAATTGTACCACTTCGGTCACACGATTCATTTCCGAATTACTTTTATTACATATTGGTTGTAAGTTTGGAATATCGTTACCCAGCGATTCGATCTCATCTTCAATGCTGAAATCAAAGAATTAATGTACAGTTTGCTTGCATCACATATGTAATACAGTTTTTTTTTTTTTAATTTATTGATTACGTACGTTACATTGCGTCGTATAAATTTATGAAATACGAATAAAGAAGCGGCCCAGTCTTCGTACTTAAGCTCGTCACATTCGTCTTTATTTGGGTAATATGATTCTTTTTGATTGTCAGACATCTTATTAAACGATGAAGTATATGTGTATAGCATATCCTTTAATAATAAAAAAGAAAGTATATAAAATAATACGAAGTATTAAATAGTTATCTTATTTTTACGATACATGATTATATCATAGATTACTTGCTTACATTATCTGAAATTCTGGTCATATGCACATGTGGTTCATGCAGTTTCGTTGCGCTATTAGGAAGTAATAATGAATGTATGAGACCTTGGCGCATATGTTCTTTCTTACTGTAGTATGATACGTCCAATAATCCAATTTTGTGATTATTCCGACAGTCCACCCCTATAATAAGAGTTTTCTACTATCAACTTGGATATAACATATTTTTCAAAAGTTATATTTTAATTTTAAAACAATAAAGTGGCATATATAAATTATAAATGTGCGTGACATATAAAAGCAGGAAAAATAATAAAGGAGGAGTAAGTAAGTAAGTAACAATAATCTTTATTATGTGCTGTTACACAAGGAAAAAAAACACCAAGTAACAAGACAAAATTATGATAACATAAAATACATAATTATAAGCCAATTTATTCTTTTACTGCAAGCGAAAATAAAATAAACGTAAATTCAATATATCAAATAAAAAGTACATAACACAGTCTAAAAATCAAATCCATTTTTAACGTGTATGTGCGAGAATACGCACCTGCTCTTTCTTCCGTTGTTGAAACATAGTTAATATGCTTACAATTCTTGACTTGTCGCTTACGTAAAAACGTACTACTTGGTTGCAAATTATATTTAGTAAGTAATACAGAAGGCAGGTTCATAGAATGTTTGTGTAAATTAATTCTTTGTTCTTCACAGCCTGTGATTATGACGATATATGTCATTATTCATCACAATAATCTGCGTTTGTTAGAACACAGTACCATCAACAGTGAATAAAATTAATCAACTGAAAAAAAAAATTCTGTGCAAATTCTATTACAAAAGTAATAATTGTAAAAGAAAAAATTATTAAAAAATGAAAAGAAAATTAAATGAGAGAAATAAGAAAAGAAAGTGTGAACATCTAGCATACCTGGATAATTACCCGTGATAACATTAAATTTTTCGCGACAGGCTAATGTCTTCAATAACATTAATGCCCTACCGTCATACAAATGTGAATCCATCCTTAATGCTTGCTTTAAGTAATGTATAGCCCCTGTGTAATTTCCTTTTATATTTAATAGTATACCAAACAAAAAATTTGTCATTGGCTGAAATATAAATTATTGCAAATTAAAAATATATACGTATATATAATATATTAAAAAATATAATATTTTTATACATACCTCCACAGCATTAATTTGTAAAGCTTTATCCGTAACTCTTAAAGCATCGTCTATTGAACCTATTTTATGATATATTGAAGCTATACTAACTAAAGGTACATCCTCAAATTCTTTAGGAACTTTTTCCAATGCTAATTGAAGACAATCCAAGGCTAAACGAGGTTTTCCTACGATTCTCCAATGTAAAGATGCAAGCATGGACAATACCCACGGAGCAGCTACTTTCTGCATTCATATTATCAAGTGTTTTTTATCAAAATGTAATTATTATAATACGTAATAAGATAATAATAAATTAT
This sequence comes from Cardiocondyla obscurior, assembly GCF_019399895.1. Taxonomy (NCBI): domain Eukaryota; kingdom Metazoa; phylum Arthropoda; class Insecta; order Hymenoptera; family Formicidae; genus Cardiocondyla; species Cardiocondyla obscurior. The sequence continues at coordinate 6,123,619 of NC_091871.1, read as the reverse complement.
ACCGCTTCAGTTGCCGTTAAAATTCTCTGGCCAATTTCTGCCAAGTCTGCAGTTTGTACTAAATTATGTAGAAATGGTTTCAGAGAAACATCCGGTGAATGCTGCTGCATAGTCGCATCTAGTAACGAACGCGTAATGTATCTCTCATTAAATGATTTAGGCGTTTGGCATATTGGAGGATGCCATGGTAATGGATGCTTTTTCCATGGCTCTATATCAATTAATTCATTCACGAATAAATGCGTTCTATTAACATACAAAAATATAAAATTAATGTTATAATACACGAAATAAAATTATATATAAAATAAAATTAGAGTAACTTACGCGTAACCTTTATTCTCAGGTGATAAATAAATAGGTAAGTATTGCTTTCCATCTCCGAACATTAGCATAGAACTATCACAGTCAGATATCTTTGGCCAGTGATCAGCTTCAAAATCTTCGTTTCCCTTTTTAATTTCCACATTGCGATATTTTGGACTCTTTGTTGGAGACGCAAACAAATCATTATATTCTATATTTAATTCCGTCATATCTATAATGATATTAAAAAACATTTTACTATTTCCAAAATAAAATGTAAAGTTCATAAAAAAATATATCTGTTGTAGAAATGTGGAAATACCTCTTGTGATACGATTACTGCGCTCCTTTACTTGCTTTTGCAAATTTTTCAACAGATGTAGACTAACATGAACATTCTGTAGCATATTCTCAGCTATTTTCTTTCTATCTCCTAAATCCATGTAAGATAATACAATATTATTATCAATATGATGAATTGATCTTTCAACCGGATTTATCGCAAGTAAATGCAAATCCTGTTCTCGCGCAAAAGCGAGCTTAATTTCTCTAGTAGCAGATTTAATATTTTGTTCCCAGAGCATATGCTCGTAGAGTTTCAACCACTCTTCTTTCCAGTCGTGATACACATGTATTTCTGACAATACATTTCTCAAACGTCTGTAACAAAAAATATCTATAATCATAAACGTTCTAGCACGGAATAATTTTTTTATTTAATGTAAACTTACTGATCGAATAATAACAGAGACGTTTCCAGAAAACGATGACATAATATGGCGTACTTCATCTGTTTGGCCTCTATCGTGTCAGGCGCCAATCTCAAGCAATTATCATAGCACGCTGCGGAACGATCAAAGTCGCCGAGAGATGTGTACACGTGGCCCAGCGCCAAATGGTGATAGCTCTCTGTTGGATTATGATCTATCGCCGTGTGTAAAACAATTGCGGCCTCGCCAGAGTATTTCGCAGCGTGTAAAATGCCGGCAGTGGTCAGAAGAGGAATATCGCGATATTGCCTTAATCACGTACAATGCTTTCGTTACGAGATCAGTAAAATTATATGGTGATGTTCTTCCAGTGATTTTTCTTTAGTACCTTTTAAGTTTCTGATTATATTACCTTGGAGCGGATACAATTGCTCTACGACTGCACTCTAAAGCATTATAAGCATTTCCCTTAATCCGCCAATAAATTGATGCTAGATTCAAGTATATCCAGGAGGTACTATTGCGAGACAAACTGTAGGCCAGCTGGTGACCAAAGTGATTGAGATCAGTATTCAGTGACAGGAACCTCATTAAACCCAGTTCTTCACGCTGTGTCAGGTTTTTTCGATTCTGCATTGCCTGATAAAACAAAAAAACAGCATTACAGACATCTCGTGGCTTTGACACAATGAGTGTTACTTACTTTAAGATGTTCAAACGTGTATATACTGAAATCTAATGGAAATGTCTTCTGACAATCTGGGGCTGCTTGATTACTATTAGCCACTACATTAAACAGCATGTAATCAGTTTGACTGCAGAGGAAATTTATAACAGAAGGATTATTTAAATCTTAGGCACAAGCATTGCTTTAAATTTATTGAGATACTTCTCATAAGCACTTACTCTATTCCATCTCTAAGTCTATGATCAACAACTATACTAGCATGTACATCAATATCGGCCAATGACTTGTCCCATGAATAACAATCTGAGTTTGAACTCTCCATATCAGCCATGCTGAGGCCAACAAACTCGTTGTCAATGGACACTTCTTTCCTCGAAATTTTTTTATAAATCGCATCAGCTGTTTCCTTACGCTTTTCCTGCTCCAAAAATCCCAGAAGGTCGTATGACCGTCGCATATCAAAGACGGTATCGTGCTGAAAACGAGAAAGTACAGTTTGTAATCAAGCATTTCTTAGTTAAATTTTCAGATCGTTGAGAGGCAACTGTTTTACATTTCTGTATAGGCCCTCACGGCAGAAGCGGAGCCAAGGGTCTTCGTTAGATCGTACGGGAAAGAAAACGGCGCTCACCTGTGGCTGAATTTTCCCATTTTCCGTGACGTGCCAGTGTTTGACGGCCGAGATTTCGAGGATCACCGCGAGCACCGTGGCAATCTTACAGGACACGTTGCGCCGGGTCATTTTCCGCAATATAACCCCATGCGATGCGCCGCGGGCCTCATTGATCCTGCGAAAGAAATTCGACGGTGTAAATCATGGCTGGCAAGAGACGCCGGGTGTTTCCGCGGGAAGTCGACGCTTGGGCTTGGAGCGAGAACTTTTATTGCGTCGCGTGCTCGGTGTGTTGCCTCCGCGGGATGAGTCAGGACGATTCGAAACGCACGCGACTGCAACGCGATGCGTCAGTGACATATCACGATAGCAGCCGTCAATACCGAGCTGCCAGCTATTGATACAAACGTCGTGAACGGTAAGCGCCGCTATTAAACTTTTTTTACAGCTTCTGGGCGGCTTAAAAAAAAATTCTGAAACGTCAGCGAGGCACCGTTATTAAAAATCTGAGGAAATAAAAGTAATCTCTTTATTAATTCAATACTTGTCAACCTTGTCAATATCGCGAGAAGTGCAGAAAGGGCAAGAAATGTAAGAACTGGTGCGAAGAGGGCAGAAGGAGGTTAAAATTAAGGGCCGGTCTCTTCACTTGTAGATAATTTAAGGTTATCTTTCAGATAACTTAAAATTGTATTATTAACAATTTATAATTCTATTTAACGGCGCTATTTCGCCGCTTATTCACGATGCTATTTTAACGATCGCTGAAACTCCTTATCTGTTACGAAACTCGTGAGCGTACCTGCGTCGCAAAGTATGATAATTTCAGTCTTATATTTTCTTATCTCGTATATGCTTTTCGAGCGATATGAACAATCGCGCAGCGCATCGCCGCGGACGATCCCGCTTCCCAAAAGTCCAGCGCGCCTTTGTTATTTTATTCCTCCCCTTCTTGTCGCGCAAGACGTTTCGCGTGCGTGATTGCGAACTTCCCGCGAACTTTAACTCCGCCGTTTCTCAGCCGCGACAACCGTCAGGTGCTGGAGGAGTCTCTTTTTTCCTCCGCTAGTCGGTCTCGCGCGTGCGCGCACTCGCGGCGCCGACGGTTCCGCCAGTTGCGGTATGTTATGAAAGTCTTCGCGGCTGTCACGGTCGCCCGTCGTAGCTAACGAAACGCGGATCGGGATCCCAGGAAGGGCCGACGGCAGTCACCACCCGGGATCGAGCAGTGCCAGTCCGTCGCCTCCCGCTGCTTTTGTGAGGACTATCCGACGATCAGCTTCCCCTCCCCCCCCTTTCCGCCTCGCAACCATGAGCCTGGTGCGGCAGAACTTCCACGAGGAGTGCGAGGACGCGCTTAACAAACAAATCAATCTGGAGCTATACGCCAGCTATGTCTATCTGTCCATGGTCAGTCGGTGAATCGATCGGACAGCTCCCCCGGTCATCCTCCCTTTCCCCCCGTCGTTCGCGGCCGATCGAAGCACCCCGCGCGCGGTTACGTGCACCTGGGCGCCCACCCTCGTAACCAGATGCAGCCCGTCTTTTCCTACATGTCATATGCACGCGCGCGTCTCTGCGCCGTTTGAATCTTTCATGCCGATCTCGATTACGTAAACGTTGCCGTCGGAGACGCTGCCGGGGGGGGGTCAACCCGTTATTTCCGCTCGAATGCACTCGTCTATTGCGCCGCGTTAAAGTTTTTATTGCGTCCCTTCCCTTTCTCTCTCTTTAGCTTCGTTACTTTTTCTAATCCGATACTCACTATACGATACGTCGATGCTTTTCGCTGCAAGGTAGCTCTTCCACCGTTCGAGGAAATCGTTCGGTTCTCCCCGCGATTCGCGGAGACGACCCTTCCGAAAGAGATGAATCGTACGCGTTGTACGGCCCGATCGTAGGCTCCCGCGAACGCCTCCGTTGTAATTAAATCGTCCTGATGCACATCTTACAATTGATGCGTTACGTTGCAGGCGTATTACTTCGACAGAAGCGACGTCGCGCTACCGGGGCTGTATAAGTACTTCAAGAAGGCATCGGACGAGGAACGCGAGCACGCCACGAAGTTCCTGTCTTATCAGAACAAGCGTGGCGGGGACGTCGTGCTAACGGACATCCAGGCCCCGTCTAGAAGGAACTGGAACAGCGCGAAAGACGCGATGACCGAGGCCCTACAGCTGGAGAAGACGGTGAATCAGGTGTGCATTGTTGTTGCGCGTACGGACGCAAGCGCACGTCCGCGCAATCGATTCCTCAACTCGAAAAACGGCCTGACGAAGTAAAAAAAATCTGATCTGAACAGAAATAGATAATACAAATGTTGACAAGTATGATAAATTAATCGCAGATAATATCTCATGAATTTTAGTATTAAAGTTGAAATATTTTGAACGTCGGACAGGTAACGGAATCGTATTAATAGTTTATCTCGCTGCATTCCGCTAATTAAGTCTCAGGGCCTTTGCGCCGCCTGTTAATTTCATTATTATAGGTGGTATAACTCGTTCGCTAAACGCGCATGTTATTAGAAGTAGCACGATTTAACGTTACAGAACAACGATTGGGGGTGTAACTCAGTGGTAGAGTGTCCGCTTCGCATGCGGAAAGTCCTGGGTTCAAATCCCAGCTCCTCCAGCTAATTTTTTTTTTTTTTTTTTTCTTCGCCGCGCGATCTACGACACGCACGTGCTTGGTTTCGCGTTAATTCGATTTAAATCGTGAAATTTGTTAACTTTTTTTTTAATAATTTTCTTCTCATATTTTTGCAGCAATTGCTCGAGCTACACGGAATCGCCTCAACGCACAATGACGCGAATTTTATGGATTTTCTGGAAACCGAGTTCCTGCAGGAGCAGGTGGACGCGATAAAGGAAATCGCCGATCACGTAACAAATTTGGAAAGAGTCGGGGAAGGCCTCGGTGTCTACATTTACGACAAGGAGCTGAGAGATTGAAGTGAACGTCGCGTTGGAAAAAGAATCGCCACGAAGAAGGAAATATTAAAATAAAAGAAAATTCTCTTAGATAGAATCTAGCTAAATATTTCCAGAAATGGCGTTGATGCGCAACGAAATATTTGATAAAAATTGTCAGTAAACGGTTTCACGTTGAAAAAGAAAATTTGCTATGCTAATTAGATAGGCGAGGAAGTTCACGTACACCGAAGAGCATTTATGGCATTTTCTGCGGCGACAGCGGCTAGCGTACGTAACTCTAAGCGGCAGAAACAAGGGATGAGAGAACGAAGGGGAAAAATCAGTCATCGGCAACCGGCCGGCGCGGTATATAATACATGCGTCGCATGTGAAACTCGACAAACATTACGCTAAAGTCGCGTTTGCTAGCTGCCGTCGCCTCAGCAAATTCCATATCTGCTTTTCAGTGTACGTACATCGTTCTGCGCTTCGATCGCGGAGGAAGACACGTAGGTAATGTGATATTTATCGCGCGGCGAAGAAAATAATAATAATCAATTTACTCGTGCAATTATCCGCATCAATTAACTTTTTCAGATACGTCGTATTTCTAGTATTTCTTGTATAAACAAATTGTAATCGCACACGATATTACGTCGTTGTTATTTTAAATCGAACAGTAATAATTATTAAAGATTCCACCGTAGCGTTAATTCAAACGTTCGCTTACTTAATTAATTTCCTTGCAATAATTATTATAGTTTGCCCAATTAAACTTGAGCTGAATTACTATTGAGATACTAATGAAGAATAAGACGTTTGACTTTGCGTTGGTTGATTTTTATCGCTACTTTAATTTTCGCGGTGGCGCTCAACTGGAAGTCAAATCAAGTTTTTTAGTTCCGAAATAATGCGCTACGAGTCGCCAACGAAAAATGGAGGTAACGGTGGACGTGTGCTCGAATGTCTCCTATTAAAAACAATAATATTCCACGGATAAAATTTCGTATCTTTGAATTATTAATATTCTGTATAACTTTTAATAATTTTATTATTATATTCTCATTATTATTCTCTATTGCTCGTATTACATCGTGTCGATTAGTGTCGCTGGTTGGATATTATGTGTTCTCTTCATGAATCTTAACTGATCTTAACCTCGAATTTAACCCGCCTTATACGTCTCAAACAAAGGTAACGTTTAACTTTAAAGAACTATTTTTTAATATAAGTTTTTAATGAGAGATACTTGTGCCTCAAGAAATAAATCGAAGAAACTATCCTGGACACTGAAAAACATTCTGGACAGTATTCGTTTTATATTTGAAGATTACGTTCGTACGCAGAGGATATATTTACTGTTTATAAAATACACAAGATTGGTGATCTAACGTACGTATAATATATTATTTTACGCATAAGCACATAATTATTTTATTATTACATATCTATGTAATTAAAATTGATAATAAAAATAGGTATAGTTTAGTTCTTTCTAGAGATAGACAAATTTTTTTTTTTTAATAATATAATTTTAAACATCAAAATTAGATTTTAATTAAATTGAATTTTGCAGCAGTAATATGGAATGTGAAAATAATTATGCATACAAGTCAATAAAACATTCTGATGAAAACGTTCAAAGTGAGGTGAATATGTCACAGGTTCAAAGTAGTGGCTTAAAGAGAAAAAGAAAAAAAAGTAAACATAAATATAAAGATGACGATGAGAATCAGACGAAAATACAACAAAATGAGGACAATTTGATAGAGTCAGATGATAAAGATACCTGTTATATTAAATGTAAGAGCAAAAATATTAAAAATAGAGAAAAGACATCACAGGATAAAGATAATGAATTAACAGAAGGATTACAAGATAAAGATATAACATCTAAAACAATTAAATGTAAAAAAAAAAGAATTAAAATTAATATAATAGAATATGATGAAAATTTAACAGAAGAAGAATCAAAGATTAAAGATAATTCTAAAGTTAAAAGAAAAAAAATTAAAAATAAAATAAAAATATCCGAGAATAATGATTTAGTCATAGAAAAAACAAAAAAATCAAAAGATAAATATAATGATTCAGAAGAAGAACCGCCAAATAGCGATACTAATCGTATTGTATCGGAATATTCGGATACAGATAACAATTTGGTCACAGAAGAGGAAAACGATAAAAAAGTTGGAAATAAAAGAAAAAAATTGCAAGATAATGATAATGATTCAAATAATGATAATGACCAAGTTGTGTCAGAATACATGAATATGGGTAACGATTCGTCAACGGAATTAGAAGATGAAAACACTCGTAAAACTAAGTATACAGACGAAGATTATATAAATAAGGCAGAATCATCACAGGAAAAAGATAGCAATTCATCACAAGAATCGAAAGATATCGAGATTTGTGAAATTAAAAGTGAGGACGAAGATATAAGGAAACAATTAATTGACAACCGTAAAATTAAAAAACTGAAGTCACAAAATGAAAATGATGAAAACATTCTGTGGAAAGATGAAAGTAGTGATAGCTCTGGCGTTGAAGAGGAATATTATAGTGATGCAACATATTTAGCACGGAAAATTACATCGTCACAAAAATTAAGCCAGCAAGAATTAGCGGTAATATTTTGGGATAAATTTAATTTAATAAATTTATTTTACCTGTAAAGTTGAGCCTCTTTTTATTACAGCATTTATATAATATGCGTATACAACTGGAAAATGATGTGCTACCACAGCATATGATTGAAACAAGGGCTGGAAGTACCATTCCAACACGCCACGAATTAGAAGAATTCAGAGAGATAGCACCAATTAAGAGGGGCTTGTTTTCTTTGGAGGAGGATAAAATTATCGCTACAAATTGGAAAAATTTTTGTAAGGTTAGTATACAAGACGCAATCCTACTCGTTTCTTATTTTTTAATTTATAGAAATATTTAAGAAATAAAATTAGAACATTTTTTTATACATATATATATATACACAAACGCACAAATTATATACAATGTTAATTTTTAAATAGCTACATAATTGGAACGTAAAAAAAGTTCACCCGTTTTTACAAATGAGAATTGACCATTCTACAACGTACATGCGTAAAGCAGAAAGACGGAAATTTGCACAATTTTTAGCTAATGGTTTACCAAATAGAACTTTGTACAGTGTTTACCACAGATATAGAAATTTATACGAAAATAATCTGAACCGAAGGTAAAGTATAACGAAATGTATTTATATATGTAAAACTTCATTATTAACTTATATATTTTTATTTTTAAACACCTGAAAATTAATTAATATTAGTTGAATTAATTTATAACAATAATAATAAAATACTAATACTTGAATTAAAATGACTAGATATAAACCTGAAGAAGACCAAATGATAATAGATCACTTAGAACATAATCCATGTCTTGATGAAACCCGTAAATATGTTGATTTGGCTAAAGTTCTTCGGAGAACAAGACACTCTATTTGGCGACGTTATCGACTATTAAAGAAAAAAGAAAATTAATGTAAGAATAATTCATATATTTATTTTTCATAAAAGTTATATTTTTATGTAAGCAGTATAATATTTTCTTATATTTAAATATGTAAAGTTTTATTATATTAATAATAAAATAGAGATAAAACTATTTTCAAATTTAATGTACATACATACATTTTAAATGTAATTTTATGTCAAGTCAAGTTTAAAATATATACTTACCATGTAGTTAATAATAATACATTCGTTATTAAATATATATTCATCTATGTATTCATTTTTTTTCTAAACATTATTTTCTTTATAGTTAAGAATACATATAATTTTTTTATTATAAGTTTTTATAGTATTAGATACTACAAAGTAGTAAATAAAAATTAATGTTTCTGATATGTATTTTGAATTAACAAAATACACGTTATAGGAAATAAAGAACTCAATAAATGCATATATTTTGTCTGTTAAAAAAAAAACCTATTTAATTATTTATTGATAAGTCGGAAAGATCTATATCGTAACAAGAATTACGACTGAAAAGCTAATACTCTTTTTAGCTTTTCAGCAACAGTATAAAAGACATAATAAAATAATAATAACTAAGATTTCTTTTTGTACAAATTTTACTTCGTTTAGTGTATTTAAGAGAATAAAATTTACAAATTTTTATATATATAATTTTTTTAATGAATGATGATCAATCTCATTTATATAACCTGCGTTTTATACATATTTGTATAATATGAACTAACATTATTTATATGTATTATGTATTTATTTTTTCACTCAGTGAACAAAATCGTGATTTTCATTGTGTACTAAAAAATTAACATAATTTCTAACACTTTCAATATTATTTACCAAGAAATATGTTATGATTATATACATATCTAATATTAAATAATCATAATATATTCCGATTATTACTTTCAAATACAAGGTGTTTTTGGTTAAAAGAATATTATATCTTAATATTATACCTAAGATATAATATTAAGATTTTTATTTTTAACGAAGTTCGAAAGTATGACATAATTCTTTGTATTACGTTTATTTATCACGATAATAATTTTATATAATCTAAGTCATTCTAAGCGATTCTTGTAAGTGTGTAATATGAATATGATTATCATTCATTTAGGTAATCGAGATGTATTTTGGTGTTGGAATATATGTCGATTAAATTTATTAAATGAGTAGATCGACTATTTTCACTCGGTTATTATCTTGTAATACCTACACAAGTCACAGCCCAGAAATTGTATACCTGATATTACACTTCTAGCCCTACCATTCCCGCACTGCAGCTATTACGATTTTTTAGATATATTCCAAAAATTAAATAACTAATTAATCCTTTACGCTTTATGCCGACATTTTCATTTATTTATAAATTTATTAATATCCATAAAATTTTTAAACCTAAGAATGAGGAGATATGCATTTCTGTTGAATTTTTTAATAGTCGTAATTATATATATATATATTTTTTTTTTTTTTAATTACCATCGCAAATTGTCTTAATTCTGTTATCTTTATTCACTGATTTATTTCCCAAATCCACTTCGTTAAATAAATTAAATTAATGATTCTGTAGTTCTATAGTTATGAGCGAGAAAAATTAAAATTATAAAGTCCTAAAATAACGCAGCAACGTAACTCACTATCATGTAATATGTGGTACAACAAGATCTGGCTTATACGAATACATACAAAAATATATATATGTACATACATATTAAATTATGTAGTGTTCACAAATACTTATATTTATACTTACGATATCAAATAAAAAAATAGTTTGCATTTTCAATAATAATAATTATCTCGTTTTAAAAACTCTTCGTATGTCTTTGTATAAACACGAATACATTCAACTCCCCCCAATGACGCGCCAAAATTTACAACGTAAAAGGCGCGTGGAATGTAAATTACACTCCAAATTATTTATACCACTACTAATAAAACATTATTTTTAATTTTATTTAATTATTGTTGTTTTGTTTAATTATATTAAACATACTTTAAAATACACAAAGTGGCCTTTAATTTTAACGTTATCTTGTGTAACAAATAATTAAAAAAAAATGTATTTCTATGTAAAAATTAAGAACAAAGTCTGGGGTGTGTAAAATATACTCCACGCGCTTACTAAAAAGTTAATTTCATTATACCTCCCATACTTATATTTGCTGCATACCTTTAAAAGCAGGGTCTTTCGAGCGCAGCTTATCGTCGTCGTCAAGGAACGTTTTCCATTATGAAAAAAAAAGCTGGGTATATACAGATGACACGCGTATGGTGCATGCAGTTCGTGCGTAAGATTTACAGTTGCTTAGCTGTTAACAGCTTCTAAAGACGACTTGACAGAGGAATTCGTGGACAACGTCTGTAATCATTGACAGCGCTTGGTCGTTTCTAAAACATTTGACCTATCACAGCAACTGGTCGCACTGCCGTCCCGTTATTCACATTATTCATATTCACGTGGATGTGAGTTACTGTGTGCGGTATATGATGATGATTGTGATCATCGACAATCATCTCGCCGTATTGAGCGCGACAACGCTTCTGGTGTGCGAAGAGGCTGCCACTGTGACTGTATGCGGCGCCGCACGTCTTGCACACATACGGCTTTTCGCCAGAATGAGTATACGTGTGCTCTTTTAACGTGCTGAGCCTCTTGAAAGCCTTACCGCAAGTCTTGCACAGATAGTTCGCTTCACCGGTATGTCGAGTCAAATGTCTACGAAAAGCTGAGCTCACCGCAAACGCGGCGCTACACACGTGACAAACGAACGGCTTGTCACCCGTGTGAATCCGAATGTGGTTCGCTAAACTTGTTGTAGTAGTGAAGCCGCTGTTACACGTTTTGCATACGTGGGGCTTGATGCCAGTGTGAGTTCGCATGTGATAAGTGAGAGACGAGTTGCTCGGATAGACTTTACTGCAAATGTGGCATAGATACTCCCGCGGTACCTTCTCTTTCGGCTTATGTGTTCTCTGGTGAAGAACGAGACGAGCCTGACTAGCGCAGACTTTCCTGCAGATCTCGCAAGTAACTGGTTCGGCTTTTGGCTTGTGCATCGACACGTGCCGTCGTAAACCTTTTTTAGTTGCCATGACTTTATCGCAGTGCTGACACTTGTACTCTCCGGATCCTTCCTCGTCGCTTTCCTCCTTCTTAACGCTTTCGTTTTCCGGTGGAGGATCCATCGTGTTGCTTGGCATATCGTCATCGTCCGAATCGTATAGCTTGTTGTCGTCCACTAAATTATCCAACAGCCCGTGCCCATGCTTCTCCGCGTGTTTTTTCAACGTGTCCGGCCTGAAAAACCATTTCTTGCATACGGTGCAAGAGTACTTTTTATCGCCGTGTACGAGAGCGTGTCTCCTTAAATTCTTCAAGGATGAACAATATTGATCGCAAATCTCGCATTTGTACAACTCAGGCGCGTTCTCGAATTCGTCTGCTTCATTCGCAGGCCCGGTCTCGTCGTCCGTGTCGTCTTCGCTCTTGAGCTCTTTCTTCGGTTCCTTATTATCCTTACGTTCGCTCGTGTTAATCCGCTTGATCATATCGTTCACTTTTTCCGTGTGCGACTTCAAATGTCTCACGAGACTCTGAGATTTGGAGAAGGACGCGTGGCAAAGCTGGCACGCGTGCGGCTTTGACGTATGAATCTTTCGATGGTTCTCCATGTTTTCCTGCTTGTAAAACATTTTTAAGCAAATATCACATTTGTACTTCTTTTCATGGACTAACGAGTGCTTTTTCAGACCCTTCTGCGTAGCGTACTGCTTCGAGCAAACTTTACACTTGAATTTTGACTCCATCGAATCTTGACTGTCGCTGCTCGGTTCGTAATAATTATCGGCGATCTCTTCGTCACTGTACGTTTTGACGGCCGCCGACTTCGTCTTTCTCGCGGACGTACGTTTCTGAGGGATACTTTCTTCTTCTTCTTCTTCCTCTTCTTCCACATTATCATTCGATAAACTTTCATTGACGAATTGCTCTTCTTGATCTATGCTGCTCTTCTCAGAATACTGATTAGCCTCCTTCATGTCATCAGCCTTGCCTTGTAAATTAACTATATTAGTCGTATCTTGCGTCTGATCTTCTTGCGTTATCGTTATTTGGTGGACTTCGTTTTCCGATACACAGGCATCCTTCTCTTCCTCCTTACTACCTTCAAATCCAATAGAGCAGATAAATAGCTTGTCATCTGAAATTTGAATTTGATTGGCATTCAAGCTGACTTCACTCGTAGGAAATGAATCGCCGGTTTGAATGTAATCTTGAGCACTCGCGACCACCTGCACGTCGTCTTCCTTTACAAAATAATCTTGAAATTGGTTTGACTTTTTCGACGGCATGAATCTTTGCAAATCCGTCTGTGTACAAGAATCCCGAACGTCCTGAAATATTACATTACGTATGTATATTGTATTGCACGTTTTAATATATGTAAATAAAATTAAAATTCGATAAAATTCGATAATAATCCTACCATAGCAGATTTAATATATTTAGCAGGTTTATTGTAGTACATGCGCAATTTCGCGTCTGAATGTTGACACTGTTGCCTAAACTCGTGAGCGACGCTAGCTTTGTAAATGCAGACGTCGCATATCAAGGAAGGTAATCCGTCCTGCTCGTGTATTTCGATAGAACCACAAATTTGTATCTTTTGAGAGAGATCAGCCAGCTCGTTCACTTCTGGAGTAGAAGAGAAAATCGAGGACAATGTAGTAGCCTCAGTAAGGCAAATCCTGCAGACTCTGTCCATGTTAATTGGCAAAGTGAAGTAACTTGACGTCATTGTTCCATGAAGTACAGAATATTCATCTGCAAAAAGTTATATGTATGTAAGACGGAGAACAACGAAAGCATTAAAGAGATTTGTTCTTTCCCGTAAAAAAAAACAAAAAAATAAATAAATAAAAAATAATAAAAAGAGCTTTTCATTATATATCATGGAATTTGCGAGTCCAGTCGCAATTGTTAAAATTAATATTACGGTTTAATAATTTCGTACGCGTGTTAATATGTGCGAAACGAGCCCGCACGTCTTCGCGACGCGAACAAAGTACGGATGGCGTTGTCGCAATATGTTTGCACCAACGTCGCGAGATGCGCCGAGCGAGCGCTTCCGCAAAACGTCGGCGAAGGTGATTCGACATACCCGACGGCGTGATCAAGCCCAAGACCGGATCGGATTCATAACGTCGGGTGCAGCCGCGGCGAGGCGACGTGACGCCGAGCGCGAGACGTTACTCCGCGTCGCGCGAGTCTTTCGCGAGAAAGAGAGAGATAGATGAGGAACAAACTAATACAAATACCGAAACGATTCTCCGCCTTGGACGTGCTTGTGCACCGTGCCGGGCGCCCAACGGTGACAGCTGATAGAAAACCAGATGCGGACACTTGCGACCGCGCGTCCCGTGCGAGGTCCTCGCTGGCCGAAGACGGCGCTCCTCACGTCTCTTGTTCGTTTCAGAGCGCCGAGCACTCGCGACGGCCTCGCGTCGCACGGAGGCGCAATGCGCCCTGCTCCATGATCGATCCGGCGACTCGCGAGCTCGCGAACTATTCCGCGCAATTCTCCAATTCCGTTCTCGATTTCGCTCCGGTCTGGTCCCCGCGCGCCTCTCTGTCTCGGGTACGCTCCGACTGTCGCGGAACGCGGCCCGCGAAGGATGAGAGGAGACGTCCGACTTATCGCCAATTGACTCATACTACTTGCTCGATCTGTGCCGACTGGTGGCGGTTCGTAGCAAACTTCCTCGGAACTGGAGATAAATCTAGTATTTGATTGGTCCGTCAAGGAGCCATTATAGAATTTTCTTTTGGCTTCTAGAAAATCTGCTACAAACCGCCACCGTCGACACGAGCAGCCCTTACTAAAGGTTGTCAATACTTTTCAACTTTCTTTAACTCGCATTCTAAACCTTGGTTTTATAAATACAATTTACCTAGAGATCAAATAACTCTTGTTAATAGGATACGTAGTAATCATTATAATCTCAATTACAGTCTAGCGAGTAAAAACATTATTAACTCAGGCTCTTGTTCTTGTGGTTTTTCGAAACAAGATATTAATCATATTGTATTCCACTGTCCTCTTACTGCTGAGAAATCTTCTAATTTGATTGAATTTATTTCAGGAAAATTTCCTCAAAACCCTCATGATATTTTTCCTTTACTTATTAAACCTATTCCTAAACTCGTTAGACTCCTTTCCTCCTTTCTTAAATCCCTGGACTTAAATGTCTGATTGATCTATTTCAAACATTCCGCTCTACGTTATTCGACACAAGACATGGCGGATGAGCCGCCAACCAATACGAGCTACTAAATCAAGATTCCGCAAATGGCCGGATCGTATCCATGTTGGAAGCGAGTGCCATCTAACAAAAGAAGAAGAAGAAGAAGAAGCGATCTCGTGCGTGTCCCTTGCGCCCGAGGATCGCGACACATGGAGAGAACGATGTCGGAGCAGACGGCTTCGCAGACGCAAACAGAAACCATCTCCGAAACGGTTGCCACCGATTCCGGATCCCAGGTACGACCCGAAACGTCACGAGGCGGATTTTTGGACCTCGTCAAGTTTCAGGGAGGCAGGGAGGTGGAAGCTGCATCTACCTGTCTCCTCCTAACTGCGTACACAATTTTTATCATGCATATAATCTGTTTGACAGGCGCGACATACGATTTGCATCGTCGAGGATTTTTTTTACGCGCTCGCGAAAATCGTCGCGTGATATCGGCTGCCACGAAGAGGTTGGGCTGCCCTTCGTCGCGCGCTACGCTTATTGTTGCAGGGTTTTAAGTACTCTTTTACGGAAGCTGCTTGAGAATCCGTTTTTATTCTCTCGAGCAGATTTATTTCTCGTGAAATCTGAATGTCACCGCCTGCAGGTGCAGCTTGGGCACGGAACCTTTTTCTTGTTTCTCAAGGTTTTAACATGACGCGAGTTCTCGCGACTTGCGGACGTAGTTGCAGTGTGGAGAGATTTTTCTCGGGTATACACGGATCGAAAAGTCGCGTACGTGAATTCTGCACGGCTGCCGAGGACGTCCGCTCGCCGCTGAGCGGGATACGAGTTCTGGACTTGACCCGGATCGTCGCCGGACCCTACTGCACGATGATCCTGGGTGATCTTGGCGCGGAGATTCTAAAGATCGAGCGACCGGATGGCGGCGACGAGTCGCGCAAGTGGGGCCCGCCGTTCTTCCAGGGAACACAGGAGTCGACTTATTTCATGAGCGTCAACAGAAACAAGAAAAGTGTCTGTGTCGACTTGAAGAAGGGCAGAGACGTCGTTTATGAGCTGGCGCAAGCAAGCGATGTTTTGGTCGAAAACTACGTGCCGGGAAAGCTGGAGGGAATGGGCCTGGGGTACGAAGATCTGGCCAAGATTGCGCCACGTCTCATATACTGCTCGTTGACCGGTTACGGTTTCCAAGGGCCCTACGCGAGTAAACCTGGTTACGACGTCATCGCCGCTTCTTTGGGTGGCCTGCTACACATTACTGGACCCAAAGATGGTCCACCGTGCAAGGTCGGCGTGGCGATGACTGATCTAGCAACGGGTTTGTATGCTCATGGAGCGATCATGGCTGCTTTACTGCAAAGATCCAAGACCGATAAAGGCCAGTGGATACAGTGCAGTCTTTTATCAACTCAAATTGCGAGTCTGATAAACATTGCCTCTAATTATCTCAATGGAAATAAAGAGGCGACAAGATGGGGATCCGAACACGAGAGTATAGTTCCCTATGAAGCCTTTCCTACGAAGGACGGCTACATGACGATCGGAACGGGAAGCGACGCGCAATTTCTGGAGTTAGTCAAGAGATTACAAGTACCTGAACTCGCGACTAATGATAAATTTAAGAATAATACCGCCAGAGTTAAAAACAGAAAAGAATTGCTTCAATTACTCAGACGTATACTTGAAAGCAAGACAAATCAGGAATGGTCTACAATATTTGAAGGGGCTTCGTTTCCATGCGGGGCAGTAAATACTATACGAGAGGTGAATTATTCCGTTTTGATTTATATCGATCCCTTCTTAATAACGAAAAATGTATTATTTAATCTTTTGAGTTAACGTGTAAATTTTCAGGTGTTTAACGATCCCCATGTAAAGCACATAAAATTGGTTCAAGAAGTAGATCATCCTGTTACAGGCAAAGTAAAACTTGTCAAGCCACCTGTGATATATAGCTACGCTGTTAATGCAATACGATCACCGCCACCGATGTTAGGACAACATACATCAGAAGTTTTAAAAAATATATTAAATTATTCTGACGATAAAATAAAAAATTTAATGGCACAAAAAATTGTGCGATAATTGAACATCTAATTTTTTTCAGCATTTAAATAGATACAGATCAATAAAAAATATCAACTTTATTTAATAAAAACTGCTTTATTAAAATATTAATATTTTTTAAATAGTTTAAAAAGTAGTTTATTTTTATATATTTTAGGACAATTTAATTAATATATTTTTAATATTTAGTGTTAAGCAAATTTTATATATAATATTGTATTAAATTGAATAAAAACCATTTATTCATGCGTATCTTTTAATGTGTACATCGACATTTTTTTTGTCATTGTAATAAATTTTTTCTATAATCACTTATGTATGCAGTTAAAAATATGATTATGATCAATTTTTTTGCATTACTAATATATTGAATTTTTTTAATACAGGATGTACCTACTGTACGATTACGTCTTCGAAAACCGAAATCAAATAAAAAGGTTCAATGGACTCAAGGAACTGTAGACAATGAAAATTTAAATAAAAAGAAATCAAAATGTAAGTATATTATATTTCCATATACTTTTTTAAATTTAATTGACAAAAAAAAGTAATTAAATACTGTTTTATTTATAGGTTGTTGTATTTATGAAAAACCAAAAACTTTTGGCGAAAGTAGTTCCGAAGATAGTGATGACGAATGTGAACATTGCCATGGACATAAGGATGCTCATAAAAAAATCTTACCTAATCCTGGCGATCCTGCGCGAGAAGGAATGTCATCACATCCCGGTAAACTTTTTACAGTAAGCTAAATATGTATATATTCATCTATATCTGTCAATATATTAATCATGCCATGTTCTCTTCTTACAGAACCGATTGCAACAGGTTCAACATAAATGTCTTTGTGCTTATTGACAACGTTTCCCTAAATGGAAAATTAATTCCTTTATCCTATTTTTCGAGTCGGTGTCATGCGGATAAAGATGGTGAACTGTAGGTAAGCAATTACAAATACATATACATTTAAAACGCATAATTATCGAGAGAGAATATATTAAAATGTAAATGTCAACTTGCGTTGTTGTTCTAGGTACACAAATTTTAAATATGATTTTGCACTAGGATATTGAAAAGCAAATCTGGCGTTTGCTGCGGCGACGGCGATTAGCGTACGTAACTCCTTCCCTCTCTCGACGACACCCGTGCTAGAGTTACGTACGCTAGTCGCTATCGCCGCAAAAAATGCCATATCTGTCTTTCAGTGTACATATATTTATATTACAGTGCTTTAGCAGTGTCGCACGGAAAATTGTAAAATGTTTAAATTGTTGTTAAACAGATCGTGATGTCTTACGAATTCAAATTTATATCTTACAGTAAATTATCATTACATTCTTTAGAAAATACCTTTATCATTCCTTATACGTTTGCCTCTGATTCAGTGTTATTTACTTTATAAGTAGAAATACTTGTTATTTATTATTTAGTATCTAATATAAAGATAAAATCTACATTTTATGCCTTAAAATATAAGTATGTGTAGTTATTTTGTGACTTACGTTAAAAATTTAATTATGATTTTATCAATTTATATGTTTATCATTAAATAATGTTTAAAATTACTTTGATATGCAGGAAAATTAGGAATATATCAAAACTTTATTTTTTTTTAAATTTATTATATTTAGAATCTTATAATGCAATTGTTCTATAATACAAGCTCAAAAAAATGAAATAATGTATTACAAATTACGGTATGTATTGTCACACAATTATAATTGTATTTAATTATATTGCATTACTTATGCCAAAGACAAAAAAAAAAGATACAAAATACTGCACATTCATTACTTATTTCTTCTATCTAATGTAAGCGTAAGTAGATGAAATTTGTAAATATTTCAAATATAAACGAAATAAAATAAATAAAGAATCAATTATAACTCATTCACGAAAACAAAATATTAATTAAATACATTGCACATACTTTCATTGAAATTTTTAATTTTTAATTTTGTCGAAAAATAAATTTTAAGTTAATATTTGAAATATTTAACAATATCTTGAAAAATGATCAATGTACAAATTTTAATAATATACAGAACAATTTTTAGTCATTAAGCAAATTTCTGATTTAATATTAATTTGTAAGTTTTGAAAATTTAAAAATAGTTTACTATGAATTTATGAGTGAATAATGTAATTTTACAATTTGTTAGATATTTTTTAATTTTGCATCTTAACAGACATTAACAATATATTCGTATGAGATTCATTTTTATCAACAATTTTAGTAGTTTTTACTTTTTTTTCTTTTTTTTCTTTTCTTTTTTTTTAAAATAGAACCACTTATTTAATGAGACTCTGTATTACCAAGAAATGAAAATCTGCATATGCATTTTCAAAATGTCATGATAATCAAAAAATATATTCTCACTATATATTTGTGCTTTTATGCAATAATAGTATTAATAATTCTGGACGATTTTGTATAGTATAACTTAAGTGCAAAATATATGGATCTCTAAGATCTTGTAAAAATAAATGTTTAAATCGGAAATTTAATAGTTTTTAGTCAGTCGATATTAGTACCACTTTTTTGAAATTTGTGTCTTTTTCGTACTTCCATTCCTCTGCGGTAGGATTTTTCATCTAAACCTAAAGCCTTCACCATAGCCCGGCTTCGCCATATTTTAACTGTATAATCGTCACTGGTTGTAACTAACATTTCAGGATCGCGTGGATTAAAAGCTACCGAATTGACTACGTCACTATGGGGAAATTTGGCTAAACAAATTCCATAATGTCTATCCCATAAATAACCATGCTTATCTTCTGCACCACTGCAAATAACAATATTTTTTAATAAATTATTTTACTTTGAAAATGCAATTTATACTTATGTATAATTGTAATTAGCAAATTAAATGCAGGCGTATTAATTACCTTGCTACGTATTCGTTACACACATCCAGAAATATAAAGAAACATTCATTGTTAGGCGTATATGCTTTATGTGCTCTTAACATCGTGCCAACTTGTTTTAACGTTACCAAATCGATTACATGAATATCGATTTCTTGAGCTATCGGTGGAGGCTGTAAAGGATTGGTAATAACGTAGCCTTTTGGCCACGGCCTCGTATTTACATAAAGATATCTGAAAACATATCCGTAATAAATTATTTATCTCAAGTATTAGTTACTTTAACAACATCGATAACCAACCTATGGTCGGGAGAAAGCCCCATCCCAATAATATGACCGTGGAGATCAATTAAGTGATCTATCTTATCAAATTTATCTGCTACAGATTCATAATTTAGCCAATCTTCCACTGATGGAGTATTCTGTCTTTCTCGTTCCCTCTTTTGTTGCGCTATTCTCTCACGTAACGACGGTCCGGGATCTAATCTTCGTGGAAAAGTAACTAATTTGATCCTTTTAAAGCCAACTTTATGCGGAGTATAAGTCTTCGAGCCGGTTGTGAAAATGAGAAGTTTCTCGGGATTATTGGCTAACTCGTCTGTATCATATTCTTCCGTTATTGAAGATTCTGTAAACTCATTTTTTGTCATCAAGTCCTACACAATGATTAGAATGGACGATTATAATTTCTTATCGTCTGTGCGTAACGCACATGATTTTCTTACCTCCAGACTCGCTCTCTTCCTCCCACTGTGGATTTTCACTTTCGCTATCGCTTTCATATGCTTTTTTTTGCATTTCAACCTGCCTATATTCTTGATTGTACTGTATTGGATTGGCATATTCAAAACCATCGCCAAGTTTTCTCCAATTTGAAAATGCACCTTCCAATTTACTATACCTATCGTAATATATGTAATATTAATTAATATTAATATACTACGAGTTATATATATTTAAAAAAGAAATTTTTACTGTATTCTTGACGACGTGATATATACTGGCTCCTCCTGACTTTGCGAGCTATTACTCTCGCCTGAAGGCGACAGTAAATCCTTGTGACTCGGTGGGTTTCCTTTTTCTTCTTTAGTATTCGAGGAAGACGGTTGGCTCTGTTGTTCAGTGGACTCAGCTGGAGCAGGTGCTAGACAATTTGCGACCATAATTGCTCTAATTGAGGAAGCATTTCCATTATAAAATCTGAAAATTATCATAAAAAATTAATTATTTGAAAAAATTTGCTTACGTTTTTAACAAGATTAATTAAAAAGATATACCGAACGTCGTACTGTCTTTACCTAAAAAGCTGCGTCATAATGGGTACGTGTTCACTAGCTGATTCCTGGTTTGCTTTGTTAAGCCAGACTACACTAGTACTGACCAAATGCGCCAACCAATGCAAATTTCCACTCAAAAGGTAACGTTCACTGTACCACGTACCAAATATGTCGTACGGCTTATTCACTACCCTACATTGAAGATCAAAGCCAGCTGAAAAAAGACAAAAAAAAACATATATGAGTATTTGTTTAAACAAGATATTCGATTTTTTTTTCAATTAAAATCGGTATCATTAAATAATCTTGTTAATTTAAAAAAATTAATTTATTTGCATCATATAATTTTTAATGAAGCACAGTAGATTTGTATACTATTCATACTCACGCGCTACTCTGAACACTGCTATTTCTCCCGAAGTACTATGCGGCGTGCCGAAATGAACACCAGATACGAGAAGTAATGTATCTGTACAATTAAACTGGGAAAATTGTGTGTACTTCCAACTAAATGTTCTCATGTCGTGTAAGTATTTTATGGTAACAGGATACTGACTTTGCCACACCTGAAACAAAAGTATGTGTGTAATGAATATAAGTAGCAAGTAAAAATAAATTACTAATTACAAAATAAGAAAAGGGCTTACAAGAATATGTCCGTCTTTCGAACAAGTTGCAAACATTTTGCCATTGTGAGAAAAGCTCACATGTAAGACCTGATGTGAATGCTCTTTAAGAATTTCTGTTTCTATTAACGGAGTGTGATATGCCAAACGTTTGAACTCTCCCAGCCAAGAGGTTTTTCCTAAAACAAGATTAATATAAAACATTTTTATTTATATCTTATTTAATTACGAGAAAAAAAAAGGGAAATGACGTTTTAAAGATAAATTTTTACTGATTTCGGTAATTAAAAATTTACAATAAGTTTTATTTAAAATAAATTTAAATGTATTCAATGTTCTACACATATCTTTCACTTTGAATACTATTCAATTAATTTTCAAATTTACATTCCCGCATGCAACGTCCAGTGGAAGGTGTTATCTTTCGACGCAAATACGCTCGCGAAATTACCTGGCACGATACCGACGTCTGGGTCCACCTTGTACGTCCGGTAGAACAGATATTTCCACAGGAATTCGTCGCGCGATACCCTGTACCACGAACGGCAGACTTCGCCCGCGGTGATTAGCTCCCGCGGCGACAGATACTGGAAGATGATCAGAAGGACCGAATCCGACATCACGTACCAGTTGAGGTCGCCGTCGCTGCGCGACGAACACTCGCTGCCGCCATCCGAACCGCTGGCGTCTTCCTCGTCGGACGACGCTGGCGTCCGCGCCGCCTCCTCGACGTCGTCCATCTCGGTCGGTGGTGCGTGGCGGTCTATTTACTGGAACAGCTGATTACCTGTCAGCCCGCCGCGTCGCCGTCGCGCCAAGGCTACGCGCGCTCGAATGTGGTTAGGTTGTGATACAGCGAGGGCTGTTTTACATTCACATTTCACAGGCGTCGCGTCGCGTCGCGCGGCACTGCGCGCGGTAGAAATACGACGCGAGACGTCGCATGTCGAGCTTTGGGTCGAAGAGCACAATCTTTACGAGGGTTTACCTGTGGTGTTCACGGTAGACCTCGAGAAAGACAACGCCGATTGCACCGCTTCTTAGCACTTCTCAGGTCCTGGAGTCTGCGGGGGTGGGGGGGAGGGAGGAAGGCCACGCGGGACGAAGGGCGGAAATACAAAAAGTGAAAGTGGAACGGGCGGGTGTAATTAAATCTGTATTATGTGAGCGAGATTGGTATTTAATAATTATGTAATTAATTCTTTACATAAGCGTCGTCGGACGACTTCGATTGTCACCGTTGAGTCTTGAAGCGCAACGAAAACTAACTCGAATAACGTCAACTTTGTAAGTTCGTATGCAATTTATAGACGCCCACTCGTTCGTCGGTTTCGCGCAGAAGCGATGTAATTCGTGGTAGGTGCAGTCCGCGCCGCGAAACAGTCACCGCTTATCGCTATCGCGCGGATCGCGGCGCAAGTGAGCGCGCGTGTCCGTTCACTCGCTCGCGCTCGGCAAGAAAATATCGCGCGGGATGTCTTCGTCTCATCGCTATCAGTCGATCGCGGTGCAGGACACGCACGGGTGTGGACCGTCGCGTAACAAAACCCGTCGAGCGAGTCTCGAGTGGTGGCGGCAGACAGCGGCGTGATTGTTAATAATTCTTCCACGAATCTCTCTTAGCTTTTTTAATTAGTTTCCTTAATTCTCTTCTACTTTCTTTGTACGAGTTATCAATTCTAACTTTCTCTTCTTTACTAACATTGTCTTTCTTGCTTATTTTAGTTAAAATTCTTCTGAAGCAATTAACTCTTTTCTCTCATGTTCTCAATCTCCTCGAAATCAAACATTCTAAAATAAAATAAAATAAACTTAAATAAAATAAAAATTAAATAAAGCATAGTTGAACAAAATTAAGAAAATATAAATTATATTTTTAAACATTTGGTTAAAAAAAAAAAATTATTATCTCCAAAAATAAAATTTATTCAGTATTTTTATTCATTAGGATAAGGAAGATATGGAACACACCAATGAAGTGAAGAAATCAATGTGAATAATAAAATAAAATAAGCGCTCCATACATGGTATAAATATATTTATGTAAATATTTCATTACGTGATGTAATGTGTCTACATATTACGACACATTATGATGCTAAATGCTGTTAATTTTAACTGGATTTTTAATGTAAAAGTTGATTAAATTCTTTTGATAAAATGCTTTCTCTGGCAACATTTCTCTATGCGTTCACATATTGAATGCATTTAAATATGTTAACAATACTAACGATATGTAACATTTCAGACGATTATAAAAAATCAGCCCGTCATATAATGCTGCAAATAAATTATTTATAAATTTATTCATACGGCACGGTCATAATTAAAAGATTCAAATATTACAATCTTGAATGGAAATCGTAAATACCATTTACAGTATCGTCCAAAATTAATATAATGTGTCATTATTTTACCTCCCTTCTTCTAATTATAATTTTTTTGAAGTAATGGCTCTTTTTCTTCTTTTTATGACTTTTAAAACAGTCTTAAGGCCAGAGCACACAGAGCACACACTTTTGCATAACGCATAACGCGTGTGCGTAAGGAATACAATTGATTCAATTTTGTTATGCAGTAAATACATAAGAAATTGAACCAATCGTATTCCTTATGCACACGCGTTATGCGTTACGCAAAAGTGTGTGCTCTGGCCTTTAAAGTTTCCACCTACGAATTACACGCTCTCAGTGCCATCACAAAATGGAAGGGAGGCTAACGTACATTTACAAGCTCTTTTATTTAGTTACTGAAAAATATTTTGCTATCTAGAAAAACGGCATATAAAACAATTGGTCGATTTTCTTAAAAGCTTTTCTTTGTTAGCTGCCATGTATATTTCAAAAAACATTATTTCGAAGAATAATTATCGATATTAAAGAGCTTTTGTAATAATGCAAGCTCTCAAATATCAATAATGATACTTTATATGTAGATAATTAGAATTAGTAGTAGTCTTTTTGTGTCACATGCAGCCGACATTATTTCTAAGTCATATTGATATGGTACTTATTCATTTATACATTCACCATAAAGTTTCTGATGCTAACATTGCCAAGAATAAAAATTTTATTTTAGTATATTTAAAAAAAAAAAACAATGTTTTAGTGAAAAATGCTCCAATATTTTATTACTCAAATAAACTCTTAGATACTAACGTGTATCTCGATAAACGATTTTTTTACTTAAAAAATATTGTTGAACAATAGCACCAATCTTTATTTCTTTCCCCATCTCTGTTCCTATTAAGTGTAAACATTAATAAATTTAAAATAGATTTCGAAATTTATCTAAAAATGCTTATTTGAAGCTACTCTCTCGAAAATCGTATTAGAATAATAAAACTTTGTGCAATAACTTTCTTCAAAAACATACATAATCGTTATTATTTATTACAAAAGTTTTATCCACCTTTACAAACTCAAATTATCGTACGTCTCAATGTATCTCGTGGAATGTTTTTTTTCGCCCAACATGCGCACGATTTTTTATACTTTTCGAATACGATTACAAATTCGTGTAGAGGCAAATGTAATATTGTATTTAATAGAGTATACTACACACAAGATTGTTGCCTGGAAATAGGGGATCGTCGTTTGGACGTTTGGAAATCAGAGGCTCCATATTTTTTTACCTTACAAAAGTGTACACTTCCTCTTTTTCACTGGTTCAGGCGGTTCCAATGCAGCTAAAATAGCTTCGTCGAATACGTTCTTCAAGCCTTTCTAATATATTTTAAAAAAGGACAATTATTATTTTATAACTTTATTAACGATTATAAATATTATAATAAGATTTAATTACAAATATCCTTATTTGTTATTTACCTGTGTAAGAGCACTACACTCTACATATTTTACAGCCTTAAGTTCCTTAGCAAGTTTCTCTCCTTGCTCTCCAGATATCGGCTTTTGCTTATTTTTTGCAAGTTTCTCTATTGTTGCAACATCATCTCTCAAATCGATTTGTGTTCCAACAAGTAAGAATGGAGTTCTCTGACAATGATGCGTTATTTCTGGTACCCACTGCAAAACAATATATTATTAAAACAGGTTTTTATAATACTTGATGCAGAATATATAAAACAGAAACACAAATACCTTTTCTTTTACATTTTCAAACGACGATGGTGACACAACAGAAAAACATACCAAAAACACATCAGTCTGAGGATAACTTAAAGGACGCAATCTATCGTAATCTTCTTGACCTAAGAAAAAAAAGGTAAAAATTAGTTTTAAAATATTATATAGAATAAGCTGTTTTTAGCAAAAAGTAAAAAATTTTACCTGCTGTATCAAACAATCCTAATGTATATGGATCACCTCCTATCATCACAGTTACTGCATAGTTGTCAAAAACAGTAGGCACATATTCAGAAGGAAACTTATTTGTGGTATATGAAATTAAGAGACAAGTTTTACCAACTGCTCCATCACCCACCACAACACACTTTATCGTCTGCATGTTAATATGATTTTAATGCAATCTAAAACATAATATCCACAATGCATTCTACTTATTTATATAAACCACATTTATATAAAATATGTTAATATAAAAGGAAAGAAAATATCCTAATCTGTTAAAATTAAATTAAATTTATATCAAGCATTAAGGCTATATACCATACAACTGGGCTGTCTCCATTTACTTCATATAATTGCATAATAATTTTTATATATAAAAGAAAAGAAAATATCCTAATCTGTTAAAATTAAATTAAATTTATATCAAGCATTAAAGCTATACCATACAACTGGGCAGCCTTCATTTACTTCATATAATTGCGCAATAATTTTTATAACACGAATATACGTCCATAATTTAGATATATTAATAAACATATTGCATGATTTTCTTATCAATGATGTGCATTTGTAAGCTCTATGTAGTAATAAACACAAGCGTAATAAACGTAAGAAAAATTCGATAAAACAGTTTTATCAAAGAAAATTATTATACAGTGATAAATTGTCGAATAATTTTCCCAGCAGAGGAGTTCTTTGTAACCGACGTATTCCGCCTATAACCTAACCGAACTAAAGAAGCATAGATGTTCCATGTAGGGCAACCACATGTAGGTCGAGAGTTTCTCGACATACAGACGCGAAGAGACTCTCGCAATACGAACTTTAGTCTCGAATTAAAGAGTCTGGAGCGGATTCTTAGATACCCCGGAGCACATTACCTGGATATGCCGAGCTGTGTCATTAAAGGTTAAGATCGCCGCAGCTCATAATCCCGAACGTCGTGACGATATGTAACCTCGGGCGTGTCGCCGGTGACGAATGCGATCCACAAAGTCGCGTTTGACAGCCACAAGTCTGCGAGATCGTTGCAGAAAATATTCTCCAGCTCCACGAGCACCTATCGTGCCATGTATGTTATTTTTTTTCCTCCTTCTTCGACCGTGATTTTTTTCGAAGAGGTCCCTTGACCACGATTAAAGCCGAATCTCTATGTCGGTGGACGAAAAGGGATTAGGACTCCTACGAGTAACTGCGCTGACTACTGCGTAAACGAATGCACCCGACGTGTTGTAACATTTCACGTCACTTGGCACTGTATTACACCGCTCTGCTTTTCTTTTATCGTCACTTCTTTTATCTTTTATAATCAGATTTCTGATGGCGAGTGAAGCGGGTCGGTAATGCTGGTCGCGGACGTACGTACGCGGTTAATATCAGGTCGGACGCCTCCTGCGTTGCGCTCGCCAAGTAACCTAATCGTTCCGATGCACTTTTTCGAGGCACGAAACGAAGCACAGAACGATGAATGAAATAACACAGAAGTACAAAAATGATCCTTCGTTCGCGAGTTAACGACGTCGGCACTAATTAGTCTGCGAAAACGTCCTATTTGTGGTCGATAATACGCGTAATTGCGGAGCGATTAACAACACGTCCGCACGCTGAGGCTCCGCGGCTAAACTGACCATTAGAGATTTTGGCGCTTAGAGAGAAAGATTTCGAACGCGAACGAGTATTAATTTATTTATGATTTTTGCCGATATGTGCATCGGTGAAATGCGCTTTAATGCGCGTAGCTATTATGCGATAACTCAATCTCACGTTTCTAGATTAAAACGAACGCTATCGATCGGATCGTTTATTGTTAATGAGCGGATTAAATTTCTACATATAATTTAATTGGCGGGGTTCGTTTTACATCGCGTATCTGAAAATCACTCGCGCGTGCTGGTCACTAAAGCTCTATTTGACTTTACGATATCGCGGATGAGAAGCGGCATGTCTAATTTTTATTCACAATAATCGTCGAAATAATTGAGTGGCTTTTTTGCACGTTATCACTCTCGCTTTCTACGGATTAACTTATTGTAAAACTGCGAACTCTCTTTTTCTTATACCGACAAATGTCTAAATAATTGCCTTTACGAGTATGCTTCGCGGGAAAAAAATTGTCCATAGCCGGTTAAATTATTTTCTTTTTTTAATATTAAAACGAACCATGCGCACGCTTTGCATCCGTTATTTTTCAAAAAGTTTGTTGTCAGCGGAATAAACGGCGCCAAAAAGGTGCACATAACGGTAAAAATAAACGGGTCGCAATACAAAATTTTTCACACGCATTGGACACTCGCGGTATCATCCCCATGCCGACCAATTACAACCCTTCTCTTATCACCTGATAGGTGGGAACGTTTTTTCCCTAGTGCGCCAATTAATTACCCCCCCAACATAAGTACCGTTATCACGACCGCGCTACCCTCAGTCCGCGCCTAAACGTAGTCGGGAACGGATGTGTAAGGAGGGGATGACTGTTTCCTACCGGAGTTCAAGTTCAAGTTCACGGTCACTTCGATGAGTCAGTACATCAAGACACATCAAGACACATCAAGATACATCAAGACACATCAAGATACATCAAGATACATCATATTCAAGCAATTCTTTTAATAAATTGAGGAAGATAAACTGCGCGGAGAACATTTCATCGCGGCCCGTCTCATTTTCCGCTTGATCCAAGCTCTGGATATCGTTCGTTACACCGACGGGAATCGTTCGAAGGATCAAGAAGTGACAGCTGGATCTCGCTGTGCGTCACAGACAGTTTCTTTTGTCAAGATCGAAGATTTAACGGAAGCGTCGTGGACTATCCTGCGAGTGATCTAATGCGCGGAGAGCATTTCATCGCGGCCCGTCTCATTTTCCGCTTGGTACAAGCTCTGGACATCGTTCGTTACACCGACGGGAATCGATCGAAGAATCAAAAAGTGACAGTTGGACTTTGCTGCACGTCATAGACAGTTTTTTGGGACAAGATCGAACATTTAACGAACACTTAACCGAAGTGTCGTGAATATCCCGCGAATAAACTTTTGCGCGGAGAACATTATTTTATCATAAAACAAGGTCGTTTTTTGTGATCGAAATATTGTTTCGTGTTTTCGGAATAGAATTTTCGCGTTTTTAATTTTTTTTTTTTTTTTAAATTGATTATCGCACAGCCGTTGTACGCGTTGATCTTTAGTGGTGGTGTCGATTTTTCGTGCTGGTGTGACAGTGATCGACAGTAATGGCCTGACTTACTGCGGCGACGACGGCTAACGCGTGTGAGCTAGGGTGCTGTGCGTCAGATCTTACCGCGGATCACGTACGTGAGCCCTGGAGCACCGAGAGAAGCGAGAGAACGAGGGAAAAGTTGGAGGAAGGCATCTTCATGTTCTGTTCTGTTCGCGACCGTGCGTGTGAGAGAGAACGCATGAGTGATCGCTAAGAAATCATTATAGGCGCCTCTAATGATTTCTTAGCGACACTTATGTGTTCTCTCTCACATGCACGGTCGCGAACAGAACAGAGCATGAAGATGCCTTCCTCCAACTTTCCCTCGTTCTCTCGCTTCTTTCGGTACTCCAGGGCTCACGTACGCGATCCGCGGTAAGGTCTGACGCACAGCATCCTAGCTCACGCGCGTTAGCCGCCGTCGCCGTAGTAAGTCAGGTCACTATTGCCGGTCACTGTACATGCCAGTCGGGGAACTTCATTTTCTACTGAAGAGATTCGCGTTATGACGGAGGTGCGGTGCATTTTTTAGTATTTCATAAATTCTAATATAACAATTAATCTTTGTTTTATGATAATTTAAAATCTAAGAGACAGTACCAGTAAGATGATATTGACTAAAGACAATGACTATAAAAGAGACTGAAGCAGAACAGTAAAATAAAATGCGCTGAGAACATTTCATCGTGGCCCGTCTCATATGATGCTTGGTGCAAGCCCTGGACATCGTTCGTTACACCGATGGAAATCGACCGAAGGATCAAGAAGTGACAGCTGGATCTCGCTGTGCGTCACAGACAGTTTCTTTTGTCAAGATCGAGGATTTAACGGAAGCGTCGTGGACTATCCTGCGAGTGATCTAATGCGCGGAGAGCATTTCATCGACGATACATCAAGATACATCAAGATACATCAAGATACATCATATTCAAGCAATTCTTTTAATAAATTGAGGAAGATAAATTGCGCGGAGAACATTTCATCGCGGCCCGTCTCATTTTCCGCTTGGAACAAGCTCTGGACATCGTTCGTTACACCGATGGAAATCGACCGAAGGATCAAGAAGTGACAGCTGGATCTCGCTGTGCGTCACAGACAATTTCTTTTGTCAAGATCGAGGATTTAACGGAAGCGTCGTGGACTATCCTGCGAGTGATCTAATGCGCGGAGAGCATTTCATCGACGATACATCAAGATACATCAAGATACATCAAGATACATCATATTCAAGCAATTCTTTTAATAAATTGAGGAAGATAAATTGCGCGGAGAACATTTCATCGCGGCCCGTCTCATTTTCCGCTTGGAACAAGCTCTGGACATCGTTCGTTACACCGATGGAAATCGACCGAAGGATCAAGAAGTGACAGCTGGATCTCGCTGTGCGTCACAGACAATTTCTTTTGTCAAGATCGAGGATTTAACGGAAGCGTCGTGGACTATCCTGCGAGTGATCTAATGCGCGGAGAGCATTTCATCGACGATACATCAAGATACATCAAGATACATCAAGATACATCATATTCAAGCAATTCTTTTAATAAATTGAGGAAGATAAATTGCGCGGAGAACATTTCATCGCGGCCCGTCTCATTTTCCGCTTGGAACAAGCTCTGGACATCGTTCGTTACACCGATGGAAATCGACCGAAGGATCAAGAAGTGACAGCTGGATCTCGCTGTGCGTCACAGACAATTTCTTTTGTCAAGATCGAGGATTTAACGGAAGCGTCGTGGACTATCCTGCGAGTGATCTAATGCGCGGAGAGCATTTCATCGACGATACATCAAGATACATCAAGATACATCAAGATACATCATATTCAAGCAATTCTTTTAATAAATTGAGGAAGATAAATTGCGCGGAGAACATTTCATCGCGGCCCGTCTCATTTTCCGCTTGGAACAAGCTCTGGACATCGTTCGTTACACCGATGGAAATCGACCGAAGGATCAAGAAGTGACAGCTGGATCTCGCTGTGCGTCACAGACAATTTCTTTTGTCAAGATCGAGGATTTAACGGAAGCGTCGTGGACTATCCTGCGAGTGATCTAATGCGCGGAGAGCATTTCATCGACGATACATCAAGATACATCAAGATACATCATATTCAAGCAATTCTTTTAATAAATTGAGGAAGATAAACTGCGCGGAGAACATTTCATCGCGGCCCGTCTCATTTTCCGCTTGGAACAAGCTCTGGACATCGTTCGTTACACCGATGGAAATCGACCGAAGGATCAAGAAGTGACAGCTGGATTTCGCTGTGCGTCACAGACAATTTCTTTTGTCAAGATCGAGGATTTAACGGAAGCGTCGTGGACTATCCTGCGAGTGATCTAATGCGCGGAGAGCATTTCATCGACGATACATCAAGATACATCAAGATACATCAAGATACATCAAGATACATCAAGATACATCAAGATACATCAAGATACATCATATTCAAGCAATTCTTTTAATAAATTTAGGAAGATAAACTGCGCGGAGAACATTTCATCGCGGCCCGTCTCATTTTCCGCTTGGAACAAGCTCTGGACATCGTTCGTTACACCGATGGAAATCGACCGAACAATTATAAAATGACAGACTGCTGTGCGTCATAGACAGTTTCCTGTGTAAAGATCGAACACTTAACCGAAGTGTCGTGAATATCTCGCGAATGAACTTATGCGCGGAGAACATTTCATCGCAGCCCGTCTTATTTGCCGCTTGGAACAAGCTCTGGACATCGTTCGTTACACCGATGGAAATCGACCGGACAATTATAAAATGACAGACTGCTGTGCGTCATAGACAGTTTCCTGTGTAAAGATCGAACACTTAACCGAAGTGTCGTGAATATCCCGCGAATGAACTTGTACGCGGAGAACATTTCATCGACGATACATCAAGATACATCAAGATACATCAAGATACATCAAGATACATCAAGATACATCAAGATACATCAAGATACATCATATTCAAGCAATTCTTTTAATAAATTGAGGAAGATAAACTGCGCGGAGAACATTTCATCGCGGCCCGTCTCATTTGCTGTTTGGTACAAGCTCTGGACATCGTTCGTTACACCGACGGGAATTAACCGAAGAATCGAAAGGTGACTCAACTTCGCTGGACTTGACATCGTAACGTGACATCGTAACGTGACATCGTGACTTGACATCGTGACTAGTTTCTTGTGTCGTGATCGAGGATTTCATGTGAATTTCTGAGAGGAGGAGCAGGCCCGGGGGGCATCCTACATCGGCGGAGCAACTTTAAGGTAAGCATTAATTTTTTAATTAAAATCTTTATTAAAAAGAAACCTTTACTTTTTTTATATGAATCTTATTAACTAACATGTCTACATTAATATTTTATTTTTTATGTTACAGTCACCGACAACAACTCCGCTGAAATGCAGATTGATAAGTTGCATGCTTTTTTTTTTTTTTTTACAAATTCCTTTAACTGTCTTTATTTTAATTGTTATATTATATATGTTTTATGTATACTTATATATTTTTATATACATATGCTTTAATATATATTTTACTTTCAGAGAAATAATACTTTTTTTTTTACAAATTTCTTATTTAAATGTCTTTATTTTAAATGTTATATATGTTTTACGTATACTTAAATATTTTTATATACATACGCTTTAATATATATTTTACTTTCAGAGAAATAATACTTTTTTTTTTACAAATTTCTTATTTAAATGTCTTTATTTTAAATGTTATATATGTTTTACGTATACTTAAATATTTTTATATACATACGCTTTAATATATATTTTACTTTCAGAGAAATAATACTTTTTTTTTTTACAAATTTCTTATTTAAATGTCTTTATTTTAAATGTTATATATGTTTTACGTATACTTAAATATTTTTATATACATACGCTTTAATATATATTTTACTTTCAGAGAAATAATACTTTTTTTTTTACAAATTTCTTATTTAAATGTCTTTATTTTAATTGTTATATTATATATGTTTTATGTATACTTATATATTTTTATACACATATACTTTAATATATATTTTACTTTCAGAGAAGTAATACTTTTTTTTTTTACAAATTTCTTATTTAATGAATTAAATAAGACAATTGTCTTATTACTTTGAATTAAAATACAGGCGCGCGCCTGTACACATATATTACATATATTTACTTGTACTAATATTAAATTGCTTTCAGAGAAATGATGTGTAGAATGCATCAAAAATTTTTAACCACACCGGTCGTACTTACAGAAAATATTAAAAGTATGTACAACCGACAGTCCGCAGTCTGTTTAAGTGGGACGGAAAATTTTTGTTGCATTTCACATTATTAACTTTGTTTAAAATTATATTACATTATTAATATTTTAAAATATTACATTGTATTACATCGATTTTGTTAGTTCCAAGATAATCCGCTTACCAAAACCCCATCGCTTTCAGCTCTGCAATACATCGAGAGAGATGTGTTGGCTTGGATCTGGCCACACTTCTTTAAGACAAAGTCTTTTGAGATTTAATACAGTGGATTCTCCTAACTGCCCGCTCTGTGATACGGAAGAAACTCCGAACCGCGTAGTATGACAGTGCTTACGATTTGATTAATATAGAGGAGTTTCTGTTAAAAAAAAGTAACGACTCATTTATATACTCTTTCTAGGCAGTGTACGCTGGAATACAGATATGGCTTTTGCTGCGCCGACGACAGCTAGCGAACGAGATTATAGAGTCGTGTACGTCGAGTTTTACACGTGCCGCATTTATGTATCGCGCCGGCCGGATTGCCGATGACCGATTTCCCAGTTTTATCATTTCCTGCCTCCGCCGCGTAAGGTTATGTATCAGGATTTAGAACGCGTTCTCATACGACTTCTGTTTCTGTCATTTTCTAAATTAAATACGGAATGTAATAAAAAATGGACATTATTTGTTATATTTGACGTAAATTACGCAAAAGATACATATCATATTTTAACTGCTAGGATAATACAAAAATTGATAGCATTGTGCCAAAATTTAGCCTGTCGTACTATTGATGATGCACGGCGGCGTGAAACGTACGTACCGTACAGTATTAATGATGTTGACGTATGTCGAAGACAGGGTGATCGCTATACCAATTGTTACTATGAAGTAACCGAGGTAATTAATCGCGCGTTCGATATTCCATTTATTTTCCTTCGCAGTTATTCTCGCGGTTGTCTCTTGCGCGTAGCTCGAAGATCTTCTGACTCGAGTTTCCATTTGTTCTGCAGCATCAATGAGAAGCGGCTGCTCTTCTCGAAGAGTTTTAATTATTGGATTTTTAACCGCATTCTTCGCGTGCTTGGCTTCGTAACAGTTCGTAGCAGCAAACTCTTCTGAGTGTGAACTTACCTCGTCGTCCAAATCGTCGAAATACAGATAGGTATAGCTAGTAAACGTTTATTATTAGAGCGAGATAAAAGCAATCAATCTAAGATATTTAAAGAAAAAAAAATATGTACAATATATAAACTCAATAAAAAAAAAAATTTAGATATGTATTTAAATATTTGACACCTGCGAAAATTATTTGTGGCACTTGGTAATCCATAGTAAATTGAGCGAGAATGAACTGAATCCATCAGATATTGCTCTTCATCATTAAGTCTCGTACGAGAACCTGAACGATTTCGTTCTTTAACAGTTGTTACATAACTCGAGCTTCTCTTTAAAGCTAATGCTCGAATATATATTATAGGTGGTAGAACGAAGACCAAGGTTCCAGTCAACGAACCACCGATTAGAGCCATGACGATATCAAATCGTGATACTGATTCGCCTACGACCACGCTGAGAAAAACCACTGCCGATCTCATAGCACATCGTCTCCATCCGAAAGCTAATTTAACATAACGGTACAATACATTAATTATATCTTTAATTAAATTAGTTAATTATAAATAATAAATAATCTCTTAATTACTTCTTTGCACATTCCATTGATCTTCTAGATGTTGAAAAAGAACCGAATAACCGATTACGCTAGAAAAACATAATTGAAGAGCGGCTAATAAAACGGCAGTATTGGCAACTGATCCCGATGGTACAATCTCGAGGATATTAGCAGGTGTATTACCACCGTACTTCCAAACAGCTAGGCAAGTAGTAATGATAAATAACGATCCACTTGCTGTTGTAAAAAAAAGAGTAATACAAGATAAGGTAAAATTTATAAATAGTATACTGAAAAGCAGATAAAAGCAAAATTTGAAAAATAATTGTTCTTCACTATTTCTTACCTAAAAAAGAAAAAAAAATGGCTTTGTCGATATCTTGAGGATGGCGCATATCAACTTGTATTGTCATTAAAGTAGGATGCACGTCGAACTGAAAAGCCATCATACCATACCTGAAAAAATTTGTTCAAATAATTATTAGTACGATCGATAGTAATACAGTAAATTTATGCGATGCACGTACCCGGAAATAAATTTATCCCACGTCGGGGAACTAGCAATTGGCCCTACATTAAATGTTCGATCATCAATTGTAATACTCCACCATGTTAATATCGCTGTTAAAGTAACTATTACGCTGGAGCACGTTACAATCCATCTGTAACAGTTTCGTAAATAGTATTCATCTCCGAGGTATGAGTTAAAGTAATGAAAACGTTAATCTTACTTCATATCTCTCGGACTACCCAACCACATTAACGGGCAAAGTAAAAGACCGATTATTAGCAGCCAGTAACAGAAAGAAAGGTCAAAACTCTGTCCCAATACTTTCACCCCAAACAGATGCAGATTTTGCGAAGCTAAAAAATTATTTTTGATAGAAAGTTTTATTAAAAATAAATATAAAGAAGAGACATAGTTAAATGCATAATTATAATACTTTTAAAATTTTACTTACCTACTAACAAATTCGGGATGCCACATCCAAAAACAGTTAAATCCAAAAGAATAGTAACGATAAATCGTGCTCGCTGTCCTAACAATAATTCCGTCACAGCGGCGAGAGGATATCTGCAATTTTGATTAATGTCTACATTTTTTAATGTTCTTATTGAAAAATATTAAAGAATTTAATAGAGACTTATTCGGAAGAAATTCATACAGACATTTGTATTTTTTAAATATTTTAATTCTAATTTAATAGTGAAGAGTACCGATTTTTTCGTGAAATCTGTGGATCCAAAACAGTCGCGATGGTCCATGATTTTCCCAGCAGAATAGCCGTATAAATTTGCAAACCAATAACGATAAGCACCAAAGGAATTCCGTATAATCCTAATACAAAAAATTACACAGTATGTATGCAATGGATTATAAAAGAACATTAACAAACAATTTATGCTGGTGCTTTTATTGACATATTAACACTAGAATTAATAATGATTACGATATATACTTTATTAATAACATTACTTAAATTAAGTTTACTGCTATACATAAAGTGATTACAAATATACATTCGTTACAAGCTCTTATCGCGATCAACCAAGCCTCTTGTTATATGAAATTTTTCATACTAATCCATTTTTATCGCTATTTTATCTAATTGGAAAAAATCACAGAGATTTCTCGGTATGTTAGATATTATCTCATACAAAATATTCTCCCTCGTAACCATCTATCAAACACTTCTTTTATCCCGGTAAAAATTGCAGCGAGAGCTCACCGCACTGAACGATCGATTGCGGTAGTGTAATTATCGGAAATACGCCAAAAATGTCAATGATGCACAGAGTGGCGAAAAATAATGACAGCTTCGAATTTCCATTCTTCCACATTACACTTTCGAAATTCATGTTGCTTAATACGACGTGGCAATACTGAAACAAGCAATGTTCACCAAGTGGTAAGAATCTGGACCGGTTTTTACCACGGTGTGCACTGCGCCGTAGCACCAGAGTAACTCGATACTGTATCGAATACGAGTGACTTAGCTTGGACGCGAGAGCCATGAGAGGAAGACTTACAATGCATGTGACTTTCATAATTGACAAACTGTCGTATACGGTAGTAGTAGTATTTTAAATGCTTATGTTTTATTTTTATTGTTCACGAGTTTCTTTCTGCACATTTATTCGATTTAATCAGAATTACTTTTAAGTAGATCGTATTATATATTTGTACATAAAAGACTTCAAAATGTTATTAATGAGGAATATTAAATCTGCATTGGTATACTCTAAATTAGATAATTAAAATGATTGTCGTACGAAAGAAACAAAAATATTAATATTGTCGGTGCAATGCAGTAATTAAAAGAATATAACAACATAATTTTATTTTAAAACACATATTTGTTTCCGCATTTTTCTAATAAAATCGTATATCTTGGTATCAATTCAAAAGATTAAATAACAATAAAGTATAGAGTTTTGAACGTACGTCACGCAACTTGCTCGATGTATAAGGTAAATTCTGTGTAAGCGTAGTAGTTATGTAGTAATATAGTTGTAAAAACTATTAAATATCTATGCTCCTTGAGTTTTCAGACATTTTTTGCATATAGTTCTCCTTAAATTTTATGTATTTCTTGTAGTCTTATAGTGGCTCATTGATTTTACTCATTGTTAGCTTACAAAATTCTCTGGTCCCTAAGTTACTCTCAAATACAATTCGCTTATAATGCACACTTGTTTACACCACATTCAGATTTTTCAGACACGTGCTTCACTCTTGTCATTAAATTTGTCACAATCTTTCTAATATGAACAACGAAAAAGCATAATATGCACTCTAATGTTGAATATATGTATAAGTGTATATAGTATATTCATGTGAAACCTCGACGCACACCACACTAGTATCATGTACGCTAGCCGCTGTCGCCGCAGCAAACGTCATATCTCTGCTGCTCAGTGTACTTAACTGTCAAAAAATTATATACATTTTTAATAAATAATTTTTTTTAATTAAAAATTTTTGTTTAAATAATCAAAAGTAATATATTTAATAGTATTTTACCCAACTTATTAAATATCAAAAAGATTGAATAAGAAATGTTTTAACAAATATATACATTATGTTTATTTGAAACTATGCAATCACGATAATAACAATTAAACTTGTAATTAATCTAAAATTAATATATAAGTACTTAAATGTAACGTAATTATAAAGAAAATTTAAGACGAAATTAATCATCTGTCTCATAAGCGGGTGATGCTGGCGAATACGTGGGGCTTGTGGGTGAATATCCCGGTACAGGTGGCGAATATGTCGGACTTGTCGGAGAATAATTTGGACTTGTAGGCGTGTACGTAGGACTCGTTGGTGAATATTTAGTGCTCGACGGCGAGTACTGTGGACTTGTAGGAGAGTATGTTGGACTGGTAGGCGAATAATTCGGGCTGCTAGGTGAATATCGAGTGCTGCCAGAAGCAGTATGCTGTGGCGAACTCGGTGAGTACGATGGACTTGTAGGCGAATATGTTGGACTCGTCGGAGAGTATGTGGGACTCGCAGGCGTGTATTGCGGCGATGTACCAGCAAATGATGGCGAGGTAGGAGAGTAGCTCGGACTTGTCGGTGAATATTTAGGACTGCTGGGGGAATAACTTGGACTCGCGGGCGAGTACTGCGGCGAGCTTGGCGAATAACTGGGCGAAGTTGGTGAATATGAAGGTGAAGCAGGTGTATAATTAGGCGAGCTCGGTGAATAACTAGGTGAAGTAGGCGAATAACTCGGACTCGTCGGCGAATAACTCGGCGAAGTAGGCGAATAACTCGGACTCGTCGGCGAATAACTCGGCGAAGTAGGCGAATAGCTTGGACTCGTTGGTGAATAACTCGGTGAAGTTGGCGAGTAACTTGGCGATGTAGGCGAATAACTTGGGCTAGTTGGTGAATAACTCGGTGAAGTAGGCGAATAACTCGGACTCGTCGGCGAATAACTCGGCGAAGTAGGCGAATAACTCGGACTCGTCGGCGAATAACTCGGCGAAGTAGGTGAATAGCTTGGACTCGTCGGTGAATAACTTGGTGATGTTGGCGAATAATTCGGACTAGTTGGAGAATATGTCGGACTTGTAGGCGAATAATTTGGACTTGAAGGTGTCATGCTGGGCGACGTAGGTAAATACGCCGGAGATGTTGGAGAGTAACTAGGTGATGCTGCACCAGCTGGTGACATAGGAAACGGACTCATACTTGGACCTGGGCTGCCAGGACTTCCCGGTTGCGGCGAATAAGCCGAATATGCTGGTGATAAACCTGACGCATCTGATGCTCCTGACGGTGAAAAGCATGCGCCACCCGGCGTCATACCACTACTCAATGCTATAATATAATAAAACAAATATATATATATAATATATTGCATAAAATATATAATATGCAAAAAAATAATATATAAAATGCAAAAATGTATAATATAATAAAACAAAAAAAGTTAATACTATTCAAAGCACGTAAAATTAAAAAAATTTAATTAAAATAAATAAAATTAATTTAATTATATTAAATTCAAATTATATTAAATTAAATAAAATTATATAAAATTTACCTGGCGACATACTCGATGCGCCGTAACCAGGAGTAGCTCCCATCCAAGGAGTCATTTGAGGACTCATGCTAGATATGCCAGTTACGCTGCCGAAGAACATTCCTGCCGTTCCCATCATACCTGCGCCAACCGCCATAGGAATCTCGATTCCAGATTTAGATTTCTCAGAATCCAGTAACAAATCAAAACATCCTAAATACGAGTAAATAAAATTTAATATTATATATATATATATAGCAATCACCTTAAATTTATTTAAAATTTATGATTAACAATAAATCTCAATAATTTTTTTTACATTTTTGGCAGTACAAAAATTGCGAAAAAAATTAGGATTCAAGTTATATTGGAATAAAAATGTGTAAAATATTTATTTATATAAAATTATTTCATATGTAAAAAAAAAAAAAATCATACACCTCGCACATTACCTGTTCCAATTCGAGGAAGTTGTCCCATTATAATATTCTCAGATACTCCTCTCATTGGATCTACCTCTGCGTGAGATGCAGCATCCAGTAATACATCAACCGTTTCTTCGAAAGAACACCTTAAATAATAAGACATTTATTAATTATATTAATTTTTATTTATTACTATATAAATAAAAAAATATTAAAAATAAATATAATATTAATTATATATATTTTAATATATATTTTAAATAAATATAATATTAATTACATTTATTTTTATTATATTACTTTTATACCGATTTTTTTTTTAATCATTACGGAACATATGTATATCTTTCAAAGATCCTGATAAATAGTGAAACTAATTTGCTCACCTCATCAAAGCGCCAGTATCTTGCCTATTAATTCCGTGCCGTGTTATTGCCATAAGATGGCCTTTCGCTGTCATGACATCACAAAGTAAAGCGAGATGTCGATAATTTACGTAAAGGCCATAGAACTGCAATACTGCGTTCATCTCCTTCTCTACGGATTTTCGCACGGCTTCGATGCCGAGCACTTGGAATATCTCACAAATATCATTGCTAAATGTGCGTATGGGATCCACGTCTCTTTCGCTCAACACCTTCATCAAGCTCGTCCCGTCAGTTTCCAAAAGCCATTCTGCGATGGCCTTAAATTCACCGGTTTCCGTGATAATAATACGTTTTTTAGAATCTGTTTGCGGTAAATGCATATAAACTTTGCCGATAGCTTCAATACCCTAAAATATTTAATAAAAAACATAAAAACTTTGTTTTATAATTACATACCTACATAATAAATTAAGTAATACTAGTAATTGAATGAAAATACGAAAGATTAAATTAGCATATTTATTTCGAAATACCTGTAAAGTCATATCGCTAAGCATGTTGGCTTCGATACATCGAAGGAACATATCGTCTTCCATCTTATCTACAGAATCTTCATCCGTGTCTTGAAACTTGTTATCATCACTATTCATTATTCTAATACGTAGGACTAATTTCTCGGCATTATCGTCATTGAATATACAGTTTAGATCGTCACCAAAGCCGGCGTTGATTTTTTCAGCAATCTGTTCCATCGTCAGCTTTTTGTCAGTCATTCGTTTTCTGTCCAGCTCAATTCGCAAAAGCCACGGCGATATTTTCGTAGGATCAAAGTCAGGCATCTCGTAATAAACATTAACGAATTCTTGATCTTCCGAGATTACGGTATTCTGTGGATCTGGATCGTAGTATATAGCCGTGTTTGCTGTTACTTTTTTCAACGTTGTGTGCTCCAGTCGACAGAGCACATTCTTCGCTTTTTCAGCGTCACGCGCAGCGGCGCCTGTTAAGAACACCGTGAGCGACGGCGCCTTTGGTTTTTTACTGATATTAATAATTTCCTTCAATCTGGGTACACCAAGGGTTACATTCTTCGACGATACACCAGCGAAATGGAATGTGTTCAGGGTCATCTGAGTGGCAGGTTCGCCAAGAGATTGTGCCGCCAATGCGCCGACCATCTCGCCAGGTGATACTTGAGCCTGCTGAAATCTCGTCTCGATTTCTCCAATCAACCATTCAAAAGCTTCACTTGATAATCTAAATTCCTCAGAGACGCATTTGGTACATAAAGTCGATCTTACTAAACATTGAAATAATAATGTCGCATTTTCGTTCGCCTGTTTGCTCAATCTATCGTCTCCAGCGACGATAATGCATTTTTCCAAAAGATTTTTCACGCCTTGAATTACCCTCATAGGACTGAGATCAGTTGGCGCTCGCTTATTAATGTGGAATATTTTTTGCACATTCCAAATCATTCTTTGTAGATTACAGGGTAGCACGACCTTAGATTCACCACTCGGGAAAATTGTTCGGAGTACAGTGCGATCTCTATTTAATTGTTCCCACTCTCTTTCCAGTTCGGATATTACTTCTCCAGATCCCATCATCTCTCGCACAATGTCTTCATTAAATATACGTCGCAAGTATCGCTCATTAGTCGGATCAAATTTGAATTTCTTCTCAAAGGCCTTGTTACTCACTTTAATCGTTGGTAAATTCTGAAACTCGACAGTCTCTCCGCAAAGACCGTCTTCTCCGTAACGCAACTGAATTAATTGACCGACGGAATTACGTACGGTGCCATCATAATGCACCATGACTGATTCCATAGCCTTTATCAAACGACGCTGAATATACCCGGTTTCGGCCGTCTTTACAGCAGTATCGATGAGACCTTCACGACCACCCATTGCGTGGAAATAGAATTCTGACGGCGTAAGACCAGCTAAATATGAATTTTCAACAAATCCACGGGACTCCGGTCCATAGTCGTCTTTGATGAAATGCGGTAGCGTTCTCTTACGGAAACCGAAGGGTATTCGTTTACCTTCTACGTTTTGTTGCCCTACGCAAGCAATGACCTGAGAAATGTTAATGTTGGAGCCTTTTGAGCCCGATACTACCATAGCTTTCAAATTATTATATTCTGTCAATGACTTTTTGGCGGAGCCTCCGGTTTTATCTCTGGCATCGTTCAATATTCTGTTCACTTGATTCTCGAAAGTTTGACGAAGCGTGTTGCCAGGCGTAGGTTCGAGTTCCATATTGTGAGCCTTTTGAATTACCTCTATCACGTCCTCTTTAGCCTTTTTAATCGCCTTCTGGATTTCCAAATATGTCTGTGGATCGGCAATAGTGTCACCAATACCGATCGAATGGCCTTCCAGTAGTAGCCAATTATTAATGACAGTTTGAATATTGCCGTAAAAACGTCCACATACTTCGTGGCCCAGTTCAAGCATACAGATGTGAAGCAAAGAACCAGCTGAAGTACCTAAGGTTTTCTTGCAGAGAATACCCATTACGAGTTCTCCATGTTCTACCATGACTTTAGTGTCACCCGGTGAAATCCACTTATATGGACCGTCGTCTTCCTCGTCAGGATGCGTGCTA
This sequence comes from Cardiocondyla obscurior, assembly GCF_019399895.1. NCBI lineage: Eukaryota > Metazoa > Arthropoda > Insecta > Hymenoptera > Formicidae > Cardiocondyla > Cardiocondyla obscurior. The sequence continues at coordinate 6,080,363 of NC_091871.1, read as the reverse complement.
TGTGTCCGTATCATATTTACGTTGCCCGGTATGATAAGAGAAAATAACTGTTTGCCGGTCCACAACGGTTTCGGTTTCAGAATACATGGTTGTGGCATTTTGCCGTCCCAGCTGGGTAGAAACATTAATAGATTCATCATTTGTTCCTTCTCGATAAATACGTCGCGCTTAGTCATTTTTCTCACAGCAGTCAGAGTGTCCTGTACAATACCCATAACTGGCTTGTTCGCCTGTGGAGTAATAATTTGTCGTGGAGTCACATGAATATTTTCGACCTCTGCGCGAGTTTCCATCGATTGCGGCACGTGCAAATTCATTTCATCGCCGTCAAAATCAGCATTGTAAGGCGATGTGCAGCTTAAATTCATACGAAATGTGCTCCATGGAAGTACTTTAACGCGATGACCCATCATACTCATTTTATGAAGAGTGGGTTGGCGATTAAAGATCACAAGATCGCCGTCGCGGATATGCCTTTCTACACGGTAGCCGCACTGCAAATGCAGATCTGAAGACTTGGGATGGAAGCGTAAATCAATTCTTTCGCCATTATCACGAACTATGTATTTTGCGCCAGGATATTGTGAATTACCACGCCTGACTAGCACTTGCATTTTGTCAATATTAAAGGGGGTTACAATTTCAGGAAATGTCAAATTTTGAGCTATACTACGCGGCACGCCTACTTGATCAATACGTAGATTAGGATCCGGAGTAATAACAGTACGGGCAGAAAAATCCACGCGCTTTCCCATCAAGTTTCCGCGAATTCTGCCTTCCTTTCCCTTCAATCGGGCCTTGATCGCTTTGAGCGGTTTACCTGACTTTTGCATCGCTCTAGGCATACCGGGCATATCGTTATCGACGAGTGTTGCCACGTGAAATTGTAACATCTTTATATTTTCTGAGATTACATGTGCCGCTGCGCCAGACTGTTCGTTTCGTAGTAACTCGTTGTTAGATTTAATAATGTCCGCCAATTTGTGCGTCAAATCATCTTGATTCTTGGCAGAACCATACATAATAACCGCAGGTCTGACTGACAGTGGTGGCACTGGCAGCACGGTAACTATCATCCAATCTGGCCGAGCAAATTTTGGGTCCATACCCAAAATGAAAGATTCCTCGTCCTTAATATGCTTTAAAATTTCCCAAGCTCTCTCGGCCGAAAGAATTATTTTCTTCTCTTGCGAGTCTTCGTTCACATGCTTCCACTCAGCTGTGACATCCAAGCCTGATCGTCTAAGATTAGGTTGATATCTACCACAACCACCATGACCAGGTTTTCTATCCATTTGTGGTTGACTCTCTATATTTTCTTTATTAATATCCATTTCATCTCCACCTTCGCAAATGTTTTTGCTTTTACAAAGATCATAAACGAATGCAAGTCGCTTTCGTGGTTGTCCCTTTGTTTTTACGACAATTTCTTTAATCTTTGGATTATGCTAAAAATGAAAAAAAAAAGAAAAAACATTAGTATTTAAACAAATTTAATTATGTAATTATTAAATTTGTAATTATTATTGTAATAAATGTAATTATAAAAAATAATAAAACATAAATAAATTAATTTAATAAGATTAATCTTAAAAAATTATAAAAAAAAGCAATTTGTTTAATATATTTTAAATAATTATTACTTACAGGATTGACAAGTAATTTTGAACAATAAAAGCAGACACATCTCAATATTTTTATAGTTTTTGTAATAAATCCTACGTGAAATACTGGTTTTGCTAGATCTATATGACCGAAATGACCAGGGCATTCTGTCATATTTCCAGCACAAGTTTGACATCTGGAATTCCTATCAATAACACCTTGCCTTGGATCCATGAGGCCGCCCAATTTAGGACGGCCACCTTCCATAGTTTCGGGAAATCGTATGCCGCCATCAGTGACAGACATACGACGCTGTAAAAAAAAATAACATTTTAATAGAATTTAAATTGTTTTATTATTTTTATTATTTCTTTTACGTATATGCATTACAAATATCTAAAAGTTCATTTTTTTCTCTTTTAATGTGCATCTAATTTATATGTGATTTACGGGTCAAAATCCTCTTTTTTCTATGTTTACGAAAATATTAAGGTTAACATATTACTAACACACTGATTACAGATATTAGATATTTTACACACACGTTTACTCTCGATATCCGGACAAGAAACATTATGGATAGAGTAAAAGTGCATGTCGCGAATATTTACAAGCGTTTCGGTAGGGAAATTCACAAAAAAGTTATATAGACACATTCAATCGCGAGAAAGATATAGTGAGCTCAAGCTGCACAAAATTGCGCCATGTTTGTTAACAGTGCTTCTTGCCAGAATTATTGCCGCACAAATTGCCGTGTACTTACAATCTCGTCTGGCGAGAGAATACCAAATTGAACGCGTTTCACCGTCCTCAAAGGCGCCTTAGAGTCGGACATCGTCATTTTGCCTCGATTTACTGAAGCTCCGTGAAATATCGTCCGATCATTCCCAACGCCTTATGCGTCACAACTTCTCACTGTGTGACCACTGTGTGACTGAGTTGAACCGATTCTACCGTTGGGAAAACGTTGATGCAGAGCTCAACTCGTTAGGCGACATCTATGCATTTACAATGGTGCGTTCAGCGAACACAACCGTTCAGGCCTGCGGTTCCATGTAACGGCAGCCTTAATGAGATCTTGCATCTGATTCGTATATATTTTCAGACGTTAAAGAAAACTTCAATCAGATGCAAGACAAAAAAACACGTATGTACAAAAATATTATTTTAGTGGGTTAGATATATTATAAATGATATGATTTATATATAATTAATATATATATATATATATATATATATATATATATATATATATACATATTTTAAAATATTTTATATAAAATATTAAGTACTTATAATGTAATAAAAAAATTTATTACCTTTTCTTAATTATTGATCTATTAATTTCAAATAATATATGTATCTGCTTCATTAGTTTGTAATTTACCTACACTTCTAATTCTAGTTCTAACGAAACTTTTATATTCTGAACTAACATAATAAGAAAATTCTACTTTAGAAATAATAATTTTATTTAATACTTGAATATTTTTTATTTAATCGTTATCTTTCATTATTGTAGTCGTCTTTTGAAATATTTACAATGTTAAACGAACAATTTTCAATCAGCTGTAATTGTCTACACAACTTACGGCCAGTATTTTCGTTCATGGTTTTCGTTATTTTCCATTTTGAAATACCTGCTTCATATTCAGATATCTACTTTTATTCCTAAACCATTTTTTTATTTTATAGAAATTATATATAATAAAAAAATTGCCATATTAGTTATGGTGATGTGTCGACAAATTTTCTAACCCTAACAAGTTCCAAATTACGATTGTTCAACGATTAATATATTTTTTAGCGGGGCACAACGATTTCTGTCCACTGTTAGACTCAATTGTCGATAAAATGCAATTTTCAATCAAACAGAATAAACATACATCGACTGTCATATAGGCGCTTCACGTGCGCGAAAAATGCAGACACAGGCACGGGATCCACAATTAGAATGGAGGTTAAAGAGGAAGTAGGACACACGCGACGCCAAAGAAAAAGGTCGTCTCCCTTTTTTTCCTCTTCTGTCGCAGCAACAGCAAACGTTAATAGACTCGGTCACGGGCGAGACTCGTAAACTGGCACGTGAGCGGAACATCTGTATCGAGGGCTCCAGTATTTGACATATTGGTCATTGATTAATCTCGAACGCAATAAAATTCATATTTATACCTAGCATTAACAAACGAATTCATGTCCGACAGCTGATGTTGCGAAATATTGATCTCGAAGTTATCTTATTTTGTCATAATAGTCTTTCTGATTTAGAGATAATTACAGGTATTATATCGGAGCAGCAGTTAACATTTGTTTTTTTTTTCGTGTCATATGAAAAACTAATAATCACGTCTATTTTAGAAAATACGATGCAAAATAGTACAGCTAAAAACACATAAGGGAATCGAAGAGGCGTGACTGCGCGTTTTGTTATGGACACTGTTACGTTATAATGCAATATAACGCGGTGGGGATAAAGCCCCGAAATATCGCATTCCGGAAAACTTAAGATGGGACGTTGGGCGATCATTATCACCGGTGAGCACTACGTTCGAGTACGCGGGAATGAATTCTCAGCCTCTACCATCACCGATAAACACACGGTAAAGAATTTTTTGTCGCCTCCCTGCTTTTATTCTTTTGGTATAATTTAATGTCACTTGTAAGTGATAAAATGTAACGCAGTAATTTGATAGACCTACTATAACGGACACATCTTTCTGTGATCATATACACATGTATACTTACAAGTTGCAACTGTATCCAATATATATTTATAGATATGTGAGACAGAAAAATGTATTTATGGCAGGTTTAGTTACTTTGTTAAAGGAAATAAAATATTTGTAATTAAATTCATAAGAATTTACAGTGCTTTATGATACTACAAGCTCATACAGCTCTTTTCATATATAGGATATATTTTTAGATATAACAATTAGGTGTATTTTATTTTTAAAGCTAATAAAATAATAAAAAATACATTTAAAAATATATAAATAAAAGCGAATTTTATATGTTCTTGAATAAAAAAATATAAAAATTAAATAACAGCTTAAGAACTTTTGATTGCAGGAAAAGGATGATGGAAAGTAATGGAAAGTATATAGTGATACCCCTTCATCATAGGCCTGATTTGATGAAAGACTGTTGTAAGTTGCTTAATTCTGAATGGCCTCGAAGCGAGACTGCACGGTATGTTATTTTTTTCTTTAATTTTAATAGCCAAACGACAAGAATACATCACCATCCTAACAGTTTTTATATTATTTAATTGCAGAATGAAATCTCTAATTTTATCTTGCGACGATTTCCCCACGTGTCTGATTTTAATTAACAAGGAAAATAAGGTTCTCGGGCATTGTAAAATATCTTTGGTGGCCAAATCAAAAATTAGCTGCTTCATAGAGTCTGGTAAGAAAAATAGAAAGAAATGATAACTTTCGTGCACATATAGAATGATTTAAAGCTCATGAAAATTAAACTTCAGTAAAACGTAATGAAAAAAATTACATATCTGCGATATTTTAGTTGTAATCGACTATCGATGTAGATCTCAAGGATTAGGATCTAGATTGCTACGTGGCATGGAAGAATACGTTTCAAAACGAGGCCTGAAAAATATATATCTGAAGACAGATGGCCAAGAAGTGTTTTACTATAAGAATGGATATAAAGTGTGCGATCCGTTTAAAGCGTATGGCATTAATGATATCATAACGGCCAGTCCACCTCTCAGGACGAGATTTAAAGAACGAATTAATGGCGAGCAGCCTGCTGGACAACCGCCACCGCCACCACCGCCAATGCCGGCGTTTCAACTGTCCAAGTTTTTCGATATGCGTATGCAGTCTCCTAAGACGCATATGGTAAAGAAATTGTGATACTAGAGTTATATCAAAATTTTAAAGCGTGATTCGCGCTTTTTTCGCTTACACCAAAATCAATAAGACGCCTTCCATAATGATCAAAGAAATTAGATACTTAAAGATGTTTACGATTTGAATAAAACAAATCAGAAGCAAAATTTGATAAATTAGCACATTGCAATTTAACGAAAAATTTGAGCTTCTTCATTAAAAAAAATAATAGTTATTAATACATATCAATAATATTTAGAACGTAAAATTATTTTCAAATGGATATGCATTTGATTTTCCAGTTCAGCCGAACAGAGCAAACTAAGCTCTGAAGACTTTAAATTTTGTCGTATTATAAGTTACAAAATAGAATGCAGATTATATTTTTCAAATTTTATAATTTATAGCTATTTTTATCATTTTAATTTATAGATGATATGGATTAACAAGATCCGCTTTCTAGTGCAACTTCTTAGATATATATATATATATATTTTATTCATCTATTTATTTTGAATATTATATTCCAACAGGACACAGCACGCTTATATTACGCTTGCTATCTTATCTAATCTTGCAATTCAAGTCAATTGCAAAAATGCTAAATTCATCAAACGTGATAACAGTTTATACAAATACATATATTTATTTTTTCATTAAAAAATATATGCATTTTATTATTTATACATCCTTATATATTTTTTTTTGTTTTTTGCGGTCATTATCACGCGTTTGCGATACCGCAAATCTTTTGATAATAATCGGGATTCTCGAGACACTCTACGAGAAATTCAGCCAGGCTATATTTAGAAATTGCTCGTCCAGGTGAAGAATCAAATGTGACAGTGTACTTGGACTTTGGTACATCTGGAGAGGGAAAAAATATATTTATGAAATATTCTTTTGAAGTATATTGCGTTTTATCTTTTAGCATTTAAACTTACCGGCGATATGTGGTGGTAATACAGCCACCCACTTTAAGCCACTTGATTTTGTTAAATCAAACATACGTTGATGATCTGCATTTAAATCTTTAAATATAGGAGGTACTCCTTCAACTTTGAGAAATAAAAACGCTGAAAATTTAAATAATAATAGACATTAGTAGAAAAAAATAATTATCAGTTTTTTTTTTAAAACATACCTGATAAGCATACAGAGACCAGTTCAACATTATGTGCTTTCATGGCATCTATTATATTTTTCATGCCTTGAGATAGCACAGTAGTAGGGCCTTAAAGTATTACAAAACCAGTAAGTAGAAGATATCATTATACAATAAAAAATAAAATATATGTATTAAAAAATATACAAATGACTTACTTAAATTAACCCCAGTGCCAAGAACTACCACAACAGAGTCTCTACCAGCTACAGCATTTGCAACCTGCTCTGCATTAGTAACATCTCCGACAAATGGTTCGACTTTATCCGTAAGATCGCTGGGAATCTTGGCCACATCTCTTACGAAAGCTCTCACTTCTAAGCCTAAGTGACAAATAATATTTATTAGTCGAGAATTGTGAGTGTAAAGAATCAGATAACGAGTTGTCAGTGTTGAATTTAAACGAGAAAAAAAAATGAAAAAACGCGCGATCGTGGGACAAAATTACCTTTTTCTACGGCAATTCGTAAACAGCAGAGCCCGGTGTTCCCGGTGCAGCCAAATATCACGACTCGCTTCATCTTGCACTCAACTAGATTGTGACGCACGTTATCGGGTGGAAGTGATTATATCTGTCTCACGAGCCTGATGACGAATCATTTTTCCCTCTATTTGTTTTCTTCACACTTCGAGGAGATTCGACGACGCGTCGATAGCGGACTGATCACATTAAATGATGTATATAATAGCATGGATATAATAATGTAACAAATTAATAATTAATGGATAAATTAACAGAATAAATTTTTATTTTTTTTTTTTCAGCTTTTAAAACAGAAAGCGTTGAAATGAGTAAGAAGTCGAGAGTCCAGTTGAAGACATGGATATACTTATAATATAATATCATCAACGATATAATTTAATTAATTATAATTGATGAGAATTTATCCAGTTCTGATTTGTGGCCAGGCATTGTGATATTTCAATAAAACTTTTTCCTCAAATTTTATGAAAACGGAGATGTCTAACTCATCGATTGACTCGCACCGATTTCGGTACGAGTTCCAACAAATTTCGCTACGAGCCGCCATCAACTTGATTTGATTCAACGCGCAATCTATCGGTCTGTCCATGCTATACTCACAGACAGGGAACCCGGCGTGATTGTCGTTTGCGCGTCTAATCTCGTCTTGCTCTGTGATATTCGAGACGTTCCGTTCGACATGGCGGTCGTGGTGGAAGATGTTTTCGTTCCGTAAATCACCGACTTGCGATTACATCGACTCACCGACGCGGCTGGTACTTGCCGTAGGCACGACGACGACGGAACGTTGGTTCACGCTTGCCTTGCCGGCAACCACCCGGTGATCATTTGGCGAACATGGACACGCGCGGTATCGAGGTCACGAATCAGCTCCGGGTGAGTACTCTGGAATGCAAGCATTCTGGCGCGAGCACCGTGGAACGGTGCGATATTCGTCCGCCTGTTCGGCTAAACGAAAGTCCGGACCACGACGTTTCACGTTACGCCAATATTCCCGGTTTATTACGTAATCGTCGAACTCGGAGGTGCGCAAGAATTTCGTAGCGGCGAGTGTCATTGGTGCCGCTGTTTAGAAATTCGCGTGTACCTCGGCTACGAAATTGCTCGTTTACTTACAATACTTATATGGCTGTAGATCGCCATTCCTCTATGCTTACAGAAGTCTAGAATTTAGATTGGAAGTCACTTCTGTTAATTTTTCGTAAAATAGAAGACCGCTTTGGGAAGCATTTAATGAAAGATGTTTGAACACTTTATTCAGAAATTCAGACCTTAAATTACAATTTAATCGATTGCGCAGGATATTTTTGAAGAAATAAATAAGATTCTGCTTAGTCACTAAAATGTTTAGACTTTTTAATTAATTTTTACGGCAATCTCAAGTCAGTGGCTTATTGACTTGAAATAATAGTTTTTAAAAATCTTTAATATATATGGGACAAATGTCAGGGACAGTGTCATCGTACTTAGCAATGTTAATTAAAATTTGCAATTATGAAACCAAATGTTATTACAATTAAGAATATTCAAGAATCATGATGCAGCAAATGCATAAGCTAGTGTTTCAGAAATTGATCGTGATATTTATATTTTAAACTGTTTATAGGACTTGATTTTTTTACTTCGAGTTTGTGAAAGTTAAATATATTTTAAAATGAATTTTGTTTCGATTTTGCAGAGCGCTATTCGCGCCAAACTGATGGAGTTGGGAGTTCGTTATGACGAGGAATTGCCCGACTACATATTGGTTATGGTAGTCAACAAGAAATCCCGCCAGCAGATGCACGACGACCTAAATCTTTTCCTGGAGGATTGTACGACTGTATTCGTGGATTGGCTGCACGATCAAGTGTTAAAGAAATTGCAGAAAGTCACCGTGGCCAAGAAGAAATCGTCCCGCGAGTTTGTGCCTACTGTCGTCGTGAAACAGGAAGAGGAGAGAAAGAAGAAAAAAATAATCGCGACTTCGTTTCTGGAAGACCAGGTAACAGAGCCTTCGACCGTGGATAAAAGTACAAAGGGCGATAAGCAACAACCGATTAAATCTTCCGCACCTAATCAAAATTCAGAAAGGGAAGCCCGAAAGGGACGAAGTCATAGCAAAAGTGAGGAGAGAAGCATCAAGAGTGTGTCCAGCAAAAGTAAAACGGATGACGCAGCGTCGACGCATAGTGGTGGATCGCATCAAGACTCCTCGAGAAGATCGCAGCAGAGTTTCGAGCGTGACGAAGGCACGAAAGAGATCGCCCCGCCGGAGAATCCCACGAAGATCACAGACGCATATCGCGATTTGAAAGTGAGCGAGGCGCCGGATAAAAGTTTGAAGAGATCGTTGGAAGTGTCGAGTAATCGTCAAGAAAACGCGGAAAAAAAGAGCAACGAAGCGAAGCGGCCAAGATCGTCAGAAAGGGAGAAAGAAGACGCTAATGCGTCGTCGTCCTCCCCGGACACGGCTTCGAAGAAGCTCAAGTCTTGCGTGAATAAACCAAAGATCACGTCGGTTGTGTCGGTGAAGAATCGGCTTGGCATACCTTCTCCGCGAAAAAAGTTTGAAACCTACAGAGAAAAGGAGAGCAACGATCGCTACCGCCCGTCAGAGAAACGATTCGAGAAGCCGCATCGCTACGACAATGGCCGTAGTGGGAAAGGCAGAAGCTTTGAGATAGATGATCGAAGCTCCAAGCGGAACCGTGACGGCGACTCATCGCGACATTACGAGTCCACGAATAAAGTCAACGATGTGAGAAGTCGAATTGAGAGTAACAAGAATGAGAGACTGAGTAAAAACGTGGAATCTAGAGAGAGGAATTTAATTTCAAACGCTAAACCGGACGTCTCAGTTAAAAAATCTGCGAGTACTATTAAAGCTCGTCTGGGTATCGCGGGTATCAATACTAAGGTCCAGAGACAGCCCCCTAAGCCGCAAGAAATAACAGATTATAGAAACAACTCGAAAAGCTTGGAGCAAACGGGAAACAATAAGAATATTAAAGACAGACTTGGACCATTAAAAAATAATTTCAGGGTGGCACCTAAACAGAGGCAGCCTCGTAACAGCGAGGACGATGAATCTTTACTCTCTCTTGAAGTAGACGAAGAAAAGGAAGAAAGAGAGGAAAAAGAGGAAGAGGACGAAGCAGATAATGATGAGCAGTCGTTGACCGGACCCGTCAAATCGCACATAGTTGCCGTGAATAGATCCACATCTTTTGCCGTCGCCAGGACCAATAAGAAGCGCCTCAAAATGCCGAACAAAGTTCCATTCAATGCGACTCAAAGCGTTGGCAAAGTTTCGGGACACGGAGGTGCTGCAAAGTCGCAGCTGGATAAGACGGACAAAAAGACATCCAGCGACGTGGACGAGGACGAAACCGACGACATGAGATTGCCAAGTAAAGTAATTGTTACACCCAGGCCTTTGAAACCACTACAGCCGACACAAAAACGTGCCACGCAGTCGCTTTTATTGCGCGCGGTCGCGGAGGCGAATCAGTCGGTCGTCACGCAGAAGAATCCGGAACCATCTCTATTCGTGAGTTTCATTAATACTAATTCGTAGGTTTTACATAACGAATAATCCTCTAAATCAAACAACGCCTCATTGTAACTAAGAATAGTTAAATATGTCGATAATATTTGTGATTTATGTCTAAAAAAAAAAAAAAATTAAAAATCGTCGGAGAAGAAAAAACATTTTTTTCATTGAAGGCTCAATTTTGTTAGGACAAGAAGCCGGTCTTAAAGCGTCTTAAGCCTGCCCCGGCTCGTGATGTAAGTCAAAACTTGTCGGTACATTTTAATTCTAGTAAGAGACTGGTCATGGAAAAGATTCAAGTCGAATTAAATACGATAGATCATCTGGATGTGGAAGACGTCGAGCACGAACCTTGTAAGTCCCGTCTCTATGGAGACGTGTTCTTGCATCACAGTTTGAACATTTTTGTTGGAACCTTTATTTATTGAGCTTCCACTATCATTTTAATACATGAGCATTATTTGTTTCATAATATTCGTTATTAGTAATTTGTCATTAAATAATCTTTTACAAAAGTTATATGTAAGATAACGGTTGAATTTATTTAGAATATATCAATTATAAATCGAGCCTTCTTACACAGAACTACGTATCAATATTTTAATAATCAGCTAATAATAATACTAACACACAGATAGCATACAAATACTTATAAATTTTATATTTTAAGTGATTACTTAATTTTTAGATATTTCAGAGAAATTAAAAGTATATTTAAGATAAATAAAGATTCCAATACGAGTTTGCGATATACAAACTCTGCTTTCGGGATTTCAACTTCTTACTTATTATCACCTAATTTGTAGATGTACCTCAGCCAGTAACGGACGAGCATATGGGAGTCGTGATGTCGTTGTTTCAAAGGAGCAATGATAATCAGAAATTCTTAGTCACTCTAAATGGATACAACAACAATCTCAAAGAAAAGATGAGTTCCGAGGATGATGAGGAGCAACTGGAGATGGAGGTAATTTTTTCCGACTATAAAGTAGGCCCTTCCTTTCCTCCCCCTCTGAATTTTAATCCTCGCCCGAATTCTAGACGCGCGATGTTCCTCCTCATGCTCGTAGGTGAACGAGGACGACGAGCTTGCACTGTTGACGACGCACAACGAAGAGACAACAGCGGTGACGACGTCAATAGCGCAGAACGAGGAGAGAGATACATTTAGAATTACAGACGAGCCGGAAAATAATGCGGATGTTAGTCCGAAGGAGACAAGTGGAGAGGAGAACAACGAGAACTGCAACACAGAGAACGTGGATAAGACTGACGAGGTGCCGCGTAAACGAAGAAAATTGAGTCCTATAATATATAATAGATCTGACTCTCCGAGTCCCACACGGCTGAAATCTAACGCGTCGGTAATTCCGACGTCGCCCGTAAAACGTATGCGTAAAAAATATTAATAAATAAATATATAATATTAATGAATATTGTTATAATATGCTGTCTATTCTTTTCAGCTCCAGAGAAAAAACCTTTAGTAGAGAACACGGTCCCTACTGGTTTAGATAAATCCAGGGAGAACTGTAGATATTGGCCAAATTGTACGTTAGGAAATAAATGCGCTTACCTTCATCCTCCTGTCATGTGCAGGTAATGTATTTTTTTTAGAGAAAAGAATTTTTTTTTAAGTATATGATGTCAAAAAGTATTAAATTTTTTAAATCTCTTTTTTCCACAGTGCTTTTCCGGCATGCAAGTTTGGTGATAAGTGCGCTTATAAGCATCCCAAGTGCAAGTTCGGTTTGTCTTGCACGAAGTTGGGCTGCGTTTTTTCGCATCCCACTCAGCAGTGCAAGTACCATCCGTTTTGCACGAAACCAGCGTGCCCGTATTCTCATCCAGCAAGTTCCGTTCCGCCAGTGGAAGCGAATAGCCAGCGAGCGAAGTTCACTTGGCGGCGACGAGACTGAATATATTTCTATAAATGTATAATTCTGAATACTCCGATTGAGTCGAGAGGTTCTGATCCATGAAACTACCACAATCTGACTACTTTGTACAGATCAACGATGGAAGTAAGTTTAAGTAGTATAAGTTAACATAAAGTTACCGCAGGGAAAAAAAAGCTTCGTCAGTACAGTCATGATTTATTATTTAATTATAATTTACTTTTTTAAATCGTAATTCCCTGCAAAATAGAAACTTTTCAAAAACTTTAATCAATGAAAATAATTTAATTTCCAGATTTAAAATAATTATTAAAGCTTTAATTTAGGATGTGTAATATCACCGATTCATGTATAATATACATACTTCTCTGTTGATTATTGCCTTAGATATTAAGACGTCAGTCCGAACTGATGGATTTGCTGCCATTCTTAGATTATACATTTTACTTATATAAAGAGAAAGATTTTAGTTTAGTTACGTAGAGCTAACCGGTGGAATTAGCCTTGGGATAATTGTAAAATTTATTCATTAAAATCAACCACCCTGAGCTAATCTCATTTCGATTTATGTATATGAATATATTTAAAAACATATATTGCCAATTATGCGGCTCTAGTATCATAAATACATCTATATATATATACACATTACTTATGTGTAATAAAGAGGCAGAGGAATTAGATCTGCTCTTTTTAGCCACATCTTTTGTAAATCTTCCCTCTTTATCTTTAAATCGTCTTTCCTGTTCGCTTCCAGTAAAATCCACCGAAGTGCATTACTTTGCTTCAAATAAACTTCAGAAAAAAAAAATGCAAGAGAGTATAGTTAGGAGGAGCAGATCTATTGCTTTACGAGAGTAATGTAACGACTTCAAACGAGGATACTCGTTTTGGAGTTACTGCGATTAATTCTATGCTCGTTTTAGAATTACTGGCGAGATCTCTTTACCGAGATTAATCTTATAAGTGCAAATTCAACATCCTTGAGCTACTTAATTTCAAGTGCAAGTAAATGCGGTTATTTTATCGTGTGTTGTGCATTTGGCATCGTCTTTGCGGTCGAAGAAAAGCATCGTAAATGTTAGGTATTCGTTGCTCGACCACCATTTATATAATTTAAGACGAATTGTATAGAATCTAGAAATAGAGAAAATGGTTCTGCATTATTTTATCTAGTGCTAGTATTAAAAAAAAAATTGTGCACAAGATGCACGATATTATTGAGACTTGTCATTGTCGAAAACAAATATACGATGATTTCTGTAAAATGCAGTTTTGTTCTCGCGATACTCTCTCGCCTCCTTCGTCTGCTTTCTCAAAAAGAGGTCGTGGAACGTGTCTTTAAAAAACAAAAGAGAGCAATTATTTTTGTAATTAAATCTAAATGATAGAATAAAATGAAAACCAGCAATCATGATTACTGTAGAAAATAATCACGATTATTATTATAATTTATATATACATATGTTGAACTGTGATTACCATCGAAGGAATGCAAGAAACTGTCGAGACGTACTGCGATACACATTTTAATGGCGTGATTTATTGCAAATTTATATTTGTCTAAACCGGATCTTCAGATAGAACTTGCTCTTTTTATTATTTTTATTTTTTTTTTTACAAACCCATCAACTGTTAATAAAGCTTTCGCGGATAACACCCTGTTTTCTGTTTCTCAATACCCTTTGCATCGCTACTGTACAATGCGCCGTCTTTTAAAAAGTAAAAGGGATGGGAATGAAAAAAAAATTGGGGAAAAAGAATAATACGCTATATGTATACGGTACGTACATACATACATACATATACAATATATATATATGTATAAAAAGTGTGCGTAACATTTTTCGCGAGATAATTTGGCAAGGATTAAAAATATCATTAATTATGTCTGCATACAACTGTCCTATGTATGTGTATCTGTGTACGTGTGCAAGTGTGAAGTGTGTGTTTTTCTTTTCGTATGTCGCTGGGGAACAACGAATCGCGAAATTCGTGTCTCGTGCGATGTCTCTTAAAACATACGCACGCACAAAACACTCGAATCGCGGAGCGTTACAATTTCTTTTATATTAATTTCATTTCATATATATAATATATAATAATAATAAAAATAATATTACAATAATATAATTACAAATAATTAATTTTATCCGTCATATACTATTATAATATTTCACTAGATTTTTTTTTTTTTCTTATTAATGTCCCTCACGGTCTCGCATGCTTCTCGGCAGCGAACCATAAAAGAAAACGCGGATATGCGGAGGGCGGTCATCTATAATGCTCGATCTATTTGATTTTATCACAGAAGTCCGCCTTTGACCGCCGTTCTCTCGCATCACTTCGACACTATTGCCTCCGAATTAATAACTTCTACATGAACAATACGACAAAGTGGCGGATAAGACGAGCCATTTAAATACAATGGTATAAGTCATATTTTTACAAATTAAAATATTGAATACCAAATACGATACGAAACGGATTTGTATTATTACAGAATTTCTTTTTACGTAAAAGCCGATTTTATATCTCATAAAATAAAACTAATTAATTGAAAATCAAAGAAAAAATTTTGAAGTTGGATTATTGTGAATGGAAGTTGGAAAAGAAATAATATGATTCCGTTGACTAAAGCCTTATGCCATTATTTCGTTTGACGGCCCGTAACACTTGACGAACGTGGAATTCACATAATCGAAGAACTAACTGATTCTGTTCCTGTTTTCGTAACTGTACTTTCTGTAGTCTTTCCGTGGGTTTTTTTTTCTTTCATCGTATAAAGTTTGACACACACACACATGCTTCATTTTAAACGCCGAAAACGTAAGCGTCGTATTCTTATCACACTCTTATCTTTATCGCCGCTAACTTTTATTTACACCATTGTAAACATTCCTCGCGTCTTTCATGTAATTAACTCTCTACCGCAGATTAATGTTACAGTGCTACAGCTCAGTTTCACGATAACATAACTCCCTTCGGTACTCGTTCAGGCCATTATTATCCATTAATTGCTATTTCCATTTGATTGTATCGCGTTACATGTTGCACTAAAAGGAGATCATATTCGTGAAACTGAGTAGTGAGTACGCTAATTCCTTTGTTAATTAACTTTGTATACAAGTTAGAAGTTGAATCTTTATTCAGACGTGCTATTACAACACATCTTCGATTTTTAATTGAAGCTGTGGGTGCTACATTAGAAACTTAGAAATAAGAGAAGCGATATTAAGGGAATATCGTCTGAGTGGCTAGTTTTGTTTTCTAATGTAATGCAGTGTTAAAATCTAATACCGCACCAGTTCAACAGTGCAACTACTGAGAACAAACCATTTTACTTCGTATATGGAGCAAACAATATGACGGCATTGCGATATATTGATAGATATTGCAGTTATCGATCTGAATGCCGCTTCTCTTATATCTATGCTTCAATGCTACATATGGGGTTGCGACTTATCTGTAAATCCATCGGCGGTAGTAAAACGTCAGAACGAGGACAAGGATCCTGATTGTTCGTGCCTCCCGTCGCGTCTCCGGAGCTCACGCATTCGAGAACCCAAGACATTTATGATGAACACTTAATAAATATTCAGTCCCGCTTTCGCTCGTATACTCCGTTCGGTTCATCTTACGTATTTTGGGTATATGTATCAATTACATGTCTCTCTTTTTCTCTATTTCCCTTCGCACGATTTTATTTTGAATTTTTACACATGATCGTTATAATGCACCATAGTATGAAATGCATTACTTCGCAATTTCAATCGCCGAGCGATCGCGTCGTTCAATTAATAATTTTATCTTTGGCTGCTCATCAAACGATGCCAAAAAAAAGGAGACAAGTTAAAATAATTTTGCAGTACCGTATTAAATATCCCGATAGATATTCTGAAAACTGGCAGTAATTCTTACACGAGATATCGAATTTAACGTTTGTAATACTTTCACTCGATTAAAACGAGCCGTTTTTTCGTCGCGATAGTATATTTCCCCGCAACAATTTGTTCATTTAAATTTGTATTTCAAGTCGGCAGTAGAATAAACTTGCGTATCTAAATATCGGAAAGACTTGGCTCAGATTAGAAACGACTGTCGTTATCCTACTGGCAATAATCTATTTACGCAGAAATTCGAATCTCGACAGTTGGCAGTAAGAATATGATATAACGTTAACAGTATATCTAAAATTCGGAAAGTCCTTAAATGGCGCAATGATCTGTAAGTGTTTTATACAATAGTACTACACTTGTAATATCTATCCAACGTTTGCGTGAAAATTTCTTCCTGAGAAGTGTCTTGATCATGGAAATATCGAAAGCAATTCGTGTTCGTACTTGTTTACAGAAATTTACGAAATACGTTTACGTACTTCAAGAGAAAATTCTCTTGCGAGATGATCACATGTTACGAGCAATAAAAGAATGCATCTGCGTGATTCGTCTCGAGAGAGCGAGGTGGAAGAAGGTAAGTGAAATCGTTTTCAAACGTTCATTAAAGTTCAGCTCGGCGATCTATCTCCTCGATGGAACTACTTTCTTGATTCTATATAACATTCGAAACGTCCAAGTTCAAGTGCATTTTCTGTGCATCTCTAATAAGACGCAAGCTAGTGTTGTAAAAGTACAGTGAAGTAGATTTCACTGAATAGCTATAGTCTCTCATTCAAATAGCAGAAATGAATAACAAATCTCTCGTACAATTTCTTGCCGATTCATAGCAAGAACGAGTAGCTATGGCCACGAATAATCATGTATTTCCTAAGTCGATCAACTAACGCGACTTCAGTACTCACCAAATCGATTTCAGGCACGTAATCGACTATGCGAGTGCCGAAACGGAGGAGAGGTCCAAGAAATGGACCGGAGACAAAAACCTCCTTTTCAAAGCGTCTTTGCGGATATCCGCGAGATTCGCGGGACAATCTGATGCACGATTCACGCAACGCGAGTCTATAATTTTTCTTCATCTTTTGTTCGGTACCGAGATCACGGTACGCAATCGGGCAATATTTACATAGCACTATGTTCATTCGCAAGGTCCACACAATCACAGTAACTCGGTCAAGCAACCGCCGAACCACATCACTACTATTGGCATCAGGTACGTCGTCAGCGCCCTGAACAACGACATTTTCGGCCTATTGTCGTCTCCGCTGCTCACGGAAATGGTTTGGTTGTTGCTTGTGCCTGAGCTGCTCGTTCCTGTGCCTTTGTGTGGTTCAATGTCCACCCGCGGTGGTGTCTCAACTTCGTGGACAACCGGCGGCGACGGCTGTTTCGGCGGTTCCGGCTCTGATTCCGTACGTGGACCTTCGTAGCCGGACCCCTCTTTGAAGCCATCCTCATCATCGGTAAACGTACCGTCGCCCGAACCACTGCCAGAACCGTCCCACGTTTCATCTAAAATGATTATTATCGATAATAAAGAAAGTGAATAAAGAGAATTATTATAGAATTATTAATAATTGCAGGATAATTACCGGTGTCGATCCAATCAACGTCCTGCCCGTTGAATGCCGATTTTAATCTGTTCGTGATGGTGGTCAATGCGAAGACTTGGTCCCTCACGATGGTTGGCCTTGGTCCCATACTGCGTACTTCTGGATTCATTGATTGAGACTCACCATCAGATGACACTGGATATATGTACCTGAAAAAGTAACAAGTTATACTGACTTGCTAGAACAATAAGTTGACTATTATATATTTATATTTTTTTATATATTATGCAATAATTATAAACAGAATTTTAGTTTTTTTTTACTTGTCCACGTGCGTGCCGTTCCAGCATTCCTTCGTGTTGCTCGGTGGCACAACTAGACCCTCGTTGCACAATCGATACGGTAAATACACCCAAAACTGTCGTAGATCGCGTACTCGCTGGCGTATTTCCTTCACTAGCTTGTCTAGATTTACGCCACCCGAGGAACGATCCTCCGTCAACTCCGAATCTTGATCGAAGTTCAGGGACTCCAGCTCGAGCTCGCGATTGTCTCTACGTCTACGTCTACCGAGCATAGGCCGGCCGCATCCGGTGAATACGCGCTGCGACACGTCCTGACTACTCTCTTGGAAGTTCATGATCGCTTCGGAAATCTTCAAATTGATTGGGCGCACCAACACTTCGATGTTAAACGGTCCTAGTAGTCGATCGGCGATTTTGTCCACAGCCTCTGCATTAAAAATAGAAAAGCGGATCAGTTAAAACTTTTAAAAATGTCTTGTTCGTGAAGAGTATTTTTTGGTCTTTTTAAATTTTGTATAAAATTGTTAATCAGAAAAATATAAAATACTGACGTCAATATTGTTATCAACTCAGTTAAAAATTTTTTTTTATAAAAAGGCTGGATCTATAGTAGCGTGAGCAAAATGTAATTATTTTCACAAAAAGTTCGCTCTTTCGAAAGACTTTTGACAAGTGGAACAGACTACGTTCGTCGATAATCCGTGTTCTCTCGAGATATAACAGCCGATGCCCCGGAGTATGAAGAAAAGGGAGTTAGAGAGAACGAGAGATGGAGGAGAAATTGCTCACCGACAAACTGATTCCAGTCGGTGTCGAGTGCCGCGTGTTGCGCTAAACAACCCTTCATTACATTGGCACACATATCGCCACACGCCAGCACATTGTCCGATATACCACTGCAGGCCGGACAGGCTGTCATCCTGGTCAAAGCAGCTGCGCAATCCGGCGATGGCTTCAGCTATGGCCAACAAAGAGTTCAATTTAGAATTTGCACGCGGTTGCGGTTGCAGAATAACGACGGGAAAGCCATAAACGTGCACAGAAATTTAAAGAAGACTAATCGTATTTGTCCTTAAAATTTATTAAATAATTAAGTAGCTAAGATTTTTCATATATTTACTATATTAATTTGAACTGTTTTAATGTTATATCATGCTGGCATATATTATGTATGTACAATACTCGTACCGATTGCATATTTTTCAGCACATTTGCAGCGACAGTCAAGGCTTGGCTGAACGCTCTCGTGGCCACGAATGACCGTTTAATTTGCACGCTTAATTTTTGCGGCACATCTCCGAACGGTCGCATCTCCTTCATGTGCTCACCCACACACTCCAAATATTTATTATCAAAGGTATACTGGCTGTTGAGCACGGTGAACATCTTCTGGTAAAGAGTATTGAAGAAACTGTCCAAGGATTCACTGAGATCCACCTGAAATAATTAAATTATTAATTATACGATAGTTCTTTATTACGGAAAATAAATTAACAAAAATAAACGGCGTCTGTCTTTCGAGATTCTATTTTCGGAAGATGTTGAAAAGGTCGCGATTTGTGGTCGCAGATTAATATTCACGATAAATTTATCAGTGACAGGAGCATTACAACGATAATGTACTAGCGCGACCGGGTACCTCGTCTTTCGTCATGTGCATGCGGAACAGGTTTCGTGGCGGCGCCGGTGAATAATTCGAGAAGCGATTTGAATGACAATCGACAGAGCGTCTCGCCTCGATCGTCATCTTCCTCGCCTACTTCCCGCCGTTCTGCCTTTTGACACCGCGTGACGAATTGTACGACTGTGTGTACCTGCCACCTACGCCTCTCGCAGCCAGAAGCCGTTCTCGATTCCGCAACGCAAGCGTTTTGAACGCGCGGAATCTCGAGAAGTCCACCTCGTTTCCTCTTTCACCACGCACGCGGAATTGTAATCGGATAGTCCTTCCGTTTGGCGTTTACCCGACGATTCATCCGGAGTTCGAAAAGTGCAACGTCGATCGTTCATCGGCAAACTCGATCTTAGCTTCCTCGCATTTCTGCATTTTCCTTAACCTTTATCAGTTACTGCGTTACAAGTGCTCGGCGTTGCGTTTCACCCCGCGGGAGGGTAAGTCGGGGACTTTATTACATCTCGCGCTTCGCTTTAGATTCTTCTCTCGTCCGTTCGCTTAATAACGCGCTTCCTGACGCGAAACAATATACAATCGCGGGCGATCGTCTTTCCAAGTAAAATTAAATTCCATCCCGGTTCGAAGCAACCACGCGGGCGATTGAGAGAGGGAGGAAGAGGAGAGCCGGCAGGGCTCGGATAAATTCAATAGATCGCGGTGTAATTGCGGAAGCCCTACCGATAGGTATAGGGATAGGTGAACGGAGAGAAACACGCACGGGACCCTTTCGGCAGCAGGGATATTTTCTCTTTGCCGGAGAGTCCCTTTATCGCGCGACAACGCCGGCGATGTCAAAAGCACATTGATTAAATCCGCCTTCGCACGTGATCCTCAACCCTCCGTCGACTTTCGAGCCTCGACAGCGCGAGCCGGACATCGTGGACAAGGGGTCGTTCTCGCCGCGACCCCAATAGAAGTTTAAAAGCGCTAAAGGGCGGAGCTGAAAGTCAACTCACGCGATTATCCTTCGATCGCTCGAAACGACGCTTCTCGATACGAAGAGAAAAAAAAAAAAAAAAAGGAAAGAGAGGTTTTCACGTTACTATACGCGTCTGAGATACTTTGCGAAAGGTCTATAGCTCATTTACATCTCTCACTGTATTTCCTGGTCCTTTACACATTTCTCGCGCGGTGATACTTCGCGAGGTAAGGGTGTCGTCGAACGTAATTGCGCGGAAAACGGCTTGTAATAAACCTTAGATCCCGGAGACGCGGCACCTCCAGAAAGTTTCTTCCACAGCTCGTCGTCTTATTTATTCGCGCTTAACGCAACGGGACGGCTGAGGGGGAGTCGGGGAAAAGATGGGGAAATTAACGCGCGATTGCAATTTTCACCCCGCCGCGTGCGACATCAAACGAGACGCAAAAAGAGCTCGGTGTTACGAGCACCATAATTTTGAATTTTCCGCTAATGTGGGAAGAATCGTTCCGTTCCGTTCCATTCGAGAGTTCTCTTTAATCAAGAGGGACTGAAACAACGCGGGTGCTGTTCGACATGAATTGATAGGGATCCTATCTTTTAGATGGAATTCTTGGCAAAGAACGAAATAAATCGCAGTTGCGCCATTTTAACGTCGAGATAATCAAATTCCAGGAGAGCAAAAAGAAAGAGAAAGGAGGCACTCACCGTTCCTTTGGCGTAATAATTTTCCAGCTCCTTGAAAAAGTCCGTGAAGACATATGCGTTCTGCTCGTAAAGGATACCGTAGGTCTTCTTGAACATCTCGTGAAAACCTCGTTTGCTAGCCGCCAGGAGATCCTTGAAAAAACCTGCGGGGGATAAAACACATGAGTCAACGACAGGTCTGCTTAGATAATATTATTTCTACAATTAATATTTTTTAATTTTATGTTACAGTCACCGGTAGAACTCAATAATTCCACTGAAGTTCATGCAGACTGATAAGTCGTATGGTTTTTTTTTTTTTTTGTAGTTAGCAATTGATTTGTTCTAATAAAAATAATAAAAATGATAAAACTTAACCTGATATCTACTCTCGTGACACGAAGGGTGCTGAACGAAAAAACAATCAAACTTTATTGCAAAAAAAGAAAAAAAAACTGCAACGAATAAATTCGATTTGATTCTAGCATAGTTTTATAAAAGATAGGATAAATAAATTAACATGATGTAAAAAAGGAAAGTCTAAGAAAAAAACTCCCGAAATAATTTGTCGCGACGAGTTCTTCGGTGCTTTGACGTCTTTGCCGGCGGAAAATCGCGGTCGAGCGCGAAACGGGAAATTAGTCGAGATTTCAGGGCGCGAGTCATCGCCACCCGACAACGGAGAGCGGTTCGTATTGCGAATTAAAAGCCTCACGAACTTGCGGCAACTACCCAACAGTCTCCTCGCCGCCTTTCCGTTCCTCTCACCCTCTCCCCGGCATCTCTTCTCTGAGCTTTTTGCACCTTCGGTGGACTTGCGACGGAAAAGGGAGCCCGAATTCGTCGCTAAAAGGAATTTTAATCACATTCCCCTCGGCGGAAGTGACGATAAGGAGGTTAACTCGCTGGTGAACGGAGGCGAGGAACGGGGGTGGTGGCGGTTCGAGGGCGGAAAAACGCTGCTCCTCGTTGCATTACGACCGCAACGCGTCCCTACGCTTTATTCATCGAGAGCCTGCTTCAGTCACCACATTAAGTCGACAACAGTTTCTTCGTTGACGTGACGTTTATAATATCAATGGTACTTTTATTTATTCGATATTCGATTATTTAACAGTTTTTGAATTTCGTTATCGGAAATACATTTTCAAATCGAGAGGTCACGCATTAATAAATGCAGATAAGAGAAGTAAAATCGGACATGAAACGTTACGTTACATCTTTCAAGCTGAAATATAACAGCTATGTATGTTTCATAATTAACGTCTACTAAAATCAAATCTCATTTCAGAATTAGAATTTAAAATTGGAATATTGACCTGATCCATAAATGAAATTCGAGAGTGGAGGGAGTGAATTTTGTACTTGACGAAGTTAATTTAATATTATAAATTGCTGTTCTCCGGCGAAACGTCGTTCCATTCGAATATTCATTTGAGTTTTGAAATCTTTATAATTCCTGATTAGTCTTTTCAGAATCAATGATCACGGTTAGGTCGATATCTTTGATCTTGCTCGCGAGTGTCGGTAATTATCGTGAAACTTCCGAGCTCAGGAGGCGTCTCCTTGGGTGTCCGACGATCCCGGTTAACGAAATTATTCCAAGGCCGCACCTTCTTGCCGGTCTTTCATCTTTTCCGTTGCACGTCGGCTTTTACTGCCGTGGCCCTTTTGAGGTGCCATCGTGCAACTTTGGTACCCATCTGGTACCCACTTTAGTCGGCACTCCGCCAGATAGGAGTTCGCACAGCCTTTACGAGGAGCACGAGTCCTCCGTCGTTTACACAGCACGTACGTCCGTGACGGGACATAGATGTATATGATACACGTAGGTGTACATGTATATGCGCTTCACCGTATAAGCTTAAGCAAATACTCAGAATTTTAGAAATAATTACAGGCCAGAACTCCTAAGCGCTCGCTCCCTCGATTTTCATCGATCGGTTAGAACGACGTGGGTAGATTGTAAGGCCAAGCACTTTATAACGCTTTTTATTTTCAATTCTGTCTATTTCTTGATTCTTTCCTGGTAAAACGAGGTATAGCTACCGCTCACCGATAAAAAAAAAAAATTACTTGATGAAATAAAGCGAAGAGATATTCCAAAGAACTGTGCATTGCGCATAATTATTTAAATATAAAGCACCGCGCATTATGCGCGGTAATGCCCTCGAAGAAGTTCCTTCTCGGAGTGGGTGCTCTTCGGGATACGCAGCTGGCGTTCGCGGTAACGGATAGCGTTTCGAAACGGTTTCAAGAGAGCCCGAATAATTATCGTTCTCGGCACAGGCATTCCGAGGGCCTTCGGGTATTGTGCGAATTGTTAACGTTACCTACGCTAATTACGATGGCGCACCCGCGTTCAACGTTTAACTATTAATTGCAGCGGAGCAGACGGCATTCTAAATGCGATCGCATCTGTTTGCGACGCACAAAGATAGACGGGATCTCGTCCCGGATGTTGCTTTTATCGTTATCGGGACTTGCAAACGCCTGACGGATATCGACGCGACGAGAGATAACGAGGCCGCGAAACAAACGAATGAACAAAGTCGGGAATGTAACTTAAACGTAAACAACCGCTTCTTTAACAAGTTTTACAATTCAGCCGATAAGAATGGAAGTAAAGTAATAGCTGTGCGGAGCTATAATTTTTTTTTTTTACAAATAACTTTTATACAAATACACCCGAGCGAAGTTAATAAAAAAATAACGTAGAAAATAGGGAAGAAATTAAGGAAACGCGGATAAGTGACGACTTGATTGCGCGACGTGAATATGCATGCGCTCGTCCCGTTATTGAGTTGCGTGTGCTCGTGAACGTCGTGCAAACTGAGGTAAATCGAATTTCGGGGCAGCCGACCCGGCACTCGAATATCTAAAAGGTGCATGCAAATACGAATGCGCCGAAACAGTTCGGAGGAGGGTGGATAACGTACGAATGCGCGGAGGAAACAAGAAAAAAAGAAACGGAGGATATCCTAATAACTCCTTCTTTCTCCCGTGCAATTTACGTGAACGAAAGCGTGACAGACTCTCCTATAAATCGCCAAATAACAAATCAATAAAGACGCTTTTATTTGTGGCGCGGTTCTATTTCTGCCGCACGCGGGTATCGTGAAATATACGAGATATTTTGCTGCCCGCTGGATGAATATTTCTTTTATAACTCACGATACCTTTGAGACGGAAATTTTCTCTTTTCCAACGCTTTCAACAGAATTTTTAATCAAGAAAAGTCCGTGATTGATAACAAAATTAATTTAGCAATATCACTGTTACGTAAAAAAGGAAAGAACGTTTTTACTTGGTGCACGTGATGCATCGTCAGTCGCGTTCGCACGAACCGTTATTTTCTTCCGTCGTTGTTTACGCAATCGAGTCGATACGTTCAAAGATGGGCCCGCATGGAGATGCTGACTCGAGTGCAGCGCACAAGACCAGCATCCGCATCAAGAACCACGCGCTTCCCTTGTACGACTCTCGTGAAGCCCTCGTCGATGCACAACCCGCGGGTTCTCCTTTAATTAGAAAAAAAAACCCTCGCGAACCAAGCTCGCCCTCGGCCCGGAGGAGCCAGAGTACGGTCGCCGCGAGAGAGCTCGTCAACATCCACTTTTGCGCGGAGCCGTGGCCGCCGTTATCCCTGAAATCTTCTTTCATTCCCCCGCTTCTCGATTCCTCTCGCTCGCTCCGCAAGCCCACGCGTAAAACGAGATCGCGCATTCGATTGAACATTATTTCGAGCGTATCCGTTAAAAAGTCTGCCCGGAGGATCGGCTAGATGTTCAGCGCGAGGGGATCTTCTGAGTGACGTCCGGCCGATTAAACTGCTCGGCGAGGGTGATAGGTGAGCGGCGATAAATAGATAGCCAGGAAAAAAAAAAAAAAAAAAAAAGAGAGAGAGTGATTTTCCTACTGTGAAACTTGTTTCGGTTATTACTCTCCGTATTTTTGCGCTTCCGTAAGTTTACGTTTACAATTATGCATATATAAATGCATATACAAAAAAGCTGGCTTCTTTGTTCGCAAAAAGCTTCTTCAGCGTGATATCTGAAAGTTACTTTTCCTACATATTTAAATCTGTTCTGCAATCTTACATCGTTCTTACGGAAACATGACAATCTTTCAAGAGAGAACTCTTACTCGAACGTCCAAAGGGAAAAGTTACTTCCGTTTCGCTCGCCGCGCTCTACGAAAGATTGGCTTTACTTCCGGTTTCTGAATGGACGGGTACAGCGCGTTACTTTCGAATAAGTGGATTAAAAGGATTTGAATAAGGCGATTAAAAAGTTCTCGCCGGTGTAGAGCGTACAAAATGCTGGACGAACGTGGAAAAGCGGAGAAAGGGGGACGGTTTACGCTGAAATTTGTATCGGGGACACGAGGGACTTGCTAATCGCGAACGTTGAATACAAAATTTAATTTCCACCTACTTTATCTTGAAAGACTTCTATCGGAAACAATGTTCGTTACAGCGAAGATACGGATTCGCGTTGCAGGATAAAAATATTTTTTTATTAAAATACTTGTTTTCCGAGAGTAGACATTGTTTCTTTTTTTTTGTAAAATATCCAACTGCTTTGCCATCGAAATTTCTTCGACGCCAACGAGTGGTAAACGACAAGGGAAAACTTTGTGTTCTCGGTATCCCCTCGTTCGTTCATTCACTTCCCCCAAAATCGAAGAGAAAGAGAACTCCGTGTTATATTCCCATCGGGAGCATTGCCACGCGCCACGGGTTTCCCTTATCGATGAAATCGGAAAAGGACGGTGCTACTCACTGTGGAACCTGTTTCCCCGCATGGACAGGACCTGGTGCATTCTCTGGAGAGTTTCTCTGGTGGCCTTTTCGTGCTTGTCGCGTGCCCGAGCTTGTAGTCGCAACTCCATGTCGGCCGAACAGCACACTTCGCCGCCGCTCCTCACGCTGCCGCATACTTTGAGCTCCTTCGCTGTATAAGAAAAAAATTTATCAATTAGTGGAGACCATTTTGAGACAGGGAGACGATCGACAGTCAAAGTAGAATTACATATTTCAATGTTCCAATATAATACGATACAATTCAATTATAACAGACGTTGCGAAAATTCGCAAAGCCGACTCGCAGGGCAATCAACTGCGTCAACGATGCGAATCGATCTCGCCAAAGCGAGCTAACTAAGAGAACGTTAATCGTGCGTGTCGAAACGCTCGGAAATTCCGTGGACGGGACGAAAATCGCTGTTGCAAGCGTGATAGAAATCGTTTAAAAATAAGTACCATTGTTAGGCACAAAACAGGAAACGTGGAATATTCCTCATCGCGCTTTATCTAGGGTCTCGCATTTCTAAACGAGGGTCGCCGCGAATTTTTGGGGATGAAACGATCCGTCTAATAAAAGGAAGGGTGTCCTTGCTTCTTCGAGGGCACTCGGAAACGCGAAGGGTAAATTCGGAGGTGTCGCGCATTCCGGACGTACGCGCGCACACACTCATACCTCCGCACGCGCCGCAAAATTACAGCTCGTAATCCTTTGGAACGCCTCGTGGAGTAATTACCGGATTCGCGTCGTCGCTTTAATCCTCTTAGCGCGCCGTAGGACGGTTTACTTCTCGTGGTGAAAAAAAAAATTTTACACAGTAAAAATAGTTTTATTACTTTACAAATTAAATATTTAATATAATATTAAAAATATTCTGTTGCAAGTAATTTCTGTTCGAATTAATTTTTCTTAATTTTCTCGATGTGATTACAAATCGATAACGTTACGTGGTAAACAATGCAACATTGATCTATATGGTGAAAATTGATGCAATTTTCCACGTATTTTGAGCAAACGAGCGCAAATAATTAATTGAAAATAATTGATTCGTTCCGACGTCGTTCAGTTCTCATTAAAACAAAACCCTTCGCTTGCATTTGTTTGTGCTCGTTTACTCGTATGCAGGATTCCGGTCTTATGGAATACTCGAGTGAAACATCGCGGAGTCGTCGTCTAAATGACAACGATCGGCCGTCTCATGGCATCGTCGTTCCGCCGAGAGCACAGCTGATCGGATTGCCGGAATCGCGTTTCAAGAGGCGCGTAATTGAGTTAAGCTCCCTGGCGAGACCGAGGCCGCGGAATGACGTTCGCACACACATCGTCGCCATGCACAATTTTCCCATGGGTGTTGCAAGTAAACCGGTAAGACGCCAACCAAGGCCTGACTTTGCCAAAGCTCTCTTCTCACGAGATTGCTTTTCCTTAGTTCTTCCATTATGGAGGAGCGCGATAAATGTGTATTCAAGACTGCTGTCAATTAAACAGTAAAGGTAATAATCTTAACTTTTTATCTAATCCAATATTAAATACGCTACATCGAGATATTTCCAATAAAAATTTCAATTAAAATTTCATTTTCATTAAAATATTAAAATCTCAAATAGCGATAATTTATACTTGAACAATAACGACGTTAAGTTTAAAAATAAATAACTCATAATTGAATCAATTAATAAGAAATGATTTAGCAAACGCTTCTGCATGTAATAAGATCCACGTTGATGACAAGTGAACTTTGTAATGTAGTTTAATAAATTATATTTACCTCCAAATTAATTTTTTATAACGCTCCCGGGTCGTGCTTTTCAATTTGGAAGGTTCAAATAAATAACTAAATAACGCGAATTAAAGCCTAATTGTTAGTGACGTCTATCGAGCTCAGATTTCTACCGCGAACAACAGAAATACTGCAACGACGTCAGGTAACCGCGCGTTACCCCGATCGAGTTACCCCGTAGCTGGACCAAAATTGGATTACTTTTCTCGTTAACTCTTCGCATCGGTGCGGGGTTGGCGGTCGGATAGTCGGATAGTAGTGACGAGAGCAAGAGGAAGGGAATAGGGCGATAGAGAAAAGAACGACACGGGCAATCCCGCGGAAATGAATCGGGATTACTTTTACGACGTGTCTCAAAGTTCCCAATGAGCGCGGTGGCGAACGGAAGGTAGGTTTTTGTCGGAAACGCGCCGCGCGGAGAAAAGGGTTGAGGGTAAAATTAGCTTAGACTTCGGTGGTATCGACTAGCGACTGTAAAGGTTGATAAAGGCGATCGAGGGAACCAGTCGACGAGTTTATTCGGAGTAATATCGACATTTAGGAAGAAGCAATTTTTGACGTCGAATTCTATATCGCTTTATCTTTCATCTGTCGCAGCGAGGAGCTGCATTCCGATGCTCGTCTGAAGTTGAAACCTCCTTGTGCCAAAAGCACAGCTAAATTTCGCCTAACTCAATGATCGGAAGATCACTAGAAGTTAGATATCCCCGCCCTTGTAAAGCTGGTGCTACATTTTCGAAATTTCTAATTTATTTCTATTTATGTACCGTGATGTTCAGGACTCGAGCAAAATTTCCGTATTGCTCACTTTAAAAAAAGATCGTCCAGCCTGTATCTTGTAGAAAGAGAGTTTATTTCGTTTCGGTTGGGTAGTTGACCATCAGACGTTTATGCTATATTAAAAATTATGCATCAAAAGAGACTCCGCGAACGTTCCTTTTCCCCATGTCAGTTGTAAATCCGTCGCTACCTCCGGGAATCTAATATCTTTAATATTCCGTTTAAGGAGCACGCGCGGCGTACGCGCGAACAAAGCCGCACGCGAGAGCTCGCACGTCGCGGCTTTCACGAGCGATTAAGAGAGGCCTCTCGCAATATTCAGGTGCGATAAATCTCTTCTTGGCGCGTCCGTGCGCACGGGTCGGGTATTAAAAGGGTTTAGAGGACAAGGGGTGGAAGAGGAGGTCGACTCGTCTGCTAAAAGCTCGCGGGCAAGGGTAAAAGCTTCGGCGGGTCGGGCGCGGTAAAAGCTCAAGGCGTAACGGGACTCTACACGTCGCTCGAGTCCTTCCTTCGTTAGTGGCGTCGCGACGCCGCGCCGGGCTTTCCGTCGCGTCACGCTTCCGGAGTAGGATGCACGCAGCCCCAGAAATTACCGATCTCTATCGATTCAGAAACTTATTTTCTTTCCACCGATCTCTGCGCGGGTCACTTGTCAAGTTTTAAGATGATATCACCAAAATAAAATAATAAAAAATTGACTTCGATATGCGACCTATTTTCCGGTGATTTTGTATTTTATTTTAGTCGTTTATTTTGTCAGGTACTTTTGGAAGCCAAGGATTATTAATACTCTGTTACGAAAGCTGTTTATCACAAGATTTATAAATATGTATTATACAACTTCTAAATAAAGAGACGAAGTGATAGAATATCCTTTTGTCGACGTTATCATTTTATATATAAAAGTTTAAAGGTAAGTATTTTTACAAGTTTATAGATATTGTATCGTAGAGCGTTTAACGGATTAAACGAGAGAGTAGATTAGTCGCAGCGGACCCAATGTATCGGCGTTTACATTTTAATACGGGATTAGACAGCTGCGTGCAATTTGGTCGGCTGATCTATTGGCCTCTTTTACCTCTAGCTAGAGGGAGGGTCGCTAAACTTAGGTCAGTTTCACCAGGATCGATTTCAGAGAACGTGTGCGACATTGCATACGTGCCGATGCACCGTCGTCGTTTCATCGGACAAGCTTAACGGCCGATTAACCCCGGGTTAATTCGAGCGAGGCGTCACACACATGGTCGTTTTCTCGCTCTCTTACTTTATTTACTTTTTTTCTTTTTTTACATACGAAAGGTCAATCTTTGCGCGTTTGTCTTCGCTACGTTACGTCACCGTTATCGATTAGCGTTGTAAATTTACACGATCGTGTATGTGGCAAAAGGGAAAAGGGTGGTTCGCCATAAAGTTTTTTTTCGCTCCAGAAAGCCCCGTACTTTTTACACCGTCGCCTGATTCAAACGACACTTCTGCGTCCACAGCTCGGGATACAGTTTGACAGGTTCCGCCACATCTGCGTTAAATCTCGCTATTCAAACTCGTTTAATTAATATCCGATGAGCGCTTGATGAGCGGCATTGATTCAAGGCTCTTCGTTAAAGGCCCATTATCGCGAAATTTCAAACGATAATAATTTGCTTCACGCCGCATTTCCGGGGCGCGCTGGTCCTCTAATTTTTTTTTTTTTACGTGAGTCGCGTATTAGCACTTTCAATAATTTTTAATTACACTTTTACAGTACACGCGGAATAAATTATCGTCGACGAAAATTCTGGGGCCGAGATCAATTCGCGTGCACGCGCATTCGGAACAATTACACTCGACCCATTTGAAGGGTGCGTCAATGGTCGGCGGGATAAATCAAACGTTTTCGTTAAATATTTCATTCGAGTTTTTGTGTCGGAAAGCCGATTGCTCTCGCAGAAAACCTGTTCGCGCTGCCGTTATTTTTAATATCGCTCACCATTGCATTTCAAGTACTTTTAAACAAAAAAAAGGTCTGGATTATCTGCCGCAATAGATAGAAATAAAAACGTAGGAGAGTTAAATCCGAATAGAGATAAAAAAGTGCATCGAATACATTCACAAAAATGTAAAAGTTTAATTAAGAAAATCAATGAGAATATACTTAGAGCGACTGATCCTACTATGTAAAAAAAAACAATTTGAATAATTCTTTTTCATTTTCGTATATGTACTTGAAATTAATATAAAGCTGGCTTACATAAAAAGACACGTAAAGTTCACCGGATCAACGGCGGTAACGATAGATGTATTTGCTCCGCAATCGGGCGAGAGGACACAGCGCTAACTCGAGGTAACTCTGCTAATGGAATCGAAATATTGACGTGCCAATAAATATTTATGACGAGAGAAGGAAGCATGGAGAGATAGCGACCGCACGTGTTTGCTAGACGATAATTGTCAATATCGAGGTATCGGGACTCGCGCGAGCTTTCCCCGCGCGGCGCATGCAAAACGGTACGGCCGGGGAAATGGAGAAATTTCCATTGTAAGTGGATTCCAGCCATCCCCGCCGCAAATGGCGTCCACGAAATCCGATCCTGCGATCCGATGTATCTCGCGTATCATTCGCGATCGCGCGACATCGCCGCAAAAGCGTGACGGGGTACGCGCCGCGGATGTTCGAGGACAAGCGTATTGCATCCGAAAAGGAGCGCATCAATAAAATAATCCGCCCGACTCCGCGGGCGAGAAACGAAAGAAGTAGAGTTAGCATTCGCGCAGATGAATTTTTCATGCCGCCTCTTATTTTCCGCGGACTTGAAGCGCGAGCTCCGTTATTGTTTTCCTTGTCGTTAAAAAATTGATAGTAACGGAATGAATCTATAAACAGTTTCCTGCGTGTTTACCGAAATCTATTCGCAAGTCGCATTAAGCGAATTAAATTTTATGACTGCTCGTAAATTCTCGTCTCACGAAAGTGGAACACATGCCTCGCGAAACCGCGAGGAGTAAACGCGTTGCTTGACGCAGAAAGTTTTCGCACGCGGAGATGGAATCGGAACGCGAAACTTCGAGGTCTCTTAACGTCGTAATTTCAATAATAACCGCAGTTGCAAATTCAGGCGGCGACGGTATCATTCATCCTCGGTATCTCTCCGCGGGCGAGGAGAGAAACGGAGGGAAAAATGTGGACGCTAAGTGCATTGACGATAAGAGTGACTAATTGCGAGCAAATTCCACAGCATGTGGCTAAATCATACCGTATGCACGCGTATTCCGAGGTGTGTTTAATGTCCCTGCGGCGCATTGCGTTCTCTTTAATAAATAAAAAAAAAAACAATGCCCGCGCGCGGCTGGATCACGCGAATGCAAATTAATTGCGCGGCGCCCGAAACAATATACAGCGGTATCCTGAGATTAATTTCGCGACGTCACGGCGGATGTGTGGAAGCTCGGGGATTAATGCTAAAGCACTCCCCCGCACAAAAGCACGCGTATATACATACGAGGGCGCGATACGTACTTCGCGAAGTTTAAAAATGCGGCGATAAGGATGACGAATCGGGAGGAAGCGGCGTGTCGTGAATTTACACGACGTTCCCTGCACGCCTAACGACGTCGGTGAGTTTTTCTCTCGCGAACAGGCTGTATTAATTCAATTAACGCGACGAGTGAAAAAACGTCAGAGCAGTAGCGAGGCTTTCTTACCGAAATATCAACATGGGAAAAGTTCATGTATGAAGTTTTTTAAGAATTACTTGGATTATTTCGGATAAACGTACGTATCCCTGAGCTTAAGATAAATCGCGAATGCTTTTTCGATGTAAATTATTCCCCTTGTACGTCGTTGTACGTAATTTATACTTTGAGATTAATTAAAAAAAATTAATAAATTAATAAACGGAAAAGGCGCATTGTGTTACTCGAAATGTCATGAATATTCCTCTCGTTAATTGCGCCGCAGGGATCAACATACACGTTGCAGTTGCATGTACATTTATGATTCTCTCGCGATGGTTTAAAACAGCTAACAAGATTAATCGTCGTGGAATTTTTTTTTTTTGCATCGTATTTCGTGACGATCGCATTTTAAAATTAAATTACGGCACGGCGCGCGATATTCTCGAAAACGTCGAATATAAACGCAGCTGCATTCAGCTTTTATATCTTTTCTTTGACTTTTTCTTTCGAATTCTGCATTTTGATCAATTTCTTAATTAAAACTATAAAGCAAAATTCCTTCGGGACTAATAGAGGAACGAGATTTCGTTATTTCTCGCCATCCCTTAAGCCCGTTTCGTCGAGACTCTTATAAAGCTTCTTATAATTCTAAGACCATTGACGTCTCGACATTTTTGTCGAGTGGGAGGTTCACTCGAGATCGCACAAAGAGCTCGCGGATGAAAAGACATCCCGTGCCACGGCTGTCGTCGCGGAATACAAATGGCAATAGCATCGAGTGAGCACCGTCGCGAGCATTCACCGCGGTGAACGGACGGCGGAACTCCCCCGCGGAGTTTACAACCCCTAAATGTTTGCGGATCCCCAAAGAAAGGAGAAAGAGAGAGAGAGAGAGAGAGAACAGGGGCCGGGATGCACCGGGAACGACGAGATTGGAGGCGACGGCCTGTTTCGCGCTTCAAAGTAAAGCGTCTTGGCTGAAATTGAAAATAGGGCGGAAATTAATGGAGAAGGCTCGGTCTCGCAAATGCCAAATATTTGCGTGGCAAGCGACACGACAGGAATTTCCACGCGGCCTACCGGGATCCGACGTCTCTCCTCCACTCCTCCCGTCTTCGAGGGAAAGGGTGAGGGGGCTGACGGGCCTTTAAATCACTTCCTTCGGGAAAACTAGAGTTTCCGACAGGAAGCCAGGGGATGCGATCGAGACATGGGCGGCAGCGGATGCCAAAACGGTTGGCGCTCCAACTTTTTACTCGTCTCTCTTGCTCTTTCCGGAGCTCGCTTGGATGTTTACCTTCGATAAAGACAAGGGCGACGTTGAGTGCTATCGCAATTGCAGTAACAGATACATGCGTAACTTCAAAAAACCGAGAAAAAGAGAGTTTAAACGAAAGCCGCGTTTTACGTTGTTTATTCTGCTAAATTAAAAGAAATTTTTGTTTTGAGCAATCGTTTCTTATTTCATTTTTACTCAATCGCGATTGACCTGCATCAGATTAATTAAAAAGAAATACAAAGAAAAAACAAAAAAAGTTGTAACGTTAATTTTATCGTGCATTGTATCTCGCGAGATTGATCGCCAACGACAAATGCGGCGGGATCATTTGGCGGACCCGCCCGCCGACTAAACGGAACAATGTATCCCCGGGGAATCCTTTCGCGCTTGCCATTACGAGGGCACGAAGGGCCATAACTGCGCTCGGAAGGGCGTACGTCTCTGAGCGTTCGCCGTTATGTCATTCCGTGGTAGACGGGGCCGTTAAATATTTGCTGGCAGCCATAAAAAAAAATCTACCCCAACGATATCGAGATCCTTCTTCTTTGGGCCAAAAAAGCTCCCTGTGAGATGTCTTGAATCGACCAAAGTCGCATGATTGTAGATCGGTCGACCAGTTTCGCGTCTGTGGGAAACGCGACGAACGAACTAACGATCGTACGCGACAATTGCGAGGGCACGTGAGTAAACGTGGGGTCCCCCCGTTCATCCCGGACACGCGCGATTTTCTGTTTGACCCCTCGGCACGCGCGCCTACGATGCCGACCGCCGGGGGCACGCCCGACGAAAGAAATACGCAATTGCCGAGTCCGTTTCATGTGGCACCCCACGGTCGCTAAAAATCGAAACTCGTTTGCGCTCGATAATCGAAGGGCTGAGGCAAACGGAACGTCGTCGGCGTGAATACGTATGTTACACGTACGATGCATCCGCGTAGACACACACGCGCGGGAACCCTTCAGGATCGATGCTATCAACGGGATGGTTCATGCGTGAGGGTCACTTCGATTGCGTGGTCGACGGGAAAATGTTTCCCAGAGTAGACTACGTTGCCGTTCTACGTGGCATATTTTCGACCAGAATTTAACCGAGACTCCGCACACAATTGAACAATCATCCGTTCACCAGAATGCGATAAGCAACCGGAAGAGCGACTTTGTAATCGTTCTACCGTAAGACCGATGACATCACAAATTTATTTATTTGTTAATTTTTTTTAGTATTAATGCAATAAATAGATAAAAAACAAAAAATGCGTTCTATTTTTTTAAATTGTAAATATACATCTTTTTTTTACACTCGTCTATTATACCTGTCCGGTTTTGGGTTTCCACGTTAGACACCTCTTATCGCATCAGCTAAACGTAAAACGATCTCTTTCACCGAGTATCTCCGGTAATCCCATCGTGCAGACGCCGGGAAACTTCGCTCTTACTGCATTCGTAAGCGCAATTGCACGCGAATTGAAATATTCAAGCCGTCAGGATAGCCATCGATCCGCAACCCGTATCCGACCGGCGGCTACCGGGTGGCGTCGATACAAACTGATGTAAGTTCGCACGACTAACGGATATAGCGCCGACGAGCGATAAAAGTTGCATATTCTGCTTTCGAAATCGCGACAGCGATCGATTTCATCGTTCCGCAACGGTTGACAGCGGTAATCTAATTCGGAATCAGTTATCGAACGGTAAATAATCAAAGAAGCGTACTATAAACAATTGTCGTCAATTAATTGATAAAACAATAAATGTAAGATTTCGTTTATTTTAATAGCAGACGCGATATTTTCTTCTAATTTAATATTTAAAAATCATGATTGATTTAAAAATCAAAGTCGGTGTGAACTTATATACGGAATGCAGACTTGAAAGATTTGTCGAATAATCGAGTTAAAAGCTATAAACAAACGAAATTAATCAATTACTATAATTCTCTACTCGAAAATAAAAGTTATTCATCTGAACCTTTCGACGTGTATCGTCTCTCTCGATTATCTCGCGTTGGCTTTGGAAATAAATATGATGTGGAATATGTGAATAAATTAAAATCTAACGACAATAACTAAATCAAGT
Organism: Cardiocondyla obscurior; assembly: GCF_019399895.1. Classification (NCBI taxonomy): domain Eukaryota; kingdom Metazoa; phylum Arthropoda; class Insecta; order Hymenoptera; family Formicidae; genus Cardiocondyla; species Cardiocondyla obscurior. The sequence goes on along the minus strand of NC_091871.1, from coordinate 6,044,411 downwards.
ACAATAATTTTTTTTTTAATAAATATCACTCTCGCGAGATCCTGGAAGATCGCGCGATCTTTCCAAGAAGGTTCCGTCGTCCTCTCGCATCCTTCACATCTGCGGATCCGCGCTCTCCAACCGGTGCAAGTTACGAAAGTCTGATGAAATCGGATCGCGTACGTAGATACGCACCTGCGACAACGCGACGAGCGAAACTTTCCTGTGTGTCCTGGCGCGGCGTGTGCAGGATTTAGGGTGTTTTAGGACGAAGCTTAGAGGACGGGGAAACGCGAGGGAACCAACAGGGCGGTTTCGGGTACAGAAAAAGAGAGATAGAGAGAGAGAAAGAGAGAGAGAACACGGGGTGAGAAGACACAGGGTTGCTAGGAGACACCCTCTTCCACGTGTTATATTGCATTACCCTATGCGACTTGTAGGGGACACGTCGAATTGGTTGCACGAGAGGATCGTCGCCGGTTTCCGTCGTTGTCGTCTAGACGGAAGAAAATGACGCGGCGCGGCGCGGCGGTCAGGACAAGCGCGTACAAGAAGACGCAGGCGAGCTTCCTGACCTCTTCCACCTGGAAGCCAGGCAGCTCGCCAAGGGCGTGTGTCGCCCCAATGTCCACCGTTTGCAGACGTCATTAATCTTCGCTGCCGGAAGACATTCGCGCGACCTCTCCGGGATCTCGTGACAGTAGAGAGAAGGATCTTAAAGGATCATCGTTTCGTCTAGAGGGTGTCTTAAAAGTCCGACGGTACGAATCGCAACTCTTTCAGACGACTTTCTTTCAGTAAAAAAAAAAAGTCAACCGCACTTTATCTTTGCTCCAGATTAAAAACTTTATTATGATAAAAATCACTCACAATTAAATTTAAATTTGATTTATTTTTAAGAGAATACGGTTATTGAATGATGAACGATTATATTAAGCGGGACATCTGGCGCTCTTAAAACAACTTTTCTTATTTTTTAGACCTACTTGAAGATTAGCGATTCTTAAAAATATTTGTAGCACATTGCATCGGGTGGCGGCGCATGATCTGATATCCTTTTAAATTAAATTTACACGTATATTCAAATGCTTATTCAAACCGGCCGAATGATCCTTCAAGCGAGGATCGCTGGCGAGACAGCGAAATAGTAAAGAGCGCTCGTTCTAACAGGTGGCTCATAAAATAACCAAACCAGCGAATAACTTTCACACGAGCCGACTCATTCGCGGCATTGAGAAAAATTTTTGAAGAGTGCTAATTAAACGGTCGGAGTTTAGGTTTTCTTTTCAGGAAACTCGCTTTCTCTTTTCTCTCTCTGTCTCTCTCTTCTAAAGTATCTTGTTGCCTCTCGTTGAACGCGGCTCTACAAGTTTGCCGGTATTCCTAGCTCGCGTTTATTCGTATTCGTTGCGCGTAGATCTACTAAAAACTGTCAGCTCTAGACTCCGTAGTCGAGATTGAAATCGGTTTGATTGAAGGGCGTACCGAGAACATTATAATTTAGACACGCGATTGTGTGCGCCTTTGGTACTGTACTTTTTGACAGATAGTTAGGAAGTCTACTCATGAATTCATCATAAGCTCGCGCACGAATAAATACCAGAGAGGTCTACAACGTTACTTTCATATAAAGATGATAATCTGCGCCCACATATTTCGACTTCTCTCAAGAAGGGCCAGCTGGTTTCAAATAAAAAAAAGAACAAAAAAAAAGCAACGTTGAATTTAAATCGTAAGCGCCGAATGCCACAGATTCCTAATTCTTACGCAAGCGCGAAGGTTCTTTCGATGATTTCCATAAAAATCTCGTTTTCTTTATGCGAGCTCTTATTTCTTAAAAAGAAAATATTTTTATACAAATAAATTATTCTAAAAATTCGTAATAGAGTCAAATATTTTTGTATATAAAATTTAATAGTGCCGACGGAATGACAATTAATAGAGAAAAAGGTTTTGGAAACGAGGTAATGACGTTGATGATAAAGAGCGAGCATTTCGGGTAATGATTTATGTGACGTGAGGCGGAGTTCACCCCTATCCTTCGTCGGCGGATATGACGGCAATTGATATCGAGTGAAAAATTCCACCCCCCCATTCTCGCCGTTCTATCGGGAATCCTACTTTACCACCCTTAATTCCCTCACGACCGAACCTTGTATCTCTTCACCTGCCGCGTCGCATACGAATGCGCCCTGTCGCCGAGCGAGACCGACGATAGCTTAAGAGTGAAGAAGGGAAGCGGAAGTAAAGAGGAAAAGCGAGTCAGATTACCGTCCCGTCGTCGGGCGTACGTTCGTGGTTCCTTCGCAGTGGCAATACGACGGTAGGGAAAAATAAATGTTTTCAGACAAAGCCTACGGAATGTCTTTTCGAATGTTTTCGACCGTGTCGAATTTTTCACGCTGCATCTGCTTTATTCCGTAAGACGTAACAGCGAGAGAGCTCTTCCGGATCCGTCGGAAAGAAATTTAAAAGAACGTCAAAAGAATTCAACAAGAAGCTCCGTGAAGTAGAGACACGTGTGACGTAAGAAAAAATTAATTTTTCGCAGGAAACAAATATACAAATGTGAAGTTTAAAAAATACGTTCAAGAACATATTTTGCCCTTTGAGAAACTCGATGGGAAAAAAGTTTCTCAACGAGGATCACGCTTCTTAGAAAATTTCTCTATTCTCTTCCATGCAAAGAAATTTATAATGAGCCGGCATAACGATATCAACCATTATTTTTTTTCTCTACCTGCACCTCTGTTTCGCGATCGTAGGAAAATCAGAATGCCAATGCGAGGCGAAAGCAGTCTCCCAGCCCAGAATTTTACGAGCAATTTTCCCGCGTGTCACGAGATGTCCTGGCGCGTGCATTTGCATTGCGTACACGCACGGCGCATCGGGCCTACGTCTGTTTCCCTCTACCTCTCATTATCGCAGGCAAACGGCGCTCTTTTGGATAATTGATTGCACACGGATGCGGATGTAACGAAACGTGGAGTGTAAACCGCATCGCGATGCCGAATATTTGCGGTCCGACGACGGCTTCAGTCGCGCGACCACCGACGTTTGTTCATTATTTATCGCCGCGATTATTGTTATCGCTCGACGCGATTACGCGCGAAACGAGATTTCGATCGTCATGGCCGGGGCGTCACCCCGCTGCGGAATTTTATAAAAGAGTTTTCCTCTGCGTGACCGCCCGCGCTCGCGAGAGAGCGGAATTGAATTGGAATTAAAAGAGCCGGCAAAATGAGAAACCGCGAAATTAAACGGACGCTGTAAACGGATGAACGTGACAAACATGGGAAATTCGCGGGACTAATGCCAATAATTATTTCTGTTACGCAAACCTCAGATAAACGCAAATGAAAGGGGTCCAGGGACTTTTTTTGGTTTCCGCGAATTAATTTGATACGCAGTTTAATTGAAACCTAAAATATATCCGTGAAAATCCAATTTACCGAGGTACTTTTTACAATAAAATAGAGAATTTACGTGGACGAGCCGAAACGGAAATAGAAGTGTTTGCGTTTCGAATTTTTCGATTCGCGTGCCTGAAGTCCGCGTCTTCGGTCGCGCCGGTTCGCGAGGAAGCAATTAGAGAACTAATCCGGGCATCGCCGTCGGGATGGCGCTTAGCACGACGACGTGACTTGACGGAGCTTCTCTCGGAACAATGCCCCAGCGCGAGATCGCGATCGCCGCCCACGCTGCGAAACCCACGAAGGGCGCCCCTTCTGGCGGCGGCTGTGGGTTAGGTTTTGGGGAGTTTACAAAGCAGAAGGTACGGCATTCCCGGTTGGTTGTTTATTCATTCCGAGTTTAGATCGGCGCCTGGCCGACGTGGGTGCACATCGCCGGCCAAGGGACAACAACGTCCGGCGCGTTTTCTAAACACAACGCGAAACACGTGGTCGGCGGACCAGGGCGATACACCGAAAACTTTGTATATCGCACCGCGAAATATACATTTCGAAAACGTGGACGGCGCTTCTGTGTTTTCCTTTCTCTCGCTAAGCACAGCGATTCGATTCAGCACGCGGAGAAAGAAGGCAACAACGACGGAAAGCACGAGACGATCCGCGATGAAAACTACGGCGCGTCGGGTTTACTCTACCTCGCGAGCTTACAACACGAGATGCTCAAACGAAAATAAAACTTGAATACATTTGAGATCTGGTGCTGCTACTTTTCCATTAGATCCCGACGAATTACCTTTATTAAATCACTGCAGCTAAGCTTATCAAAACGTTCAGAAACTGCTGTTGAAACTGTCCGTTAAAGCTGCGAAGCAAGCGTACAGTGGACTTTACCGCGATTTACGAATTAAATTTATCGTTCAACCGCAACAAGCAAATGCGTGCGAACGCTTCCGTTATGTATTTCGGTGTTGAAACATACGAATACCTCGCATGCAATTTCACGCTGGCTTAATGACAAGTGGCGTCAAAGCGGCCCGGTATAATCATCCAGCCGATCGTATAATCTAGAAATCGTAGCCACGTGGCCCGTCAGTTGGTTTACGCGGAGAGCTCTGTCATTGATAGCGTTCTAATTACGGAACGAGTCGGCTCGCTGTCGCTCGAATTCAACGCTCGAATTTAAACAAGCCACAGGCTCCGCAGAGCAGACCCTACGGCGACGCGATATCGTAATTCGCTTCGAAATCATCTGTCGTGGTACGATGTAAGGCCAAGTTTCGCCGCGTTTCAGGACAGCGCGACAACGACTTCCGGTCGGACGACGGAGCGACGCGCCACGAAGGGCGCCCGGAGACGAGCCCTTCAACCCCCTGTCGAAAGTGCGCGGAGGTGTAGACGAATCGCGGTTAAATCGCGCATGAAATGATCCTGGAAACGATGAAGTTCCTACCGATCGTATCTATTTCCGGCCGCACGCCAATCATAACGCACGCACGCACGCGAGATTCGTCCCCCGTAAATTTACGTAGGTGTAACGCACGGTGAATTGTCGTGCATCGAGAGGCGAAGCGACGCTTTCCTTGCGCTTGCATGCCGATAATGGCGCGCAGGATGTCCGCGAAAAGACCGGACGTCCCTTTCAGCCACGAGTAATTTTTTTTTTTTCTTTTTTTGAATTTATTCGTGTCTTACATTCTATTTTCTACCGGAAGTTATTGCTCACCGCAAATTTCAAGCCCTTGATATTTATGTAAAGTCCTTGGAAATTATTACAATGTAGACGGCATGTTTAATATTTAACATTTATGCATTAATGATAATAATTTCCAGCAAAGTATAACGATATGTACATGTTTCAACAGCATTAAATATTAGGTACTGCTTGCTAAAATTAAAAAAAAAAAAAGTTTTTTTTAATTAAGTACTGCTTGCGTGAAACAGCGTGGTATGATTAAAATACTGAAAGAGGAGTTTTTATAAAAATATTTGATTGTACGAAGCGAAGTAATGAAATGTTACTATGTAATAATAAATAAATTTTGCCAAAGTTAAAAATTTTCGCCGTAAAGGAGTCTGCAGTGTTATTAATGGACATCGTGAAATATTTGCGACAGAAAGCTTTCACTTTGTATCGGATCCTGTCTTGTCCGCGTTTTTCTTTCTTCCGCGTTCAACTCCTCGTAAAAGAGGAATTTCTTGCTACTCCAGAGCTCTCTTAGAGTTTAATTAAAAGTTAATATCCCTGCCCGGGGCACTCTAATTATTGTGCTCAGATAAGACGTGGGTTAATTACGTAAAAATGTTCACGCCGTGGAAATGTAGCGGAAAGCAATACGCCAGTCATTTGCTGATCGCGGATAAAAGTGTATCGGATTCCCGCGGGAGGGAAAGAGCCGGCGGAGAAGCGGGGAAAAAAGTAACGAGCAAAAAAAAAAAAAAAAAAAAAGGGAGGGGCTGCGTTGTATTAATTGCATACACACATTTCGTATAAATTTCCGAATTGACCTTTGGCGTAATTAGCTTTCGTCGATCAAAACGGGAGTCTATTTCCAGCGCTCAAAGGTCGTCGCGTGCTTCTGTTCATCCAAGGAGCTTGTGATTTATATTGGATTTGGCGCATAAATCAGGGTCACTTCGTGTAACACGCGTGGGTCCGCCAAGTTCGAGAATGAGCCCTGGCAGGCCGATAGGGTCGCACGGAGGGTTAATATTTCATCTCCTATCTCGGATTCGTACCGTATCGAGACGCGAACGCGCACACTTATGGCACGACCGGAAGAGCTTCGTGCTTATTTTACTCGACCATCATACATCAGCCCACAAGTGTGGACCGTAAAAAAAAAATTAAAAAAAAAAAGAAGAGAAAATTTACGCAATGATTTATATGAATACAAATTTCCGAAAGGCATTTAACACCTCTCGGTGTCGTATCATGCAAAACCGTTTCGTAGATACGGACTGCACGACCGTCGGTATTAAACGTCTCTCGCACGTTTATGGATTAGTTTGTAGAAAAACATGGATATTTGAAACGACAGCTATAAAGTGATACTCTCTAAGTGGCGTGGATTATATTTTAGAGCACGACTTTAAACGCTATACATTTTTTTTCGTAACACAATAAATGTTTAACTTATTTCGTAGCCTAAAAATTCACCGCGCGAAAATATTTGTTTTCAATAATGATAAAAAAAGAGCTGCTATTCTGGGTGAAAAATAATTTATGTCTCTAAATATGGTATAGTGCTAGAAATACTCGTCTCGAATCGCTAACAAGGATCCATTCCATTGTTAAAAAAGAATATCAATATATTGCGCTATGTATGTCTTCGTATATCTAGAAAATGTTCCATTAGATATATCGGTACTTTTTTATTAATAACTAAAAGAAATTATGCGCAATCCCAATTCGCAAGTGTCATTATATTTGAAGACATTAATTAATTATAATTTCTTTATAATAATTACAATTGAGTGATCTACGGCATGTTACCGGTTCACTTACATTTATTTTCGGGTAGGTTAAAGTAGATTATTTTCCAAGCTTCCGTCCTTCCTTCCTTCCTTCTTTCTGTAGTAGTATTTTAGATTATCCTGACGTCTTGTAGCACTTTAAATCACTGGACCCTATATTACACTACTGTTTTTTTTTTTTTTATAATTACGATCACAATCACTATCATTTGAGAGACGAACGGCCGAAAGAACGACGGTGGATTATCGCGGCGATTATTTGCGATTAAAATTAAAAATCTCGACGGATGATCATTCGTTGTATAAATTTGCATCCTCGGTATTTGTGGCGTTGCTTACTTCCATCGGGTCGTCCTCGATCTCGACGCAAGGAACTGGCCACGACACTTTATCCTCCTTAAGTTTCTCAAAAATAACTCAATCGAAATGGGATGAAAATCTCGGCCGCGACGAAGAAGACGGGCTAGGTGCAGATCTCACGCTTGTAATGGCGGTCGCTGAAATCTGCTGAACGTCGCTGAAGAAGATGGCGAGTGAAGCGGGTTGGTACTGCTGGACGCGCGGCGGAATTCACGTCGGACGCTCCGTCGTCAGCCCGCTACATAACCTGGTCGTTGCGAAGCACTTTCGAAGCACGAAACGTAGCTCAAAACGGCAAGTGGGACAACTCAGGCGTGTAGAAAATGATCATCCGTTTCCGTCTCGACAACGTCGACACTAATTCGTACGCGAAAACTTCCTACCCGCGGTCGAAAATACGCGTAGTCGCAGAGCGATTAACGACACGTCCTCGCGCGTCCGAGTCTCTGCAACCAGACTGAAGTGACCGTTGAAGATTTCGGCCCTTGGAGGAAAAGAGAGAACCGCGTAAAAAGAGTGAGATAGAAATAGGTTCGATCGCCGCTGTCCTTATCGCGCGGAGTTCTCGGAAGCGCCGAGCTCGATGACGAGTTCTGTTTACGTTTTTTTTTATGAGCTCGCCAAGCTCGAGGAGTCTTCCTTTAAAACAGAAAGAAAAAAAAACGAAGCGTTTTTTCGCGACTCCGAGATCTACCGTCACTTTCAAGCTCCCGGATCGTCGTCGTTACAAAACTCCTGTTGCAGCCAGCCGCATAAATAATTTAATAATCCGAATATTTTTCTGTTTCGTAAAATCTTATATTTCTTAAAAAATTCACATACACGGTAACGTCGATAGCTGACGTTTACTCTCGCTTAGCACGAAGCAAACCAAGCGAGAAAATCAATCAACGTCGCGGAAAAGCGGTAGCAATTAACAGCTAAATTTACGGGTAACACCATTTTTTTTTTTTTTTTTTTTTTTTAGATAGGACTAGTAGATAGGAAACGTTTGAAAATAAAACAAGAACTGGCAGGCGAGCGGGACAAAGCGTTGTTTGACGTTTTTCGCTTTATCGGCTCCAAGATGATTATCAACTCGCGCAAACTTCAGATAAGCACGAGGTCGCGTGTATCCCTGGGAACGCGTGCAAGTGAACATCGCGAGATGTCGGAATTGTTAGCTCGCAAAATGCTGCCGATCAATTAAAATGGAACGAGAATAAACTGCGGAAGAGTGGCGCGTGCAATGAGATTAGATTCGCTCTTTCGTATTAAAGTCCGCGGCAACTCCAAAGTCGTTAATCAGACGATAAACTTGTGGCAGACCCCTGGTTGAGTCGTATCGTCTTTTTTCATTCTCTCTTTTTCTCTTTCTCGTTCTGTCACTCGTGAGAAATGGCAGATGATCGTTCAACACACGCAATAATTGTTGCGGCGAAGCTACTGATGATTTGCCGTTCCGACAGCGCAATTAAACAGCGAATAAGGTTATCTATAAAGGAGCCGGTGCACGCGGTTGTATGAAATCTAAGCGCGCGACAATGCGTCGGATTGAAAAACGCGTTTCCTGAAAGACAGAAAGACACCGAGGGATGAAGAGAAGTCGGGCCGAGTCGTCGAAAAGTTGAACAAACTCTCGTTGAGAAACGAAATGTTTGAGCTGGCGCTCGATCGGGGGTGGAGAACCCGAAGGAGCGTTTCTCTCTTCACACACCGATGATTCAGTCGGGCGAATCGAGATAAATACAGTTATATTCGGACAAAGAAGGGGCCGAGTCACTTTTGCCTCGCGGTCGTGCGGGTAACCAGAGTTCAATTCCCGGGGGCGGCGGTTTCTCGTATCGCCCCGGACGTCTCACCGTTTTCCCTTCCAGTTCTTAGTTTCTTTCTTTCGCTCGTCCCGTGCGCCGCAAGTCGCCGCTGTTCTCGTCGCATTTTCGACGTTGTTCGGAGGAGAGATAGAATAGGACGATCGCGTATACGACGGGAGAGAACGCTGCCGCGACGGAGATCCTCGGGCAGATAAATTCGTCCGGGGGCAGCGTTCCGTGCGTTAATACCGTCGTCTCCGAGAGACAAATATTTGTCTTATCTCGAGTTTTCGACTCCCGTCGTGTTTCCCGAGAGCGAAATGAATGAACGCGAGTTATAAGATCTGATAAACGAACGTCTGCGCGTAATTTCTTTATGCAACCGGAGCGCGCGATGATATATCGAGAACAGCGGGTCAGGGCTTTAAAGTTTGAAGCCATATCTCGTAGATGATCTGCAGCATTAGGATGTTTTATCAACTCCCGACTATCGCGCTACCGAGCAAATTAGTTCAAGTTATATGGAACGGTCTGAAAAACAAATTTAAGACCGAAGGCTTGATAATTAAGCGTCGGATGCTTTATCTAGTCCATAATCTAGAGCTCCTTCTTATACAGATTCTTCTTTAAAAATAGAAACACGTAGCGCCCGCATTTGCATAAATCTGCTCGCACTCAGACAAATTAATTGATCTCGAGATCGGTAGTCGATCAACTTCGGTTTCTTAAGTAGAAAAAAGCACACAGTGCTGCGTTCGCTTATTTGCGCAAGGGGGAGGACACGTCTGAGAGAATTGATTGCTTCTCCTCAAGCTAACGGAAACGCGATATACAGGATGTTCTGAAACACTTGGGTAAATGTCGGAAGTAAACTCGCTAAAGTAAAGAAACTCTATGTTCGATTTCCAGCTACCGCAAATAAGACTTAACAAAGATATCTTTCAATTTTCCATCATAATTTCGAAAGCGATGATTTTCAAACGCGCGTTTAAATTTTTTTTTCTTTTCCTTTTCTTTTTTTTTTTTTTTCTACATTGCGATGCCAGGAAACTCACTCCGGAAATTTGCTCAAATATTTCACGTGCACCCCTTCTTGCGAGGGGAGCGGAAGAATTTGATCTGTCAGGCAGAAACTCCCCTTCCCCTCATCCGCATCTCTTGCCCGCAACCCTGGGGGCCGAATCAAAGTCCAATTTATATTTATGAATACTTTCGGGAGTACGCTCGCCCGCTCGCCCGGAAGCCCGGAGTTTACTCTGGCATCCGGCGTACATATCGTACATTGTTGGTCGCGCCTTCGTCTTATACTTGTACGATTCGCGCGAGCGATATGACGAAAACGGTGAGATCACCGGCGTTTACTTTTGTGAATCACCCTGGATCCTCCTCTCGTGACCTTACTTCGCCGCGTCCGCCCGTTTGCGTGCTCGCCATAGTAATCATGCGTAGGGAAAAAAAAAAAAAAACCAGGGTCCAAGGGATAAATAAAAAAGAAAAATCTTTGAAACGCGTACTATGAGAATATAAAATTCAAGTATAATCAATAAATCATGAAAGATTTAATTCACGCGCAAACGTACGTGAAATTTATATTAAAAAGTAAATACAAGCGCGGAATTATAATGCGTGCTAATTCCCGTGCAAAATGTCTGGCATAATACTATAATCGATTATCAGTACTGCACTTTGATAAGAATTCTGCCGTCGCCCCAGGCGGTTTTTCTCAATACACGGGATACCTCGAGAGTACCGTAGTGGCCCTTAGCAAGAAGATCTTCGATGCGAAAGTGGGTCGTAAATGTAAATGCGGGAGCGCCAACGGTGCGGCGATTCTCGTGCAATATGCGTCAGAGAGAGGAAGTTCGCCACGCCGAGGGCGAACTGTACCGCCAAGATATCGGTTATTTTTGCACGTTGTACCGATAGTCGCGCATCGTCGCTAACGCCACCGACAAACTAGACTCGGCTCGCCCTCGAGTCGATTTCCGGCGAGAGTTGCGCGCCGCGCGAAAGACGACTACGGTCGGCATTGCCGTGTATCTCCATATACTCGCACGTTTACATAAATTTCTTACAAATATGGAATTCGCATATTTGGACCACGTTCGCGAGATCGCTCGACGTAACGCGGGATAAGATAAACAAATTTTCGCATTAATTGTAGAATCGACACGTTGCTTCCTCCCGTTCTCTTCTTCCCCGTTCACGGTTCTTCGGTATATGCGTGATTAATAGTTATCATACTTTGTAGCGTTGTCTCGGGTAATTCTATGTTATTTCGACACTCCGGGAATGGCAGCCTTGGGCCAGGAATCGCGTTTAATTTAAATGTAGCACCGTGGGCGTTCGCCGCGCACGTTCGCAGTGCGTGCGAATGATTGGGCCCGGTCTCTCTCGCCAGACTTGGGCAGCATTGGGAAATTCCGGATATACGATTTCGTGGATTGAGTATAATAACGCCGGGATAATAAGGTAGCCGGCGAGGCGGGCGGCCCGGCAATCTTTCAATTTCGCTCCGAAACGCAATTGGCAATGAGCCGGAGATCCCGTATCGCGGTTCCCGTCTAATGTCGCGCGATTACGGCGCGCGAAGGCGATCGGATCATTATGCGTCCTTAGCGGGAATAACGCGAAACGAGGGCACGCATAAACGCACTTATATCGCAGTTATCGCGATCCTTATCTCGTGCAATCAACGAGAATCGTCGCGGTGCGTAGATTCCCCGCATCCTCGAGATTATAAACTCAAGTAAATTACAATTTCAGCATGTGGCCTTCCCACTTTTAATCGGATAAATTGTTATCTATCGATAACATGTACCTATGTATCTTCTATCCGAAGATCAGAAGCGATTATAGCTCATGGTTATGACTTTTGTCAAGTTCAGCGCTTTTTTCCGCGATGCTTTCTTGAAATTCGCACTTACAGATATCGACGACGAGCACCGCGATCGTTGACGCGAAGCTCCGGCGGCGAAGGGTCGGAATGCGAGTACAATTTATTGTTACGTTTCCCGTTGCGCCGTTATCATCACCCATAAAGAAGGTACCGAAGGGAGCTAAGCGCGGCGAGGCAACGTCATTTACACGCCGCGAGCGCAAATCCCGCGTGCCCGCTGGCAATTCCGGGCGTTTCACAATTGTCTTCCTTATATCCCGCAGAAAGAGAGTACCGCCGTCAGAGAGACGCGCCGATCGGTGCATTCCCGGTGCAATTGCAGGAAAAAGGGGAAGAACCTGGGAGAAGTACTTCGAGAGAAGCGCGAATCACGCTCGCGGACGAGATGCGCCAGAAAATATTGACTCGAAAATAGAAAAATCCATTCGTTCCTTCGTCCAACATTTCGATTTCTCCTTGTCGATTTTTTTTATTTATTTCACGCGAGTTTGGCTACCGAGATTTGGTCTCGCGGAAATATAGTGCGTGTAAAACTTGAGTGACCTGGTCGTTTTCTTCGAAATTGTAACTTTTAGTTGTTATACGTTGAATCGTCGACGACTCTTGCTTAACGATATTAAAAGTTCGGCGGTAGCCTGGAGAGTTGATAGCAATCCCGTGAATCCAATACGGTAACGGGTACGGACATACCAGCCTCGGGTGTGAGCCGGATATGGCTCACCGTTTCGAAACGGCCCTTCGGGGATACGCGTGTATGCGACTATATCGATTATCATGCCTGCGCTACGAGACAGGACGATACGGGAAAGTAATGTCGGTCCTACGGCGTGCACAAAAAAAAAAGAAGGCGAACGGGAGTAGAATTATTCGAAATTTCTCGGAATTCCGCGTGGTCGGCGCGGAGGGTTAAATGAAAAGATCGAACGGGGGAAAACGAAAAGGGATAAACGTGGACGGAACTATCCAAGGGGAGAAGGGAGGAAGGGCTCGAGAGGAAGGCATACCGCGACGAGGAAGCACGAGGTGGGATGCAGAAGTAGAGAAAACAACCACCGCCGTCGCGCTCCTATATTATACCTTCTCGCGGCGATTATTGAACGCGCGAGCGGTATCTCGAAGGTAAAGATAAAAATAAAAATGCGACGCCGCGGCTAAAACGATAATGGCGGACGTTAATAAAGCCTGGAGATTCCCGCGTGGCCGATAGAGCGAGGGAAAAGAAGACGAAAGGAGAAAAGAGGATGGTAGACGGAGAGATGGTGGAGTGTATGTACATGTACAAGAAGAGAGAGAGAGAGAAAAGAGAATACTTAGCGAAACTTCTTCGTGGAACTTATCTCGCTAATGAGGCCTGACCATCTGACCGGGGTGACTTTTTTTCTTCCATCCTTTTTTTTTTATCCCCTGAATTGCTCGCGCAAATGCATTCAATTGCACCGGGCCATTTTGCGAGAGCTCTTGTTGCATAAACTGATATAACTCTTAAACTCGGGGAGAGACAAACGTTGAATCCGAGGGATGCATCAGTGTCAGTATTTGTTTGTATAAAACCACTGAAGATAAACGAGGCAAGGGACGTACATTTTTCTTTTAAATATTACTTGAAACAGTAAATCATTTCAAACTATGTCGCGATAGTTGCCGCTGAACTTTTATTTCGTTGTAAAATTAAAATTAAACTTTATTAAAATCAGCAACCTGATAATTCGATTTTAAAAGTAATACGTCAAATTGCGAAGCTTACCTTTATCGAATAGTTTATCAAACAGCTTAAAGATCCGCAGAATCTGTGCGATAACTGTATCTGAATTTTACCGGCGAGATAAGGCCCATAGTTGCGCGGGCGTCGAGCGTCGTAAGGAAGGAAGAGGAGAAAGAGAGGGTGGCCAATAAGTATCCTTATCAAGGTCCGATCGAGGCTAGGAAGGAAAGGAAGACCTGTTGCGAGCATTCAGAGCCGGAAGCGACGATTAACCTCCGAGGCCGACGTTACTCGTTACGATCTATGTAGCGGGTAAAGAGATGCTCGCGAAAAGAATAGACATTTATTAGGATCTCGAGAGAGGAAATAAACGTGAGGAGGATAAACGATACCCGCCGACATTTGACAAAACGTCGTGAGAAGAAAATTACACGTGACTTTTTTTGTAATGACAAACCAGTCCAAGTTATTTCACGTGAAATCAAAAGAGGATATTTAGTAGTATTAATTTCATATACGAACGTCGATTAAATATCTCTTAAAAACGTTATTAGCTTCCTCTCTGCGTGGTAATACAGGGTTAACCTGATCGCGCGGCGCAGGTATCTTCGTCTTGAGCTTCCTTGCACGGTTTTCACCGCACTTATATGCCATAACGTAAGAACTCCCAGATTGATTCCCGCATTTACCGAGCGCCGCAATGTATACTGCTCTATGATAGCTGAGATTAATGGCGAGAGTGATGGTTCCGGTTACTTATCCTATGCTGCTCATCGTGCTATTTCGTACTCCGCGATAGCCTCGAATCGGAGAGATTATCGCGAGATTATGTAGTATTACGAAAACGCACGCATCAAAAGCAAGTTGTACGTTTATCTCCCGTTTCCGCGTCGAAATAAAGCGCTATTATATCTCCCTGTTAAGAAACATGCGTAACAGAAACGCTCTAGACATGCATATGTCGATGCGCGAATAATGCGACGCAAACGGAAAATTCTTGTAAAGCTTTCACGCGTGTATTTCGCTCCTTCTTAATGAGCGAGTTTGGAAAATGCAGTTTTTTCTAGACTGAACCCTAAAGAAAGAGTTAACCGCTTTAGCGCGGCGAGCTCTTGTCCAACTTTTTAAGATTTGTGTTCGGCCAAGCGAACGTCTTCAGCGGAGCGAGTTTTGCCTGCGTTAAGTAAGAGGAATGCGTTGCCCGGCGTGGTCCATGCAGCATGTGTTCCTATCACCTGCCGGCTACGTTGCAGCTGCGCAAATGTACGGTGTACAAAGAAGCGAGAGCGATCCAGGATGAACTTTAGACGGAATTCATGGGAGAGACAAGGAGAGAAAAACGCGAATACGCGAAAGAGGCCAGACGATAAAAATTCCTACGTTTCCGTACTTTTCACCCTTTTTTCTCTCGATAGTTACGCAAAACTTACCGTCAACGAATGAAATTGCATTCCTACCGATGCATTTTGTTAGAGCCGAGGGAAAAAAAAAATGGGAAGCAACACGACGAACGGAAGTTAATTTTCGTCTGCATTTTATCCCTTCGAAGGACGGACGGAGCGAAATTTTTGGAGCACTGAGCACAAGTTCGAATTTCAGAGAGAAAGAGAGACGATTCTGCCGTCGCGGCGCCTTGAAAAATGCCGCCCCGGGAAGGTTACCTCCCGGTGAGGTGCATTCTTCGTCAACGTCACTTTTTCCATTGTCCGCAGTCGGAACGATATACGCCGCGTTTTTACAAAAGTGCGGTTTGGAACTGCATTCGTAAATTGAATTACCGGAGATGCACTCTCGAATGTATTAAGAAAACTAATAAAACTGCTAAACGTCGTTTTTTTTTTTTTTTTAATGCAAATTGCAAGCTGTCGCGCGACGGAAATTTTATCGCGAGTTAACTAGTGAGAATCTTAATGTTGGCGGTTCAGAAGTAGAATTAATGGTAGCAAACGACCGTACAATTTTCTTTCCACTTTCGTAAGAAAAAGAATTGTAATAACGGTCGCACGACATCGGATTGTTCTAATGATAACGTGTGCCTTTTAAGGCAGCAAGTTATGCCGAACCTTGAAACGTTATTCATACATTTTAATACGTTACCGGGGCATCAACTTCGCGTGTGGCAGTTTGAAGTCGGCGGTGCCGAATGAAAATTTAATGGTAAGGTAAAGGGCGAGTTCCGGCTTCAAGAAAAACGAGGAGGCACCCATGCGAAGGAACACATCCGGCAGAGACGCACGGTGTAAAATTAGTCCTCGGACTAAGCGAAACGAAGTGTTATTTAATAACTCTATCGATTTCGCGATCATTATATACCTACGGTCCCTTTTTTTATTTATTAATTTTTTTTTTCAAAAGCGATATAAAAAGCTGAACGTCACGTTCATCATAGAATTTAATATTTAAGTTTCGAGTTATTAATCGAGCAAGGTAATTTCGGCGGAATATCCGTCTGCGGATGGAGCATTCCTGGGGTCCCCGATTGGGCAAATTTCACGCTGTGGAGAACGCTCGAAAGGGCTCGCCCGCAGAGAGAAGAGAGGGCCGCCTTCCTCGAGTAGAAGGAGAACGCAAGGTGCATTCTTCGGCAGCGCCACTTTCATCCGCTGCCGGACAACGCACACGCGCACGCCGTGTGCAGCCGCATCAAAGGCGCCGACGGCACATGGACGGTGCTCCTGCCGTGGACCACGCGAGACGCGACGCGACGCGCCGCTCCGCGTCGCATCGAGAACACCGCCGTCGGATTCACGGGCACGCAAGAACGCGTGTACCGTCTCACGTATCTCATGCCGGTGGCATCTACGCGTGTCCCGTAACCGCAGCCGCAACCGCGAACGCGTCACGGCGTTGTTCGACCTCAAAAAGTCACGAGTTTTAAAGCTGAGAATAATTAACAATTAATAAAGCTTAACCAGATACGCCCTCCGTATACGCAAGTCGCGGGGGATTTAAAGCAACGATGTCGGACACAGCTGATGGAATTTTTTTTTTAATATCGGTGCAGCAGGTGGCAGGAATGCACCTAGCTTTAAGTGCATAAAGACGATCGTTCGGACAGAGGTTCACGGCGCGGCGAAGAAGAAGAAAAGAGAAGGCAAAGGGAAGTACCGAAGGATGTGGCGCGGTGTAACAGCTGGCTCGACAATTTGAAGCGGGCTCCGAAGGGACTGTGTCTTTTGTGGCTTTCGAGGTTTTCAAAGTGTATCCCAATGGGTCCCTCGTGCCAGCCGATTGGCACTAACGGTGCCCTTTAATGAAACTCAATGTGTAACCGTTGGCCTGACGTCTATTTAGAGCAACGTTGTCAGTCAAAAAATTATTTTCTATATTCCGCGACGTAATCGTATTTTTAAACCGCTCGCACTCGAATTTTCAATTAAAATTGCGCGCACAAAGTGGTCTCGTCCAAGTGTCGACTGCCGACACGTCAATGTCGTAATTGAATAAACGAGCGAACCGACAAAAGAAACGAAATTCGCGATGCCGCTTAAAATTCCGACAGCGCGAATTAAGATTCAGATCGCTTAATCGGCGTGTAATCTTCTCAGACACTGAGACATTTCGTCGTTCGTCCGTGTTAAATATACATGATGTTTACCACGCAGCCATTCGTTGGCAGCTGATCTAAATTGCATATTTGCACAGATGCGAATAACGTCGGTGTTGATGTCCGATAAATATGAGGAAAAAAAAGAAAAAAAAAAAAAAAAAAAGAACGCAAACAAGCTAAAATATAGTTAATTATTTTGTCACACATCGCCTTAAATAACGTCATTTAAGCTCTAATAATTTTTTTATAACATTAACGAATATATAACAATAAATTGACCAACATAAGAAAAATAAAGATGATTAATTTAAAAACGTGAAACAAAATCAGTGTTGAATGCAATAAAAGACGAGGAAAAACTGGAATTCATGTATTTACGTGTTGATCGCGGTAAACGGAGAAATCTACCGATTTTCGGACAATAGAGTTTTCCGTGGCCCTCACTATTCCCGGCTCATTTTTTTTCTTTTCCCTCCGAGAGATGCAATTAACTTTTAACCCGTCGTAATTGCTCCAGTCGTTAGCGTGTCGGAATATCGGACGTACGTGCGTGCATGCACTTGCCACGGTTAAAATTACCTTATATCGGCATAGCGCGCGCCACTCGATTATTACAAAGCGAGGAGCGGTATAAACAGCTACACACCCGCCTTCCAGTTCCTCGGAAAAAAGGAAATACGAAAGACACGCGAAGGACATACACGCGGGATGTTCGTTCTGATAATTACGGGGGTGATTCGTGTCTTGCCCGGGAACAATTATCTCGAAAATTTAAATTTAAGGAGCCGCGCGAGGAAACTCGAAAAATCCGTGTCGGCCATCTCCACATAACTTATAAACGTTCGTAAAGTAACATTTTTTTCACTTATTCAGTCTGCTCGTAAAATATTAAACATTAATACACTTTTTTTTTTCTTGCGCGAAGAGAGGTCATGGAAATTAATTTTGAGCAACTCTCGTATCGTTAACATATTTGTTATAAATGTACTTTGAATGTAGATAGTGAGCCTCGATAATGCCATTACATTTATCACATTAGTTTATCTAAGACGCGAAAGACACTGTAGAATTTTTATAGCTATTGAACCAAACGAGATATATTATGTATATGGCCGCTAAAAGATCGTAACCCACAGTCTTGCATGTTGCTGCGTCTTGGAAAGACGCGTTAATTATTTATTGAGATGCAAATACCGCTTTACGATCTTGCGAAGTACATCTTCCACCGTTTCATTTACATTTCACGTTTCCCCGGGGCGATCTGATAGAAAAACAGACGTAGCGATTCATAAATCTTCAACGAGACTTTACATTATTTTTTCAATCGAGTTTTCGAAAAACAGCACTGCCGCTCAAAAGTTTCCGAGATGAAAAGTAACGCAATTCAATTCTGACGCAACGCGAAACTACGAATTGTAACATTTACATTTTTCCGCGATTATTATATCATCGAAACTGCGCGCCGCGCACGTCATTTTGATAAACGTGAAAATGTATTACCTCGATATTTTGTCGTGCGAAATAATGCCATCCGGAATGCGATAATGATCGCGCATACGTTTCACCGATTGACGCGGATTCATTAATATTAATTAAATGAAAATAGTACGGCGCGTCGCGTCGCATTACGTCTCCATCGCGATCAAAGGCTTTCACGATCGAGCGACTATAATCTTTTCTTTCTCGCAACCGAAGGAGCTAAGTGAGTCCTGCGTTGTCCCCGCCGTCGTTTTACACGTACGCTCCCTCATCCCCTCGATATCGAATCGCGAAATAACTGCGTGGTGATTTATCCGACAGATTTATAGAATTTCGATTCAGCGATTTTGTTTCTCTTTAAAAGAGTTTTATGTCTTCGCAAACTGTAAAATTACAGCCGCCCACCCGGTTCGCTCATAAATTGTTTACGCGACGTTTAAGCGTGTGACATGTGTATTATTGTACTGTATACTTTCTCCTTTCATGTTATAGCTGTAGACGTAATTAAATAAATAGATGAAAGATTTTGTAATAAAAATTAAAATTATTGAGCAAAAAAAAATATAATAAAATGTTTTTTTTTTTTTTCTAACAAAGTTCAGACCGGAAGCGGGAGGAAAAAAAACGAAAAAGAGCTGGAAAACGCGCGAGCGTTATCCGCGCAGATTATGCGCTGTCAGCGTGACTTACGCGAAAGGAGATAGCCCGCACAGATTACTCACGGACGTAGACGTAGAATGTCGCTATTTGCACGTGGCGTTGGACTCTAGGAGTCGAGCTTTGTACTCACCCTGCGAGTTTCAAGGGGGTGGGGAACGGGAGGTGTAATCGCGTGTCAGCCGCAGGCGGCGGTTTCGGATTTGGATCTCGCCTTGGTACTCACCTGCAACAATGAAAGAAATAAATTATGTATCATTTTGCACTCACGGTGGATTTAATCGACTTTGCGGGCGCGCGCGCACAATTTTCCCGACCGAACGAGCAAGCGTCGTGCGACAATCGTAGCGAGTTATCCGAGATCGTGGTTGATCTCAATTAACAGTCGCGACTTAATTAACGCGCGTGAAGTTACATACAAAAAAAAAAAAAAAGCGTGATATTTAATTAGTAAAATACATTTGTAAGCGACAGGAGAAATGTAGGAATAACGAAATATCAAGCAGATGTACAGAAGAGAATTAAACTTTCGGCGGGGAACAGTTCACTGTGCGGTTTTATTCCGTAACTCTCGCACAAAAAAAAAAAACCAACGATATGTATTATGCAGCCGTAATATTGTTGGCACAAAAGTTACAGAGGCGTGCGGAGCACCATGTGTCGCTCCTTTATTCCATTGTGCTAATCAAATAGTGGAGGCAGTTATATAATTTACGCAAACGTAATTTGCCCCAATTAATTGTTTATTACGGCGGCGCATTGCGAGCAACGCTGTTCATTTCTGCATCTAGATATTAACACGTACGTCGCGCGCGGCGTAATCGCGCTGTTTGCTATTGGTAATTGCCAATTAATTCATAATCCTCTTCGTAATTTGCAAAAGTAAACACCGTGCGTAATTAAAGTACACTTCGTCGTCCTGATTCGTAATCGGAAGATATTTCGCTGCCCCGAAGACTCCGCGTGATTTTTATCGCAGACCTTGGAAAACAAAATTCCAGCCCGCGGAATTAAAAATATATATATGCAAATATCGTGAAAAGTGACCGGACTGATTTACGATCGCAGGAGCTTCTCGCGGCTTCGCACCCTGCTCTCCTTCTCACTTTCTCTCACCAATGAATAACCGTGCACCTTAATATAGAATTAATTTGCGGCCAATTAGTCAGCAATGAAGTCAGCCGCTGTCCTTCGCGAGGACAGCTATATATAAATTTTCCCCGTACCATTATTCACGCAGCCGTCAGGTAAACGCTTTGAAATTGCACATCGTCCCAATCGTTCCTCAAACGTACGCTGACGGCTTCGAAATTAACGGCTGCGGTTGCGACGAATCCGCTGATGGTTGAGAAACCCTGACGTGCACGGGCGCTAAACCTGTTCCAACTTCTGGATCACGAAACCGCCGTATAGTGTCTTACGTATTTCGTTCTAACGTCTTCACTAATGAGCAATTGAAACCCGAGCCCGAGCCCGAGCCCGAGCCCGAGACCGGACCTTCGCTCGTGTGCGCGCACGCTCGCGTCGGTGTGAGTGAAACGCGGAGTTTTGCGATGACGCTTTGCATAAATTTGTATCACGATCGGATTGAGTTAATCTCGTTGCGAGCTGAAACGATCACCACGGAAGAGATAAACTTTCGACGGTGGATGCGTAGTAAATCACGATTAATTGATCGGATAGCGTGATAGCGCCTCATTAAAAAATTCAAATGTACCCGACTTCTTTCTGCTGACTTAATCGACAGGGATACGTGAAAGCGGCCATAAGAGATTACCAGCGAAAGGGTGAAAGATGATTTACCGCCGGTGTTACGCAAATTAAAACATTCTAAATGCATTTATATTTTAATTAAGCGATAAACATTGTATTTTTAGAGCACGGCCTAAGTCTTCTTTTATTGTGGAAATTAAATGCGTTAAAAAAATACGACGGTAAAGATCGAGATCGATCGAATATGTCAAGATTATGTAGAGGAATTTTCTTAATCTATCGCACCTCATCTTTACGACCGTTCCCACATCCGGTAATCTCGCGAGGAAAACCTGATTTGCAACCGCACACTCGTTTCTCTCCTCCGGTACAACTCTTTCTCTCTTTTTGTGTTTCTTTTTCTTTTTTTTCCTTCGGGGGGTCGGCCACTTTGCAAAGCAAATATGTTAAATAACATATTCATACGATCGAGCATTATCGACAATGATACACCAAGTGGCTTCGTTACGATTTTATTATGGTGACTTTCAGGTTTCGCCAAGGAGGTATGCACGCATCTCGAATATAATTATCCGCGTCTCGTTATTAAGTCTGATGACAGACGCGGAATATACACGGTTCTTTACAGATCAACACTTTTGCTTTTAAATAAGATAAATAAGATAAACTTAATGCCGTGAGAAAAGAATGCATATTGATTAAGGCGTTACACAAATTATTATACATATACTTCAAAATATTTTTTTAATGTAAAAATTAAAAAAATCTTTTTTCTTCTTTTTTCTTTCGTATATCGCACAATTTGTAAAACCGCTCAGGCTGATACTCGATGGACGAAATTCAAACCGATGGTCGAGACAAGGCGGCGAAACCAACGAGAGCGAAACCAAGTAAAGAAGTCGGACGTAATCGAAAAAAGAAAAAAGGTGACGGGGAGAACGAGAGAAGGAAAAGGAGAGGAAGTTAGCGTTGCTGCGAAACGTGAAAAGAAAAAAAAAAAAAAAATTGTCGACTGGCGCCGTTTGGGCAGCGGTTCACGCCAAATCCTCCTTTTTACTTCTCCCTCCTCGTCATTTCCTTCGTACTTCCTTCCACTGCTTTTTCGTCTCCTTCGAGCGAGTGTTAGCGGCTTGAGTTGACGATTTCGTCTAAAGTTCGCTTTTCCCGCTTTCCGACACAAGTTTTCCCCACAATTTTTTTCCCCTTTGAAAATCTACCGGGGTCATTATTTCTAATAACTTGAATGTAATTTAAAAAAGAAAAGAAACATCCGAGATTCACAAAGCGATACGTCAACTAAATATAAAAAAAAAAATTTTAACACATCATTATTTATATCAACGTCATAAAACATCGCGTATTACAATAACTGAATTGGAGGCTCTGTTTGATTAAACTCTATTAGAGAGAACGATAACTTATAGAATTTGCTCGAATAAAACTTTCATTAGAGTAAACTCGATTCGATGGAACTGCAGCTGATAGAATAAGAAACTAAAATGTGATTTTAATGTGGGGAAAAATAACATAAGGGATAAAATGAGAGAGAACCGGCTTTCTATATTAACATTTCATCCGTATAATTTCGTTTACATTTTCAATCAGCAGCCACTGAACTAGTTCGTTTTCATTTGACGTTCCGAGAAGAATCGCGCGTTCCACTTGACCGAGACCGTAAACCGCCGGAACGCACGACCGCGTTCGACAGCTCATTGATTAAGCTGTCGTTAGTACAATACCCCTCGGGCTTACTCGTACTACTTCTGTAACCCTCTATGCCACGTACGCCCAACATTTCTCCGTTGGTTGCACCGGATTATTTATGCGACTCTTTGCACATGCCCGCGATTCCTAAACTTTGCGTCGCGCTCGCTCTCCCGCAATAACGAGCGATTCAACCAAAAATCGATACAAGGTCGAAATTTCCCGTTCGTACAA
The DNA here is from genome assembly GCF_019399895.1 of Cardiocondyla obscurior. NCBI lineage: Eukaryota > Metazoa > Arthropoda > Insecta > Hymenoptera > Formicidae > Cardiocondyla > Cardiocondyla obscurior. The sequence goes on along the minus strand of NC_091871.1, from coordinate 6,021,454 downwards.
ATCAAACCCTTCAAATGTCCGCAACAAAACCAGAAATTACACGTCAATCACGAGCGTCGCCGAGTAATCTATTCGCTATGCCTTTTCGATATGCGGCAATGTCTAACTGCTAAAATCATCAGGCTTGCAATTTCACGTTTCATTTAACGTTCCTGATAAGCAATTGAACACGGGATACTTAGATAAAGTTTCTCTTTGAAAATTTCGCGTGTCTTTTATCTACGGACGTTTATTAATTTTATCGTTTCTGCCTGAATTCTGCTTTTCAACAGCACATTCGGCACGAATTAAAAAGAAATCAATACGGAAAGTGGGACGAATTGTTTCGTGTATAAAAAATTTTTTTCATCAGCGCTAATTAACACCTTCGCAAATAATTACGTAACGCTTTTCCAAACATTTACGTAACGAACGCTTATATCACGGTCTGAGCTGTCCATTGGTTTGACCTGTATTTTTGTACCACAAGCGCGGAGTTATTACATCGATACAATAAATCGAATGTCTTCTAATTGGATCGCGTTCACGAAGCATCCGAGTTCGGTGTCGTAATCACAGACAATGGCGGTGCGCAATCATCCGCGATAACCTCACGAGTGTCATCATCGTTGACGACGCCGTAGATCAAGCGAGAAAAAAAAATATGTATATGCATATAACGTCATGTTTCCTAATTGATTCAATTTCGGCGGCAATCGGTCTGGAGACTGTCGTGCGACGGCCTTTGCCGCGAAACGAGCTCGCGCAGCAATTTCGCTGAGGTCGAAAGTCGTCGATACTGCGTGCTTCTCGCCCGAGAAACGCACCGCTGCCCGAATTTACAGCGGAAATTAAAGAAAGGAACGCGGGGGATATTTGTAAGGAACGCATTTTTGAAACAATACAAGGCAATTAAAATTTTTAACTTTTGCCGAAAGCAAACGCTGGATAGTTTTGTCATGAATTTTCTTGGTTCTTTTCGTCGTTAATAAATCATTTATTTAAATCATTTTCGAATGTTAATTCCTCTTTTAATCTTCCTTCAGTGACTTTATAATATGAGAATTATTCAATTCCATATAATGAATTTTATGTTAAATAATTTTGTGACTCGCTATCTACGAAGCGTCGACGAATGTGAAAACCTTCGCACGAATATATTTCACTTTGAGATGTGTTTAATGTAAATTTGCATATATGATTTAGAAACAGAATATTCGATGGAATGTGACCAAGTGTTGGTCAAAATTTCCATTTACCAATTCGGCAGATAATCTATTACGCGTCCACGTTGCGTATTCATTTATATTCCACAGCCGTATTCACAGATCGAAAATGTAATGGAATAACGCATTCTTTTCAACAGCACCGTTCGACGTGCCCTTCGCAACATTATACATTAATTATCATATCATCGTCGCATTAATAGATCAACATGACCAATCTACGATCTATCGAGTCGCGACTGTCAAATTCTGGCGAACGAACTTTATCCCGCGCATCGATCATCCAAAGATTCTTAAACGAGTCGGTACAAATGCCAGCCTCTCCAAATCGTCTCGTCTCTCCGACAGCGCGCATATCGTATAACTAAGAGGCAGGAAAAAAAGAAAAAAGGAAAAAAGAAAAAAAATTGAAAAAGAAGAGAAATCTACGGGATCTATCGTCGAGAAGCGGCGCGCTCTAAAATCAACATCAGCGACAGGTAAAGCGTCGCAAGAATATCAAATTTCCCACGAGCTAATGGAGCTCGCGGAGCATCGAAGATAGCTGTGCCCGGAGCTCTCGACTTCCGCTCACCTGTGTCAGGTTGAGCACCACCCTGGCGAACCCGAACTCTCCCACGCGTCCGCTTTGCCCCCTCCGTCGCGGTTCTCTCTTTTCCTCTCTCGCGCCTCGGCCTTCTTCAGGTTCCCTCCGACCACGCATCCCTTTCTCTCAAGAGTATCTCCTCCTCGCTCTTTTCCGCCCTGCTCTCGGCTCCGGCTCCCCTCGTCGCTCTCTGTGGTATGCTTTGAGATTCGCCGCCCGAGGTGGTGCCCCCCGTTCCCGTTCCCGTTCCCCGGCTCCCCGCCGTGGCACCGCCGGTCGCGATGTAACGACGGCTCGAACAGCTGATTCGCCGAAGGGGGTCAGCCACCCCGCGCGACTTGGTCGCGTTCAGGGATCTCGGGCTGCGACTCGCCGATAAGAGCGCGGTCTGGATAATTCGCGCGTATCTCGAATCCGAATAGGTGAGTAACGCGAGCGATCGAGGGGAAGTCTCAAGAGGGAATTTCGCGATAAGCACCCGCCGGTTTGGCAGCTGCGATACGCGCCGAAGCGTATTGCGTCCCATATCATTTTTCAGTCAATTCCGACGAATGTAGAAGACTCGGTTCGCTTCAAATTTTAAGTATAAGCATAAAAATGTATCAAATGATCTTTTTTCTTTTACATTACGTCACGTCACGTCACGTATGTTTATAAAATGCAGCAGTGGGCTAAATGTTCCTGGCGGCGCCGTTGGACCGACCGCATATCTGATGCATTATGCTAAATACGCGCGAAGTCACTTCACTTTCTCGCCCTCGCGCGTACGACGGACGAGGGTTACCCCTACGCGCGTGTGTACGAAATGAGGGGGGGAAAGGGGCCCGGCGACGATCTTATCTTCTCTCGGAGTGCAGGGCGTACGCGGGACTTCCTGATTTCTCGCTCTCTATACACGCGCGTTAGACTGGAAACAAAGGAACCGTGTGTCGTGCCCCGACGAGCGGATCGCGGCACGTACGCCTCCAATTAAAACGAATTCAACGGGTGAGCTTGAAACTCTGACGCTCGAGAGGATGCATTTGTCTGAGCGTCCAGGTAGTGCATTAAGAAAATTAGCTTGCCAAAGTGTAGCTCGACATTGCCGGAATTGCATAAATTATCTTCTCTACATGTAGAATTTTTTTTAGTAACTTATAAAAAATTTGCGGCCACAGAGGTTTCTTTAAAATTCACTTTGTCCATCTCGACGAGCGTTACAACGATATTTGCCGCGAGATGTTAGCGGTGGATTATTCCGTGTAACATAGGCGAACAAATGGTAATTTTCGCCGTCAAGGCGATTCCTTTTTAACTCTGCTCTTCTGTAGCTCTCGTCGCGGGCCGTCTATCATAATCTACGCCGTGATTCACGTCGCTTTAATAAAACATCCTTGTACGCGGCGAAGAGTGTCAGCGACACGCAAAACAAACCCCCGGTACGATCGACCCGCGATTTCCAATCGAGTGGTCGTGCCAGCCGACCCATCAGCGCGAACATAAGCCCGTCCCATCCGTCTGCTTCAACCCCCTCGCCAACTACCCAACCTCGCGAGTGCATCGATGCACCGGACACGATTTCACGAATCGACAGAGCTATCAGCGCGGCAGTCGAGCTGGCGATAATCGTCGCTTCGTCAGCGTTTTTCCCCGCCTTATTTAACGGTGCTCTCTCCCCGCTTTGTTTGTCGACGGCTCGTCGCCCAATCTCGACAAACAATAATTTCGCTGCGCGCGAGACGGAAAAAATGTATAGACCAGCCAATGAATTCACGCGAGAGCCCGTAAAACTGCCCATTTCGAAAATAAAAGTTGAACTTTTTTGAAAACGAATTACGCGGTATAGGTTGAAAAATTATGGGCCTTAATCCACGACACAAATTTGTCCCGGCGACTTTAAAAACTTTAGATTATCACGCGGCTGTTGTACTTGGAGGGATAATGTTCGCCCGCATCGTACGAGAAGATTTTTATGCGTCATATGAAAACGTGTGCAGTTCGTAATGTCCGTGATACGAATTATTCATCCGGACCGGAAGTCTGAGAAAACAGAATTTTGAGTCACCATGAAAAATTCATATTTCGGACGTCAAAAGAGCTCCTCTTTCACCAACGGAGTTGCAAAAATCCGCGGCGTCTTGTAACACGTCAGCAAATACGGGGCAATATGGCATTGAGAGATATATATGTATAAGGCTCTTTGTCTTACAGGGATTCAATCTTCGAGCTTTTTGCCGAGTTTCGCAAAGCTGCGCGGATTCGCATTCGCATCCAACTTTTTCGATTCGAATCGCCATTCTCGAAATCACTCGTGGGAGTTTGATCACGAAGTAGCACGGTAGATTTTTTCGTTCTCCGCGATTTTTCAGCACGCGTGTAATTCTCGTGAAGGAGAATCGCGAGCTCGTTAGCGATACGTTACTTTATCACAGCTGCGGTACACGAATTTGCACAGAAATGCAAACGTCAGGTTGGGCGGAAGTTTAATTTGAGGCTTGAGCGCGATGGGATGCCAAAACTCAGCGGGAAACCGCAGATTTTGTCCCGCGGACGCACGAAATTCTAACCGATGCGGCGGCACCGCGGCTTTTCCGCGGATGATTAGCATACGCGCCCACAGAATGATCAATAGATTATAGCGCACTGTACAAATTAATAGTTAATTCGTTATTAACCTCTCGCGCAAGCAAAAGTATATGATAAACGAGTAGGATAATATCCCGCAGTTTTATCATTTAAATATACATAATCTAATAACGTAACACATTATTAATGTGTCATATACTGGTGATATTACGAGAGTACATTTTTAAAATGTAATTGAAAATCGATGAATAAGAGTATTTTAATAACAATTTATTATCCGATCTTGTACTTTTGTAATCTTCTCGCGATATTTAATGTACTTTCAAAGTAGCCGAGTTTTCCTTCGTTCTCGCGCCTGCGAGACAAAATCACAGCGTTAAATGCGATGACGCTGGATATACGGCAGCGTAATAAAAGCATGAGAGAGCTCGCAGTAACGTGATTACGTGAGGAGATTCAATTTTTACTTGCGATAAAGCCGTTCCACGAAATGTAAAATGTACGTGACAGGAGGGGCTAAAAGGATTTCGCGATTAAAAATGGGGAAGCGTAACGCGTTCATAAAAGGGTTATCTGAATAATCATTGCTTTAAAATCGAACTCGATGAGCTTTTGTTATTCCGACGCGATTGCCATCTGCCGAATTAATTAAATAAGATTATTATTTCGAATGTGCACGATATACTAATAAGATTTCTGCCACTTTCGAAATGCAAAAGTCGTAATTAACACGCTAGATAATTCCGACGACACTCTTCAATTAAGTGCGTTCTCAATAACACATTAAATTCCTCGCTCGGTCTTTCCGTATCGCGGAAAGAAACGCGGTTATCAGTTAATAAATTACATCGCTACCACGCAAGATTTATTTACCCTGGAACGAGATCTCTCGCATACGGTCAATGTTTTTACCTTCGCGCGTGTGCTAACACGCCGTCGGGAGCTTCTCGATAATCCTCGCGGCTTTAATTGGGTAGCGCGTAATGCAAATTAAATTCAAGACTCGGTGTCACTCCAGACAAGCTTAACCACGAGCACTCTGTGCACATCGGTGATACCTCGGTCACTGTTCTTGCAGCTATGTCATTCTAATTAGAACATAGCGGTAATATTTATTTTTTAATAACGCATCTGCTACGAAGCCGTACATCGAAAAGCAGATATGAAGTTTTCTGCGGCGATTGCGGCTAAAGTACGTAACCCTAAGCGGCAGAGACAGAGAATAAGAGAACGGGAAGAAATCGGTCTTCGGTAATCCGGCCGGCGCGGTACATACATGCGGCACGTGTAAAACTCGACGCACACGACTCTAAAGTCACGTTAGCTAGCTGCCGTCGGCGCAGCAAATGTCATATCTACCTTCCAGCGTACCTAAGATTAAAAGTTAATTAGGTATCGCGATTAACATATGTAATTTATATGTAATTTCTTAATTTCTCGCTAATTTTCCGCGGCCAGACGCGGAATTAAAATCTTGTTAACGGTAGAGCCTCATTTAGCACGACTGTACCATCTCGCATCGCGCGCCTTTGGTCATTCATACGGATTGCAAAGAGTTTCTCTCACACGACGGGTCCGGTGAGCGCGTGCACGGACACGCAAGAACGTGTTGACGGGTGCTAACGATACTTCGAAGGCCGATCTGCTCCGATTGTTTAGATGAGCCAGGTCGCCCAGGTCAGCTCTGCTCTCGTCCTGATTTCCTCCCTCCCGTTCCCTTGGCATTCCGCCCGTTGTCCTGTCATTTTCTCCCTTTCCCTCTCTATCTCTCTTTTCGGCCACATCGGCTACATCCTTCGTTCATTCCGCGCCCCTCCTCTCCATCAAAATTTCTTCTTCTTCTCCGCCCTTCCTTTCCTCGCTCTCGCTCCTCCGCGACGTCCGCCAGCTCTTTTTGTCTTTCCACATTTCTTCTCCGTTTATTTTTTTCGTCTGCAAGCCTGGCATACCTGACCGCCGCGAGTGCAGCCGCCTCTGCAATGAAGGACGAACGCATGGGCCGGAAAAAGAACGGGCCACAAAGGGAAAAAAAGACGGCGGAGACGAGAGAGAGAGACGGAGAAGGGCTGCCTCGAAAAGGTAGGCATCTGTGCACCAAAGCCCGTGCGGCACAGTTCGATGCAATGGATATAGCTGCGTGAATTTATATATTCTCTATTGACCACGCGTTGATTAATTGATTAAATCTCTCCAAAAGGAGGAAATATAATACGAAACCAGAAAAACAAAAAATGTATCTTTATAATTAAAATAGCACACGAGTTCTAAAAAAGTGGAAAATATATGTGGACTTACTCAGCATCGAATAAATGTGCGTTAACAAAACCGTAAGGTTTTGCATGTGCAATTAAAAGCGAAAAAGAGCTTTGCTTTTAAATATTCATGTACATTACGTTGTGCATGTAATTATTCAAGAAAACGTTTGTACTTTTAATAACGTTTTCTGGATGTAATATTTAATTTTCAGAATGAAGTTCATTAAAAAGTAATAATAATAATAATAACCATAATGAAATACCATCAAAATTCAATTGAGCTTCAGTATTTTTATTAAAAATAAAGATTATTTTTTAAATTGCGAGAACGTAAGTCCTTAAAAAATCGTATCGACGAGATTGCAAAAAAATTTTTGTTTCTAATTTTATATCACAGCGGAGCGCGGCGCGTGCTGAAATATTTTCAAGTGAAAGATATACCTACGGGGAACAAAGAATTCTCATACATTTAACGCCTCCGCTGTTTCCCAATATGTAATAACAGATAAGCGCACGGTACGAGGTAATACCAGACGTTATCGCGACAACTAATCGCGATTTATAGGCTCAGCAGTTCTATCAGGAAATAAAAAAATAAAAAAAAAAGAAACAGAAATTTTCATTGTAACCCCGAGTAGACAAAAAGGGGAGATAAGGTGACGCACACATCGAACGGGATAAGAAAAGGCGGTGCGAAGTTTTAATAGAATTTACGTGTTTTCGAGGTCCAACGTGGTTCCCTGGTGCGCGAAAAGGTCAGCGGCGAAAGAGCAGCTATCGAACGCTGTTTCTTGCGCGGTCAGAGATACCCGTAAAACGCACGAGAAGTTTTGACGTGCCGAGACACGCGTGATCGACGGCCGGGAGATCGAAACGGTGAAACTTGCGACTCGAGGAAAGTCCGCGGATCGTTCTCCGGTTTGACTTACACGCCTGCGAGGGGCCGATAAATCCGCGATAATTTTATACGGGGCGTTAAAATTCAATCGCACCGAAAGGACAAAGACCTTTGGCCCTTCCTTCGTTTGTCTCCGATATGGAGAACACGTGTTCACGATAAATCAAAAGATGACCGCAGAATCGAATTTCTGACGGGAAACGGGGCAAGGTAAAATAAGCGGGGCTCACTTATTCTTGAAAATTTCCTTTTCGCTCGTCTCGTGGACTTGATCTTCAAATGTATGCAATTGAATCGAAAAAATTCACAACGGGTCGCGATGAAAGGGAGTATTCGGTGAGAATTTCGATCGTGTTTATAAAATGCCTGAATTACCGTTCTTTCGAAACGTTTGGCGTCACAATTAAAAGCCGGATAAAGTCATATCTTCTGCTTTATTTTTACATATCTGACGAGGGTTGCTCGAAAGAGAAAGGCCGTTATCGCGGGTCGCTGACGTCGTGCGTTACGAGGCATCGGGGAGCCATCCCAATTTCGTGGCGCAATCTGTTCATTTGCATTTTTGCGCCGGAATGTCCGACATTCCGCCGTACATTTCGCTCATCCTGTTCGTTTTTGCTCGCATCGAACCGGGCGTTCCTCGGCGCCGTATGTGCATAACGTTCACAGGGCGACGACACGAAATCGAAACGAAGAAATGCAAAATCTACGGCGCTCGCCCGCGATCAGATTATTCTCCGTTCGTTAAGCGCGAGTGAATAGAAAACCGCGTTATAAAATCGGCTGCTTATAGTTTCAATTTCATTCCGTACTTTTATCTCCCACGCTTATCTAGAATTATAATATCAATATATCAATTAATGATAAAATGTATCTCGTTTAAATATTTCCACGATATTTATTAAAAAAAAAACAGCAATTGTTAAAAATACGTAACAATAAATTTATTTCGTAAAAAAATTCCACGTTATTTTGAAAATAAACCATTTACAGGTACAAAATAACATTTTAAAATAAAAACTGAAAATTTCGAGCAAAAGATTAGAGACGTGTATGCGCGCGTGTAATTTATTATCATTAAATCGGTACAGAAATTTCACCCTTTGCAATGACATTAACGTATTTTATTCTCGAAAAAAAAATTTCATCAAAAGATTGAAATTTTTTTTTCTCGGATTATTTCGTATACACGTTTTATTCCTATTATCTTAATTAATATTATTATACATATATCATTACTTTTTATTTTTCGACAAAACCCTAACGAAACCTAACAAACCTCAACCTAAGTATCAAAAGATTCCAGCATCGATGGCTATCAGCATGCCGATCGAGAAGTGCAGTCGCGGACGCTGAATCTCATCGAAATACGGGAAAACGTGACAGTCGGACAAATAAATTTATCGAATAAATTCGCGCATACGAGCGCCATTAGTCAGGGGCGATGGTCTATCCGCGTGTGTTTCTCCGAGCGACCATATTACGTCGCCGAGTCAACCTTTGCGGGAAAGCCGGGGGGGCAAACGAGAATATTAAACGCGACGGCGCGGCGGCACGGCATGCAGCCGCGGGCAGGGGCCGGATTATAATTCTGAATGCAATGTTTGCATATTTGACGTTTACGACTTAAGTAATCCCACCGCGGTCCTTTCTCCGTCACGTCCTTTTGGTCCTCCCAGCTCTTTCTCTCTCTCTTTCTTTCTCCTTCTTTCACTCGTAAATCGAACTACTCTCTTTTTCTCTCTGCTGATCTTTCTGGATTTTAAAGCGCAGCCGAGTTGTAATCGAGATTTTATTTTCTCTTGTTCGGAGTTACTGGATACATTAATTTGCCGTTTTTATCAGGAAGTATTTGCGAACGGCAAACGCGCGCCGCGGTAAAATTGCATTGTTTAAAAGGGATTCTCGGAAAACAAATTTTCTCTTATTAAACGAAATAACAATGTGATTATTTTGAACAAAATTTGAACACGATGTTGCGCGTGTATTTAAATATTACAATCTTTAAAACAAATATCCATTCTCTGAAAAAGCAGCTCTCGACTATTTCAATTTGAAGGTAGAAAGACCATTACACGGACACACGAATACACGCACGCTCAGGAGCCGTGAAAAAAAAAGTCGTCGAGGGTGCGTCGTAAAATCGGCATGCAAATGACAGGAGCGCAGAACGAATTAAGATATCCTCTTTTGGGCCGGCATGCGACTCCGTCCGGTGGTCCAATCTTCACGACTGGCTTCTGAAAAATTTGTATCTAAATGGCCGAGAGATTTCGATAAGCGATTTTAAAAAACTGGACGAACCGTTGATTGCGGAATTTCTTCTCGTTCGCGATCCCGTCAATCGCGCGACGCTAATAATTTGCATGCTGCAATCTGTACGAAATGTTTTCTGTGTAATTCACATATAAAAACGTCTCAAAGAGAGAAAAAGAACGAGAGAGAGAGAGAGAAAGTGTAAAATATATTTTAGGGAAACAAGGCGAGTGACGTTGACAAGTGCAAATGTGAAGACAGGCTGTCGGACACGCCGCAGAACCGCGCAATTAGTCAGCACGTCCCTATTGATTCGGGAATGAGAATGCACTTGCGAAAAGTAGTTTTCCAGCTCCAGGGGAGCAATGGAGAGTGAGGCGGCGAAGAATGGCCTCTGCTAATGACTCGCGCCGAGCGAAGTGCTCGGGAGGACGACGCGTCAATAAGGCGGAAAAGCGGGTTAACGGTAAAACCGTAAAACTATGTTGGCGCAGCGGCAAACAATTCGTCTTCGTGCGGGTTCGCGGCGATGTGCTCTTTTCACGTCGGCCAACCGCCTCGCGCGCGAACAGCCCTCGTTCTATCTGTCTTTTTTGCTATCCGCTCTCGCCGGCGGCGATATCTAAAGACGCCTCTTTAACATAAGTGCTCCGGCCGCGAAATCATTTGTCGTGGCATGTAAGCACTCTCACGTCCGGAAAAGGCGTGCTTCCGCCGCCGTGGACGGGACACGTTGCCCGAAAAGTGTCTCGGAATTAGATTAAAAAGAAACGCGTCGGGGAGAGATTAAAACGAAAAATCTGGGAATGATATTAAAAGAGACGAATAGATTAAAGCGAAAGGAAGCTAAATAAGTGTCTGTAAAACCGAGTAAATCATTCAAAGAGGAAAAAAGTAAAAATGCTCTTCGCATCATGCAAACTTAATTTTATAAAATAAATTATTTTAGTATCATAATCGAGATGTATAATGCTGATGCTTAAAATACGCGTTTCTTTTCATCGCAAATCGTAAAAGCAAATTTTTTTTGACGAATGCCGCTCCCGTCGTAACTAAAACACTAAGCTTCGGGTGGCGATCATCATCGCTTTCCGGTCGAACGCTTCCTTCACACTTGACCCAGAAAAGCTGGGTGGCGCAGATAGAATCGCGTAAAAAGGGAATACAAACGGACTGAAGATAAGGAGGGAACGACAAGGGGAGTGAGATGTCGAAGGAAGGAAAACGATATTAAAAAAAGAAAAAAAGAAAAAAAAAGGAAAAAAAAGAGCGAGAAAGAAAAGCGAGCTGAAGATGAAGGAAGTTGGAAGGTCGTAAAAGAGAGCCTCTACATTGAATCGTTTGGCACTCGAGGAACCCACCGCCACTCGTAACCACCTCTTGACCTTACGTACCCTCCCTTCTCTCCCTTTACTGCATTTTTAAGGCCCGAGCCACCTGTACCGTGAATACGATCTCCTGAAAAATATATGCTCTCGCTGTGCCCGCACGACAGAGGCGACTTCGAGAACAGGCCCAAGGGACGGCTCCCGGCAAAGAGCTCCCTCGAAAGGGACCGTATTTGCGATCGCTGTATACACGCCCGCCGCCACTCATACTCTATTTTATTTATTTTTCGTGAGGAACACCGTTACGAGTGTTCTGGGGTTGTCTGCGTGTCATTTGATTCCAAGACGAACGTGAACATGGAAGAAGGCGAAAGGGCTCCTCTCGGAGAAAGAATTTCAAGTCCACTCGAGATCTACATAAATTTCTGACTCGGCTGATTTCTCTTCTACGACAGCGAGTCCTGAAAGCCGCCGATGGCACTCGATTTAGAAGCGCGATCGAAATCGAAGATGCATAAAAACGAGCAAAGCGGTTTTAATAAAATATTGTTTTTACCATCTTTCAGTTTAACTCGATAAGTTTTATGTTAGAAGCACCGCGCTAAGTTGGAGTGCAAAATTCACCCGAAGTTGAATCGAATAATCGAGCTTAATTAAAAAAGTTAATTGCCTAAAGATTTCAGAGAATCTCCGAGAATTTCAGAGAATTAAATTTTCAGTTAAACGTATTATAGTAAACGTATTTACAGCTGCAGAAGGATATACTGTCATTCCCTTCAAATTCTTATGTGGTAGAGATCGATTTTTGGAAGAAAATGTAATGTTAAACGGATTGAGTAATCGACCGAATGTAAACTGATTATGCCGTCGAATAACTCGCGCAATCCATAAAATATCAACGCTTTAATATTTACAGGATATTTAATTAGTCGAGCAATAGTGTTGAGCAAATTGCATTAATCTCCCTCTCGCATCACTCAACGAGATTTATACATTAAACTGTTAATTGTATTCGATAAACTGCATAGCGATTTGGTAACTCAGCGCGTTTATATTAGTAATGAAATTTTAAATTGTAAAATAATACCTTTTCAATATTCACCGATTGCCGCCGTCGCAGACTTGGCAATTAAACAACATTGCCACGAAAAATTAATCAGGCATCGGGAGCGGACAGACGGCAACGAAAGGTGCGACAAGACGCGGCGGAGTGGCGACTCATTCATAAATTCACAGCAGTTTACCTTTAGCGGAGAGACTCCGAGGACCGTTTCCATATTTTACCGCTTTAACCGAGCGGAACGTAATGAAATCCATTTCGCGTCCAACGTTACGGAACGACGTTATCCTCTCTCACCGTGATCTGCCGACCGCGATAACAATGGCGATTCGCAAGGCGCAAAACGGTACGCGGAACAAAACGGCGGTGATGGCGAGCTTCTCTCCGCTCGACCGATCCTGGACCCTTCGCGAACTTCATCGAAACGCGTCATTCCTGTTCGGACAAACGCGCGATCCAGAGGATTAAAAGAGCGGTAATAAAGCCGCTACAAACTGATAGAAATGTTACAAACAATGCCGTCTAATCGTGAATCTCATCACGTTTTTGAGCGGCTGCGCAACTTGTTGCACTTGCGATAGAAAGGAAAAGAGCGACGCAATGTGCGAATTTATTTAATTAGAAGTGTGCGCGTCATCGATCCAAATGCAAAAATAATTTCGGCGCTCGTGAAAAGCGTGAAAAAGAAGAGAGAATTTCTTTTTTCATCGTGACTGTCGTTTCAATAGATACTCGGTTATTGAAAAAAAAAAATTCCCCGGACGTCGAATCCGGTATTAAATTGAATAAGAGCCCGAACGAAGTGACTAGCTCTTTAGATTCCTTCGAGAAATAAAAACGAGGCTGTAAACCGCGCTGTGCGGCGTGGAACGTGGCAAATGCAGACGGAGGAATCGCGACGAGCGGTCGACTGTTCGACAATATTCAAAGCGGCGAGCGCAGGAATTTTTCTTCCGGTCTTATTCACATCGGCGAACGTTATTCGCACCCCGGCGACTCCACAGCGGTGAGAGAACCTCGCGCGCAGCAATGAGGATGGTATTCCGCGACCGTGACTCACATTAACCGCGAGAAATAAGAGAGCCGACAGACCGCAGACGGCCTCAATAAAGATCTCTTTCTCATTCTCTCTCGCCGATTGTTCCGCGTTGTTCGCGCTCGGTCGTATTTCGTAATTTGCGCCCATACACGCGGGACACAGAGACAAATATCTCCGCCGCACCGGTGGCGACCGCGTCGCGTGTAAGTCATTAACACACTCTAATTATTCCTCCCTTTGACATCCGCGCGTGTCACTGTCCGGTTTTTGAGATCGGCGTAATTAAAGGAGAATCGACGACACCGCGCGAACGGCCGTACTTAATGCGGCAGTGGTTGCACGGCAGGTCGTACTGTTATTTCAAAATGTAATTACGGCCGTGGAATTATTTCCTGAAAGAGCGCCAAAGGAGAGAAAGAGAGAGATAATTATTTTATATAAAATGGATCGATGAAAATTCTTTTCACATGCAATTATATTCATACGGAAATATACGAGAACGAGAAAAAAAAACCCCCCAGAAATTAAAAGCAAAAAATTAAGATTGTTACAATAATAACTTGTATCGTTAACCAATTCAAATATCCTCTGCACACGTAAATGTATCGCCGAGTATTAAATGTAATATCATTTTATAGAATTTAATGGGCGGATCGATGAACGTAGTTAAATTACAATCAGTATAATTATCAGCTTTTACACAGTAACTCAATTACTAAATTGTATATATAGCATGAGCAGTAGCAATAACCGACATTAACTACATTAAACGTTCGGTTATAATATTTAGTGTGAGGGAGAGGGAAATACAATCTCCTTTTATAATAACATATGTTACTCTTCGCGAAATATAATTTCGATACGTAATTCAGGATATAACATTCAGAAAAATAAAAAAAAATAAAAAAACAACTTTGCGTGAATGCGGAACTCTTATAAAAAAAATCACGCTTTTTAAATTGGCGACGCTTCATTAGTCGGATTCGGTCTAAGCTAACTGTCGAATGCAATTTCGTCGTTACGGGCGACGTTAAACGACGAAACGACGATGTCGCGTTCTGCATTTGAGATTTTCCCGGATGCATCCAGCGACGTTCGCCGCGGCACAAAAGGCTACTCGGCGCGCGGTGAGGAAACGCGCAAAACTCCCCGCGAAAAGTTCGCCGATAAGAGCAAACGAGACGGGCTCGCGGTTGCTCGTCGGTGGGCACCCGACATTGTTACATAAATAAACGTGGCTCGTCTAGACATCGCGGGTTTATCGGTTTTCAGTTTGCTCCAAACCGCACGCTGCCGTTTCTCTGCCCCTGCCTCTCCCTCCGCGCCCCACGTTAACGCACGGCAAGAGTTTCGTTCCTTCAACGTTTTCGCAACCACCCCCGAACCCGCTACGTTACGACCACCCGTCAACAAACATAACAGATATTGGATTAAATAGACTTTTCTCTTCTCTTTTATTTAATGAGAAAGCGCCAAAGTACACGTGCTTCTCTCCGTTGCTCCGGCGTGAGTTTTCGGACTTATCTTACATCGACAATTATAACATATATCTAAATCTATTTGAATTATTGTCACTTTAAAAACGAATGTGTATCACGTAAGAAAAAGAGAGAAAAAAAAACATTGAAAATATTCCTGTGGAAACAAATCTTCGCAAGGAAGTACGCGACCCGTCCGACGTTTCGTATTTCAGAACGTGACTCGTACTACAAACACTATTCCGACGATTAATGCTTAATCAAGCTCCGTGAGAGCACCAGGGTGCAGTAAAATGTTAACAATTTGCGAGAGACCGCGCGGTGCAACTTCGGGACGAGACCTGGCGAAGTACGTTAAGAAATAAAGCGGCGGGCTGCCTGCATGCGTGGCCTCTCGGCTGCTGCACGAGCCACGCAGCAATTGCGCGTGTACCGACCATTAATTTTCATCGCCGCGAGAAAAATGTGCCATTCGTGTCACCTGGAGTCCACCCTTTAACAATCTCTCACATCGTCGCATTTTCTCCCTCTTGTTTCTCTCATTTCTCCGCGGCCCGTGATTAATCTCATTAACTTTATAATTAATACCGAAATTTAAAAAATATCGTGCCAAAATGATCTTAATTAAAAGCGAATGAAGTAAAGAGTTTCTTCAGAATTAAATAATTTTATTTTTATTCTAAGTCATTTTCGATGCAAGATCGACGTAACATGCAAATTAATAATTGATGTTTATTTTAAACATTTGTATTAAAAAAAAAATTACTTTAAAATATATTAAATATTTATAAATTAAAACTGTTATTATCTTGAAAAGAATGTATACGATAGTTTAATAAAGCATCTATTTCAACGATAAAACTATGATGTGCTTTGAAAAAAAGCACGAGAGACGACAAAGCGACCAGGGAGATTGGAATTTGTGATCCACAAACGACTATCCGTCTACAATTCAATTTCATAAATATCGCTACTTTTGAGATACATATTTCGCTTTGCAAAATTTTCTTTTGATCCGTATTCGTATGGTATTTCATTTGGTTTTCCATGTCAAGTTGTGTCGAATTAGAAATAAATATATAGATAAATAAGAAACAAGTTAAAAATTGGTGTGTTATAACTGGAGAAAGTATATGTTACCAAATTAATATTAATATATATACAATAAAATATTTAACGATTTCACGCTCGTGATATGCACAATGCCGTACGGTTACGCGAAAAATTGCTCCCTGTCAACCCCGCTTGCGTGATCGATCGGCGTTGACACTTGACAAATAGACGTCTGGGTGTCGTCGTCGGATTCCTGAAGGTGGCAATAAAATGACGGGGAACGCGACGGGGAAACCACGCAGAAAACCACGGGGAATCGCTTGACCAAGGGACAGCGAGAGCCACGGTCTGGTGGCCATCAGTCAAAACAAAGGGACACATTGGGTTCTCGGTTAGATGGTGGCGCGGTCGACCGTCAGCCCGTGACTAAAGCCGTGTGCATTCGCGTGTACACACGCGTGCACGCTTCAGGAATGCCTGATGCAGGCTGACAATGCCGCCCTATTCGCATGCAATAATTCTAAGTGTAATACGACGCGAATGCACGGGTAAATCCGCGATAACTCAATTTCAGCTCTCCGAATCTAAAGTTCCGTCGTGATGCTTCCCATCAATTTAGCTTTAAGCCTATCTTTAAAAATGACTGGAGTTAATCGAGAATTCGTTACGTCGTCGTAGGAATTATGAAACTGATAATGGTAAAGACTCCTCGGGGCCGAGAGAGATAATTCTATCGTTATTAAAATAACCTGAAAATGCCCGCGGGAAAAGATTAGCATACTTAACGGGGGCGGCGGTTCATGAATTTTGCCAGGCGCATTAGAGTCGCGAATGTAATTCCCCTTTGTCCCGAATTCCTTTTGTTCACGCTATATCTCTTCGTCTTTGTTTTGGTATGGTCAAGCGAGAGCCAGCCGAGGAGTGAGCGCATACAGAAGCTTTTAACCTTGTTGAATCGGTGTTTATTCTGCACGTTTACATTACCGCAAGAAGCGCCACTTGAGCGTTTGTTAAAATCGACGCCCGTGCACGGGACTTGGTAATCATAACCGGCGCGGATCGGCCGCGTATGCGCGGCGCGTATACGAGGATCTAATTACGCACGCCGTGGCAAACCGACCGCGACGATCATCGTTGATCCCGTCGCGACCCACGGAACCGCGCTCTCGATATACGGTATAACGTTCGTAACAGGACTTTGATAGCGCTGCCACGTTCGAGTAAATCCGACAAGCGAAGAAGCCGTACAGAGAGTTAGGTATTAAAGAGAGAGAATATTTTTAATGCCGTTTAATGCGAGCGAAGGGCCAATTATAGAGCGGAAATTGCGAAGCGGATAAAAGTCCAAAAGTGTCAACGTGTCACAGAAATCTTTGAAAGAGGTTGATTAAGGTACGATGTCTTATTTTCCTAAGGAATATACTATATTTATGTCGGATTTGTGAAAATTAATCCCTCGCGAGACCTTAATTAATCAATATACACAATAAAGGGAGAAGCACGGTACGCGCAGTCTTCAATGATCGATACACAGTCACCCTCGATGATGCACCCTAGGGACTGTTAATTAGTATAGCCGTTCGGTATGCGTCACGTCGAATCAATATGCGCCAAATCGGAGGTGTGCGTGCACGCCGCACGGATGCATTACGAGTACTTGCCCTGAGCAATTAGCTGTCATTAAAATCTTGTTACGCTGCGTCAGGGATCGAGAGCACGTCAATATTTCCATATTTCCAATTGTTCGGCATCGAGCTAGACTACAAGTCTCCCAAACGCCTTTTTTTTTTTTTTTACGTGGAAAACTTTATCTTTATCTCGCGTGATAATCGTCGCAAATCTAACACATGCCCAATGACGAACGACAGTACGGTCGTTTATTTCAATTATCGTTCTCCGAAAAGGCACATAAAAGAAGTTTCTTTCAAAGTCGCGTGGAGAGGCCAATCTCGATCGGGCGTTAACTAGGGCGGCTTAACGCGACGCTCGTAAACTTTTTATTTCTTTTTATTATTCTTAACGTAGATTGCGCACATAATCGACGGGAAATTTCGTCGAGAGAAGATTAATGTCGAGGCGAAATTACGAAGTCGCGTAGAACTAAGTATACATAACCCCGAATGAGCTAATTTCTGCTGAGAATTCTCTGCTATGCAAGTCGCACAGTCGGGGTTGTAAAAAAAAAAAGAAGGAAAAAAAAAAAGAAGCGACGTGCAACCCGACGACAAGATGAAGATAGTCGACGTGACTATGCCGCTTTACTGTTACCGCGAACAGCGTTTCCTCGTTTCACGACAATCGTAAACCGGAATATTCCTCCGACGCGAACAAGAGATCCGACAAGAAAGCCACTCTATTCGAAGACTAGGTATAACGCATCTTTTCCGAAGGGAAAAAAAAAATCGATAAGTAATATTACTTAAACGCTTTAAAAAATAAAACCACCGCTTTCGATCTAATTAAAAAAATGATTATTAATACGCAACACATTCTTAAAAAATTAATAAATAAATACAATTAATTATGATTAACGTTTTTTTCTGGACCGGGTGCATGAGTGAAGAATCGACATTCGCGCAGATTATGACTGTCCGGTTCGGAAGGAAGAATCGAATGTTATCGACGTGTACGAGATATAGTTTGGCACTCTTCCCATCCCGCGTAACTTGCAGTTACAATCGGAAAGGCCGCCGTTAATCTCGAGAATCGCGAGAGAGAAAAGCAGGCTCGAGGAGAGTAATTAAAGCGCAGACGAGTCTAATACCGGGTTCGTGCGCGAAAGGACGACGACGCGGGCGGCGGGAAAGGAACGCGGGTGGGAACGAGAAGAAAACGAAGAAGGGTCACGAGAAACCTACGTTTCGCGGATATCCCGTCTCGCGGAGGCTGACTACGTCTTTTCTTCGTTCCTCTCTTTCTCTCCCTGTCGCTGATTTTTTTTTCTTTCCCGTCGACGAGCGAATTCGTTAATTGTTCGAAGGAATCAAGCGCGAATTGTATCGTGAAATCGCATGGTCCCTCGCTCGAAAAAGAGCGACGCGGCCATCATCTCGAAAGTTGAACGCGAGTTTATCTGTCGAACAACTTTTGCGAACCGGCAAACTTCTCTAGAAAACTTTTTCACGTTCGGTATACCGGTTAATTATGATCTCGCGACGCACTGATCAAATCTTAACAGATTCTTAGTAAGACAGCTGTAATGCGTCCGCTAATTAAATCGCGACCTGGATAAGTTCCGCGTAAAATAAAACTTCTTTCAAGTCTTTAAACAGCTGATAATAAATCGTCTTAAAAAAAAGTGTCTAAAATCTTTAGATCGAAATTAAATAAGTTAAATTATACTAATCTGCGTTTTAAATACAGATATTTCACAAATATTTAACTTAAAGAACGCGCTGCAAAATTATAAAAATAATTTTAGTTCGTGACAAAATTGTGCATATCAATCCCGACTGACGTCTTTACAAGCGGACTGTTGTAACCCGATCCTCTCTCATTATAAATATTTAATGCTGCATGCAGTAAATCAAATATCGCATACACGTACGCAGCATTAATTTATACCCCGCCCAGATAAAAACAAAACTTGAAATACCTAATTATTTTACTCCGGTAATTTGCACGATGGGGATCGATGCGTGAAATTGTTTTATCTTCTCATCTCGTTCTGCAGTTTTCGAAGGGGTCCGAAAAACGTTCTCATTAACGTCGGCGCGTTTCGATGTCAGTCGCTCGTGTTTGCTCAAACGCTGGCGCGAATAACATTGGGTGTACGCAGAGAGAACCGCAAAGTCACAAAAGCTAGGCGGCGATCGTCGTTAAAAAATGCACGTCGGCTCGGCGTACGCGAGCGCGAGAAAATTGCCGAGTAATTCGAGGCGTTCACTCGTCAATTTCGTCGCGTCGATATAAATCGGGGCACTGTTGATGTTCCGCGTTCAATTACTCGCTACCTCATTCTCTCTCGTCTTGAATTCATTATCACCGCGTGGTGGGTCATCAAAACGCATCGCTTGAGCGACGCACGTAGACGACACTGACGTTAATTACTTTAACGACGAGCGAAAAGAACGTTGATTAATCGACCGTTAACGCGATCCGAGCGCTTTAGAGAATCGCTCGCGAGATATTTAATCATTTCTCAGTGCAGAATGAGATTGCTTCGAGAAACGTTTCCGATTCTGTAATTAAAAACAGAACGATGATACCGTCTCAAGTTTCGCGCGCTTCTCCGCTGGCGAAGTTAAGAAAATTAAATGTCTTGTTGTTTACGGGAGAGCCGTGCGGCGAAATTCGGCGCCGCAAACGTTTCGATTAAAGCCGTTTACGGAATTTCAGGGCGCGTTTATCACGCCAAAGATCTGTTAAGTACGCCGGCGTACGCGGATATCCATTCGCGAGATGCCGGCAAGAGATTTTTTTTTTTTTTTCTGCGGACGAGCGGCGCGGCGCGGCGCGGAGCGGAGCGAGCGAAGCTGCAAGAGCGAAGCGAAGCTAATTGATTCCTCGCATTAATGGCCGGCGAAACGCACGTGAGAGCGCACGCATCTGCACCGCGGCTGCGGCATATGCGCACGCACGTACACACGTGCAACACGTAATGGTGTATGACGAATGCGGTCGTCGTTATTGGCATGCATACAAATATACTGGCGAGCGCACTATGTTCCGCAGGTATTGGTTATTGTTCGTTGCTTCTGATATCGCGGTTTACTTCGTAATAGCTAATTTGCGACATGTGTCTCGCGCACGCAGCGGAATTAGAACTATTTGACACGGCTGCCTTTGCATTTTACATCGAAAACTTCTGCGACACGTATTGTGCAACACCTGCGGCGCAACACCTACCTACCTATTACATAAAATTTTATTTCTGCGTTAACATTTTATCTCGCTTATTCACGCGTGTTATTTTATTTTTTTTATATATTTTTTTTTTGTCTTTTTTTCCGTTTTGTTTAGGACGTCGATCAGGATTTAACGCTGGTCTTCCTTTATTCCTTTCCCTCTGACTGCGACTTTCTTTCCCGAATATCCGCCGCGAACTAATTACTCGCATCGACCGGTTTTTATTCTCTTTCAATAATACCGACGCCAAAAATCGCGTCACAGTTCCGCGCTCACGTAGCCGACCGGAGACAGGTATCTCGAGGTCCGCGAGCACGCACGCATGCACGCACGCACGCACGCACGTACGTACGTATTACACGAGTGCACACACGGGGCGATTCGCAAACTATAGACACTCTTGGGGCCGAAGGAATGCCCAACCAGCCGGTGGTATAGTTTATGCATTGACCACATTCCTCTCCCATGCCTCGAACTCTCCTCTTCCTTCATCCCTTTCATTTGACGCACACCTACGTCCGGTCGGCCGGCCGTGTACACACGCGGAACCCGCCTGTTCCTATAGTTTCGATTTAGGCACGGCTTGCCCCTTCTTCCCTTCTCTCTTTCTTTATTACGAACAAAGGCACGCATACGTCTCCTCGATGTCCGACTTAATCGCTCTCTCTCTCTTTTCTTCTCCCTTTACTCTATCCTACATTTCTCTCTCCTTTGCACCTTCCTCCTCTCTACGAGAACCCGACCCCGAGGTGGCTAACAAACCTGAGCAACTACGTTCGCTGCTAATCGTTCCGCGCGGTCACGCCGCGCGTGCAGATTATGCAATTAGCAGGTATTCAGGATAACGATAATGCGCCTAAGCGACGTCTGTTACACGCTCAAGGTACAAAACGCCGACCTGCACCGCGATATGTTCAGCTAATCCTTTCGCTCTCTCGCTGAACTTTGATCGGTTAGATCACTTACGAAAATAAACATGCGCGCGATCATAGTCTAAAATTACTTAACTGTGCTTCCATCCCTATAATTGAAGGCGAATCGCGCGCGGAAGAAGAGCACTCAGCGAACTGGAAAGTGATAAGCATCTAGGCTAACGACGAATGTCCGTGGACTAACGAGCGGTGAGATTAACAGATCGGAATGGCTTAAATAAACTCGACCCCGCGCGTTACGAGGCGGATCGAGTCCGAGCGAGCTTTTTATTTGCGCGCGTACACAAACTTCTTCGACGAGTTTCTTCGACAGCCGGTTTGTTGCCGCAATTGCACTTGTTAAAGTAAGGACGTTCGAGCAACCTGCCAGCACGTCTCGCATTAAAGAGAAACGTCCAACAGTGAGAGGTGGGAGCGCCAAAAATTAGCCCGCTCGTTTCGTCGGGATATTTCATTTAGCATCTTAATAAGAAGAGCAGATATTAAAAAAAAAAAAAAAAAAAAAAAAAAACGGATGTGAGGCGTCGCCATGTAAAAATTTATTAACGCGTTCTTGAATCGGCTCGCGAGAGTGTCGAAAAGCCCCCGAAGGGTGACGACGGAGTAACCGTAGGAGCCGAAAAGAAAGACGGGAAACCAGAAAAGACGTATCCGAACGGAGGCTCTACCGCTGCGAAGACGGTGGACCCATTGACTTGGAGTCATTGTCGGTGACCGACCACACGAACACACGTGCGCGGGCACGCACACATACCGATTGCATGCGCAAACGTCAATGCCGAGCGTATAGTTAAATGTGGGAGCGCCTTAGGTCAGACATAATAGTGTGTTAGACTGCAGGTTAAACTGGCGGCGGGCAGGCAGGTTGGAACGAGCAAAGGAATGCCGCGGGATTAAAAGAGAGCAAAAGGGCCACCGCCGCCGATCCCTCTCGTCTCTCTCTCTCTCTCTTTCCTTCTCTTTTCATCGCTTCCTCTCGCGATCATCCCTCTCACTTCGTCCTTCGTCCTCACGCGCGCGGAACACGAGACCGACATATTCGTGCTCATCCTCTCTCAGCTGTTCTCGCGCGCCCTTGTCCTCCACCTCTTGCTATTCCCGTCTCTTTTCACCTCGGTAAAAGCCCTCGAGACTTTTCGTCACACATCGCGTATCCTCTTCGTCCTTTAACCGAGCATTCGGCCGCTACTCTTTCGCTCTCACGCTCGGAGGATGGCGGCGTGGATGATAGCGAGACCGAAGGGAAGAGAGAAAGAGAGGCGGAAACATTTTCGGAATGCGGCCTGCAAGAATCCGTTTCGATCGTTCGTTACTTGTGTTTTATTACTTTTAATTAAACGTAGACTTGGATGGATAGTATACTAGATATCCCACTTTGCGCGTTAACGGCGGATTGTTTAATGCCGGTTTTTTAAGACCTCTATCTTGAAATTCTGATTGCAAATCCTGAAAGTATTTCCTCAACGTCTAACGTCGTTCTAATGTAAAACTAAAACGAATCTAGCGTGAAAATCGCGGGGAAAAACCTCCGAGTTTTTTTTCCTTTTTTTTCCACTAAAAATTCTTCGCGCTCTCAATAGTTATATGACTTTCTCGCGGGTCGCTTCGTCACATGTTGCGTCGTCATTTTTTCTCCTTTCGGCATCCCCGACCATTGCACTCTTACTCGCACGCACGCTTGAGAAGTTAAGGCAGGATTGAACGAAGGGAAGAAGCATGAAAAGTTTCTCTCGGGGTATTAGTCATCCCGAGCCGTCGCCTTCGAATTTCATTGTAATTCAAATGTATTAAAAAAAAAAATAAAAAAAATAAAAAAAACCTCAAAACATTTCTGCAACTTCGCATATTTTCGAAACGAATTTCGTCGGAAAGTTTTGCATGAGGGAGCATTTTTTTTCTTTTTACCTCAGTCGTTCGGCGATACGCCGAGTTTCCGGCGTCACGCCGGGCGGGCGACAAAGAAATACCGTAAAGAAAACCGCAGTAGAAGCCACCAACTTAAGGTAAGGACAAGACGCGCCATTCATCCCCGCGTTTCCCTTTCCGGCCCTTCGCCGTTCACGAAACTCTGGAGGATCTTTCGTGGAACGATATCCGCCGCTTGCATTACCGGGTGAGGACGCGGGGAAAAGACGCCGGTGGCCGCGAAGGAAGGGAAGACAAAGCGAGCGCGTGGCAAGAAGACCGAAAGATTTTTCGGAGTATTAGTCATTTGGGACATCACATACGTTACCGTCCCCCTGTCTACGAAACGTTCGACTTTCTTTCCCGTATTATTTACATCGGAATCCTGATTAATTCCCAGGGGACGAAGCACCGAGTTTCCTTCCCAGAAATCTACCCTTACTTGCCATCACCCGGTTTTTTTTTCCATCCTGAGATTCTGACACAAAATCTCCCGATTACGTTACCCGCGAGAATGTTACTCGAGAAGATCTGTACTATACATATTCATACACATAAATGCGCCTATATTACGCGTGACACGTGTGATAGTCATTAACAAATTTTCCAAATGACCACTACCGCTTTAATTAGTTACGCTTATTTAAATCCTCCAAAGTAACGTTTGTTAATCTCCCTAAATATTTAAACGGCTATTATACCAGAAATATATTTTAATTTATTTTAAATATATATAATTTATGTATATTAGTTTCATCATTTTATTCCGCAACTAATTAGCGATAAATATTTATTTCTTACTTTATAATCTTTCGAAAATTTATTTATGACACTCGCCGACATCGTCACTTCTCGGATTGTAATTTACATATATGAGCTTTCTTGTAGAAAAGACCATTTCCAGACGTACGTCGATATGTCGCGGATTCGCAATGCTCGAGTGGCACGAAACTCCAGAGATGTGTCAAATGCGACGTTATGAGGCGACGAGATATGCCTTACGAGGATAATGTCCAATATAACCCGATGATACGTCGCAACGCCCGCATGATATGCTTATACGATCCGTTATCAATGACGTCGAACAGTGAGCCATTGAGCTTGTATAATTGATTCAAGATGCATTCACGTCCGATATCGTACAAATGATTAGAAAGCATTAAGATGAATCATCGGTTGCATTTGAATAACGATGCACCGTATTCGTATTTTTCTGTTAAACAAAAAAAAAGCGTATAACGACGTGGATACGTGAATAATGGAATAAAAAGTTAAGCATACGACTCTTTGTCACGTTTATCTTGTTTTTCCAATTTTCACACCGCGGTGACATTTCTGGATTTTGCTGCAAATAATCACGAACTCGATCACGACTGCGTGTGCACGTGCTGTTAATCGCGTTTCTGGAAATGTGAATTACCGCCGCGGGCTTGCAACGTCAGCGCGGTGTTTTTCATAGGAAAAAGTCATTATAGCTTCAACGCTGATCTGAATGCGAATACAATTTATAGTACCGTGCACAAGTGTGCAGGTACCTGTACAAAGAGCATATTTAGTGCACCACATTGTTGCCGGGGAGAAGCGGGTGGAAAGAGCCTGCTATAGATCTCGCGATTCGCGAGGCGAGGCAAGAAGGTTGCAGGTTCCTCCAGAGCGAACTAGTTCGCGAACTTGGACGCGGTACTTGTTACGCGATTGTTAAAGCGTGCAAAACGGCGCCTCCAACTTTGCCGACGCATCTACCTATACTACACTTAAGGCAAAGAGAAAGAAAGGGAGAGAGAGAGAGAGAAATCCCAATTCCCTTGGATTTCAGGCGCTAATCTCCGTCGCCTAACATACAGTATTTGAATGTTTTGACAGATTTAGACACCAAGTCAAGTATGACGAAATCCTTCAGCGAAATCATCAACGCCCAAGTTGCCTGAACTACGATGACTAACTCATTATCGCCATTGTGTCATCCATATTGTAAAGAACATTAAAAAAAGCAAATTTACAAATTTGTAAGCTTATTTTTGTGTAATACATAAAATATTGTACAGAATAACGTTTGCAGCGCAAATTTAAAATTCTCTAGACTTTTATTAAAAAAAAAAAAAAAATTAACCGCGCAAAAGAATAAATGGCATTCGCTTGTGCGATTAAAATTCATTCTGTAACTAAACTCGGCTCGCGGCGAAGTATCGAAGGTAATAAACACGCGGATTTTCCTGGTCACAGTTGAGTGAGCATTTGTATAAAATTAAAGCCTTCGATGAGCGGACGATAAACACTCGGCATCGCCACGAGCGATCGGCATGAATTACAGACGCGTGTGGGTATCGGGTGATTTCATCTCGTCTCTCCGCATTCAACGACGACGTATACCCGGGATACCGCCGACACCGCTTCCGTTGCGGTTCCCTCCAAACACGTTGACGGATTCACGAAGTTGTACCGTAAACTGCATTACGGTCGATGCGCACGTTGAGGGATATAGCGCCGTGGCCGTTTAATCTCGATGTGACTCCCTATTCAAACACCGTTTTCTCCATATGGCTATTGAAACGACCGCGCAAAAGTTCACTCGTTTACGAATGCTTTAGCGTTAGTAGGACGAGTCGTGCGAGAGCGATTCATCGGGCGCTTAATTCGCACGAAAGTGCGCGGCGGCGGCGGTGACGGTAGCGGTCGCGAAAATTTCTATTAGCGCTCGAAATTAGTTTCGTTCGTAGAACGTAAGCGTCGCGTTAAATTGCGCGCGGGCGGGCGATGCTAATTAACTTCCCGCAAACCTTATCACGAAACTAATTATCGCAACACTATTCGAACGTTACGTTTCTTTTGTTCCCGCGCTGCTTTCGTTTATTAAAAAAAAAAAAAAAAAGAAATATATATATACATTGTATATTGTAAATTGTCATACGTCCCCTCATTATCAGAAGTCGTTAGTCACTTCGACCCAATGAAACCACCGGCGCGGCGGCGCGAAACACTTAAGGTTCCTTATCGCGAAGTAAAAAGCCCCGCGGCTAAGCTATAAATGCGGCGTAGCCTTAATTACCCGGCCACGTGGCAATGCCTTCTCTTTCTCAAGCGCAGGTGGAACGCGGTGCTTTAACACCGGTGAATTTCGGTAGGTCCGCGTGTAATTAGAGCTTCTAACGTTGCACGACGGCGGCGAGTAAATTCGTCCTCTCATTTCGTCTCAAATATTTGATCCCGGTCCGCGGGAAGACCGCGGGGCACTTTCTCTCTCCGTCCTTAGCTATCTAACTCTTTTTCTTACCGCACTCTTCGCCGTAGTGCTTCAAGATACGACCGCCATAAACATACCGCGGAATGAAGTGCTCCTGGCGTTAACGAACGCACGTAAATTACGCACCCACGCCTCTCGCACCTTGTCTCTCCTTATCTCTAGCACGTCCACCTACTCGCGTCGCGATGTCTCTTTCTCTTTTCATCTACTCTCTTCTCTCTCTTTCTGACTCATTTTGTTCAAGTTAAATATTCCAGATGCACGAGCGAGATCGTCGTAATAAAATGATCAAGTAAAAGTTGCGATTAACATCTTAATAGCCGTTTTGTCGGCGATATAATGGGCGATTAGACGGACGGAGGAAAGAGAGGGATCATTGAGCCTCCGAGATTCGTGAGAAGAAATAGCATTTCAAAAATCAACCTCTTTGTGTGCTCGAACGATCGCCGTTTATACCGCTCGCGCGATGCAATTCAGGAGGTCTAAGCCGCTGCAGCCGCGCGTTTGTCACGGAAGAAGATCCGTGGGAGATAAATAAGAGATTGATAGTAGTTTCTGTCATCCCGTATAAGCTAATTTTCACTCAGAAGCCGGTGGTGCTGTTAGAGAATAAGGGGGAGAATTGCCATAAAAGCGTTAAATAAAAGCCGTGGTTACGAACGGTCACGGTGCACTTTTTACGGCAGATAAAATGCTCGCGATAAGAAAATATCTAAGCCATATATACGCGGAGAACAAACACCTTCTGTCGGTACCGTCGCGTTTGATTAAAGAGGACCGGAGTGCCAGACATTTGTGGAAACGGCGAGATTTACGGCGGTAAAAGACGGCTGTAATAAAGTATGCAGAAAAGCGTCCTTAAACTCGTCGTAAAGTGTTAAGATCATCATCGTCGATCATTACGTGGCTTATTGCAAACGAGAAAAAGCTTTTATCGTCGTGCAGAAGAATATTTTATTAAAATACATTATTATTGCACAATATATTACTTTTTTAATCTTAAAAACGAAAGATCAAGGTTAATAGGCTTCAAGAGATTTGTTTCTTTTTTTATACGCGCGTTTTTACATTGACGATAAAAATCCGCTAAATGTATCCTATGAGAATTTTACGATATCTTGTTACCAAGTTGAAACGCTCAGCAATATTTTACATCACGTTTTTGCACGACAAAAACTTTTTGCTCCGTATGAATTGTTTTTATAACTTAAACTCAATGGTGAGATTAGCGCCAAGATTTGTATCTCGTATTCGAATAAATTACGGGATTAAAGCGGTACGTTGGTCGAGGCACGACAGCGAAACAAAAGAGGCAGAGAGAAAGAGAGAGAAAAATCTGGCGATTTATAAAAATTGTGATCGTATATCATTTCTTTTTCACGCGGCGCGTTAGCGAATGTTACTCTGCACTATACACAATAATCGAATTATCTGCCGAGAAGTAATAAGTATCATAACATGAAAACGATACCTAATCGATCATAAAAAGCGGTAAGTGATGAGAATTTATTAGATAACTATATTTTCCACAAGATAAGTGTTAAAGTAACACCGAACGAATAAGTAACCGTACGAACGCAGTTATTACTTTGCTAAAGATATACACACCTTTAGAAATGTACGCGGTTTTATTTTTTTCGCAGACTGCGCTCTCGTAACGAAACAAGTTTCGATTCGTATAATAAGATTTAATTAAAAGCTACCTTACGAATACACGTTTTCATACGACGTTTAATAACATAGAAATTGACACCGATACCGATGGATTCTCGCGTCAAAAGCACCTAAGACTTGTGTAAGTGTTCCGTGTCGATCGTCGATTTTTATACCGCAACATATAATCATCGTGTAATTTCAGAGAAAATTTCCATCGCTAAATAACACAATAAAAATGTACAAAAAAATTGATATAATTATGCTTCATTAGATCTACTTATTGAATAATGATTTCTAAATATTTTCCATTAATTTATTTATAACTTAAAAAAATGATTAGGTAATTACGTTGGTAAATAAATCTACTTTTTCTTTTTTTTTTCCATGCGATAATCCATCAGTTTCATATGTGAGAAAAATAAAAGTAAAAGCGGATACGCTTCTATCAAGCCTGTGATGGGTGAAAAATTAACTACCAACCATCAAGCGTGTTAATTAAGATGTCGCGCGCGATATACTCGCGTACAACACACACTGCGTGTAAACAGTGTTCTCACTTGCGCATTTATTCCGCCACGTTATGCACCAGACCACAGAAGACGGATTTATGTGTAAACGTGCAGACATGAGCAGGGTAATCCGCGGAAAATCAACATTTCGAGGAAACACCTAAAGTAGAAAATCGAATCTACGACTCACGATAACCTAAAATTCGAAATACACTTTAACATTCAATGAATTGAAAATCTATGGCAATCAAACTGATAATATCGCCGACGTTCAATTAAACTACATAATAAAGATAATACGTCATCAATTTTTCTCCTTTCAATTTAAAGTTACATTTTAATTTTTTTATATAAACTGAATTTTATATCGCGATCTTAAAATCATGACTTCTCCGGATCGTAAATCGACGTTTATTTTGGTGTCGATAAAAAGAAAAAAGATGCTTAATAATACGAATAATAAATTATCGTAAAACATGTGATGAAATCACGATGAAAAAGAGACATTTGACATGTGCCACGGTTATCGGTGCACAACGTGCGACGAGAGACGTGTTTTCGAAAACCGTAACGTGTGCGCATATCCTCTAAATAAAATGCAAACAACACTAGAGTTTGTTACGCGATTCGACGGGCGAGACAAGGAGGGAGGGAGATCAATTCTAGTAATAAATGAATCAGAGTGGCGAGAACGTAGACGTGCTGGTGGACCATTTTTTAACGAACATTTACGCATGCTTCAATCCTTTTTTTTTTTTTTTTTTTTTTTTTTGTACGTCGTACAACCCTAGCGTCACGGGGGTGCGAGCGGAAGTGCGTGTGTGCACGCGTGAGCGCGCGAATGCGTGCGAGCTAATTGTGAACGATTCGAGCGCTAAACGAATGCGCGCTCAGCAGCCCGGGGAAAATGCGTCGTGTGCGTCGGCCGGAAGAAATTCCAAATCGGATCAGACGGTTGGGATTTTCCGACTCTCTCTCGTTCTCGCTTTTTTTCCGGCGTCGCGACGCGAATGCGGCCGCCGCCGCCGCTCGCGTTTATCGTCGACACAGTCAGTGGCTCTCGGCATGGAAAATAATAAAGCGATCTGGCGTAACGTGAAATCTTCTGTCACTTTTGCCATCCACAAAATTGTATGTAGATTCGACCCGGGATTGTCATATTGCCAATTGTAAATGATTGCACAAAGGGAGTTTCCGACAAGCAATTGTGTAATTAAAGCCAATTACGACGAGACAATATTTTAATTATACAGACTAAAACTATAATTAAACAATGGCACAATACAATAATATAGATAAATATAATTTTTTTTGCAAATTTCTATTGTAAGATGTGATATTTTTTTTTTTACATTTCCTACAAACCGTACTATAATTTCGATCGTAATGCTAAATCAAAACAAGATTTTATGCAAGTCGTCTAGACGTCTGCAAATTCAAAGAGGAACAAGTAACCGGGGAAAGAAAGGAGCTCATGAAAACGGATAAGCTCACTGCCGCGACGTGAATGAACTTCAATCATAATAAAAGCACGGAATAAATCATTAAGCGGAAAAAAATCTGTCTCAAAGGAAGTTACAAACGGGAGTTTTAACTCGCTGTATTTAATGTAGCCGGTAACTAAATGAGGTAATACATTTGTAAAGGATATCTCGCGAAACAAATTGAATTCTGCATGAAAAAGCTGATAAAACCAGATTATTCATTATTTTTCCAGCCGATTAGCAAGTAAAACGGTACAGATTGTTTCAATGCGGGGTGCTAATTAAAATTTCATAATTTTAACGTAATTAACAGAATTCTAGTTACGTTTTTTATTTAAAAAAAAATGAGGTTTCCGAGTTCTCGTTATTTAAAAAGATAATATATGTTAAATATAATACAAATGGTACAATTTAATTGCAAAATACGCTTTAAAATTTACCTCTATTATAAATATGTTTCATATATCAAAATAAGCCAATTCTCGAAAAAAAGGAGTCGCATATCCAAACGCGATGCAAATTTTAACAATACGGCGTCACGCCTTACCGGTCTAATTAGCGCGATTATTATAGCGCTCACATTCGATGCGACCGCTGCTTCACTTCCGTGTATATTGCAGCGCGAATTAATTTTACCGACACAAGCTCGCTCGCGCCCGCCTATCGAGTTAATTTAAATAGCTATTCAGTGCGGCAGAATTACATTAATTGCGGGGCGTCGGAGGAAGTCCATTCATTAGTTTCATTGTCATTTTAGGTCGCGGGCGTTCAATGAAAAACAACGGCACTTCCGCTACGGACCTTCGCGAGAGAGAAAGAGAAGGGAACAGAAAGAAAGGGGAATAGATGAGCCCAGGGGAGTTCTGCATTTCTAAATTTCACGAAAGCCTTCCCTTTGTCGCGATAATGTGGTTGCATTCTTCGAACGTTGCATGTAATTACACGCGGCGGCCTCGTAAACCGAGAAGACCCGCATTCTTCGCTTACGTTCAGCGCTAAATGTGACCATCTACAACCTTTTTGATCGTAGACAATCTATAATTGTTTTTATTAAGACTTTATCTCGAGTTTAAATAAAATGCAAACAATTTTCTCATGAAATTTCTTCGAATTAATTAAACCGCTTAAAATTGCACCTATACAATGTCACCAACAATTTATCCTGCTGCGACATTTCAAAGTCGGAGTCACCAGCGTTGGAAATAATCGATTACGAAAGTCGTTGAAAGAGAAACACGGAAGACGCTGCGCTCTTACATAGATAAAGATTGTAAAAAAAAAAAAATATATGTACATACATGAAAGATTGTCGACAGGAAGAGTCGGAGATGAAAAAGAAAGAAATGAGATGAATTATGTGGTGAGACAGACGAAGAGAAAGCAAACCAACGAGAAACGGAAGAGCACGAAGGAGCCTCGCGGGTGGAACAATGGCCGAAAATTGCTGGGTAAAATCAGCCAGGAATAAAGGGAATCACGCGGGGACGTAGGGGAGAGAGGAGGGTTAAGATAGCGGATTTACATAAGACTTAAGGGTATCCTCGGCCATTGTTCCCTCCATCTCGCAGGACGACGTTCAGAGATGCCGTGACGCTCCGAAGGGAAGGCCGCAACCCGACGTATAATGGGTCAAAAATGACGCGCACGAAGAGCAAACAACCGTGACAGTTAATGACAGAAATGTTCAAGGCTACAAGAAAATACGGACTTTTAACGCGCCGCCATTTCCGAGGGCTTCCTGTAATTCACAATCCTCCCTGTCACATATTTCGGCGTAATTTACGACTTTACGGATTACTTTTTCTTATCGTGCAAATTCAAGTTTTGGTATTAAAGTAAGAAAGAGATATATATTCGTGAAATATTTTCGTGTACTTTTTCAACATTTATTCAAAGAGATCTAAATTTAATCTCGCAAAACTTTGCTGCCAAAATTAAACCAAATTCGATTAAATAGCTCTAATAAATAAACAATATCTATCAATATATTCGATTTATGCTTTATGCTATTTCGATTTCGGATGAGATTCAAAGTTAACAATTTATGCAGAAAGAGATAACGCTGTTAAGATCCAGTAAAAGAGAAAACATATAAGATACGTGTGCAATTTCAAAATGAAAACGAAGACGTTTTCAAGTCTTTCCCCCCTGCTAATTCTGCTAATTACTGTTGTTTTCACGACGGCAGTGCGAAGGGAGGGTACCGTCGCAGTCTTCTATCTTTGTTCCGGCTCGGTATCGGATTAATCCCTAATTACACGTGGAATTCGAGGCGCTTTAATTAGGTTGTGACGCGCGTCGCACGCACCGGCTAATTCGCACGATACGACACGTCGTCACCGTAGCAAAACGAGACGCACTTTGTCACTCGCGAAACACCTCTTCTTCGTCTAATTATCGCTCGGGTGTATCGGCCCATCTTCCACGAGGCTAATCAAAACGAATTACGCAGCGTTACGGCGATCGCGTACGTCGCGATTATGCCCAGTGATGGTAGGTATCTAACTTATAACCGGCTCGTTATCGCGCACGAGCTCTCCTTACTTTGCACGAGCATACGGCGACGTTAATGTCGGTGTAAAAAAAAAAAAAAAATTGTAATTTCTATACGCGTACTATACGTAGAGAATTAAGGCTGTTGCGAGACTGCTGAGAAAAAAATGAGTGCGACGGAGTGAAAATGCGTCCGAACGGTGATTACAATTGGAAATATCGTCGATTCCGATCGTTAGATACGTAGGTACGCGAATAACGGTCCTGCACTTGACAGTACTCGAATTAACAAGCGGCTAATTAAAATTGCCGTCCACTTCTCCTCGATTCCCATTCGTTTAAGAGCGCGTATTATTAAAAGTCCGAACTGTTTCATGTAACGCGTCGAGATCGCAGATATGTATCTAGATACGCCGTGTAAAAATGAACTTGCGCAATTATAATTGATTTAGAAGAGAATTTATGTGTCGTTAACGCGTCGGGTTGCAGTAGCAGCCGAGTACCTTTCTCACCGGTGGGATTTCTCAACCGATTTCTCAAGATTAAAGATATATGGAGATCAAAGTGCAAATAAATATTAACAATAAGTAGAAATTGTATTAATAACTTCGTTTTCATTAGGTTTAAAGAACCCGATGGAATCCCTTATACATATATCGCAAACGGTGTTTCGGGAAAAAAAAAAAAAAAAAAATTAGACGAGTAATAACGATAAGATTAATGCCATGCATACCGGGGGGACCAAACGATTCTCCCCGTATCTATTTACGTAAGTTTAAATTGCAGAAAGGCACGGAACGTCATCTAAAAGCTACACCTATGCAAGGCTCGCCTCGACAAACTCGCATCGAGTTTCTTGCAAACATCTCGACCGGTGTTTTCTCGGAGGATATCCCGTGTCCGTCGCAAAGAACCCCCTTTGCCTGCATCTCGGCTATCGGACATCGGCTCGCGTAGTTTAAACAACTCTCCGCCAGTCTCGATAAACATTGGCGACGAATACGATCTTTGTACGGTGCCTGTTATCAGATTTATCGCATGTAAAAGGGAACAAATCAAAGGAAACGATGCCGGACTTTTGATACCTCTTTTAATGTTTCAGAAACGCGCCATGAACGTCACCCAAATGGTATTTTATTAATGCGATTGCACGAGAGTAGGAACGTAACGTTTTTTCAGATACAATGCATTTAAATTACTATTATTTTTCGAGTTCAATTTACTGTTAATTTGTTTTCATTGGTGAGAATAGTTTGCTTACGTATAAAACACAGGTTTCTTTTATTCCTAATTATATTTCCAAAAATGTTTGACGACATACGTGTGAACATAATTTCGCGTCATGATGCGGCTCGAGTAGCTTTGTATTATTAGAAATCTCTCTTTAGAGTAAAATTAAGCGTTAAATGTAGCAAGTAAATGTGAATCTAGGAAATAGGGTGCGTCAAGGAGACCAACGTAGCAACGGAGACCGCCTGTTTGCGCAATATATTCGCGCTAACGTTTATCGCGAAGTGCAGCTGCGACTGTCGTTATCGTTGAAATTCTTATCGGTATGCAATCTGTTGAGACAAACGCGGAATATCTTCTACGATAAGCTGACGTGACAACCGTTACGTAAAAGAAAAAGAAAAAAAAAAAATTC